>NC_139678.1:56074623-56674623 GCF_964106915.1 Podarcis gaigeae | reverse complement strand
TGATCATTCCTTGAGGACAGAGCTATTGTCATAGAGAAGCACATTACTTCAAGCTTTGGGTGGCAAAGTAGTCGATGAAACTGTCCTTGACTGCTGATATCTGAGAAAAATGAACTTGGCTTCTTGATATGAACCCCCCCCCCCAGCATATTATTTTACTGGGGGAAATGTGCTTTGACCTACTTATTTGTATACAGAATTCACCTGTTGGTTTTCTGTCTGCTAGGCAGCTGTTGAAGGCAGAGAAGCCTTTGCAAAAGGACGTGCTGGAAGCACATTGCAGCAAGATAAATGCTCCACACGCTATTTTTATTTGTCACTACAATTCCCAACCATTCCAGCAGGGGGGCTGCTAGCTTCATTCTTTTGTGGGGGGAAAATACCCACCTTCATCCACACAGCAAAATATAGACACAGCTCTCTCACGGATTACAGTAGCTATTGATCAGATTCTCTCTGTGTAAATCCTGAGTCTTATTTGACAACTTAGGTGTGCAACAATAACCAGACTGACTTTTGTCTGGAGAAAGAAGTAAATCAAGAGATTGATTTCCCCACCTCCTCTGGAAGGTTGCTCTGTAAGCAAAGCTCTCCTGCTATCCAGAAAGATATATTCCTTAGGCTAGACTAGTCATTGTAGACAAGTGACTCTCAGCATCTGTGTTAGCTGCCGCTTTTCTAGAAAAAGGAAACCTCAACAGAGCAATCAAACCCAAACTGCATCTTAGAAAGCATTCATTTGCGCATATAGACATTGAATCTAATAGAGCCGTGAGGAAAAGGAGAAAATCTAACATAACAGGGAGGACATTTACCTGAAACCTCCATCCCTAATTTGCTCTCCATCCACATACTGAAGCCTCTCACCTGTACTCATAAAGGGTATATTCCTGGAAAGACTGTCTCACATGAGCATTTAGCCTGACTTGTTTGCTGAGAGATAAGATGGATGTTGGTTATTTAATGAGCATTCAGTCAGATTTATTTGTGGGATGATGTTGTGTCAAGCGTTATCCTACACATTCCAGTGCATTTTCTTGTCACTTTCCCTATTCCAGAAAGCTTGATATTTGCCGGTTTGTTTGTGAGAGCTCCAAATAGGCTTTAATTGCACAGCCTGGATTTGCTAGAATGTGACAGTCTGGAAGTGTCCTTAGTCTCAATCTTTCAATGGGTCAAGGCTGGCCCTACCACCAGGCAGGGTGAAGTAGCTGCCTGATGTCAGGTGTCATGAAATGGCAGTAGGTCATTAGCTGTTTAATACTGCCCCCCTTTTTTTTACTGCGAGGGAGAGGTGCTTGTGAGATTGTCTATCTGGGGGAGTCTATGCCACAGATGCCAAAATATTTTGGCCAACCTTGGATATTCTTCACCTTTGCTGTTCTGCCTCTGACGGCAAAGTGTCACCAAAGATGCCAAAATATTTTGGCCAACCTTGGATATTCTTCAGCTTTGCTGTTCTGCCTCTGGTGGCAAAGTGTCTTGAGCCAACCCTGGGCTTGATTTCAGTGACATGTTGCTGGGCCTCTTTCTAAAAATGCAGCCAGGTCCTGCTTAGTAATAAAAACTCAGTCCCTTCTCTCAAGGTCGTTTTGCCTCCATGGGAATAGTTTGAATGCTCCTGCACATAAAATATATCTATAATGCATTTAGATGCTAGAAAGGTTAAAACAGAGAAAAGCCTGAAATAGGACCCTTTCCTTCAATACAGTATCTTTCCACAGGGAGAAAATATTTTTATGTAGTGAAGCATTCAAAAATATATGACCTGCATTCTGAACTGGTACAGTCCTTGGTACATACAGATTGGCTCTCAAACACAGCGTTGAGAGTTCCTGCTGAACTGACTTTCAGTGGTGTTTTGAGTACAGTGCTACCTCAGGTTAAGAACTTAATTCATTCTGGAGGGCCGTTCTTAACCTGAAACTGTTCTTAACCTGAGGTACCACTTTAGCTAATGGGGCCTCCTGCTGCCACCGTGTAATTTCTGTTCTCATCCTGAAGCAAAGTTCTTAACCTGAGGTACTATTTCTGGGTTAGTGGAGTCTGTAACCTGAAGCATCTGTAACCCGACGTATCACTGTACTCATAACTTACAGTGGATCATGCCCTATGCTTGAGTCTTAATCTGTTTCTAGCAATTAATTTTATTTACTCTTTGTAAATTTACATCTGTGCTTCCAGTGAACCATTCATGGAGGTCATAATATAAATTCCATCCACAGTATATAGATACGTGATAGACCTTACATCAAAATAATTAGGATACATAAAATTACAGAAAGCTAATTAAAATTGTCTGCCAGTGGCATCTAAATATCTGCAGGCCTGAGGATAATCAGAGATCTTCTGACAAACTGTTACAAAGCCTCAAGGCCACTGTTTTTGGGAAACATTTATGTTGGAGTGCTATAAACCCATTGCAATGGGCCCATTTAGCTCATAAGCATTGGATTGTATATTAAAATATTTTACCTCACCTTCCTGTCATTCCAGGCCCCTGAAGTGGCTTATATTAACTTTACAAAAAAAGAAGCAATCATTATTTTTTAGTTACCCATTATTTTATGGGTTTCTTGCTGGTTTCTAAAGGCATTTCTCTTTTGACAAGCTTTCTAATGTCATAGGCTGCTGTTTTAAACTAAACTTATAATAGCATTTTTAAAACTGTTTTTATATATGTAACTGTTTTGATATGTGTTGTTATATTGCAAATCACTTTCTTCTTCTTTGGTGATCCCTCGTAGCCAAGTAAATTTGTCTTCCATGAACACAGTTTTAACAGTTGAGTCCGTAAATGACTGTGGAAGCCAATTCTGGATCCACACATCCTTCCACAGTGGGGACATAGGTTTCCAGGCAGGAGTTGATCACGGTGTGGATTTGCCAAACATGCCTTCCTCTTAGCACATTTCTCCCTTTCATCCTGAGTTTGAGCATCTTCAAAACCCATGACACCTTTGGTAAAGACTGTTCTCCAATTGGAGCACTCGCAGGCCAGTGTTTCCCAGTTGTCGGTGTTTGTACTACATTTTTAAAGATTTGCCTTGAGAGAGTCTTTGATCCTCTTTTGTTGACCACCAGCATTACGCTTCCCATTTTTAAGTTTGGAATAGAGTAGTTGCTTTGGAAGACGATAATTAGGCATCCGAACAACATGACCAGTCCAACGAAGTTGATGTTGAAGAATCATTGCTTTGACACTGGTGATCTTTGCTTCTTCCAGTACACTGGCATTAGGATGCCTCATGCTAAGTGATTCAGAAATGAAATGAATAATAATAATAATGAATCATCCAGGATCAGAATATGTTTATAGATTAGTGAATATTTTGAGTTTCGTAAGTGCTGAACGTTCCTCTATTGATGGACCCTTCCAGAGTCCAGATAACATATTTTATAATGCATTCAGTGTGAATTGCTTGCACAAATCTTACACACAGGCTAGGCTATGTTCTGTCTTTATTGAACATTCATTCTGATTTGTTTATATTACGGTAACGTAACAGTGACCATTCTTCCTGATTTGCTTGCAGGGCACTTACATTTCTTCCCATTAATCATTGTTCATCCCACATCTTTCCATGTTTTTCTGCACTTTCCTAACAACGAAAAGTTAATTTTCTTAAGAACAAAAACTGAAGGTGGGATTCTCCTAATGAATCCTGTCAGAGGAAACCCAGCACAAGTATGTTTTATTGCACAACAGTCATCCTGCGTGCCCCTCACATTGGCACAGTGTGTAGAGCCGTGGTTCCCAACATGGGGCACACACCCCACAGGGAGGCAATTTGAGTATTAAGGGGGGCTATTTGAGAATGAGTTATTAATAGTGAATGGCCTTTCCGGCTTCCTCCACATGAATAGGAGTTCACTTTTTGAATAATAAGAATTATATGTCACGGGGGAGGGTGGCATCAGGATTTTAGAGATGCTTAGGTGGGACATGGCCAAAAAAAGGTTGGGAACCACTGGTGTAGGGGGAGGAAAGAAGAGATTGTTCCATTTGGCAAGGTGAAATGCTGGCCCTGACGGAACAATTACCTTAGTGAGTCACTTAATTCCTCTCAGAGCATTTGCTTTCATTGTGCAAACCCAAATTTGTGCTTGAACCCTCCCACAAGATTGTAACAGTCTGAAGGCACCCTTGTGTTAGTTGTAGTGCCACCATATCGAGACCAGAACAATTTTTTCTTTCCAAGCCAGATACTCTTCCGACTCTGCCTTTATTTTGTCTTCTCAGTTTGGTTAATTAATGAGCTTTACAGCAGTCTAATTCCCAAAATCTTTTGTTGCTGAGATTTGTGACATCACAAGTCTGCAAGCTTTATCCTGCTGCCTAGGGAGGGGGAAGATAATCTATTTCTAGCATTCACCTTGCTCAAGTCCCAACTCTCGTTAAGCTCTGGTGCTGCCACAGCTCCCCTTCGGTGGCTAGTGGGTTTTCTGCCAGGATTATGTTCTATGCAGTTGTATTCGCTTCGTTTCACTTCGCTTCACTACTACTGATAAAGCCAATGACCACAGGGAGATGGGAAATCAAGTGAGAATGGCTTTCCGCTTGTGAGCGTGACCTGAAGCTTTTGCCAAAACGTTGCTTGTCTCTGATAAGTTTCTGTATACCTTTGCATTTGAAGAGTTCGTTTTGCTTCCTGTCTGTGCCAGTCATCCACTCTGTTTCCTTTCTGGAGAACCCTGCCTTAGGCAAAGCCTGATCAGATGCAATGAAAGCCAAGGTTCTATTAAGTTTACATGGAAGAGGGAATTTCAGCAGGTGCAAGTTGTCATCCCGTAGTATTGCAGGAGGGTTAAGAGCACTGGACTCATAATGTGGTGAACTGTGTTCGACTCCCTGCTCCTCCACATGCAGCTGCTGGGTGACCTTGGGCTAGTCACACTTCTCTGAAGTCTCTCAGCCCCACTCACCTCACAGAGTGTTTGTTGTTGGGGAGGAAGGGAAAGGATATTAGCCACTTTGAGACTCCTTAGGGTAGTGATAAAGAGGGATATCAAATCCAAATTCTTCTTCTTCAGGTCTTCATGGCTGCCATCATGACCATGGGGCTACGCCAACATGTCAGCAGCCCAACACATGTGGCAGGTCACATTCTGGACCTTGTTTCTTCAACTGGGCAAGAAGAGAGTGATCCAGATGTGAGGAATATTGGCATCAGTCCCTTGTCATCGTGGGGAAGCAGCATCCTGTGGGGCTCTCCTGCCACTCACCTCCTCCTCCTTCTCACTGGTAGTGGTGGTAATGGTGCAGCCATCGCTGTTTCCTCGTTTGCTGTCTTGCTCACTGGCTCGCTCTCCCCTGCATGCAGCTGGCACGACAACAATCTAGTGCAAATACAGAGAGAAAACAATAAATAATAAAAAGAACATCTGTAACCATGTACATGTCTGCTTATCTGTCCTTCTCTGAGTATATCTGGTCTCACTACCAGACTATGGATTACATTCTGGCCTAATAAAAAGTATCCCCCCACCCCCGCTGCCAAGCTTCTACTCTGTTCTCTTTCCAAATTATATCATGCTTCCATAGCATGCAGGCCTTGAATTTTCCTTTATTGGCTTGGGAGCATTGCTCGCAAGGAATTTCTCTCATCAGTTTGTAGGGATAGAGACCTGCTATTGATAGCGAGGAAGTGGAAACTACCATGTCTCTTCACTATTATGTGTACACCAATGACTAGGTTCATGCATTTGATCTTCAGTCTCATTGACCATGCTTTCTGCCTGCCATCACTGATATCCCCATCCAGCCTGACATGCAGTCTAGCAACAAAGCCTTTCCCTGTGCATATATTAGCTCCAGTTGATGATAATGCCAAAGGGTTGTCTTCCATCACTGCCTGCATGCAGCTTTCTGCGGCTGTCATATCTTATTCCTGCTGCAGGGCTGTTCCTTGCTCTTGTGCGAGGGCACTGGGGTTAGCTGAAGCCACAGTAGCTTAATGAAATGTAATCTTTTCTGACATCTGTAACATCTGCATCATGGCAAAGGAAAACGCACACCTCCATCGCTCAGATATGAAGGAGCCCAGATTGTGAAGGAGTCTGCTCCAGCCGGTTTGGAGCCCAACAGGCTACAAAGTGAAAAAGTGTTTGTTATGCTGCTGAATCCCCTTCATGGATCACTGCCTTGCCGTGGCGAAGGGGCTTGAAGAACTCAGAGAAGCTATGAACTATGCCGAGCAGGGCACCCAAGATGAACAGGTCATAGTGGAGAGTTTTGACCAAACGTGATCCACCTGGAGGAGGAACCGGCAAGCCACTCCAGTATCCCTGCCAAGAAAACTCCATGGACAAAGACAACAGGCATATAAAAGATATGACGCTGGAAGATGAGCCCCTCAGGTCGGAAGGCGTCCAACATGCTACTGGGGAAGAGCGGAGGGCAAGTACAAGTAGATCCAGAGCTGATGAAGCGGCTGGGCCAAAGCCGAAAGGACGCTCAGTTGCGGATATGCCTGGAAGCGAAAGGAAAGTCCAATGCTGTAAAGAAAAATATTGCATAGGAACCTGGAATGTAAGAACCATGAACCTGGGTAAGTTGGAGGTGGTCAAAAATGAGATGGCAAGAATAAATAATGACATCCTGGGCATCAGTGAACTAAAATGGACGGGAATGGGTGAATTCAGTTCGGATGACCATCATATCTACTACTGTGGGCAAGAAACCCGTAAAAGAAATGGAGTGGCCCTCATAGTCAACAAAAGAGTGGCGAAAGCTGTACTGGGATGCAATCTCAAAAATGATAGAATGATCTCGATACGAATCCAAGGCAGACCTTTTAACATCACAGTAATCCAAGTTTATGCACCAACTACTTGTGCTGAAGAAACTGAAATTGACCAATTCTATGAAGACTTACAAGACCTTATAGAAGTGACAACAAAGAAGGATGTTCTTCTCATTATAGGGGATTGGAATGCTAAAGTAGGGAGTCAAGAGATAAAAGGAACAACTGGCAAAATGAAGCAGGGCAAAGGCTAATAGAGTTCTGTCAAGAGAACAAGCTGGTCATCACAAACACGCTTTTCCAACAACACAAGAGACGACTCTACACATGGACATCACCAGATGGGCAGCATCGAAATCAGATTGATTATATTCTCTGCAGCCAAAGATGGAGAAGCTCTATACAGTCAGCAAAAACAAGACCTGGAGCTGACAGTGGCTCAGATCACCAGCTTCTTATAGCAAAATTCAAGCTTAAACTGAAGAAAGTAGGAAAAACCACTGGGCCGGTAAGATACAATCTAAGTCAAATCCCTTATGAATACACAGTAGAAGTGAGGAACAGGTTTAAGGATTTAGATTTGGTGGACAGAATGCCTGAAGAACTATGGATGGAGGCTCGTAACATTATACAGGAGGCAGCAACGAAAACCATCCCAATGAAAAGGAAATGCAAGAAAGCAAAGTGGCTGTTCAATGAGGCCTTACAAATAGCGGGGGGGAGAAGGCAAGCAAAATGCGAGGGAGATGGTGAAAGATACAGGAAATTGAATGCAGATTTCCAAAGAATAGCAAGGAGAAACAAGAAGACCTTCTTAAATGAGCAATGCAAAGAAATAGAGGAAAGCAATAGAATGGGAAGAACCAGAGATCTGTTCAAGAAAATTGGAGATATGAAAGGAACATTTCGTACAAAGATTTCCATAATAAAGGACAAAAGTGGAAAGGACCTAACAGAAGCAGAAGACATCAAGAAGAGGTGGCAAGAATACACAGAGGAATTATACCAGAAAGAAATGGATGTCTCGTATACCCCAGGTAGTGTGGTTGCTGACCTTGAGCCAGACATCCTGGAAAGTGAAGTCAAATGGGCCTTAGAAAGCACTGCAAATAACAAGGCCAGTGGAAGTGATGGTGTTCCAGCTGAACTATTTAAAATTTTAAAAGATGATGCTGTTAAGGTGCTACACTCAATATGCCAGCAAGTTTGGAAAACTCAGCAGTGGCCAGAAGATTGGAGAAGATCAGTCTACATCCCAATCCCAAAGAAGGGCAGTGCCAAAGAATGCTCCAACTACCGCACAATTGCACTCATTTCACACGCTAGCAAGGTTATGCTTAAAATTCTACAAGGAAGGCTCAAGCAGTATGTGGACCGAGAACTCCCAGAAGTGCAAGCTGGATTTAGAAGAGGCAGAGGAACCAGAGACCAAATTGCAAACATGCGCTGGATTATGGAGAAAGCTAGAGAGTTCCAGAAAGACATCTACTTCTGCTTCATTGACTATGCAAAAGCCTTTGACTGTGTCGACCACGGCAAACTATGGCAAGTTCTTAAAGAAATGGGAGTGCCAGATCACCTCATCTGTCTCCTGAGAAATCTCTATGTGGGACAAGAAGCTACAGTTAGAACTGGATATGGAACAACTGATTGGTTCAAAATTGGGAAAGGAGTACGACAAGGCTGTATTTTGTCTCCCTGCTTATTTAACTTATATGCAGAATTCATCATGCGAAAGGCTGGACTGGATGAATCCCTAGCCGGAATTAAGATTGCCGGAAGAAATATCAACAACCTCAGATATGCAGATGACACAACCTTGATGGCAGAAAGTGAGGAGGAATTAAAGAACCTTTTAATGAGGGTGAAAGAGGAGAGCGCAAAATATGGTCTGAAGCTCAACATCAAAAAAACGAAGATCATGGCCATTGGTCCCATCACCTCCTGGCAAATAGAAGGGGAAGAAATGGAGGTAGTGAGAGATTTTACTTTCTTGGGCTCAATGATCACTGCAGATGGTGACAGCAGCCACGAAATTAAAAGACGCCTGCTTCTTGGGAGAAGGGCCATGACAGGCCTAGACAGCATCTTGAGAAGTAGAGACATCACCTTGCCAACAAAGGTTCGTATAGTTAAAGCTATGGTTTTCCCAGTAGTGATGTATGGAAGTGAGAGCTGGACCATAAAGAAGGCTGATCGCCGAAGAATTGATGCTTTTGAATTATGGTGCTGGAGGAGACTCTTGAGAGTCCCATGGACTGCAAGAAGATCAAACCTCTCCATACTGAAGGAAATCAACCCTGAGTGCTCACTGGAAGGACAGATTGTGAAGCTGAGGCTCCAGTACTTTGGCCACCTCATGAGAAGAGAAGACTCCCTGGAGAAGACCCTGATGTTGGGAAAGATGGAGGGCACAAGGAGAAGGGGACAGCAGAGGACGAGATGGTTGGATAGTGTTTTCGAGGTTACCAGCATGAGTTTGACCAAACTGCGGGAGGCAGTGGAGGACAGAGGTGCCTGGCGTTCTCTGGTCCATGGGGTCACGAAGAGTCGGACACGACTAAACGACTAAACAACAACAACAACAACATGCTGCTGAATTACCATGTATACAAATATTTAAATGCATAGGCTGCCCTTCCACCGGAGGACTCTCAAAGCAGCTGACAACCATCTAAAAATTATGAAGCTCAATCAGATAACAGAAATGAGCTAAATAAACAATTAAAACCCTTCACAATACAAAACACACACAAAGAGAACACCAGGAGTCACATTAAAAGAAAATAAAGAAAAGTAACAAAAATCCACTATCATAGCAGCAGAGCAATCAGGAACTGGATAGTTGTCCTAGATCAAAGTGTCCTTAGAATAATATATCCTTTGGCAAATTATTAAGGAGGCAGCCAAGCGACAGAGCATAAAGTGTAGGTGCTACAGCTGAGGGTGCTTCCAGACTGTCATTCTTTTCAGCTGAGATTTGAGGACTCAGCTAGATTGGTAAACAAAAAGCGTTGTATATGTGACACCAGATGGCGCTGTGGAGTCCCATCTTTCCCTACCGGTTCCCTGTATGGATCTACAATGCATTTAATTGAATCACTTCTTTGACGTGTCTAGATCCAGCCACAATCACATACCAGCAAATCCAACTGAACTGCTGCTTCTCTATGAACTTCATATCAACCACTCTATGCAGGGGGTTAGACTAGATCAGGGGTTGTCAACCTGGTCCCTACCACCCACTAGTTGGCGTTTCAGGATTCTGGACTAGATGGTCCCTTCCAACTCTACAATTCTATGATACCTTCAGGCCCTGGACTGATTCTATCCACCTTGACTGGTCACTGGATCCTACTGGGCAGGGAGCAGTATATTAGGGCTTCCTGTTTCAGCAGAGTCTTGCTCTAGCAACGAGGTCCTCCTGAGCTTTGACGTCTTCTTGCATCCTTGCACATTCTTGCAGCTTACTCTTCTATTCTGCCTGCCAGTTCATTCTTCGATCCTGACTTACTCTTTGATATTGACCACTGGCTGGCCCTATGGTTCCTGCTGCCTGCCTGTGACCCAGTCCTCCACCTGCACTATGCGGATAATAATACTGATTTCACCTTCTGTGATTGCTGTTACAAGAATGGCCAAGATACTCCCTGAGCTCCTTGGTGGAAGGAAGATAAAGAAATGTTAATGGATTGACAATGAAACACTCTGAATGCTCCAAAGCAGCATTGTTATAAGTTTTTTTTTGGGGGGGGGTAGCGCAGGTGGCGCTGTGGTCTAAACCACAGAGCCTAGGCCTTGCCGATCAGAAGGTGGGCAGTTCAAATCCCCACGACGGGGTGAGCTCCCATTGTTCAGTCCCAGCTCCTGTCCACCTAGCAGTTCGAAAGCACGTCAAAGTGCAAGTAGATAAATAGGTACCACTCTGATGGGAAGGTAAACGGCATTTCCATGCACTGCTCTGGTTCACCAGAAGCGGCTTTGTCATGCTGGCCACATGACCCGAAAGCTGTCTGCAAACAAACGCCGGCTCCCTCGGCCTACAGTGCGAGATGAGCACCGCAACCCCAGAGTCGTCCACGACTGGACCTAATGGTCAGCGGTACCTTTACAATTACCTAAAAGGTAAAGGTACCCCTGCCCGTACGGGCCAGTCTTGACAGACTCTAGGGTTGTGCGCTCATCTCACTCTATAGGCCGGGAGCCAGCGCTGTCCGCAGACACTTCCGGGTCACGTGGCCAGCGTGACGAAGCTGCTCTGGCGAGCCAGACCCGCACACAGAAACACCGTTTACCTTTCCGCTAGTAAGCGGTCCCTATTTATCTACTTGCACCCGAGGGTGCTTTCGAACTGCTAGGTTGGCAGGGGCTGGGACTGAGCAACGGGAGCGCACCCCGCTGTGGGGATTCGAACCGCCGACCATGCGATCAGCAAGTCCTAGGCGCTGAGGTTTCACCCACAGCGCCACCCGCTTCCCTTACATTTACCTAGACTCCCCCAAATTCCTGGGAAGCAGGAAATGGTTAGAATTCAACCAAGTCCCATGAGTGTTTGTATGTGTCAGGGATTCAGTTGCTGAGTATGGCTGAGTTGTGAAGCAAACAAAGTCAGGCGCCATTTGCAGAGACTCTGTACCAGGCAGCAGAGGGCTGGGTCCCCTTCTTCAGCTCTGTGTTAGTTAGCAGAGTTGCATTTAGGGTTGCCATTTGCCTGATGTGAACTGGGGCGGGGAGGAGTCAATTTGCAAGTGGCAGCAGGCTGCAGAAAGGGGGGTCAGAGCATCATGTTGGCTGACAGTTTGAATCCAGGACTGTGGCCATGGAAGAAACAGGACCCACCTGGAGTGTGTTATTGGAAGCGCCTCCATCATAGCTCCGGTTGTATATATGTGTAAATAAACCATATATCCCAAAGACACCACTGTCTCCTCTGTGCCTCATTTTTCCAAAAGGAAGCATAGACCCTGGTAAGTGCACCTGAAGCTCCCTGAAATCTCGCACTGCTATGGAGATTGGGGGTGGCATGTAACAATATAAATCCTAGGACTATGATGAGGGTGATTAATCGAGGCACTCAGGAAGCATAGTGGAAATTGGTTGCATTCTATTTTTTCCCCAAAAGTGGAAATATACGAGCCGCGAGTTCTGAAAAGGAAGCAATCAAGGATGAGGAAGGAAACTGGCGAGCAAAGACAAGCTGTCGAATGTTTCACAAAGTGCTTATTCCGTCACTTTCTACAGCCAGTACTGATAGGATATATAGCCTACAAGCAGATTTAACGCACAGAAAGCCATGCTTCTTGTAGGCATGCATGAAATAGATCAACCGTCCAGAGTAGTTTCCCTTCCCCACCCCAGTTCTCCTTGCCGAATCATCCTGATGTCTGCTCATTTGGAAATTGCCATGATCATCCACACTCATTCACTGTCTCCCATGACATGTGCCTAATCAGTTCCATAGCCTGTTCCCTTCCCTCATTCCCCATTTATATCAATGTCACCTCACGTTCTTTAATATTCCAGGCAAAAATTCAGCTTCTAAGCATTTTGGATGCCATATATTCTCCTCCAAGCTACCTGTATAGCATACAGGCTCTTTTCTGTCACCATGAAAAACAGCTTCGCAAAGGCCCATCAGCAGTCACAGTGCAATTCCTCTACTCCTTCCAATTTCTGTGTCCTATTTGCTCAGCCCGACATATTTATTACTAGTTTCAGTCTTGCATGATCAACCTATCTAATGTGCTGTGCAGTGCAAAGCAGTAGGGAGAACTCAATAAAGGCAAGTCAGGAGTGCCAAGCTATTCCTTGGGGCTTTAGAAGAGGGAAACACTGCAACCATGAGTTTGTTCCCCTGCACTATGCTAACAATATGCCTGCCGATATTTCTTGCTAAGGAGCAAGTCCAAGATTACTTGGCAGTGGATACTGAAAGATTTTCATTATTTACAATGGGAGATGGTTCCCTTAATACCTGCAGCCAAGTGTGTAAGCTCAAAGGGATGTGGTTTTTTTCCTGAAGAAAGTGCCAATTTAAACAGAAGGAAAAGGATGTGAGACAGGGGACTTAACATCTCTTGGGACTAAGAGGAAAAGCATAAATTTTCACTTGTAGAATTTTGTACTAGCCCCAAATGCCAAGTGAGTCAAACCAGATATAGCATTGGGTGTTAGAACTTAAGTCTGCAATTCCAAACTTGAAACCAAGTTTCGCTGAAATCAGGCTAATGTGCATAGAAACTGTGCTTTTTGTTCCATAAACACTACCTGAAGATTGGCACAATTGGAAGCTACTCTATGATGTGCTTTTGTTTATATTTTTCAATCTGTTTTCAGAACTGGTGAAAATGCAGAGCAGAGAGAACCCCCAGTGAGATGGAGTCAACTTTTGCCTGGGTTACCTTGATTTTGCCACATGTAGAATGTGGTTTGGCTTAGTTGCTCGAGTCCTTTGGCACTGCAGCATATCTACATTGCCTCTTTTCTACGTTTGTTGAAAATTGCAGATTCTACATTGCACTGTTCATGCAGGTTAATCTTTCAAGAGAGTAATATATGAAGCATCCAGTCTTTATGCAAGGGACTGATCTAGGTAACTTTTAGATACACCAAACAATGATTATGTATTTTCTTTTAACAAGGCACAAGACAAGACTATGACACAATTCATGCAGGAACAATTCAATTGGTGTGATCATGTTGATCATCCAGAGATCCAGAAACAGGATGCTCTCTTTTGTTTACAGTGTGGGGATACAGAATCACAGATAAATGTTGACCATGTAAGAATTCCTTAACAACGAATCCATTGGCTGAAGGCATGAAACAATTTGTGTCCATTTCAAAGCATGGTCAAAACCAAGAATTTTTGGAAGTGATTTTCCTTGTAGGGATCATGCTTTGATCTCCTCTCCTTCTGCTTTATTATATTTTATAATTATCCTTTAAATTAAAACCTGTACAGTGGGAAAAGAAGCAGGGTAATCACGAGAACATATGAAAGGGTGTGAATGTTCCTTTTCAGTGCTCCAAAACTGATATGTAGTAACCACTGCTGCTGTCTCAGGCGCAACAGAAAGAGATAGGGCAAAAGTAAGCCACTACGGTCTTTGCTTTCCTAACTAGTACAAACCAAAAACTTAGAGATAAGAGAAATCACAGGTGTCAACACATAACGGAATTGTTTTTATTCTTCCTTGGGAGAATATGTGAACTCCATTGGGAAAATTCCAAAGACCACCAACATTGTCCCTAGGCAGAAGCTGGGAGTGCTCCTAAAGAAGTCGGAAAAGCAACCCCCTTAACCAAAGTGCTGTTGATACATGTTATCTCCCTTGATTTGTTATTGAGTGTTGCTGAGAAGCCCAGCGTCTCAGGGTAGCTGAGATCAGCTCTGCTTAAAGTCCTACCTTCAAATATCTCTAGACACTGACATATCATCTGGTCTCAACACTTGGTTAAAGTGGATTCCTCCTGTGGAAAAAGAGGCCCTAAAGTGTCCAGGAGATTAATAATACTGCTTAGCATTTATAGTGTGTGTTCTGAGTGTTCAAAGCATCTGACATGCATTATGCCATTTACCCTGACAATACCCAATTAGGGCAGGTCAGTATTGTTATCTCCATATTGCAGATGGGGAGTTGAAGCTGAACCAAAGTGTCATGCTCAAAACTACCTAGTGAGTTCACAGCACAGCAGAAGATATTTCGGCTGAGGAGCTCGGTCCAATGGGCCCACTAATACCAGGCAGGTGCTTTGTGTAATGTTGCAATCCTATGCATCCCCACCCCCAACAGCAAAGCAGAAGGCACACACAACTCCCCCTACTTGATGGGCCTCAACCATACAGTTCCTGACTGGAAAAAATATCAAGAGCCACAACTTTTCCTTCCACAGTAGAGAGGCAGGAGTGGGAGATGCAATTCAGCAATGCAGGTAAGAACAAATGTGTACATTGTTTGGATTTTGGCAAAGGCATTTTAAGAAACTGCCTAGGCAAACTTGCTTCCACCGCCGAGCGACAGCTGAGTCTTTGAAAGGCAGAAAAGATTTAATCAGTGAGTGATTGTCTATGATCTTTACACAGTTGTGATTACTTTTCTTGAGAGCAGCACCTCTGAAATCCCTCTGGGTGATTATTATAATGCAGCCTTTAGTATTTGTGCTTCTTTTTGATTCTGATTCCATCAAAGGACCTCAGGCTGTGCCTCCCCCCCCCCAGCATCTGTTTACTTAGTACCTATGAAAACCATGACACTGTTTCCAATATCTTTTCTTGAGATCATTATTAGCTTTAGTAAGTCTTGTTCAAAATACACTCGTGCACTGTTATTTTACCAGTAAATGTCTTCAGGTCTGCTTGGATGAACTGATTAAAAAAAAGAAAAAGCTGGTTTCCAACCCAGCTGCAAAGCTGAGACTACCTTGGTTGCCCCCACCACTTGGGTGGGCTACACAAGGACATGTTACTTTTTGACCTTTCAGTGGGTTTTAGTACCAGCAGCTATTATATCCCTTTGGGTCAATTAGCAGGACCGAGGCAGGGACATACTGTTTTGTGTTGGCTGAAGAGAAGGTCCCAGATGGTGGTGTTAGGAAGGTGCCCTGAGGATCATCTGGTCCAACCCCATGCAAGGCTGGAATATGCAGCTGTCTCATACAGGGATCAAACCTGCAACCTTGGCATTATCAGCACTACACTCCAATCAACTGAGCTATCCATTGGATTAACTCGTTATTGCTTTCTGCTAGCTAACAGGTGAGTGTTGTAACCTTAGATCAGGTGACAAAGGTATTGGGTTGCAAATCTCCATTTTAAAGGGAGTTGCTTTTGAGTCTTTCATCTCAAACCCTGTGGAAGTAAGGAGGTCTAAATGACCCTCTCTGAGTGAGAGAGAAAACATCTCCAGGGAAAATGGATGCTGTGGGAAAGATAGACCTTTGCTTATAGGTCTAGTTAGACCATTTCATATTTTCTAAGGTGCTGAGCCTGTGCTGGACAGAACAAGATATTGTATGGACATTTTTGGATGTATCATTTGATGTGTCTGTTTTGTTTTGAAGAATTCTGCAAGTAAAAGTTTGAATAATAGTTTTATGGATCTGGACAATGATTTCTTCCAAAAGGAGTCAGTTATTATGCTTCTAGTTGCTTCAAGCTGTGCAATATTAGTATCTGCAATATTCTGCATGTAAAGGATGAGCCTGCCTGAGAATGTCATTACATTAGTGAAGCTGTGCTTTATGGCCTGCTGAATTGTGGTGATGAGCACAAAAGACAGGCCTTTTCAGCTTTGGCACCCAGATTGTAGTTTCTCACTGAACCCAGGAACTATATTTTACCTGACAGTTTTCAATGACTGCAAAGCTGAATATTTCATAAACAACAGATCTTGTGTTCAAGTCAGTTGCTGGATTGAAGTACAAAACAGTGAGCTAAAGCCTTTTAAGTTGAGATCTTTCCCAGTCTGCATCAGTATAGGAAATGTTTTAAATATGTTTTTATTCCTTGGACTTTGCCAATGTGGACTCATTTGGGTGGAAGGGTACTTCATATGAGAGGGGGGAGGGAGGTGTGGCTTGAGAAGACAACTCAATGGTAACCAGGCATTCTCAAGTGTTGCTTCCGTTTTTGAAATGATCTCACTCACGGTAACATCATAACAATTTCATTTACCTTCTTGAATGGACATTTGATTCTTTTTTGCCATCACTAAGATTTCAGCCATCTTCCTTTAATTCAAAGGCCTCTACTATTGCAGCAGTGGAGGTTATAAATCTTTCCATACTCCTCCTCAGGGAGGGGGCATAATGGGCACTCTAAAGACTCTGAGATGGTGGAAGCTAAGAAGAGTGAGGGGATGGCTCATCAAAGAGGCCCCTGGAGAAGTATTTGCCTTTGTCAGCTCTTGAAAGATGACCGGCTGTTAGATTAATCGTCCATAAAATATCATTTAGGCCATAGCGGTTTAGCTAAATATGTGGTCTTAAGAATTTCCTATGTTCCCCTTTTGGTTTTACCACAGATAAGAATAAAGAAGCCCAAGTTGGATATATCAGCTTTTTTATTGTGTATACTTTGAAGAGGAATATTCTGTCAAATATCCTGTCATACAATTTTACTGCATTTTATTATGAAAGTCATAACCACAGACTGGCCCAATATTCACCATCTCACTTGACACACATTTACCCTAACAAGCAAGTGTGACTCTAGTTCATTTGAGTTAAGCTGCTAGTGGAAAGTGACAGAAAAAGAGCAGTCCATGGTTGATGTCAAAACCAATGCTGCTTTGCTCGCTCCTTTACAGAAAGTCACTGCTGATCATTTCATAGCACTTGTGTGGATGGAAGATATGAGGAAAACATCACACCTGGATCAGTATGATGCAGATACACAGAGGAGGCCAAGACTCACTCCAAATAACATCTAGTGATCAGGAAAGCCACTAATTCTCACCAGCTGTTGCAAATGAACAGGGCGAGGTCTAGGCACTTTGTAGACTTGTTATGGTAACTGTTAATGAGGTAAATCTTTGCTGTCACTTCAGATTTACGCATGGGAAACTGAGCCTGATAAATAGAGCATAGAGCGCTTTCAGGTCTAACACTCTGCCTGAACAGATTGCATATTCTATTTAGTGGATTTTATTTAAGAGATTGCATGGTATCTTCACAAGGTGGCACACAACATGGCCAATGACAAACAACAAAAACACAATCTAGTAATGTCCGCAACATTAAGCAGCAATAACAATAGGACCACGTTAAAATTAGCAGTAGAAGATACAACAGTTAATAAAACACAAATGCAGACCAGAACCAGAAAGCCAACAAATAAGGGGCTATATGTATTTCCATGTGTACCAGCTGAAGTTTCCAAATGGCCTTCCATGGCAGTCCTGTGTAGAGCACATTAATCTAACCAGGCCATAACTAAAGCATCCGTCACTAAGCAAAATGGGAGGCATGGGAACTGCAATTCAGCAACATCTGTACACATAATGTACTTGTTAAAACCATAGGCTCATATACTAAGAGGAAAAAAGAAGCCAAATTCTCCAGTTCTTTGGACTTGATCTTATTGCTACCCAAGATACAGAAGTAGAAGCTGTTCCCACTTGCAATTGTAACAAAGATCCATATCCCCGCCCCCACAAAAAATCTAAATGTGAAAAGCTTTATTGTCCTGAACTGCTACTAAATTGAGCCGGCCTGCCTTGCCTATAATCAGACTGTAATATTGTGGTGGTTATGCAGTTAAACATTTGTCCAAGCCACAGCCCTGCCATCTGCTCCATATAGAAGGTCATCCTGCGGCTCGCTCCCATTTCTCATCTCCTTTATTCCCGAAAACAGGGAAAGGCCTATTTGAACTATTGTTAATTAAACATTTATGATGAATGAGGAAAAGAACTTAAGGCCGTGGCGGCAGCATTTCTAATCTGCCCTTTTTCAAGGCAGAGACTCAGTGGTGAAAATAGTAGGCTGTTCCTCCCTGAACGCACAGTAGCCACAAGCAATATAGTGCACATCTATGGGAAAGTTTGTAACATTTCTCTGCTGGGGAGGGAATGGAAGTTTTATGGAGCTAGGCTAATGGACGGTTAGGAAGTAATGGACGGAAACTAGGTTTGCAGAACCACAAGTATGTAAATGCTTTTGAGCTTTGTTTGTTTTAGTTCCTCGTATTATCACATTCCTCATAGTTCCTCACCCAAAGCAATCCTACTCAAGCCAAGGTTAATAATTGTTTGTTCTTGGTTTGTGTTGTTAAACAAAAAGTGTTGCTAAAAGGATGAAGAAAAATCTGTGCTACAAAGGAAATTTAACACAGCCCCTGAGCACACTAGGAGCTTGCTTTGGGTTAGCGTGCTGCTAAATTGCACTTGACTTGCTCCTCTTGCACTAAACCTCTGGGAATTGTGATCCTCGTGGTGTGAAGAGGACTGGAAATTAGACCAATTTGTATGTGTACATATAAGAGGAGCAAATTATTCTCTCCCTTTTTGGCACTTTTTAAAAAGCATGCTCAAAGTAGCTGTTTTCATTTGGAAGACAAATAGTTTTCCTCTTACTGCAAATAGCTGGTGCAAAGGGTCTTAACTCTGATCAGGACTGTGTCCCTTTATGCCATGGTCCTCATCTATCTTCATCTCCTCTTTCATACCAGCTCTGCCCCCCTCCGCCCACTCTTAAAGCACTTACTCCAGAGCTAAAGACATGAATGCCATCACACATAGTTTGACCATTCTTCCCACTGCAGATGCTTAACCAGACTTCACCTGTGTGTACTACAGTAAGGGAGCAGCAGGCATCCTTGGAGAAAACTGATAATCTAGGCCCATTCCAATCTTGGTTCACACCCAGATCCAGGACTGAATCTGCTTTGATTGCCCTGATGGATGGCCTCTATAAAGAGAGGGGTGGGGAGAATGTGGTCCTGTTGCTCTTACAAGATCTCTCATCAGCTTCTGATACCATTGACCATGGTGTCCTGGATCATCTAAAGGAGATGGATATCAGGGGCACTGTTCTGCAGTAGTTCTGGTCTGCACTCCTCTGGGGGTGGTTCCAGAAGGCCACATTGAATGAGTGCTTCTCTGCCACACAGGGCACTATATTGCCTTTGTTGATATTTAGCATCTACACGATGCTCAGAGCAATCATTAGGCCAGGCTTCCTCAACCTCGGCCCTCCAGATGTTTTGAGACTACAATTCCCACCATCCCTGATCACTGGTCCTGCTAGCTAGGGATCATGGGAGTTGTAGGCCGAAAACATCTGGAGGGCTGAGGTTGAGGAAGCCTGCAATAGGTGTTGGGAATCAAAGTGTCATCAGTATGCTGGTGATACTCAACTCTAATTTCTCTTTAACATCTCAACTGGGAATGCCTGAGAAGGTGCACTGGTGGGATGGATGAGGGCTAATAAACCGAGTCTGAATCATCACAAGATAGAAGCTCTGTGGGTCACTGGTTTCTGTGTTCAGGAAGCTGCTAAGTTACCTGCCCTGGGTGGGGTCACACTCCCACTGAAGGAACTAGTGTATAGTTTGTTGGTACTCTGAATGCAGGTGTCACTGGAGATGCAGGTGTCCTCAGTGGCTAGGAGTGCCTTTCCAACTTTGGTTGGTAAGATGGTGACAGCCTTGCCTAGATCAACCACAACTGTCCATGCACTGGTAGCTTCATGGTTGGATTACTACAATGCACTCTGTATGAGACTACCCTTGGGGGTTGGTCTGGAGGCTGTAGTTGGTGCAGAAGGTAGCTGCTAGGTTGCTCATGGAGTGAACTGCCACCAGCATATAACACTTTACATCCTCAGAAATGTGTGAAGAAGTAGGATCATGTCTGTTGGCCACAGACCCTGAAGCCAGCATAGCTATCTGTTCAGCTCCTCCACACGAGCAGGTACCTTGAGCAGCTCTAAAGTCTGAACTTAGTCATCTAAGGTCTTCTTCCTTGATGTATGTAATTAGCAAAGTCAAATCTATGTCTTTATCACACATTTGCATCCTGTCCTTGCTCCACCATGAACATAGGCTGGTTAGTAGGTTAAACTGAGATACTTCTATCCCAAGATAACCCAGCAAGCTTCATGGCTGAGCAAGGACCTGAACCGGGATCTCTCAACTCCAACATGTTATCCATAACACCACAGTGGTCTCCTGACCAAGTGCTTTCAGCAGTGCCAAGCCTCCAGGAGGGTTCTGCATATTCCCCATGGACATCATTCAGTATAACTTAGGAGGACCTTCTCTTTCAGCTCATCTCCAAAGCAACGTGAAAGCTTTGCCTGCCAGAGATGCCTGTCATCACAAATGAAACTCATCTCTTGAAAGTCCTCGGAGGGACGGCACTATTGAATGTCTGACTGCTGTTCATATATTTAAAGTACATTCTCTAGCATGCTGTCCAAGGAAAAGAATCCGGTTACCAAGCAATGTGAACTGATGCCAAAAACCTGCCTTATAAAATTACCTGTGGAAAACTTTCTGTTCATGCTAAATACACGTACCAACTTGCCAATTCTCTACACAGCTGTGTCTCGTTTCCTGTTTGATGATGGCCAAGAAGAAAAGGAATTTGCCCGGTGTTTGTGTTTATAGTTAGAACTGCTCTGTATTCATTCCAGTGCATGTTCCGTTTCCCTTTACAGGTGTCCTGCAATTGGACAACCAGAGAACACACAGGCTCCTTTTGACTTTAATTATGTTTACTAGAAGTTTGGTTATAGGATGTGGGGGAAGGCACACCTGCATCCTAGGCCTTGAACAATCCCTCTTCCTCACATTGTTTAAAGGCAGTTCAAAGAGGCTTATCTACGGATGCTTTTGTCTCAAAGGAAATAGCATGAAGGCTTCACACATTTAAAGTTCAACTTCCTTGAGTTGCTTCCTGACCACTTATAAGTGAAGTGGAGAAGCGCAGAGTTTTAAAAGATGTCATCCCAGAGAGGCAGGAAGTTTCAGGTGTGCTTTGTGCAGCAGAATGCAGATGCGTCTCATTTGCTCAGGACTGAGAAAAAGCTGGACTTGACAAGTTGCATCCTATCTAGGGAACATTCACATGTCTTTAAGTCCCCGATGTGGTATGGGACTAAGCAGCCACAGCTTCTCCCACCCAGTAGTCTCATCCACCCTCTTTTCCAGGACTCCAGGTGTACTTGCCAGAGGTGGTGGATGACAAAACTAGGAATGAAGGGAGTTAGAGAAGCCATGGTCTCCTAGACTGAGGCATCATTAGGAAATTTGAAGAAATATGAATGTCCTCTGTGTTGCTGCATGACTCGCATCCCTAGCTTCTCCTGCTGAAATTATTTGCATCTAGTGGTCATCCTAGCTGGGATTCTTGTTGTGAAACTATCAGGAACTGATTACACTGGGCAGTCCAGTTGACTTAAGATGACATAGATGGCATGCCCTCTCAATGCTTTTCAAAATGAAAGAGAAATGAGATTTAGGACTCCAATCACAGCACCAAGGTCTTCCAGTGTTTTGCTGAATCCTGGGTAACAATATGAATAGCTGCCCCCACACTGTTCTGTTCTGCAGACTATTTAGTCTTGAGTGCTAAGATTCATAATGTTGTATTGAGTTCCTATTTACAATAGCATCCAGTACAATTGCCTTATCTCATGTGTGCTTTCTAAAGGACCTTACACATAACGCCCCCATGCTCTCCACCTGTGAGCTATTAACCTGTTCGATAGTTTAAATATGCGCTGCATGAAGAAGTCCTGAATCTTCTAACATTCAGCTTCATTGGCTGTCAATGAGTTCTAGTGTTACGAGAGATGGAAAAAACCTGTTCTCTATCTACTTTCTCTATGCCATGCATCATTTTATAAACTTCTATCATGTCACCTCTACAGGTGCAGAAACTCTTTTATTAAAAATTTGGTTCCACTGCCCACATAGGCTGCCTTTTACGTCCTTTTGCAGAGGTTCATCAGCAGAGGTCTATCATCCTTTGGAACTGAGGATCTGGCCCATGTGTGCAAAAACTGCATGTGCACATCAAGTTTCATGCCAGGCTCTGAACTGGGTGGTGGTGTGGGGAAGTCTTTCAGTCTTGCAATGTAGCTTTGTGTGTGCTAAAGAATGATACCTGTTAATAGAACATCTACTTATTGTGTAGGTGGTTATTCAGTGTCCAGTTGAACAATCTCTGCTTCAACAAAAAATATGCACTTGAGATGGATGTGTTCACAGACAGAAAGTACAGTGGTACCTCGGGTTACATATGCTTCAGGTTACATATGCTTCAGGTTACATATGCTTCAGGTTACAGACTCCGCTAACCCAGAAATAGTACCTCGGGTTAAGAACTTTGCTTCAGGATGAGAACAGAAATCGTGCAGCGGCGGCAGTGGGAGACCCATTAGCTAAAGTGGTGCTTCAGATTAAGAACAGTTTCAGGTTAAGACCCGACCTCCAGAACAAATTAAGTACTTAACCTGAGGTACCACTGTAATGTCTGTCATGGGAAACTGCCACTCAAAGTATCATTGGGAAGCGTGTAGGGGACTTTTAATGAAATCCACAAAACTCACACCCTTACTCCACCCAGTTTTAGGCAAATCATGCTACCCAATAAAGATTTTTAAAAACAGTCACTAAGATGGGCATCAAAAAAGGTACGGGAGCCAAGCCCCATCTAGGCCACTCCCTCCCCAAATCTGAAGTAATGAAGCAAATGATTCATGGGGGCCTCTTATATTGATTTCTCCATGGATAGAATGCTAAGCCATCACCTCATTGGGTGGCCTTAGGCAAACCACTTTCTCAACCGCAGTTTCGCTTTCTCTAATATGGGTCTTATAATAATCTATTTCATAATGTTTTTGTAAGAAAGAACAGAATAAAGATTACAAATGAAGTAATAACATTCTGGTTCAAAGGCATCAACAGAGTTTGCTGCATGTCAGAGAGCCGCAAATGAGCACTAAGTGGTAGATGCCTAACCCAAGTCTTGGATAGGGACTGGCAAATCCACTTCCCAGCAAAGATATTGGCATCTCCTTATTTATACAACCAGCAAAGACCAAAGACCAGCCATGTGTTTTCTGGCTCAGTGATCAAACTGAAAGATAAGAAGGGTTCTTTGATCTCTGCTGAAAAGATTAATGTCAATGCAGGAGGATTAGTTCACTGCAGAGCTGGAGATTAAGTTTGCAAACTTTCCCATTACTGGCTCCCTACCAGGCGATCCCCACAGGCCACCAGAACAGTCCTTTGCCAAGACCCAATCTCCCATTCACCCATGGTTTCCTCTTTCACACTTGCCATATTAAAAGAATCCTCACACAACTGGATTTTCCAATATTTTATTTTTATTTCAGACCCTCCAAGTGTCCATATTTTCCAATTTCTGATTTAGAGAAGCCCTCTGGTTTCTGATTTGATCCCAGAATGTCCTGCTTTTCCTTAGGATGTCCCTATTTTCATTGGATAAATGTTGGAGGGTATGGAATTATCCAACCCCCAATTGTCAGAAGGCAATTCTGTATAAGGAAGGTTTTTTTAAAACGTTTAACGTTTTATTATGTTTTTATATATGTTGCAGGCTGCCCAGAGTGCTGGGGCAAACCAGTAAGATGTGTGGTGTATAAATAGTAAAATTATCATTATGGAATGGGATGTCCCTATTTTCACTGGAAGAATGTTAGAGGGTATGTTATTTTTTAAGCAATTCCAGTGCATAGCATTTCAGTTTAACCATATGGTGCAAAGACCTATAAACATACCAAGGTAGATGTTTTTGACCATTATTGGTCTCCCTTTCTCCTTCTCCTCCTTTATCATGTCATCTCTGCTTTCTCACAGCCTAGCTCACAGATAGGCATATCTGCCCAGCCAAAACATTTCCCAAGGATAGTGGGGTGTTGCTGCTGTTGTTGTTTTTGCTTCAGAATAACTGCCCATTAAGTGTACTAAAGTGGGGCTACTCAGACCTCAAAAGAGTATTTGGCAAGTGAAATATGATTTGTGGTGATCACATGGGCTATTGCCCAGTCTCCTATTTGAAGGGCAATCAGAAAGGTCAGTTCTCTGATGATTTAAAGATAAAGAACTGTAAAAAGGGAGATAAGTTCTTTAAAATAAGTGGACCATGACTTATTGTCTTCTTTCTCATACTTCTAGCCCCCTTACCTGGGAGTAAGCCGTATTGAATTCAGTGACACTTACCTTTGAGTAGGCATATTTAGGATTGCAGCCTTGTTAGGGAAAAGCTTGCATTAATGGGACAATTTATTGCCTTAATAGCAACTCCCTTTCAGGGCTTCCTGTGGACCCACAGATCTTTCCACAAACCATATCAAAGGGAGCAAAAGAATACAAACAAAGAGGAAGTCTTGGAAACAACCAGCTCTGGACCTTGGAAAGGTACCCCCAAAGCGGCCAACATTTGCAGTATAAGTAACTAGCAAGTGTGCCAGATGGAAAACAAGAGAGATGTGACATTGACGAGGGTGCTGACAGGCTCTGAGTTCACGCAGTGTTCATTCATACCGTGGAGCACTCAAGCAGCTGCTATTCATACAGATAAGATATAGGCCTACCCATTTCATTTAGAAGCAGAGGTCTATATGGGCTTTCCTGCATTACTAATTTTCTATGCATCACTGCCACTAGGAAACATCTGTAATCCGTGTCCAATGTGCACCATCTGCATTAACAGAGCTTGCTCTATCAAGCAGAGTCACAGCCTGCAATAGTTAATTCACAAGATATAGCCCACAGGGCAGGAGAATCAGCAGCAAGAACTTTGGAAAAGAGTAGTGAACAGCCTTGTCTCAGAATGAGCCCAGCCATGCTAGGAAAACTCATGTGGATATCAAAGATGTGTTTCCAATGCATGGAGCACTAATCATATGCTGAGGGCTATACAAACAAATGGAACATCAAACAGAAGCAAGTGAGCCTGCCATGTAGCTAAGCTTTCTCTTAGGCCTTGTCCTCACAAACAATAGATGAGACAGTAAACCTCATTTAGACTACCATGGACTCAGTGCAGTGCTTCTCATATCATTGCATGATCCTCCATATGCATATATTAATAATAGGATCAAAGAACTGGAAGGTACTTCACCTAGTGACCACCCTGATAGGTGGCCATCCAGCATCTAACAGAGCAGAGTCTACCACTTTCTAAGGCAGCCCAATTTTATACCCTCAGAAAGTTTTTCCTGGGCTGGATCCAGACACATCAAAAAAAAACATTTCAGGAAAATGTGTTGTAGACCTCAGAATGGGAAATCACGTTGCTGAAAGACAGAACTCCATGGTGCCATCTGGTGTCACAGTGTTAAAGTGCAGTTAAAATGTTTTTTCTTTACTAATGTAGCTGAGTCCCTGATGCTTAGTCTTAGGTTGCAGACACACTGTAAAGAAAGGACTGAGATGCTCACCATTTCCCTAAGCCAAGTCATCACAAATCTGCTGTTAGGCATCTTCATGTGCAAGACAGCCTACCTGAGGAAGTGGAGAAAGAACCAAGGCATACACCACGAGCAGGAAAAGAGCTTTTAAAAAGCTGAGCTGCTTCTTGCAGCTCTTTCCCCTCTGAGCATCAGGGGATCCAGTTCCCTTTCCAGCATCAGGATTCCAAGATAGGATTTTCCATGAAGTTGCCCAGTCTTGCTGATTCTTTGTGAATAAACGTGAATGACGAGAGTAATGAATAGACTAGGATTGGTTCAGTTTTAGAGCCACAGTGCTTGGGTTTATTTTGTACTCTGTTTGGACTTTCTCCCTGCTTTCCCCTTACCTACTAGTTTCTAATAGTTAGGCCTAATAGTTTCCTAATTTGACTGTTGAAGTGTGTATGTTGCCAATATCAGGGTTTTAGAGTTCCCATGTGCCTGGACGCTTGGTATTCCATCTACTGGGAGTTTAGGACTGGAATTGTAAGTGACCATCACACTCTTCTGAGGTTTGGAAGAGACTCAGAGATAGTTTGGGCTGCTGATACACTCTGAGTAAACCATAAAGGCACAGGCTGGACTGAGGAGTGCTGGGGCATTGGCTCAGAACCTTTAAAAAAGTCATTGCTTTAGTTCATCACCAGTTCTTCCCATCTGTGTTACAGAAGTAAGTCGGAGGGTGGTAGCAGCAACTGCTGGAGAGGAAGACCCACTGGCAGTACTGCAGGGCTGTTGTGTTGCAGTTGGGCAGCAAAAGGGGTGTGAGAGGCTTTCTTGGGCGTACCCCCCTTTGTCATGCACACTAAAAGTTTGTTGCACAAAAGTGCCATTTTTCTCAATCTGGAATCACCCAGGACTGCAGTACATCAAGGACCGCCTCCTTCCGTATGAAGGAAGTAGTGATTGTGATCTTAGTATCTGCTCCCACAACATTGTTGGGCAGGTGTGGATTCCACGTAGACTGTCTGGTGACAAACAGACACACTGCAGGATAATACAGACTCAATCTGCAATGGGGTTTTGTTTCTGAAATGAAATCAGTTTCTCAAGTTTCTTTTCAGGGGCAAAAAAGATGTAGTAGATCTGGATTGTGTATGGACCATGTAGGGGGGAAAAACAAGTACTTAGTCGGCATTGATTCTAGAATAAACTGCTGTGCGTATGCAGCCTTAAGGCTGTTTCTTGTAATTTGAAGCTGTTGGTTCAGGTCCTATCTGAAGAGAACAAATGTTTCCTCCACATAGGACACAAGCAATCTAGGTGAAAAGGTAATGCTATATCCCTTTATTCATAATTTTGTAAAGTGTCATTTAGATGGATGGTGATATATAAATAAAGGGCTAGGCAATCATGAGAGAAATGGTAACCCTATTGATTCCAGTGAAAGGATACTGGACCTTGCTTTGGCTAATCAAGGAGACTGACATGTGCTTGCTTTGAACCTGCATATAGTAATTGAACTGGTGTGCTGTTTCTCAGACTCAGTTCCTTGTTTAGCTAGTTTTATTAGCCTGTTTCAAGGCATTATTAATACTGACGTTCTGAGAAAGAAAATGCTCCATAGCGTATTTCCAGTTGTGTCGTACTGCACTTGAGCTAAAGGTAGAATTTTCCATTGATCAGAAATGAGGACCAGCTGGCAAAGAATTTACACTGAATGTAATTATCTCTCTCTTGTTGAGGTTACGGTATTAGTGATCGTCACATTGTCAGGCTTCACAAATAGAACAGTGGGTCTTGTAGATATGAGAAAGTACCATATTTTAGTTATTCTTCTTATCACCATGTAATTTTCTTCTTTCCTTACCACCAAGTATTATACCAGCATAACGACTTTTTTTAAAAAAAGAAGCTTGCTGACAAGCATTAAACACTACTTTTTAGTTTAAAAGTATAAAGAAATACATTTGTGAGTATTTCTAAGCCATTTATTTCATGGCTACTGACCATGGTTTCTGAAAAGGTTAATCATGTCAAGCCAACATAATGTCTTTCTTTGGTTAGGCTGCAATCCTAGAACTGTTGACCTGCGAGTAAACTCCATTGAACTAGGCATCAGACAATATTTGCCTTTGATGTTCACCAAAGGCAAATACAGAAATCGATGAGAATCATATCAAATGCACGCACACAAAATTAGGGCTAAGTAGCTAATGGGACTCACAGGTCGAGGCAAGGCCAACTCTACCATGAACAGAGGGAGGTGGTTGGTTCAGTTTTGGATGCTGGGAGATCAGCAATGGGAGCCTACCTTGGCTGTTGCTTCTGAGCTCAGTCATTTCCCTCTTCCCACCAGGTCTTCCCACCAAGCATCAAAATGACTTGGGGATGGTGGCCCTAAGGACCTATGCATAAAAGGATAACAAATTCAATATGGGTGAAAATCAGTGTAGTGCTAAGCAGGGTATGCATGCAGGAAATGAGGTCCATTTGTTCAATGGGACTCCCTACCCCCTTCCTCAATGTACTCCTTATGAGCCCACTAAACCTTTTCTCAGGGTTTACACAATCCTCCAGGGTTCCATGAAGGACAAGGGAAGGAGGAGAGGGAAAGATCCCTTGTATAAGCAGACCTTGTTCTGCACATGTAAAATATTAGTTGAATCCTGCCCTGTTTTTCCTTTTATTTTGCTGCTGCATCGAAAGGGCTTAATTATTAGAAATTTGGGGTCCAAGATGGTGTAAATAGATGAAGATTTTCCCCCTACAGAAGTTCTTAACCCTAAGAGAAGATGGGCCAATGGAACGAGCTGCCTTTGGAAGCTTTCTGGTAGGTTCTTAACAAGAATTTATCTGATGTTTGGAGAATCCTAGCTTGGAGGAAAATCTGAGCTGGATGGTCTTCTGTCTTCTTCCAACTTAAAAGTCTATGCTCAGCATGATGCAGCCAATCATCCCTCAAGGCAGGTGGCTCAACGACACAGAACTTTACGCTCCTTGCTCCTTCTTATTGTTATCTCTGCTTGTCCAGTTTTAAGTGCAGCTTCCCTTGTGTTTGTGTGGGCTGCATGATCCCTTGATTTTCACAAGCTCTTGGTTAGTATCTCAAGAGACATTCCCTGCAGTGTGAGATGAAGTGTGAGAGCCAGGGAAAAAATGTATGAGAATTTATTAATCAAGGAAGCATTGAGGCAAAGATTCTTTTTATTATTGTGCTCATAAAATGGATTACTTGCACTTTAATGAAACTTTGCCATGATGGGGCCAGAAGCTGGAGAAATGTGCTTTAAAATGACCTTATTAGCCATTTCTAAAATCCAGGCACAGTTTGGTAACCCTGACAATCCTGTATACACTGACCTGGATGTTTTTCATTCTGGGCTTTTGGCAGCCCCCTTCAACCAGAAAATCTGCTTTAGGTACTCTTCCTATACAATAAAATGGCAAGAGGGGGCTATATATATGGATTTAAATTCTGAGCACTGAGTATTTGATCATAAGCTAAAAGTGAAGTAATACCTTGATTTTCCAGAGTTTACCCTTATTATGGTCAGAGTTTGGTAACTGGGTTTGACTGGTACTGGTACCAGCTTCCCCTATTTCCTATATGTGCTTGCAATAACCATAACGGGATGATGCCCACCACATTCTTAATTTTTTTCCTATTGTTATGCCAATATGTTGGCTGGAGTTTCCCACTGTTTGCATGCAGAACAGAACAGCATAGATGTGATTTAGGTCTTCAATATAGGGCTGCAACATTAAGCCTAGGAAAGGAGTGTTGGGCTTGAGGGAGAGAGAACAGTGTTCTCATGGAAATGGTGCATCTTTGCTTCTGTAGTCTCAATGAAGTCCTAACTAGTCTGCAATAAATAGTTGATTTTATGCTATTCTATGAATAGTGTGGAGATGTGTGTGTGTGAGTGTGTGTGTGTGTGTGTGTGAGAGAGAGAGAGAGAGAGAGAGAGAGAGAGAGAGAGAGAGAGGGAGGGAGGGAGGGAGGGAGACTGGGTTGCCTCAGCCTCTCTGTTTTCTAAAGGGCAATTTACCTGCAGGAGAAGCAGGGTTTGAGACAACAGTTTGTGCGCAATATGCAGCAGTTAGAGAGAGAAAAAGAAGGCAGAGAGTTAGCTGAAGGTGAAGCAGCTGTGGCTGTGGGGGTTCCTCTCTGTGGGAATGAAATGCAAGATAGAGGATCTGCTGCCTTGCTGTTGTGCCTCTTTACCCCCACTTGTGCTCTGCTTGCATATTTATTTATTTCAAAGCACCAACTATTAAAAAGAATGAACTGTAACTCTCCCATGCTCTTTCATCCAAAGAAAATGAGACAATGTGGAGCTCCCCTGGAACATCTCACCAGTCAGAAGAATATGTAAACCAGGGCTGAGGAACCTGTGGCCCTCCAGAAGTTGTTGGACTACAGTTTCCATCACCACTGGCCATGCTGGGTGGGACTGAGGGGAGTTGGAATTCAATGACATCTGGAGGGTCACAGGTTGCCCCTTCCCTGATATAAATTGTGTGTGTTTTTGTGCCTGCCCATTGCATCATCGTCATCATGTTGTGACTTTTGTTCCCTTATTTTCTTTTATATGGACTGGGGTGGTGGTGTACACATGCATTCAAGAAAGAAATGGTGTGAGGGTTCTCCTGCTCCAATAATGCTATACTGTATATCTGCATGAGTGGTAGCCAGGTGTTCCACTATTTTCCTTGACCACCACCATCCCGTTATAATCCTCCAGAATCAGATTGCTCCTCCTTTCTTTGGAGGCCAGAACCTGGCAGTAGCTCCCATCTTCTCGCCAGATCATCTTCTGCAACCGATTAGCAGTTTCCCCCCTCTGAAACTGGCCTGTTGTCAGCAGCCCATGCCTCTGTGCTTGGAGCAGGAGAATGAACTGCCACCTGGCAAGTTTGGCTCCTGCCGTTTCCTCCTCACAGTACTGTTCTATAAATCAACATATAATGAGTTAGCTAAAGCAGACAAAGGATTTTGCTAGATTGAAAGGAGCACAGTAGGCCTGGAGAGGCTGGAGTAAGTGGAAACTCTTCTATAAATATCCTTATTATTCTGAATTTCTGCCTTGCCCTGTGATTTGTTTAACCTTTTCAAACAAAGGAATATGCAAATAATAAGCACACAGAGTGATCAGCTACTATGTGGTGTCTCCAGCTGTTCCCTAATACACAGAATCAGAATGGCTTGGATGCTCTGAATTAGAGGTACTTGTGTCTATTAGCCAGCTCAACAGGTCACACCATACTGGCTAAGCCCCATCTCCCAGCTTGTTGGGCCTCTGCTCATTGCCCTTACCATTCTGGGCCAAGGTGATTGTGACGGTGGTGGATGACCAGCTGGGGGTATGCCTGGAGGAAATTATCTAGACCCATTTCAGTTGGGTTTCAGGCCCAGTTTTAGCACTGAAGCAGGCTTGGTTGCCCTGATTTACTTCCTCTAATTGTAGAGGGACAGGGGGAGTGTGACCCTGTTGCTTCTTCTCCATCTCTCAGATAACTAGATAGAGATAACTAGAGCATGCACCACTCTGGTGAGACAGTCTGCGGGCAGGTAGGGTCTCAGCCTGTGTACCAGATGGAGCTGGTAGACAGCTGCCCTGGACACAGAATTAACCTGTGCCTCCATGGACAGCAGTGAGTCCACAATAACTCCCAGGCTGTGCACCTGGTCCTTCAGGGGCACAGTTACCCCATTCAGGACCAGGGAGTCCTCCACACCTGCCCGCCCCCTGTCCCCCCAAAAGAGTACTTCTGTCTTATCAGGATTCGACCTCAATCTGTTAGCCACCATCCATCCTCCAACTGCCTCCAGGCACTCACATAGGACCTCCATAGACTAACACAACAACTCCTGTAGAAAATTACAATTCAAATGCTGTGCAAAGGCAATATTCTAGCTGGCAATGGATTTACTATAGCAGAAACCAATTAAAATTGCTTCCAGATGCAAGGAGGCCAAGCTACAAAATGACACTCTGCCCTCAGCAAGTAAATGGGCTGGGTAGCCACAGCACAGCCAGAAGTATCGTCTCAAGCCTTCTGGGCTCCCCTCTCTGCTAGGAAGAAAGGGATGCAATAGATACAAAGGAGTTCTGAAAGGCAAATAATTACATTGGCTTTAGGACCTCATCAAATCAAAACAAATATCTCCACTCTCCGGTGGAGGAGTTGCTAGCAAAGACCTAGGATAAGAATCATTGTACTCCCAGTATAGTTTTAATAATACAAGGTTCTGGCAGTGAAGAGGACTGATCCTGTTGCGTAATGGACGAGCAAATGTTACTTTTGATCAATATCATACAATGTCATTGTAGTTTTGCTTCTTGTAGGTTGCATATTTCAAGAAACTTGAATGGCCAGCTCAAGGGCAAAGCTTGTCTGAGAAATGCAGCACTTGTGAATTAAATCCAAAATGTCTGATCCATATACCATGGTTCTTCTGCCAGCACTCATACATATGCAGAGACGTGCACAAAGGTACATAAATAACACCACCACAACCTTCTCCCTTACTCTTGCCGTCTCAGTCCTTGTGAAGTATTCCACAGGACAAGCACTTCTGATTCTCATGCTGAAGTGGAAAAAGAAAAGCCTACATTCTACAGAAGGAGAAGGAGAAAGCAAGCAAATCATGGGTGCATGATATCAATGTATTAAAAGTGTATGTGCATTATGGATTGTATGTTGCTGTAGAAAGTGCTTGTCGCTGCCCAGGAATTCATAGCATAGATAGTGCAACTTGAAAGTTTGGACCCATTACACCAAAAATTGGTCAAAGTCATGCCTAGGTCATGTTTCAGTCTTGAATCAAAATGGCACCCGGAATTCAAACATCAATGAAGATCCCCACACACCTTGTGAACCTTCATGCTGTGCTTGGCAACAATATACTTAGCGGCAGCCAAACCTATGCCAAAAAAGTCTCACCAAAGTCACATACTGGTCCACCATCTTGATTCAAAAATAGGTATCCAACCTCCAAGCAGTGATGACATCCACCAGTCCTACTTTGGGAACCTTCGTGCTGAGTTTGGTGCCGATATTTTGAGAGGCGGCTGACGCTTTATCAAAAAATGGGTGAAACCATGCCTAAGTGAGATTTTGGTCCACCAAGTGGATTCAAAATTGCAGCAGGTGTCCAAATGTTGATGACGAACACTGGCCCAAGCTCAGGAACCCACTGCGAAGTTTGGTGAAGATATTTCAAGAGGTGGATGAACCTATGGAGAACAGTCAAAAAGACAGACTGACAAACCACTTTTCCAAAATATATGGTAGACTTGTTTAGTATACTGATGAATCTCACCTCAGACAGATACACAAATTGTGTACGTATCATATGTTTTACCTCTTTGCGATAAGGTATAGTGGAAGAACCTTTTCTTTTGCTTTCCTTGGCAGCATCACTTGTGAACACCTGCATAACAGCTACATAAAAAGAGAGTATAGTGTTCCCAAAACTTTTGTTGAATGGACTCCCCAAAAAGGCAACTTTTGTTTATAACCAAGGTATAAAGGCAGCCGTTAGAGAGGATATAGAGAAGACAGACCATGTGGGGCCTTTGGATCATCTGTTTTGTGTCCCATATCTTGAATCCTTTCAGTTCAGCTTGTCATGTGTTACAATATCACTTCTTGATACATTAAAAACTGAAGGTTCCTGGAAAGAAAAAAGAAAAGAAGTGAAGGCTCCAAACGAAATAATGAAACAGAAAAACAACAATGTAGACCTGGCCAGGGCTCCATTTCAACTATGCTCTGCAAAATACCCCCATCCCAAGGTAAGATACAACATACAAATGGAACTCAGCAGACATGCCAATGTGGAAAGGTTTCCTTAAAGACACAAAATCAGAAAACTGCCATGCTACAGTTCAGAGGTATCAGAAGTGGGTAACTGCTTTTCCAGAAAAAAACACACCATTGAAATATAGTGTTGAGAGTCTTCACAACCTAGCCTCCTGTCACTGGGAGTCATATATTCTACATCTGGATGAGCTGGATAAGATCTTTCTACTGAAACCGCAGATCTCTCCAAGCACCTTAGTGAAGGGTTTACTGCTAAGTGTCTACTCCTCCCTTTTCGAAGAATGTGACTGGGTTGGGAGGAAGGAAAGCTTCAGTATTCAAGCAATCAACCTCTGGCAAGGCACCTTATCTGCTTAAACTCTTACAGCAGAGGGTAACTTGTTCTAGGGATTCACTCCTACAGGGTAAAAGCAGCTCCACCCATAAGCTGGCAGAAATTCATTGATCACATTCTCTGGCATACAGAAGAAAACAGCTGCAAAACGCCAGCTGACATACTAAGCAGAAATAGTTTGTTTCTTGAGTGACATGTTATTACAGGACTCAGGGTGTTCTGAAGAGCCAGGAATATGAAGCCACGGGACTTGGAAGCAGTTGCAGTAAGTTATGGCATTTTGAATGGATATGTAATGTACTATTCAGTGCTTACGGTTTCTAGGGAGGACACTCAGGAGATTAGCAACAGAGAAGGGGGACTTTTTGCATCTGTAACTGCAATTCTCTGCTTAAGGTCAAATGAAATAACAATAATTCCAGTGGAGTTTACCTTTGAGCAAGCTTGATAAAGGTCATATTCAGAATCAGGATGGAAGGATCTTCCAATTTTGGTTTTCTCCATGTCTCTTTTTTCCAGTCTTAAACCCAGTTCTCCACTTTTCTGTAGCAATTTGTGAATTTTTTTTTTAAATGCCTCAGGATTCTCCCCCACCCCCCACTTCCTGCCTCCTCCACTTACAGTCTGTACTCCTTTTCTCCAGGCGTCCTGTTTGTTACTCAGTTACAAGCCTCAACTCTCTTGATCCACCCCCACATGTACCATGTTCCCATTCCCAGTTCCTTCTCTATTTTTATAATCTTCATATTTACACTCCCCTCTCTCTGTTTTGCCTTGCCTTCTAACCACCCCCCTTACTATATGGCTCAGGTGAGTCTGTGCACGAGGGAGAGCTCATATCCGGTAATTAAATATCCTGCCAGCAGGTGGAAAGAAGAAATAACTATGCCCACCACTTCCGTAAAACAGAAATTGAAAATACCCGAGTCCTCTAATTTGGAAGGTACACAGAGAGAAAGATACACACTGAAAAGCTTCATTCAAGATCCTCCGATCTGCTCAAACATTGCACACCTGGCAACTGTGAAGATCCGGTGTATTTGCAGCATAAGAATCCACACTGGTTAAGATGCGTGAGGATAATGGGTTAAGGAGGGGGAAAGCAGGTGCAGTGAAAAGCTGGTGGAACACAGAGTTGTCTGGTAATTGCGTGGCGAGTTCCCGCCCCCCACCAGGATAAATAAAGACACAAGACACCATAATTAAGGTTAATTGGGCGAATTAGGCCACAACTTTATTGAATTCAGGAATGAGAGGCATTGGCTTAGGCATTGGTCCTATCGACTATCCGGCTCCAGCCCATTTGCTGGAGACACGGGGAAGGGTTAACACTTTATCGGGGGAGTCTCCTGCCAAGGCACGTCGACTAGGAGCTCCCCCGGGTCACCGCTCTGGGGCGTGCCTTTGGCCCACACCTCCATAGGCTTCGGACAGGGCCACGCCCCCCGGAGTCCTTTAACGGACCACCCTTCGCTCACTGGGGGGAGGTGATGGCGTTCCTCCCCCCCACATCCTCTTAACCCCTTCTTACCAATGCCTACCGCCAATGCAGAAAAGTTGTGACGAGTTGCTACGAGGTAGGCGAAAAACCAAAAGGCTACAAATTGCCAATTGGGAAAAATTCCTACCATGCCCCTTGCGGCGACAGACCGAAGTCCATAGCAAAGTCAAAGACCTACCTAAAGCATACCTAAAGGGAGGGAGGGTGGGAAAACGTGAGGGCTAGCCGGCGAAAGAGGGCGAGCCCCCTCTGAACCGACCCTAAATAGGGCAGAACTGGCCGGGATTCCCCTGTTCTCGCGGGGGCTGAAACCAGCCCCCGCTCATGTGGGGGTGGGCATGAAGCCCGCAACCCCACCTCCTGGGCAGGTCGGAAGTGGCTTTGTAGAAACCAGTAGCACAAGGGGCTTGAGGCAAAAAGCAAGCACTTATTAGGCACCATAAGTCTGTATCTAAGTTCAGCAAGGCTTTTGCGCTGATATTTGTACTAAGAACAAATTTACCAAGGCTCTCCCCACCCCCTCCAGTTCTCTCCCTCCTGCTGCAAAGCACATTGCATTGCATCCACAGTCTCGGTCACTGATCAGAATCAAGTAACCCTGAATGCTAATGCCTGTATACTGATAATATATTCCGCATTTGGTGTTGCTGAGAAATGCTTGGCCGGTGCGGGTATAAAAATAGACTCGTGAGCCTGGGGAAGAAATAATGAAGGCATCCATCAGGCCCGGCTTAAAGTCATAGGGAAAATATCAAAGTAGCACCACTATTGAAATAAGATTTCTTATTGTTTTGACTGGTGTGAAATACCACTGCAAAGCCCTCCTGGAAATCCAGATCCTTTGAGGGAAGCCCAGTCCGCAAAGTTTTGTGCTGTCTCCAAGCCAATGGAAATGAACAGGGCGTGCCTGAAACCATCTGAGGATTGTAGCCTGCCTGTAGGAAGCAATGCTTTTTTGTAAAAAAAGAAACTTCCACGGCAGCCTGATACTTTGAGAAGGCTTTGCCAATGCTCACATAAATCCCTCCGTTTTGCTTCTCCTGGGTGCGTGCTAAAGTCAAGGGCGTGTTCTGCGTTATTAATATCCTTCTTGTTATTTTCCAGGTGCCTTCCCTTGCAGCCTTCTGCTATTTGCCTTAGGGAAATACTTCAGCTTTAGCTCTGGAATCAGATCCATGTGGAAGTAGCTGCCAAATGCAAATCTCATCTGCTTTGGAAAGTTTTGCCCGACAGAGCTACCAATCGGTGAAGGTTTTCAAATCATATAAACGGCAGCAATTAAATGCGTTAATGAAGTGTGGCAGCCTCGTTAGAGCGTCCCCTCTTCTCTGCGGAGTTCCTGGATGTAATGCACCCTCGGAAATATTTTGTTCATAGATTAGATTGATCCGATTTGCGTCATATTGCCCGTGGCTCCTGGATGACTGGGGGACTGTGAACTCTTAACCTGCACATAGAACTGTCATCTGGCTCAGGATAGGAAAAGCAAAAAATAGTGGCCTTCAAATTCATTAGCATCAGTGCCTTGTATTCCAAAGTAGCATGATGTTACTCATCCCAGCAATGCAAGGTTTTCTCCTTGCTTAATGGAACTTTCATCCCTCTCCTCTCCTCTGTGTGCCCACTAAATTGGTTCTAGAACACAGATTTGGGGAGTCTATGTGGGGGTGAGAAAAGGAGTTCATTGTGCTGGTGGACACAATAATTGGATACTTCCCAGTATATCTAAAGCAAAACCCAGAATAGTTAGTTTGATGTGCAAGGTTTGGATGAAACCCCTTTGGGACATTACAAGGACTTATCTGGATTTCAGAATGGATTGTTATGAATGAAATATATTATAAGGATCATTTTGTGCACTAATCTTGACTCCTTACCTGAAATATCATACCCAACATGATGATTTCATAAGTGACTACAGTGACATGCAGAGTTCCCAGATAAGTGAATTGCAGCTTAAATGGGGCATCGCCCCTGACATCTGGATTCAGTGCCAAAGTCCAACAATGAAACATTATTTAACTGCTTGTTTTAAATAATTTACATCACTTTTTGTAGAATCTCTGACTGCACCTAAGGAGTACATTTTTTATATATTCACACAGAATGAAAGTTTGTTTATTTTACCAGTTCACAGCCACCAAAGCTGTCTCCAAGATAAAAATTAGATAAAAACACAAAAAATGCAAGCTCTAAGAAACATGCAAACCTATTTCTACAAACCCTAAAAGCAACAGAACAGCATTTACAAATATGCAAATAATAGTCCATAAGTGAGTAGTTCAAGTCAGGGCTTGTTGTTATAGTTCTACTTGCCCAAACATGTCTATTCTGCACATGATGGTTCTATGAACAAGGCTCAGCTGAATAGTGTGCAGAATGTTAGCATCATTAGAATCTTTTTTCTTAAAGTGAATCTCTCTCTGTTTTCAGCTGATTGCTTGCAAAGTCCCTCCTTTTCTGTTTGCTTGCCAATCTCTGCCAGTTAACTTGCCAGTGCCATTAAGAAATTTCAGAAAAATAAACACAGGCTTTGAAGTGTGCAAGCTTAGGAGTGGGAACCTTTCTTAGCCCCAAGGCCACATTGCTTTGCAGACAACCTTCCAGGGGCCACATGCTGGTGGTGCACAGAGCTGGAGGCAAAAGTGGGTGGGGCAGGAGATGGCCTCCTAGTCATTCCAAAATCAGAGGTTTTTACACACACACACACACACACACACACACACACACACACACACCACACAACACACACACACACACCTTTGCATCCAGGCAAATAAAAATACATTATTAGCCAGACCAAAGCACTGAAGGAAGGCAAGGAGCAGGGCTGGAAAGGGGTGTGGCCTGCAAAAGGGGTGTGGCCTAGGGAGAATCTCGAGGTTCAGCTAGTGAGGCATTTGACCCATGGGCCTGAGGTTCCCCATTCCTGTTCAAAAAACAACCCATCATCCTTAAACCTAAGGAATCTTATTGTCCGAAGGGATACAGTTAGCATATCTACAGGGCTACCTCAGTTGTACATTTCATTTTCATTTCTCCCTCATCTGGCACCATGAAGACTGAACTTTTATACAGCTATCACAGTCCAAGAAAGCCCGTCAAGCTGCAACTGCTATGTTTCCCTGAATTTCTCTGAATTTCCCATTTATCTGTGCTGGCAATTATTTTTTATTCACAAATAGCACTTCATATGATATATGCTTAAGAAAGGTTCAAGATGCTCTGATACTATCATCTGATGTTTGTTTCTTATTAAGTATATAGTAGTGAGGTATTTACTGACAGTAAATAGAGTGCTCTATTTATTTATTTTCCATAAAACTAAGTGGCTTGCATTGACCTCTCTCCTCTCCATCATTTATTTCTTAAACGGTGCCTATTGCTGTACCAGATGCCACACAAAATGAAGTGTTATGAGCCCACCTACAGGCTTACGATTTCATAAAGCACAATTCACAAAGAATGAAAACCAGGGAGGGGAGAGGAGCAAGGCAAGAGACCTGCTTATTGAACATACATCCTGATTTGTTTGCACAAAGCTTATGCAGAGGTCAGATTCTGCTTGTTCTTTACTGACCCTTTGTTCTGCTTTGTTTGTGGGGAGCTTATACATCTTCCTATCACTCAGTCATTTATTCCACACTTTTAAGCACATTTCATCATCACTTGCTTAACCACAAAAGCTCCACTTTTTTAAAAGTAGGTTTGCTGCACCAGTGCAACAGAGCACTTTAATCCAGTTTAATTGTGCAAAACTCTATTTCCAGTATGCAACTGAATCACTGAATGAGTGATAGTCTGGAGGCAGTCTCTAGCATACTTTCTCATTGTTATTTCCAGCATAACAATGACCATTCATCTTGCATTCATCCTGATTTCTTTGAATGGAGTTTTTACATCTTCCAGTCGATCATTCATTCGTCCCACACTTTTCAGTGCACTTCCGCAGCACTTTCCTAAAGAAAAAAGTCCATTTAAAAAAAAATGGATTTGCTGCACCAGTGTGCTTTAAATATGCAAACCTAAATTTCTTATAGGTGCTTGAATCCCTCCCACAAAATTCTGGTGGTTTGTGGGTGGCCCAAGACTGATCACAATGAAAAAAGCAAAGTGGAGAGACATGTTTTTGAAAGTGTCTTACATAAAGGAAGATGAGAAGCCAGCTGGATCAATGGTACAGTGCTCTAGGAATATGGTGTGGTGGGAGGAAAACAAAGCTGAGACATCACACCAGAGACAGAAACTTGAGAAAGATGACGAGTATTTGAAGACTGACCTAGCCAAGAAGAATGGCGAAGAGAAAGCAGAATGAGTGCTAACAAAGCTTGGGGCATGATCTGCTCCAGATTGGAGTGGGCTCTGGGCAATTTGTCCTTCAGTGGATACCTACCTCCATGCATGGTGAGCTTATCTGGCAATGCCAGCAAAGGTAGTCACCGTTTAAATTCCCCCAATGCCCTGGAGTGATGCTATCTGTGGGCAGCAATGGGAATTCTAATGATGCACTGCTTAGAGACTGGGCTAGGAAAGAATTAAGGTGGGTCCAGCAGGTGTCCAACAATGACATCTGCTGCTGCATGAGGTAACACAGATGAAATGTTTCAAAATCCAGCCCCAAGATCAGGAAGGCATTTAAAAATGGATAGTTATGGTAAGTTTGGTCCCAAGACCAGGAAGACATAATGAATCAAATATGTTTACAGTTAATTGAGTTGATTTATGGAAGAAAGAACTATCAGCATGGAGAGAACAGGAGGAAGACAAAATTTATTGTAATCTCAACTGCCTTCCAACTGCGGCTGTAAATCTCCACCCACAGAAGACAATGGGAACCACTGAATTCCAGGAGAGAGGAGAGGAGAGTCTGGGGGAGAAGTGCTAGCAGGTCCTGTTACGGGACACAATGGATCCTAAGATCTCTGCCATACTTGATGTTTGGAGGACATATGTGCCCTGTAACAAAGACTTAATAAACTTCTAATCTGAAAAATCACTTCTGGGGTGTCCTATCTCACAACAACAAACTGTGATTTTGCAAAAAGGTACACATATTTTATTGCCCTTTCAACTGCGTGCAAATGGGGCCATTTAGGCAACACCATTGAATTGCAGACTTAATGGAAATCTAAAGCAGCCAACCCTCTATCCGATGATGCCTTGCTGCATCACAATCTGAATTCTATCTTCCAAACATTTTCTAGAACATATGCATAGCTTTGGAAAGTGGCTGCATGGGTGACATTGAGTGTGGTTTCTCCGTTGTTATATGTGTTTCCAAATAAGGCAGGAAAAAACACTCAGCAAAAAAATGGTGATGATCTGAACAGTCCTTGCCCCTACCTCCAGCTACAGAAACTTTGATTTCAAATGTGCTTTGCAGTAAGATATGTAAAAATATATTTTGTTTGGGCTAGTGCTATGCCCCGAGAGAGGAGCTAAGATTTCCGGTGCTTTTTAGGCCGCTCCCATCCTAGTGTTCTGCATCAAAGGTGTGGCCATGAAGTGGAACTGACACTTTTCCTGCAGCCACGGTATGCTGTGCCACAACCAACAGCCACTCGTGTCAGATTGATTCCTCGGTCACAGTTTTATCAAAAGTGAGATTTCAGAAGAGGGTGATGGCAAGTGGGAAACGCTACATTTTCCACACAGTTGGCAAATTTGCACAGCTTTCAGAAGAGGCTGCATTAGCAGGAGGGCGGTAAGAGACAGAGAAAGGGACTGCTGTTCTCAGGGGTGTTTTCGGAAAGAGCAGGAAAGGGAATGTGTCTTGACGGGTGCAGGAGTGTAATCTAATCCAAGCGGGAATTGTTTCCCATTGGCTCTGCACCAGCCAACATCATTAGGCCAGCCTTGAAATCCGATCCTGCCTACTAGTGACATTTTCCTTCAAGCCCTGAACTGTGCACTGCCTCTCAAACTTCCTGTCTGGAGTCCAGCTCTTATGGGATTCTGTGTCCCATTTATCTTGACCCAGACACAGAGCAAAGGCTTTTATTGGCTACTTGCTGCAAAGCAGATCAGTAGTCATTTGGAGACGGAGCAGGTGAGTGTGAACCACAACTCTTCTCCCTGCAGACACAAAATATATAGCTAATATATTATCATGTTAATATTTGTGGGTTTTTGTTTTGTTTTTATGCACCAGAAGAATGTCAGAAACTATAAGCAGAATCCTCAGATCCCCTTAATCCAGTCTAGGTATCCTGTATGTGTATAATCTCTAATGATGAACAGCAATGAGCCAAAGATCTTCCCTGGTGTAACTCCCATCCCTTCGACCCATACGTGACGCCAGGGATGAACTGCAGCCATGATATCTGGCCCGTGGCCATGCAAGCTCATGCTGTGATCTTGTAAGCTTATTAACATGGCTACACCGGTTCACTACTTAGGTCGCAGGCAAGTCTCCCCAGAGTAAAACTGAATAACTGCCTAAGTCTGTCCCCCAAGACTTCATTAGTGTTTATTAATGTCTGTTCAATTGTGATGTGTCTAGTAACACCCACACTCTTTTATGTTAGGTAGGGAAACGTGGAAGTGCCTGCTTATTAGCAACGGATGCTTGATGTTAGACAAGAAATGTTTCCGCTGTTTCCGACATCTAGGGGAAAATGTCTCTGCAGTCTGGGAACACCCCTTTCTATAGTAAATATGCAACATATGGGGGGGGGGGCTGGCAAGAGAATCTATGCATCATGCTGGTAGCTTCTCTCTATAATCAGTTTACACTGACTGCGCTCAAAGTGAAGCCATGCAGTCTGAGGGTGGACGGCAGGTAAGAGGATTCTCTCAACTTCTCTTGGTAACATGATGGGGATAGAGCATAGGACTCTTAATCTCAGGGTTGAGGGTTCAAGGCCCACATTGGGTAAAAAGATTCCTGCATTGAAGGGGGTTTTGACTAGAGGGCCTTTGTGGTCTCTTCCAACTCTACAATTCTATAATTCTAAGCAGGCTTTTGAGTTCCACAAGCTTTGTTAGGCCAAATGGAAACACCACTAGCTCTTTGTCAACATAATCGCCACCACTCCTTCTAATAATGAACTCGGGTAGAAAATGCAAACAGGACTGTAGCTTGACAAAGCTATTGAGAAACAAGAAGGGGGCATTTGTATAGGCAGGAGAAATCTGAGGTTTGCAAAAGTGCCTTTTAATGTGAGGAGACGACACTGTCCCTGCCTTGCCCTGCTCCAAAAATCCCAGTTTGATCTGATCATGTTCAGTACTCCTAGAATGTATACAGTCAGCTGGAAAAGAAAGAGAGAGCACAGGGAAAGTGAGAGGGGAATGCTATGCTTGGAGGAAATGGCTGACAGAAACCCTGACCAGGAACACTCCTTTTAGGGGAGGGAAGCACTGCAACCCCCACCTCAACTACTCTAATTTAGCTTTGTAATGCTCTAGAGTGTGCACAGTGTTGTTTAACATAGATAGCCTCACAACAGCCTTGTACAGGATCAGGTCTGAGAGGCTTCTGCACTGGAGCAGTTGCTGCAGAAATCTTCCCAATCGTTCAGTGCAGAAGGCTCCTTTGTTTCTTTCTCCCTTCTCTTGGTCACCCAGCAGCAATTAGGCCTCCCTGTCCAGCTCCCCTGTCCCTTCCTTTGCTCTCCAAGGGCCTCCTAAGGCCCATCTTGCTGCCTCCTTCGCTTCCCCCTCCCTTCTGCCAGTTTGGTCATTCTTGTGAACCATCCAGCAACATCTGAATAATGTGATCTTGGGTCATCAGTCATGGTCACACCATTGCCTCCTCTTCAGGTGCACCTATCATGATCACGGGTGATCTGTCTGTGTGACACAGTGGGGCAAATCCATAGCCATCTTCTCTTGCTATAATATCCAAGGGACTTTGGGGGAAATGGGAAATTAATGATCCATTAATTCTGAAATCCATATGTCAGAGCCAGTTCACGGTATAAGGACAGCTCTGCTGTCATTGTTTTCTGTTCTTGCACAAGTGCACACCTAAGTACAGAGAATATCCCAAGATAGTCATTGCTGATTCATTAATTTTTCATGCTCTTTTGCTAGGAAGGGCAGTCAGATATTAGACAGCATTAAAAAGCAGGACTTGAAGTGAGACTATAATAGCTAATCCTCAGCCAGAAACATTTGCTTCAGTTACAGTGACTTCAATAAATCTGCATCTGCTGAGGATCTGAAATTGGTTATGTGTGACAGTAAGCAACACAACCTCCAGTCCTTCAGACCTGCATAAGGTTTTCTCATCATAGAGATGTATTGATCTTCCATATGTAATTTATATGTCAAAAGTGCCAGTAATGGATCTTTTTGAAGCAATCTTCTATATTCACTAAAGGAACTATTTATTGATCTGGTCATTCATTTTATTGATTTTTCACCGAATCGCCAGATGATCCCTGGTGATCACTTGTCTTCATTACTGTACATTTGGGGTTTGGAGAAAAGTTTTTTTCTAGTTTACGTGCTGTCCATTATGCTAATGGAAACTATTGATATGGTCCTATTGTCTAGGAAGTGAGTTTAGGCATTTACAGATGATATAATCATGTTGCATTTATTTGTGTTTTCTGTTATGACTGTTCTGGAATAATTAGCAGTAAATATTAGTGTTTTGAGCAGAGGTGGGAAATTAACGTAATTCATTCCAAAAGGAACTGAAAGTGCCTTTCAAACAAAACAATGCATGCCAAATGCTCTGTATTCCTGATTAGTTCCTATGAATAAGAAAAATAGTTAGGTAGTTTAATTTTTAAAAAATCACCCCAGGAATAATTATGCAAATCATTTGTCTTCTTCTCTAAATAGAGCTGCCAGGCCTACCCTGCAGACAGAACTGTGGCTCAGTTTTAGACATTTACTGAGCTGTGCTGGAATCTTAGCACAACAGAGAAGCTGACACATCCCCTCCTTCCACTGTGTACATAATTTCAAGTGCGGATGCTCAGCTACTGCAATTCTTCACCCACAAGAAGGAGGGGAACATCATGCAGTCTGAGTATAAGTGCAATTCTGGACTACCATATGAAAGCAGATTCTGAGAATTTCACCAAATCATTCTAACATATGGGCAAAAACTTCTTAAAGGCCACTGAAGAAGATATGCTAGAAGCCACCTCTTTTGTGAAAGGGATTCAGTTGCATACTCAAAATCATCTTGCAGGACTGATAATGCCTTTGGGGAGAGGAGGGCAATTTTGATTGGGAGACTGGCATGGGAGGAAAGGGTTAAACGACCATTCAGAGCCACTGCTCACCCCCCAATGAAATTTAGCAGCAGAAACAGCAAACCAAAATATGGACTACCCCATATTATATTTAGCTTGGTCATAAGGAGTTATACGTTAGGATATGTCTAAACAAAGAGTTCGTTCATTTCTGCAGCTTACTCTTGAGCAAACAACCCTCAGCCAGCAGATAAATGGATTGGCTACAGGAAGCCCATTCTTGAATTTAATGTGATTTAACACTTCCACATCTATTTCACTTGATTCTTTGGAAATCTGAATTTGTCCACATTTAGCAGAATGTTCTGTTTCCAAAGAGAGATGTTACTACCCAGTGACAAACTCATTATGAATCAGCATTCAAACTTAAGGGGCTACAGCACTGGGGAGCTTTCTGCCACAGACAAGATACATTTACAGCACCAAATGAGCTTGACAAATTTATTTAACTGGATTCACAAAGCTCAAGTTAATTAAAAACCAGGTTGTTTTGCTCGGCAAGAGACATGCAACTAAGGGCATTTGAGCTTTAAGAAATGTAACAAGAGGAGCAGACCTACTGATCCCATCATGCACAGGTCTAGAACAAACACAGATTATAGCCAATTATTTTGTAAAACACAAGAGGGCAAAAATTTCTGTTCTGTTCCCTGAAATATTGACTCCATAGAAACTATCACATCTCATTTAATTTTTTTCAGAAGGCAAAGATGACATTGCGTTTTTGATTATTTGTTGCATAGTGAACGTTCCAAATCTCCATGTTGAATGTTCCCATGACACACCCGCATATAAATAGGAAGCATTTATGACTTCTAAATAATATTTGCAAGCTTTTTTTTGTAAAATAAATAAATCCCAAAGTAATCTCTCAGAAATGTTAAATAAAGTATACAAAAGACAAATCAACGCTTAATAGGAAGTATGCTTTTAGCACAAGGAACATTAATTACAGCTAAATGGATTTTTTTAAAAGGTTGTGCAACAGAATATGTTGCTATATTGGAGAAGGGCTGCATTGCAGCTCAGTGGCAGAATATCTCTTTGCATGCAAAAGTCCCAGGTTCAATCCCTAGCATCTTTAGGTAGGGCTGGCAACATCCCTTGGGTGAAACGCTGCAGAGTCCTTGCCATTCAACGGAGGCAATACTGAGCCAGAGGAACCAACCATCTGACTCAGTATGGCCCCATCTGCACTATATATTTAAAGTAGTATCATACCACCTCAACAGTCAAGGCTTCCCCCAAAAAACCCTGGAGAACTTTAGTGTGTTAAGGTAGCTGAGAGTTGTTAGGAGAGATGCAGGCGTGTCATGGGAAGACGAATTAATTGTTAAACCACTTTGGGCACTGTATATTTCTGATGGGAATAGGGGTTTTCAGCACCCTAAAAAACTACACTTCCCAGAATTCTTTTTTTTGGGGGGGGGTGGGGGCGGGGTCATGACTCTAAAGTGTTACGCTACTGCTTTAAATGTGCCATGCAGGTGTGGCCTCCAAGGCAGCTTCCTGTGTTCCCTATGTTATGCTGTATAGCCTATGAAATTGAAAGGCTCTGCACAAAACAGAGATGATTTGTCAAGTAGTGTGCTGTCCAATGTTAGTCACCCAGTACACCCATTGAAATCAATGTACTTCAGTGGGTCTGTGAGTATGGCAGGTGGTTATCACCCACTGGTAACTATAATGCAACTGGAATTATAAGCCTTTCAATTGATAAGTATTTATTTAATATATTTTATTTATATACAGTGGTACCTCTGTATACGCACACCTCTGGTTGCTTATCCTTCAAGATGCGAACGTGGCAAACCCGGAAGTATTTTTACGGGTCTCGCCTCGCGCACATGCGCAGAAGCGGCACCTCTTGTTGCGAATTCCTCAGGATCCGACCAGAGCTCCGGAACAGATTCCGTGTGCAACTGGAGATACCACTGTATTCAGTTTCTATACTGCCCGTCATCCAAGGATCACTGGATAACATAGTTAACAAACAAAAACAATACTCCACCCAAGTTTAAAATGCCATAGATTGTTTGATTAACCAAAGGCCTGGAAGAAGGGATATGTAATGAAAGCACTTGTCGAGCTCCTTGGGGAGACCATTCCACAAGCAGGGGGCCACCACAGAAAAGGCCCATTCTTGTGTCGCCACCCTCCAGACTTCTCATGGAAGAGGAACACCAACAAGGGCCTCAGAGGATGATTGTAGAGTCCTGGTCGATTCATATGCTGAGAGACTGCACTATTTAAGTAGTATTAAATTCAAATATACTTGTAAACAGGGCAACAATAAGTTTACTTTGCATTATTCTGCTATTTTGGAAATGGTGTTGGCCTAGTAACCTTAATAGGAAAATTGAATCAATGCTGGTATTACTGTATTATTCTAATATAATAAAAATGCCCCTTAATTTTTAAAAGAAAGTTCTCAAGGCTGTTTTCAGAGTAATTAGGCTCCCACTGTTAAATTATAAGGACATTTGGATTGCAGATCATGTAGTCACTTATTATGAATATGAAGCCATACAGCAGTGATTTGATACTGAAGGACCTGAAGGGTCTCTGGAAAAAATCTTCCTTCTCTTAACCTCCCCAGATACCTCCACAGTGAAAGAAGGGCATCAGTCATGCAGACTGCATAACTCGCTTGGTCAAGTTTCTCCACTCATATGTCACAAACAGGGGATCAACATGACCTCAAGCCCCTATGGTATGGACTCCAAGAGAAAGATGTTTTGCCTGAGTAGACTGTACATTTGCCACAATTGGAGGGGAGAACAGAAAAAAGTACAGCATGTAGTCTCAGCTTCTTGATAACGTTTTGTTTTGTTTTTTCCTGATAATTCTGTTTCTAGCCCCCCAAAGCCTTGAAGAGAGTCAGTCAAATTTCAATACTAGGCAAGGTGCTAGAACAGATTTCATAGCAGGTAGTTTGTTAAGCATATTGATAACAATGCAGTTATTGGGAGAAGCAGCGTGTATTTGTCAACAATAAACCCTGCCAGGCTAACCTTTTTGAATTGGGTTACTAACTTAGTTGATTATGGGAATGCTGTGGACATAATTTATTTTTTAAAAGCATTTGACAAATCCACCCCAGGCTGTTTCAGTTAGTAAAGTGGTTAATTGTGGGCTAGAGACAATAGTACAGTCGGATGGATTCACAGCTGATTGGAAACTCATCAAACTGCAGGGAGGTTACAAATGGGGCGTGGGCATGGGCATGGGTGGGGGGGCAGCTGCCCCTCCCAAAATCAAGTAAATAAATAATAATAACTAACTGACCAATTGTGTTGCAGATAACTCAGTTCTGGCTCCTAGCCCAACATAAAGCCTGCCCCCCCCCTAAAAATAAATCCTGGCTACACCCATGAAATGGGATGCCATTTCTGGTACCCTTCAACATTTTTTACAATAGCAGATGAAGAGGTGGAGTAAATCCTTATCAAATCTGTGGATGCCTCAAAACTGAGAGAGAAAGCTAGCACTGCAGAAGACAAAATAATCTTAACAGAATGGAAAATCAGACTGAACATACCACAACGAAATTAAGCAGAGACAAGTACAAAATTCTGCATTTGGAGGAAGGGGGAATCAAATGTAAAGATATAGGATGGGGGATACTGGCTTGGCAGCACTACATTTGAACATTATCTTGGAGTCAAGCAGAACATGAGCTAGCGGTGTGAGATAACTACCAGAGAGGTTAATGTGATGGTTGGTTACATTAATAACACTAGTTTTCAAGACATAAGAAGTAGTAGTTGCATTCTATACTGCACTAGTGTGATCTCATATGGAGTAATATGTCCCGTTCCGGGAGACATATTTTAAGAAAGATGTCGGCAAATTGGAATAGGTTTAGGGAAGGCAGTGAAGATGGCTGGCAGGCTGAAAAATAAGTCCTAATAAGGAATTGGCCCTATTTAACTGGAGAAGACTGAGAGGAGACATGACAGCACTCTTCAGTGACTTAACAAGGCTGACACTTAAGTTGCTCGTCATTTTTTTTGGGGGGGGGGAATCTCGGTGTGTAGTGAAGGTATGGAGTACAATGGAAGGAAATGTTGGTCAAGAAATTCTGGCTGCAGCTCAGTGGCAGAACACACAACTTGCACATGGACGCCCCTTGCTTCAATCCTCTGTATATCCAGGCTGAGCTGGGAAAGACTTGTACCTGAAACCCTAGACAGTGATTGCCAATCAGTGAAGGCAACACTGGGCTACATGGACCAATAGCCTGACTCGGTATAAGGTAGTTTACTATGTTCCTAATGTGTATCTTAACATGAGAAATGTCTCTCCCTGCCTGGGATTTGGGATGTAGGAAGCAGAAATCCTCTCATGAGTCCGCAGAAACCCGTACCTTTGGACCCCTGCTTGGAAAGGTAGCTGAGCTCTTTTTCCTTTTCTCTTTTTTCAGCTTTTAGGATAAATTGCTATATAGCTGGGAACACAGAGAAGCTTTCAGCTTGTTTGGATTCGTGAGAAAACTAGATGGTAAATCAAAGTAGAGCTGAACAGTAGTTAAAACTGATGTTGCTAGTGTCGCATGTCACAATTACTGCTTGTAATAGGCAAAAATATTGAGGTAAAATGACAATTTAAGTAGAGTGAAGTTAAAAGTTAATCCCAATATAACATATTGTGATCTTTGCACTGAACAGCTAATAGATATTCCATTGTGTGGTTTAATAGTGCATGTCCATATTCTCTTTTGTTTTTCATGTAAGCTGTAGTATTTGCCTGCATATAATGTTTGTTGTATTCTCATTCACCCAATATTCATTTATGTATAATGTGATTTTCTTATAATAGTCTCTGTGGATTATGCTTATACCTTTCATACACTGAAATGCATTCACTGGTCTTTTGCTGATGCATTTTAAATATAGTTCCCAGACTCTCTTTCTCCAGCCTCTGGTCCTGTTTTGTCACTATCCTCTCACCCATTGGGAAGGGGTGGGGTAAGTTCAGGACCTTAATTTCAACACAGAACAGAGCAAAAGTTCACTGCTGACTCGGAGCATGGAAAGAGGTCTAAGGAGTTTGTGGGGGAGGGGTTATTTGTTTGTAGGGGGGTTGTTCTTGTTTTTTTATTATGTATTTTGTGTTTTTATATTGCATTTTTATGTTGTGAAACACCCTGAGATCTACTGTAGACAAATTTAATGAATAATAATATTAAGAATGAACCTAAATTACAGGAGAGCAGGCTTAATTGAACATTAGGAGACATTTCTAGTAAGAACAGTTTGACAATTAAATTGGGTACTGCCACGAGAAGGGGAACACTTTTCCTTCACAAGAGGCCTTCAAGCAGATATTGGATAATTGTCTATTGGGGATGTTGAAGCTCTGGTTTTCCAGAGGAAAATCAAGCAGGAAGCTGGATTACTTGACCTACGTACAAGGCCTCTCCAGCTAACTGGGCTTGGAGCACTGTGCCTCTTAATCTCAAAGCCCAACCCAGCAGTTTTTCCGAAGAAAATCACCTACAGGCCATAACATAAAGGCCTCGCAACTGTACTTGTATCATAGTCACCTTTGCAAATATCTATTTGGGCCAAACTAGACATGACATTAATTAGTTTCAACTGAAAGCTTTCCTCAAAATGCATATACAGTTGTACCTTGGAAGTCAAATGGAATCCATTCCGGAAGTCCATTCAACTTCCAAAACGTTTGAAAACCAAATCACAGCTTCTGATTGGCTGCAGGAAGCTCCTGCAGCCATTTGGAAGCTGCGGAAGCCCCGCCAGCCGTTCGGCTTCCAAAAATAGTTTGCAAACTGGAACCGTCACTTCCGGGTTTGCGGCGATCGGGAGCCAAAACATTCGAGAACTAAGCTGTTCGAAAACCGAGCTACAACTGTAGTAGTTTGGGAGTAGATATTTCTTCTTCAGGAATGTGATAGGGAAAGGAAAAAGTCGATCTTCCTGCTTCTCATAGCACAGACTTTCCTGCAGGTACTATTTACATAACAAAAAAGTGCATGTTAATTGCATTCACACAATTCACCCATGTCTAGCTTGGCCTCTTTGTCACAATAGATTACATCTAGGTGTAGATGTAAAATTTTCTAGTACACTTTTCAAATGCAATGTACAAAATGGCACTTAATGGCATGTAAATGGTGGGAATTAATACTTCCTTAGCCCACATAATTTCCACTGGCTCGCCTTCATGCGGAATATTGGATGACTAATGAAGACCTTTGTCTAGGTCACTGCACTGCACAATTGCCATTTGGGGCTAAATTTTTCCAGAGTCTTTGGAACAGCTCCTAGCTGGAAGCAGAGTTAAAAGATCAAAACATTAGAAAGCCATAATGAAGATGAATTTTAACCGGTAAATGGATATGTGCTCATATGGTAAGAGGCATGGCTGGTATGATAAATGCTAATGAAGAAGTCCATTTTATAAATGTTTCTAGAAGCCACATTTATCATCTCGGTGTGATATAATTAAAATAAAAGGATTGTTTGTGATTTTGAATCTATCAAAATCCTGCAACTAAGCATGGTGACTAATTCAAAGACTTACCAAAGCGGCAGCCAGTCATTTATGAAATGCTGCAGTATATTATTATAAGGTTTTGTCCATAATTAACACCACCTCAAATTTTTATACTCATCAATCTGATGCAAGAGGTATGACAACCAAACACATTCCCACTCTAATTTTTTTCAGCCTGTGTACAAAAAAACAAAAACCAAAAACCCAGGTTGAACAAAAACCCTATACTGTTATATATTACATACAAACATTCTTACGTTCTTTGTGGCCTGTTTATGGGGCAGGGAACCCCAAGCTGCATAATAATTAGTGCCTATTTAACATCTCTATAATTGTTAAAACAAAGACCAGGGAGACAGTTGTGCTGGGACTTCCAATCAGATGAACTGGGTGAGGAGTGAGGGGGCAGAGATGGAGAGGGAAATAATAGTAGGGTATAGGAGCTAGCACCTGAGGCAACACCAATAGAAATGCCTGGGTTGGGTAGGTTAATTTTTTTAAAGCTGAATACTGATGTGCTTGGAGGCAAGTGGGTGGTCCTTGTTCTGTTTGTTTGTTGTGTGTGTGTGTGTGTGTGTGTGTGTGTGTTTGTACTTGTCTGTATGGGTGCGTTTGTACCAGCAGCTGGAGAAAAAGAGGGCAGAGGCTGGAGGAAAAACTGTGAGTGGAAGGATGCCCTTTTCCCATCCTTTGGACCTCCTGGGAAACTCACAAAATGTGCTGTTGTTTCCCGGATATTCTGGATAGAATTCATGTTCAGAGACTAAGACGTACGGTAGTGACTTGCCTAAGACTATATCGTTTATGTTTGGAGACCTCCCCATTTAACCACACAATCATTCTATATTTAGTTAGGTTCAGTTGGTGGTTTAGTTTGTTCATTAGTTAAATGTGTGAAGAGGGAAATCCTGAGATAACTCATCAAGGTTGCCATGGATTTGCTGAGCTAATCTTTCATTTTGGCATCTCTTGCTTTCTCCCCCTCTGCATCTGTCAATTCCATCTGGCACCAAAAATGAGCACATATCCAGGTGAGTCCTTGACGCTACTTGTTTTGTGTTGGTTGTTAGTCAAGCAGTTATGTAAATTGATAGCTTAGGTCAGAGGTTTTCAACCTTTTGAGTCCACTGCTCCCTTGACCAACCAACATTCCTTTTGCGGCACCCCTGTGGGGCTCAGGAGCCCAGTTATGTATCCCCTTGCCTGTAGAGCTGGCAGCCTCTCACTCTTTTTCAAATATTCTCCCTTGTTCCTTCAGCCTGATCTCCTCTCCCCTCTCCTTGGGAGTCTCTGGGAATGCTGCCCCTGGTTGCATTCCTCTGCCCCAAAGAGAGGTGCCTCCTCACACTGCCCCACAGGGGCCTGGAACTTGTCTCTCCATTCCTAACAGCAAGGGCTGGCACTGACTGGCTGGGCTCCCTCACCCACTTGCTTGCTTACTCCGAGGCCACATCAGCTCCTGGCAACCAGCACTCCCTGGCCAGCCCCAGAGGCAGCATTTGCCTGTGGAGCTTGTAGCCAGGGCTGTTGCAACAAACAGCTGTGTAAGCCTTTGGGAGGCAGAGATGCAAGAAGGCACCAGAGGAGGGAGGGAAGGTAAGAGGGACAGAGGACAGTGTTGCCCACGGCATCCCTGACCATCATTCAAGACACCTCAGGGTGCCACGACACAGTGGTTGAAAACCACTGGCTTAGGTTACACAGTTGCGATTTCTAAATCTATGAGCTTGAAAACAATACAGTGGTACCTCGCAATATGAATGCCTCATAAGACGAAAAACTCGCAAGACGAAAGAGTTTTTCGTTTTTTGAGTTGCTTTGCAAGACGAATTTTCCTATGGGCTTGCTTTGCAAGACGAAAACGTCTTGCAAGTTTGTTTCCTTTTTCTTAAAACCATTAAGACTATGGGAATCCGTGCTTCGCAAGACGAAAAATTTGCAAGACGAAAAAACTCGCAGAATGAATTAATTTCGTCTTGTGAGGTACCACTGTACATACATTGTTATGGGTTTGCAGAGAGTGAAGATCCCCTAAAATTCCTGGGTATTGGGATTTCTGCATAATTTCTGAAATTAGAAAATGTGGGGTTTGATCAATGGATTTAGCAAGGCCTTAAAAAAAAAGTCTAGCCAGTTTCCTCAGTTGCTTCACTTAGAGAGGTGCTATCAAATACAGTGGTACCTTGGGTTACAGATGCTTCAGGTTACAGACCCTTCAGGTTACAGACTCCGCTAACACGGAAATAGTACCTCAGGTTAAGAACTTTGCTTCAGGATGAAAACAGAAATCATGCGGTGGCAGCACAGTGGCAGCAGGAGGCCCCATTAGCTAAAGTGATACCTCAGGTTAAGAACAGTTTCAGGTTAAGAACGGACCTCCAGAACGAATTAAGTTCTTAACCGGAGGTACCACTGTAAAGTGATAACAGAATCATTACCCTGAAGAAAGGTGAAACATTCAGGGTCAGACAAGAAGTGGATGGAATTCCTCCCCCAGCTGTGCATTAGTTACCAAAAGACAACTGCAGATTTGGGAGGGGGAGGTTGCCAGGGTAACAGGAAGTACAGTCATACCTCGGGTTAAATATGCTTCAGTTTGAGCATTTTCAGGTTACGCTCTGCGATGACCCGGAAGTAACGGAATGTGTTACTCCTGGGTTTTGCTGCTTGCGCATGCTCAGATGCTCAAAATGACGTCACGCACATGCGCAGTAGCGGTGAATCACGACCCGCGCAAACGCGCAGTCATGGGTTATGCTCTACTCAGGATCCGAATGGGGCTCCGGAACGGATCCTGTTCACATCCAGAGGTACCATTGTATAATCTTACCACAGGGAAAAAGGTTTTGCTGCTTGCCTTTTGAAAAACATGTTTGGAGAAAGGAGAAGCCCATGCATACTGGCTCTGTATTCCCTCCATGAAAAGCTCATGTTGTAAATATGTGTAAAATAAAGCATATTTCTTAAAGACAATAGTCTCCGCTGTGCCTCATTCCAAAGGAACACAAACCCTGGTTAAGCGCCAAGACCCCTGGAATTTTGCTACTGCTCGGCAGAGACTGTGGTGGCCGGTAACACTATTAATAACGCAATCAATGAAGGTGGCAGATCACCAAAGCTCTTTCCACTGGAGTGCTGGAACAACATGATGCCAGCTTAATACGGTCAAACGTTGCTGATTGGTATGGAATAATCCATCATTTAGTGAAGACATACTCTGGTTCTCATTCAGCATCAATTAAAGACCAGGCTGTTAGATTCACACACAATGCAAACCTAATACCACGTACTTGGAAATATAGAAAGCCCTTTGCATTAGACACGCTTGCAAGCAAGCTCTTGAAGCTGAACAGCTAGCTGGATTGTGTTGGGTAGCATTATATAACACTGTAGCTTACTAATTTGGTTTTTTTAATCATTTAAATATCATTTCTAATGAAGGGTGGGATATAAATCTTAGACTTTATTTGCACAATCCACCTGTAAGTTCTTTTAAGCAAGACTCCACCCTACTGAAGCTTTTGTCTTAATATTGTATTTCAGCAATCCTTGGGGTTCCCCAAAGCCTGATAATACTTCCCAGTTGTGCACAGATAGTGCTGCTTTGATTTCATAAGGACCCACACTTGCTATTAATAATGGTTTGCTATTAGTAATATCACATAGGACAATAATGGTCTAATAAGGCTGTAGTAGGGATTACTGAGACTGTGTATATGAGATTCTTTTAACAATAAAAATGGCTGCATGAATGCTAAGCAGGTGGCAGGACTAACCTCCTTGGTCCCATGATTGCCTCTCATATTCTTTGAATGCATGCTGTGTGGGTGTGTGGATGTGAACAGTCCCATTGTTCTGGCTCCACGTAGTTGAACATGCTCCATAGATATGTATGGTACCTCAGGTTAAGAACTTTGCTTCAGGATGAGAACAGAAATCGTGCTCCAGTGGTGCGGCATCAGCAAGAGGCCCCATTAGCTAAAGTGGTACCTCAGGTTAAGAACAGTTTCAGGTTAAGAACAGACCTCCGGAATGAATTAAGTTCTTAACCCGAGGTACCACTGTATTTTGAAGGGGGGGAAATGAACAAATTCCTATGCCCCACAAATAACCCAGAGATGCATTTTAAATAAAAGCACACATTCCAGTCATGTAAAAACATGCTGATTCCCGGACCATCCGCAGGCCGGATTGAGAAGGCAATTGGGCCGCATCTGGCCTCCGGGGCCTTAGGTTGCCTATCCCTGCTTAAGATATTTGAAGATGGCTATCCTATTTCATCTCAGTTTCCTTTTTTCTAGGCTAAGCATACCCAACTCCTTCAAGCGCTCCTTGTAAGGTTTAGTTTTCAGGCCCTTGATCATCATGGTTGCCCTCTGCACATGTTCCAGCTTGTCAACATCCTTCATTGTGCTCATATGCATGGGGTGAGGGCACATTGGAGTCTGTGTGATTACATGAGTGCATATATGTATTTTAGAACTGGAATGAAATCCATATATTTTATCTTAATTCTTTTTTTAAAAAAAATCTAGTTTAACCCAGGAATAAGTGTCCACAAACATTTAAGCTAGGATTCTCATGCGAGAAAACTCAGAAAGAGGATGTCACTAGTCCATTACAGCAGTGGGTATCTGCAAACACTTAAGCTTGAGTTCTACAAGGGGACTTAGCCTCAGAAAAGCCTCTCTGGTGAATCAGGGGACCCTCCTAAAGGGCATGGGATGAGCTAGAGTGGGCTGCTGGAGAAAGTGGGAGTTGCTTCAAACAAAATGGAGTCAGCCACATTCTGTGCACGAAGCAGAATTTTGTCAATTACCGGTATATCCCCTTCTCCCCTGAATCCCATCCCTGACTCATCAGAAGGGCTTTTTATGAGGAAAGAGGCTGGAAGAAGGAGGGAATGGGGAAGTGTCCTTGTGTGACCTTCCTTTCCCCCCCACAGTTGTTAGAATCAATTATTGATGTCTTTGAGCCTTAGAGATGCTCATTTCAACTCTTGTACATTATAGCATGTTTGACAAAGAGGAAAATGGCATATGGTTACCATGTTTTGAAATGGTATGCATTGTCTTTAAAATCTATCAGAAAATTGAATGGAAGGGGCCCTTCGGGTATCTTGTACTACAGCCCTACCTCTCTCAAAAACACACTCTCAGCCCATGGCAGATAAACTTCAAACCTGGCAAGAGATGCCCTCTTTGGTGCAAAAGTGCTAGCATTTGCACAACACAGCTATTGTGTTTTAATCACATCTAATAGTATTAAATGTAGCTTCATAATAAGCAACAGAGACACTTATAAATTCAGGGTTAGTATTACTTCATCGGATGATGGGAAAGGAGCTATGTTTTGAGACGGGAGGTTCAAGGGGAAATATATTTCATTATAGTAAAGGGAACCCAATGGGAATATGAAATACACAGGCATACAATTTAAAAACAATCCCGTAGCTAGGTTTTATTTTTCTTTTACTAAAGCTTATAGAGCATTCTGTATTTATGTTCTGTCTAAGCTTTAAAAATTAAGATAAGAATTAAGAGCAATTCCAAAAGTGTTGTTTTTGCTCTCTCTCAACGACAGGCTTATCAAGATGTTCAAACTACAGTGTTATTCTGCCTGAAGAGAAGATTTGAAACAAACTTATTGTCCCACAGAGCTCATAGTCCTAGTGGCTAGAATATCTTCTTTATTTTTGGCACTAATTCCTGCAGTGAATAGCCATTTTCAGCTCCAGAAATTAACTGCAAGCACTTGGAATTTAATGACTGATGGGCAAAGCTTCACTCAATCTATAACAACAACAAAAAATGCTAGGTATTAAAATAATAATGAAAAACATTCATCCCTCCAAATTATATGAAATCCTCATCAATAAATCTCTAGAACCCAGGCTTCTCAGTTGGCTATATTAAAAATGAATTACACGAACTCAGCTTGTACGCAGCAGTATTTTTCTGCAGATTAGTTGGTGACAGTTTTAAAAACCAGTTGGCAGCTTTAGGCTATTACATAAAGAATTGAGTTCTTGGCTGAAATAAAGTTACTCAGTAGTTTCATGCTCCTGTTAAATGTATTCTGAGGTCTTTTCTGGGAATAAAGCTGTGTACATATGGCAGCTTTGCAAAGGCTTGAGGGTGGTATGATAGAGCCACTGCGGGTCATGGTTAAAAGCCTCAAGGTGGGACAGAAAAACAGATACCTGGTAAACCTATTTAACTGTGACAGAAAAATAAACATCTGTAACGCGATCATAGTTATGGCTTATTTATTTATTCATGTGTATGTTTTTTCCCCTTTATCTGTGTTCAAATAAAGTTTCTCAAATACATTATCTGTACATACCCTAAGAGACTATCAATTCACTCCTATACTCAGAAGTCCAAATTAGTTTCTTCAATCCATATGTATGGGAAGCAGCCTATTTTACATATTTATTATTTATTTAGTTAAAACACTTTTATACCATTTTATAAAGCTGAAGGCAACCTACCTAAAGTTATCAGATTATCTCCCATCCATCCCCAGACCTGCTTAGCTTCAGCAAGGTTGTTGAACTTTTATCACATGTCTTTAGGCTATACCATGTTAAAATATATTTGGTTTGTGCATTATAGAGACCAGTGGAAAATTACATAAGTGAGTGAGTGTCCACCAGATATTAACAATTTCATTTGCAGTTCTACAGAAAGACAAGAGAAATGGTTTAACTATAAATATTAGTACAGTGGTACCTCTGGTTACGAACGTAATTCAGTCTGGAGGTCTGTTCTCAACCTGCAACTGTTCTTAACCTGAGGTACCACTTTAGCTAATGGGGCCTCCTGCTGCCGCGCAACTTCTGTTCTCATCCTGAGGTAAAGTTCCTGAGGCACTACTTCCGGGTTAGTGGAGTCTGTAACCCGAAGTGTTTGTAACCCGAGGTGTTTGTAACCTGGGGTACCACTGTACAGGTTTGATGTAAGACTGGTTTGAGACTGCTATTAAACAGGTTTGATGTGAGACTGCTGATTAGAATGTTATAAATGCAGGATTTGAACAAACTCTAATTGCCTCTTAATAATAAATGCTAGCTGGCATTTTGAATTTCTTGTATTCCAAAATTATCTGTATTTCCCCTGAATTACAAAAAAAGGAAAATTTTATGAAAGAAGCGTTGACATTGCTGGGCACACGTACCAGTCTTTCGGAGCCAAAGCCCTAGTCAGTGAGCCTTAAATCTTTAATTATTACTGATTAAAGAAAAAATATCTACGTGAAACCTAATGAAACTTGGGATGTATCAGATTTATCAGGATTTGGTTCACAAACATTTGGTCCATGTGCCCACACATAAGCTGTGAAAATGCACTGCACATATTTCCTTAACCATGAACCTTGGGGAATCTGACTACTTTAGACAGACTGTAAATTCACCAAGAGAATTCTGATTGATTAGTTATGATGAAAAACTCCATTACTGGCAGTCAACAAGAGATTCCAGGAAGATAAATGTGAGATCAACAGATGAAGAATGAGAGCAGATATGCTTTTTGACACAGAAGAAAACAAGAGAGATTGGCTGCACTGTGAAAAGGAACAGGAGTGTAGGTTTCATAGGCTCCCATCTCATTCCTGCTTTCAAATGTGCAAAGATACAAAAGCTGGAAAACAAGCATATGATGTGTTTACTCAGAAGTAAGTATGCTGGGGCCTACTAAATATGTGTGCATTATGGGATGGAAACCTCAGTAGCTTGGCTGTTTACATAATTGCAAACCGGATTATGTACTGCTCCAGGGCTTCCTTAAATTGTAATAATAACAAACCACAGAAAGTAGCAATTGACCAACCTACATTGGTGTACAGGAGTTCTATGGAGTTACAGTCACTCATGAATAGAAACTTGAAGTAACAAAATAAATAAGAAAAGAGTTCAGCACTGTGCTTGTATGCTTCTTCTCTCCCTGACTCCTTCTCAATAATTCAGCACTTTTTCCTGTCCTGACAAAATCAGGTCACCGGGTATCCTTATGAATGAATAATGCATATTTACACAACTAGCCCTGTGTCCGATATCCTGAACAGTCAGGAAACAACAAAAGTAATTCAGTCACAAGAAGGCATACTTTCCATCCTCTCCTGCAAGCATGTTTGTGTGTGTAAGGTATAGCAGGATCATTCTTTTGGCCCACTGTGCTAGAAGCCAGTCAACACCACAATAAAGATAGACTAAGCTTCAGAAATACCTTCCTGATGGTGCAAGCTGCTTGGAACTGACTTCCTTAGAAGGTGGTTGATTCTTCTTCCTTAAAGGTTTGTAAGCAGAGGTTGGATGGCCACGTATCAAGAGCAAAGTTGAAGGTTTGAACCACCTGCTGATGAAGAAAACCAGGGGTTGCCCATACCCCTTCCCCAGGATCTTGAGACACAATTCTCTTTTATTTTGCGGTTCATTTTGAATGCTCTCAGCTTTTTGGGGGGCATGCTACCCTCTTTTGCACTGGCCCATTTGGAACTTTGGGAATGTGGGGGGTGTCCCAGTCCCAAAATAGGTGCATCGGTGAGAAAAAGGGTACTTATATCACCCACCACTGCACTCACTCACAGGAAGAAGCTCTTTGCATCTTTTCTCTGCTCGGCACAAAATAGACGGTGAATGTCCATTCTTGGCATCTAATAACATGTGTGCATGTTTAAGGATGTGTGCAATATAGGAGAGGTCAGTCCAATGCAAATGGAAACTGAGAAGGAAGAGCAAGCAGCCTATTGTGCACTCTGGATTTTTCAGGGGCTATTTTGCAGGTTGCATAGGAAGTACTGCATAGAAGACGCCCAGACAAAATGACCTTTGAGATCCCTTTGGTGGCTAGGTAGGTGAACCAGAAGGCAACAGCATTTTGCCTTCCCTAGAGTTCATTTAGTCTCAGGGTTAGCCAGATTTTCACTTTAAGTTTCACTGACTTGAGTGGCAAGCTAAGCCTGAACACATTTACTTCCAAGCAAGCTAAGCCTCCACACGTTTTGCTCAGAGGACAAGCCCCTGAGTCCGGCGGGTGTTACTCCAAAGTAAGCCTGTCCACGGAGACGCGAGGAAGGGAAGCGGAGCGAGCTCGGGGCCCCTTCTCAAACTGGAGCCCTGCTCGGAGCCGGGCAGACGGCGCTCGGGAAACAGGGGCGCCGCGGGGCAGGGCAGGGCGCGGCGGCGGCCGCCTGGGCTCAGGGACGCCGCGAGGGCGGTGCAATGGCACCAAGTAGCCTCGCCACCCTGCGCTCCAGAGGCTGCGCGCGAACGGGAGAGCGAGAGAGCGAGCGCGTAGACGGCAGGCAGGCTGTCTGGTTGGGCGTGAGGGTCCGGCTGCTGGGGAAGGAGGGAGCCTCCCCCTGGCCCTCCTCCCGCTTCCCCCTCCCCGCCCGCACAGGCGCCTGGGCCTGGGCCGAGAGGCGGAGGCGCTCGGCAGAGCCTTAAAACTTTCCGGAGCGGCCGTGGCGCTTGGGGGCAATGTGGCTGCTGTGGCTGCTCCTGGGCTCGGCGGGTGAGTCGGCGCCGGGCGCGCACCCACAGGAAGCGGGGAATGGGGGGCGGGAAAGAGCTGGCTGGGGGAAGGGGAGGCGAGCGCGCCGGGGGGACGGACCTGCAGGAACCCCGGAGGGCAGCGGCGCCTCACGCCCCCCTCGCGTTACTCTGTCCCCCTCAGGCTGAGGGTGGCGGAGGAGGCGCGGGCTTTGCGAGGGTCCAGGACCCCTCGGTGTGGACTTGGAAAGGGGGGAGAACCGCCTCACACAATGCACAACACGCGCAGCAACTTGGGAGTGCGTTCGCGTCCACTCTTTCCAGGATTACCTGAATATTCTCGGACAACGCTGCTTGGTTGCGATAGCCCCAGATGGGGATAAGTACTACGATACCAGCTTTTTGGTTTTGTTTGGGGTGCGTGAGTGGTAGAGTTGCTTATTCCTCTCTTCCTCCCCCCAAACTCTTCACCTCAGCTAGAGAGGCAGGCTGGTGACTGGCAGCTCCAGCTCTCCGCTCTGTTCCTTTTAAGTACTGTAGTTTGTTGATAATTTCTGTAGTGTTTTACAAAGTGCCTTACCAAGCCTGTCTCTTCTCACAGTTCAGTTTGTATATTATTATTATTTTTTAAAAAACCTATCAGTCCTGTGTTAGGGAAGGGAGAGCTTCTTGAAGGAATATACAACAACATCGTAAAATATTCCACACCCCCACCCCCACCCAGAGCATTCATAGTACAGTGGTTCCTCTACTTACGGACGTGATCCGTTCTGGGGTGCCATCTGCACCCTGAAAAGTCTGTAAGTAGAGCGCCGCTTCTGCATGTGCGCATGATGCAATAGCGTGCTCCTGCTCATGCGCAAAGCGCACAGAATGCTTCTGCTTGCGCGCGTGTGACAAAACCCGGATGTATACACTTACAGGTTTGTTGTGTTCGCAACCCGAAAATCCTCAACCTGAACCTAACACAACTATGTTATGACTGTGTTCAGAAAGTTCCTTCCCCTGCCCCATTTGCTTCATTTGCTTAGAACAGCCACATAAGGGGTTAAATGTGACCTTAGTGACTTCTGGTGTTGGGGTTCTTCACATATAGGTGTGCAAAGTCATGGAGGTCCTGGGGTAAACCTTCATTGTATTTCATAAAAATACACATGGAACCACAGGGCCCTTCTGTCCCAAAGGAGCGTCAGGTTTTGGTTGGTGTTGGTGTTGACATTCTCCTTCTCCTCCTTGGAGTTTTGGCTGCAACCTTCCTTTCTGTAAAGATACACTACTGTGTCTTGAAAGGCCCAAGTAGTATCATCAGTCTGACTTTTGATGAGTTTTGTTTGGGGTACATCCATCCAGATCCTCTTCCCTTCTAAGGGAGTTTGGCAGGAGTTAGAAAGGTGATATGCAGCAGCATAACTCTAGAAAAAGAAGTATAGTTGAGGAGAGAGGAACCAGACATCTCTGTGATACCACATGTTTGGAAGGGTCCAGAAGTCTTCTGCTCCAGCCCCCTGCTGCAAGGCAGGAACTCTTCCTATCCTCTAATTCACCCAAGAAATCCACACCAAAGAGATGAGAATAAGTGCTAAACATAGGCCCTTGATACCTGAAAATATGAACTATGTATTAAGTCTTCAAAACCTGGATCAATGCATCTTTGCATCTCCACTTCTAGCACTTCTAACACAGACATTTTGCTACCATTTTCACTAAATCTAGTAAACAGAAATGGCATTTGAACCTGTGTTCAATTCAACCTGAAAGACATTTTGAATTGCTTCTTTGAAAGTATTTATGCTGTCAGAAAGTTCATTTTGTTTTGAGTTGGGCTCCACAAACTCTGCAACTACACATAAAATGTGCCCACAGTGGGAACTGGGAGAATTCTATCAAAACTAAGCAAAGTTGGTGGTGCTAGACATAAAACTCTCCTCTTTTTTTTGCCCTGACTGCACAACACATCATTCCATCTTGGATTTTCCATTCTCATCTGAGCTGAGTGATTTATCTGCTGTCTATTTGTATTTAATAATAACCATGTGTAAATAGTGATACTTTGCTGCAGTAGATGTTGGCAGAAGATGCTGTGGGTGTACAAAGGATTTTGCTGTAGCAACTTTGCGATTTTAAAAAGTGTTTGCAAAGCTCATATACAGTTCTTTATGAGCTTCCCCATATAATATTAGGAGTGCTTTATCTCCAGATGCATTGATGTCACATTAAGTTGCATTCTTTGCTTTCAGTGTCATACAGTAGTTTTACCATTGCAAGAAGCATCACCACCTGTTGCTGTACAAGCAAAAATGACACACATTTATTAACCCTTTTTACCATTTAAATATTTCATATTTGAAAATTGTTGTTCTTTGACTCGTGTAAGTACAGTGTTCTGCTGGATAAGTTCAGCAAACAGAAAAGTAGCACTGGGAGGACTGTGGCATTTGCTACACCATGTTTGTAGGAGTACTGAGAATTTCACAGCCGTCTTGTATTTTCCCAGGGGCATCACCTGGGCTTTATTCACTGGAAGCATTTGTACACATCAATAGAATTTGGCTTTGGTCAGTCTTGTGGTCTTCTAATCTCCAAGTTGTCTCACTCTTACAGCCTTGTGTTAACTTGAGCCTTGGGGTCAGTTTATATATTATGGCTGCTACTGTTGTCATATTGGAAATACATTTCTGTGCAGCAGCTTGCTATGCTGTTGGGTGATTTTTAAAATGTCATTTGAGAGCTCTCCCCCCCCCCCACAAAAAGTGTGGTGCTTGGGAGGGGGATAATACATTCTGTGTGGAGAGTTGTTGTGTACATAACTCTCATGACATGGTCAGGCCAATGGAAGTTATACAGTGGGTGGCCACAATGTGCAAAATGGCCTTTTAAAGAGTCAGGTCCTGCATAACTCTCCAGGGACCCTTTAACCCAGGGTTGCCTTACTTTTACACACTTGTTTATTGCGGCCTTGTACATAAGTCCACAGAACTTGCTAGTCTGCTGGCAGAGGAGTGTTGGAGAACTCTGACCCTTGTGCAGCAGACCACTGCCTTTTTGTCCTGGGAGCAAAGGAGGAATGGAGTGTTTTGCTCACCTGCATGTAGTTCCTTGCACTCACTTGGTATGCAATTCATCAGTTTCTAGGAATTGCAAGTGAAGATCAAGTGCTGTTGCACTTATGTTCTGCTTGCAGACTTCTGGTAGGTTGGCTGTTGTAAGAACGGGATTCTAGACTAGATGGACCCTTTGGTCTGACCGGTTGAGCTCTTCTTATATACCAAGTTAGTGCTTCAACACAGGACTTGTAGTGCTGAAGATATTCTGGAGAAGGCTAGTGTATTTCTGGTTTGCTGTTGTTATGAATAGAAAACCTGCAACATAATAACGAATGATATCCCTATCATTTCAGCAACAAGTGTTGATTGAAATGGTGGTTGTTATGTAACAACCTGTTATTAACAGATGTATGTGGACACTAGGAAGTGTTACTTATTATCTTTGAGATAGCAAGATTTTCAAAGTTTAGTTGCACACCTCTAGATTGTTAGGGTTTGGCATCCTTTCAGTATATAATCTAAACATCACACAGGAAAGCTCTGACAGGTAAGAGAACTGAGATCTCCCATGTTGGTAAAATTATTTTTCCAAAAGATTAGCAGGAATATATAATTGGCTAGATAATGATAATGATTTGCTTTGATGTTCATTAATGTAATGGATTAATACTTAATTGACCCTCACTGGAAAACAAAAACATTATTGGGTAATAAATCAGAATGTCAGGATAAAAAATAATAATGAAATGTAAAATACAAGTTGCCATATTGCTAATGAAGGACAGAACAATTTTTACAATAGTGGGCACTTGTTTGTCAAAATCTGAATACAGGCTGAGAGTTCTTTTTGCATCTTTGATGTAGGTATGAATTTATTGTGTGTATGATACCTGTAGGCATTGTGACAAAGTGTCTGTGTAAAATATTTTTAAGAACCTAAAATCTTGCTTTGTGTAGCTGTGCCTGTTGTTACATAGCTCCCTGATGGTTAAGTGGTGGAAAAGAGAGAGAAGGACCACCACCACCCCTTGATCAAATTTAGTTTTCCCCAATAACTGTCAGCAACAGAAGTTTCTTTGAGGGGGAAAAACACATAGTTGGGATCTTTAGGAACTTATATCAGACATTTGGTCCCATGGTTCTCTTTAACTCCTAAAAATGAAGCAAACAACCATGAAACGTATGCTGTTATAAACATTTGGATTTCACACACTACAGATAGCTTTCTTTGGCTGCATTGAGATGAATACCCACTGTGATCACAAGTTCCTTCCTCTTCAGTTCCCTCTGATAAACAGGACTTTATTCATTGCTTTCTTTCTTTTTGCCATTATGTCTGAACTATGGTTTGAACAACCCCTCCTAACCAATATTGCTAACTGTGGCTATTAAGTTCTGCAAAACAAAATCTCAAATACTAGTTTCCAAGTTCCAGATCTTATTCACTGCAGTATTCTGAAAAGTATAAAGTAATCAGGATTGTAAATGCAGAACGCAAAGATGAATGAGAGAAATTAACATTGGGGTGGGGGGTGGGGACAAGCCTTTCCAGTTTCCCTGCATACATATCAGTACAATCACTGTAAGAGAATAAAATATACAAATTTACCTTGGAGTTAAAATCTATTTAATATGGTTAACTTCCAAAACTAATTCTTGAATTATTATGATACATGTAGTTTAACTTGAAATGTAATATCAACTTCTGCTTTATTTTTCTAGCTCTACTTTATTACTAAAGGGTGATTTTGTTTTCAATACTAGTCTTCGTTTAACAAATGAAAACAGCTTTCTTTGTTTTTATACATTATGTAGTACAGTAGGAAGTTTTTGACCCAAACTGATTACAGACAAGCAAGGAAACACCCAATTAATTCTACCCACTCCCCAAATCTCCTTCAAGAAGAAGCCTGTGCTTGGTGAATGGGAACCATACCACTGAATGTTGAGAAGTGTACGTTCATTTGTGAAGGCCTTTTATTTGTGTTTGATCATTGCATAAGGTAGCTGCATATAGTTCTCAAATGGAGGATACATAAACATAAGAATAAAATATGATGTTTGAACTCATTTGTGTCATGTAATAAAATACTGAGTACTTTATTTGTATATCATAATAAATTCAGGAGATAAGTTAAAACAAGGGAATAAACACCTAATTCAAAATAGCTTCCAATTTCTCATCTACAGGTGAAACTTGAAAAATTAGAATATCGTGGAAAAGTTCATTTATTTCAGTAATTCAACTTAAAAGGTGAAACTGATATATGAGATAGACTCATGACATGCAAAGCGAGATATGTCAAGCCCTTATTTGTTATAATTGTGATGATAATGGTGTACAGCTGATGAAAACCCTAAATTAAGAATCTCAGAAAATTAGAATATCAAATGAAATAAGCAAAACAAGGATTGCAAATAGAGCAATACTGGACCTCTGAGAAGTAGAAGCATGAATATGTACTCAGTACTTGGTTTGGGCCCCTTTTGCATCAATTACTGCCTCAATGCAGAAGAGCTGAAGGCTGCTATTGAAGCATCCTGGTCTTCCATAACACCTCAGCAGTGCCACATTATTAATTTGGGGTTTTCATCAGCTGTACGCCATGATCATCACAATTATAACAAAGGCTTGACATATCTCGCTTTGCATGTCATGAGTCTATCTCATATATTAGTTTAACCTTTTAAGTTGAATTACTGAACTTTTCCATGATATTCTAATTTTTTTAGTTTCACCTGTAATCAGGCAAATCTTAGGACTATGGAAACATATTTAGGCCACAGCTTAGTAGTTTAAGTGTCTTTCCTAATGAAGAAACCAGGCATATATTATGATTAATAATATGTCATCAACATAGCGTATCCTTAGTAGGTTTATACCTTCCTGGTACTACAACTATTGTTGCTGAGTTTGTCAAAATACAGCCAGAGACTTAATTCAAAAACACATGCAAACAAATCACCAGTGTTGCAAAGCATTGCCTATTCAAGGGCTCTTCAAAAGACAAGTGGAGATTTGCCTGGAGAAAAAATGCAATGTTATTGCACTGTTAAAAGTTTGCAGGCATTCCACCTGGCTTCCAGCTGTTTTCCACATAGGAAATCTTATGTTGAAATTGTGCTGTTTTTTCTTGTTTCCCTTTACTAATGAAGCAAAACTAGCCAATGTTTGTGCTTCTCACTACATTCAGGGCAACAAGAGTTGTATCCTGCTCAGAAACAATGCAGGATTCTAAACTTGTTTGTCGCTAGACTAGATTATAACTTCACTGTGTTTTGGAACAGCGTTGTATCAACAATCTGTGGTGGAAGGGGAAGTAATGTGATATTGCTGCTGTTGCTTATGAATGAGCTAGTGAAAAATGAGTAGGACCTCTACTTCGTTTTCATAATGTAAGAACACAGGAGTAGTAGATGAATAAACGTGCTGCTAAGCAAGTTGGCAGTGACGGTTTCTTTGAATAACATGACAATGTAGGTGTGCACTATGTCAAATGTAAACCAGTATTTTTTGGAAACGTGCTTTGATTTATATGCACAGATAAGGAAAGATTAGTACTTTCCACTGTAGGTACTGCATTGTACACCTAAACAGCACTGGTGAAGTTTCTCTATACATCAACATTTGCAATAGGTATAAAAGATTTGGGAAGGTTGGACTTTTTCAAGTTACTAATATGTACTGGGCACCAAATGGATCCTTACGTAGGGCAGACAGCTGCATGTGTTGGACTCAGATAGCCAGTAGTCACGCTTTCCTGATTCTCATGGGAATTGCTGGTTACCTACATAGACTGGCTAAGAAGTTTTGATGCATAAGACAAAAACTCTAAATGGTGGTTAGAAATATAATTACAGGCACCTCCCACCCCCTTATGCACATTCTACTTGCGCATGGCCGCTTTTACACAGGCCGCCACGAAATAAATAAATAGATAAATCACTTTACATTATTTCAATTTTGCATGCAGGTGCCTGGAATGTAACCCCTGTGTAAGTCAGGGGGTATCTGTATAATATATTAAATAGCTTTCAGCTTGCTGCCATTATGATAGCATAGAATTTGATCCCAAATTTGGTCTACCTGCCTACCAGTAGAAACTGCTCTGACCTAACCTCTTAGGTGCCTGTTGCAGGAGAAGTTAGGTGCAGGAGAAGTTCAGTGACAAAGCTGTGTAAAGCAAGCTTTCTAATTCTGCCTATGCAAACATTTTAGTTCTGAGACTCTTCCCAGGCCAGCCTGCAGCTCTCAGATAGTGACTGAAGTGTAGCTGCTTACAAACACAGGGCTGCCATGCACTTTTATGTACACTGACATGTAGGATAGATAGTCACATATTTTGTAGGGTTATTATGTCTTTTGTAGTACTTAAGCATAGCAAAATCTGTGCCTAGGTAAAATGTAGAATGTATGTTTCAATGTTAAAAATGGCATTTTAACAGTTGCAGGAAAGGCTTTGCTTCATGCCAAGTGAAATGAATTTTGCAGGCCCCTGGTTTGTCATCGTTCAGGTCTCCTGTTTCAGTGGTATTCTCTTTTCAGTGAGTGAGTGGTTTGTTAATAGGCACTTAGAGCAGTGTGTTAAAAGTTAGATTTGACAGCAATTTCAGTTCAGGCAGAGAGACCATCAGCTTCTGTGTATCAAAAGTTTAGAGTTACTTAAAAAAGAAGAAAATTAAAAAGAGGATGTTTGTCTTGGCAAAAGGGTATGATGAAATATATTTCTACCGAAATATATTTTAATGTATTGAAACAGGAGACATGATTTTAAAATAGTTCACCAGTGCTGTACCTCCAGACCGCCTACTGACATTTAACTTAAATAGACCATGGGAAACTTTACAGGCTAGCATCATTTGTCATTAATAGCAGTTGGATGGGCTATCTCTTTTACTGCTGAGAAAAGTCTTGTGCTTTTCTCCTTCCTCTAGCTAACAAGCCCTTGACTGCGAAGTACTGTTTTTAATTGACTCTGAAGGGAACATGCTATATTGAGGGAGATTTTGAGGCATATGTTTCTGGTCAGTGAACAGCCAGCAAAGTAATGTCGTGGAGTTCTTCTGAGATTGTATCACTTCATATAACTACTGCGCATGACAGTTTTTCCAGTGCAGTTTTCCCATAAGAAAATTCCTGTTTATTTGTCAATTGGAAAGAAACATTTGTTACAGACAACTCTTTCATAACTCTACCTTTTGATGTCCGGGGCATTCAAAAAGCACAAACCTCTTCCTCCATTATTCTGGTGGTCTGAAAAGGTTCTGTCCCAGAAGAAATCTTCACAATGAGATTTGTTTCGAATGTATAGATTCTTAGTCTTTTTAAATCTGGAAAATTGAGCTTAGGGAGTGCATTACCTATTCATCAGTTTTGCATGATTTGCAGATGCTGAAGTCTTCAGGCAATTGCAAGCAATATGAATTGTAGGTGAAATCTAATATTGTATGAATGCTTCCCCCCAACCCTCAAAAGTAGCTTCTGTGGGCGCACAGAGGCTGTAGTGAGGAAGAGTAGAAGGGGAAGTCCTATTCTGTGGGTAGAAGTTTGTTCTGCAAGCAGGTGGACACAATTGGATATTGCCCTTTGCAAGTACTTATGAAAAGCAATTCTTTGGCTACTAAACCTAGAGTGTTAGCTTCCATATATGCTGTCATTTCTGGAGGTTTTGCTGAAATCAGTGGTAGTCAAGAAAAAGTGATTAGCATTTCAAATGTTCTTCCCTTGGCACAGGTGGAAATGATCATAACTGGCCTTTTAAAAAAGAGCTTTTGCTACCATAGACTTATAGTTGGCACATCTAGTCATTCTTTCTTGTTAATTTGCTTCTTTATGAATACACTTTATTTGAGCTTTTTTTATTAGCGAAAGGCATCTATACAAATTATGGTGAAACACATAATCTAATCAGAATGAGTTTTTAGAAGATTCCTAATAGGACTTTTGAATACTTGCCAAGAGAGTTTTTAGGCTTTATAGTAAATTTCTTAAATGGACCCGCTGGCCTGTTGGTTGTTTGAGAGCCCTCAGGTTAATATCAGGGCACTTGCTTTCCAATTTCTGAAAATCATCAGTGTAGAGATGTCTGGTTCAGTGGATATTATTATGTAATTAGCAGAGTCAAACTATATGTGAAAACTGAAGCAGCAGCTTTGATCACTCTGACAGTATGGTGAGTGCAAACTGAGGTTGAGCGGAGGTGTTGCTTGCCCATATAATTTATTAATTGTTTCCTTGGCTGCCGTCCTTCGTGTATTCTCTGGAGGAATGTTGCTTTTAGTCAGCACACTGATTTGTATAACTTCTAAACCAACTTAATTTTATTGTGTGTAGCACTTAAGCTGCATCTCTTAGTTGCTTTTTGAGGCAGGGAAAATTAGGGATTTATTTATTTCAGGATTTGTATGGTGCTTTTCAGGGCAAATTCTCCCAACAGTGTTGAGCAGTATACATAACACACGTATACGTGGCCTTACCTATTTAAACATGATATTCCATGCCATGGTGCTTATCAAGGCTGACTGCATGATTTAGGGGCCCTGGGGCACATGTAATAGCAACAGGTGAGTTGGCATCCAATGCCATCTAAAACCATCAGTACCTCTAACACGCAATACCTGAAGTCAAGCCTGCCAATTCTTTACCATTTGAGTGAACAACTGCTCTGGTTCTTACTTGACTTACTTTATACTGGCCATTTGGAACTTTTCACTTCTGCCCAGATCATTTTGAGTCAGGACCGTTCCCAGGGCCAGGGTACGTAGCAGCAGCAACAGGACTGTAGGGTTGATACACATTAAAGGTAAAGGTAAAGGGACCCCTGACAGTTAAGTCTAGCCGTGAACAACTCTGGGGTTGCGGTGCTCATCTCGCTTTACAGGCCGAGGGAGCTGGAGTTTGTCCACTCCGCAGACAGTTTTTCTGGGTCATGTGGCCAGCATGACTAAGCCGCTTCTGGCAAAACCAGAGCAGCGCATGGAAACGCCATTTACCTTCCCACTGGAGCAGTACCTATTAATCTACTTGCGCTTTTTGGGTTGCTTTTGAACTGCTAGGTTGGCAGGAGCTGGGACTGAGCAACCGGAGCTCACCCCGTCCACCACCGACCTTTTGATTGGCAAGCCCAAGGCTCAGTGGTTTAGACCACAGCGCGTGTCCCTTGATACACATTGAGATTATTTTACTGTTGTTATTTAATTAACGCTATTACCCACCCTTCGCCAAGGTGGTCCCAGGGCAGTTGAAGCAATTTAAAACTCAGAGTTTAAAACAGCTAAAACAAATTACAGCCTCAGGAATAGGGTTGGTCATGAACCCACCCCCTCCTCTGCTGTAACTGTATCAGTTTTAAAGAATAAAATATAGGAGCATAAATGAATATAGAATACAGTAGGGGTGGGAGTGACACATGTTTTTATGGATTCTTTTGTTGATTTCATTCTCATATGTTTTATACTGCCTTGATATGTTTTTATGGAAGTGTGAATTTTAAATGCATAAATAAAAAAATACTTCCCACCCACATTGCATTTTGTATTAGCATAGCCAGAATGTGGTAATTTTTGTCTACCACAATTTTCTTATGACTGCAGAAAGAGCCCTTTAATGCCAGATTTGCACAGTTACATATGTCATAACTGCAACTTGATTTGTGAAATTGTTATAATGGAAACAGTCTTGTCCTGCAGGCACAATGCCTGATAAATTTTGTCTCTGCTGCCAAGTGAAGTGTAAGGCTTATCATTGGATTACTTCCACTTTTAATAGGCCATATGACTTAGAATTATAGAGTTCTCAAGTTGGAAGTGACCACGTGGCTCATCCGGTACAATCTCCTGCAATGTAGGAATATTTTGCCCAGGGTGGGGCTCGAACCCATGACCCTGGGATTAAGAGTCTCATGCTCTACCAAGTGAGCAAGGCTAATAATAATAATAATAAGAGTATTATTATTGCCACTCTGGGCAGCTTCCAGCAAAATACAAAAACATAATAAAACCTCAAACATTAAAAACTTCCCAATACAGGGCAGCCTTCAGATGTCTTCTAAAAGTTGTGTAGTTATTTATCTCCTTGCCATCTGATGAGAGGGTGTTCCACAGGGAGGGTGCCGCTGCCAAGAATGCCCTCTGCCTGGTTCCCTGTAACTTCACTTCTTGCAGTGAGGGAGCTGTCAGAAGACCCTTGGAGGTGGACCTTGGTGTCTGGGCTGAATGATGGGGGTGGAGACTCTACTTCAGGTATACTGGGCTGAGGCTGTCTAGGGCTTTAAATGTCAGTACAGTGTTACCTCGGGTTACAGACACTTCAGGTTACATACGCTTCAGGTTACAGACTCCGCTAACCCAGAAATAGTACCTCGGGTTAAAAACTTTGCTTCAGGATAAGAACAAAAATCGTGCTCCAGCGGCACGGCAGCAGCAGGAGGCCCCATTAGCTAAAGTGGTGCTTCAGGTTAAGAACGAACCTCCAGAACAAATTAAGTACTTAACCTGGGGTACCACTGTACCAACACTTTGAACTGTGCTCGGAAACATACCGGGAGCCAAAGAAGATTCTTTAGCACTGGTGTTATATGGTCCCGGTCGCCATTCCCAGTCACCAGTCTAGCTGCCGCATTCTGGATTGTTGTCACTCTTTTGGTGAACAAGTGGTACCAGGGATTACTCCTAAAACAGCTAAGGGGGAACCAGCTAGGAAACTGAGGTTAAAAGCATGGCTTTGTACATTGAAAGCAGATGACAACTTTCTGAAATCCAGTCAAGGTTCTTCAGACAGCTTGAAAAAAGTGCCACAAACTGTGATTATTTCTAAATCTCTGACCGTGTACACCCATTTTCTTCAATGAAAAAGTGCACTGAATGTACCAGACTTTCCCTTTTTAAAAGAAAATAAGGACATTATCTGGTCCAGAGCTCTGGGTTGACAGATCATTCTTAAGAGAGTGATCAAATTAAAACAGTAACCTACAGCATCTTTGCAAATTCAGATTTTGGAAGCAGTCACACCCACTTAACAATAATGTGATGGGTGACTCAAGAGCATTAGGTGTGCAACCAGAAGCTATTGTGACTTCCAGAATATGATTGCTTGGAGAAGTAAGCAAAGTGAACTCATTCCAGACCTGGGCGTTTACCTGTAAAACATATGTTTCCCAGGATTAAGGCAAGAATATGTGACTGACTTGTGCTTGCAAAACTCCATAGATCTAATTGAATGCACAAAGAAAACTTGGGGGCAAAAGAATTAAAATGCTTCCAATGTTACATTAGTCTGGCCCAAACTATCTTCTTTAGTGTAGTTGCTGCAAAATGATTGACAAAATAGATTTTGGCAAGGAAATTGGTGCTGGCTTCTCTCTTGGCACATACTGGGTCTCTACCTCTAGTAGGGTAATGTATGGGTGGAGTACTGTGAAATGACATGCAGCAATATCCTACAGTCAAAGAAATTAGAGATGGAACATGTCTGGTTTATCTTGTTAATTTCCTTCCACAAAGAAAAATTCTTTGTGCATTGTGCAATGCAGATTATTAGGGCTGGCAGCTTTCAATGTCTACCATAGTATCTTTTAATCTCTCTTTATTTAAATGAAGGTGCAGCTTTGTTTGTGGAAAGTAAAATAAAAAATAAAAAATGGTGACTTAACATGAATAGCTCCCAGCCACTACTGAAAGCACATGTTATATATTTTCATTGTTTGCTGTGCATTTGAACCTGGAGTCTAGCCCCAGCTCTCACCCTAACCTTTAGGGGAAAGGAGTGGGTGGGATGTTTGTAGCAGACATTTCTTAAGCTGAAATGACCTAAACTAAATATATTAATAAATCCATTTGAAATAAAACGTGCGCTTGAAAACAGTTACATTTTATTTTCAAACATCCCTTATAGCCTAATAAATGGGTTTATACAGTGGACTCTGGTTTGTATGGTCACTAAGTGCTTATATTCATGGACAGGAAGGAGCCTGATCAAATCCTCAGGCTTGCATGCTGCCCTCGCCCCAAAGTGTTTTGAAACAAACTTGGATTAGTTTAACAAGCCAGTTTTATAAGCCATGGCTTGAAGCTGACTTGCTTAAAAATTTAGTAGCTTGTTTTAAACCACAGTCCTTTACTCCTACCTGGCAACTAGGATTCTGTGAAGGTAAAAGAAAACACTAGTGTAGTCCTTCTCCCAGCCACAAGGGAGGAGAGAAAGGCTTTGCTTAGGTTCCATTTATCCTGTGCACTAAGTTCTAAACTGTGGTTTAGTATTATCCGTGAAACAACATATTTCCATCAGTTTTACCGGAGTATTAACATTGTCCATTTGTGTCTCTTATCCATTAGCACTATGTCCCTTTTCGCATATAAGGAGCTCAGTTGGCATCTTGTTTTTAAGAATGAAATGGAGAAAGAGAAAAGCCCAGTAACCAAAGGATGCCATTGCTGTGTTGCATGTTAAAAGCTGTGTCTCTTGGAATGACATGCCCAAGTATTGGACATAGGCTACCCCAGAATCATTCCCCCCTGCTGACTGTTTCTTCTGGAGAACTTTGAAGCTTGTGTTTGGGAGAAGGATATATCAGGAAGGAAGGGGAAATTACCATTAGCTACTGTTTTTAAGCCCCTTCTGAATGTGAAGGCATTCTTCTTCAAAGGATTTGCTCCTTTAAATGCTTGTTCATGTACTTGGTCACACCAGCACAACTTCATTATCAACAAAGAAGTCATACCAACTTGAAAGTGGTGTAACTAACAGGGATTCTGGTCTGAAAAAGACCTCAAATAATTGCTTGCTTAATTTCTATTCCACTCATCGGAATGGCAGAGCTTTCATGTTGCTCTCTGTTTTCACTCTTTTGTTGTGCAATGTTTATTTAGATAGGGTGTTGCTTGATTTTTATCTCCCCAGTGCAGAACTATTTACACCAAGTTTATAAAAAGTGCTTGAACATGATTCATAGCTGTTAGCAAAGGGTTTTTGCTGGCAGGGTGTCGCTCATAAAGATGTGTCTTCAAGGTTGGCAGTGTAACCTGGGTCCTGTTGTGAGTCTGAAACCTCTTCATTTGCTTAGTCTGGACTTACTTATTTGTTCAGCTTTAACACTGCTCTGTTACACAGTGTTTTCATGAGCAGTTCCCGAAAGATTTTTAAAAACAACAATACAGTCAACAACGTGAAATTTACAATAACAATCAACAAATAAATATGACAGGGATTAAAACAACTCTCCAGTTGAAAAGCCAATTCTCTCATTGAAAAGCCAACTCAGTTAACAGTTTAAAAGTTAAAGTGATGGTGAATTTCATAAATGTTGCATTGCTATGGAGAAGGCTCTTAAAAGTCACATGCTGTATTTTAGTCAACAAGCCAATTTATGATAGAGTATCTTGGGACAAATCTGGGAGGAAAGGGGGTATTACTTCAGATAATCGTGACCTGGGTTTTGTAGAACTTTTAAGGACCAAAACCAGGATTTTGAATCGATCCTACAAACAGGCGGGTAGATTATTTAAGGCTTGTGTTAATGTAAGCTCTGTGAATGACTAGTTAAAATCCTGGCACTCAGTTCTGGACCAGTTGTAGTTTCCAGATCGTCTTGAAAATCAGCCCCATGTATAGTCAATGACAGTTAATCCAATGTTGAGGTTGCCAAGGAATGGATTAAGGAGACCTGATCCTGATGAAGGAGAAGACAGCTATAAGACTGTCAAAGCTGGAAGAGGGTGTGCTTGCCTATACAGCTGCCAGCTAGGAATATAGAAGCATGGCTGTGTAAAGGAGAACACTCAAGGTTGTAAATCACCTTCAGGAAACCAGATTGAAATGGATGCAGAAGTGGGTATGAAACCAGATTGACATGAAGCCTGAAACCAGATTGAAACTGATAAGTATTCAAAAGAATCCACCACCTCTAAGTTGCTTGCTCCAAGGGTATATAAAGACTTGTCAGCAACCCTGTGGATCTAAACAGTCTAGGAAAGAGTGCTTTAGGAATGGCCATGTTACAGCTTCCTTAAGAGGTGCAGGAAGTCCTCACCTCATTGTGCTGGTAATAACACTAATGGCCTTGGCCCACCTTGTTGATAAGGAAGAACATATATTCTGAGCACAGGTGGCTAGTTGAACCATTCCAAGAAGACTATCTGTATCCTTAAGTTTACAGTACAGTATCTCCAAGCCAACCAAACAAAAGCAATGAGATAGAACCAGGGATGGCTCCTGTACAGAGGCATCACCTGAGATCTAGCTAACAGTTGAGAGTCCTGTGGACAACAGGGAGTTCAGCCTGGATCAAATGTGAAGGATTGTATCAGTAAGGTATTTGGCAAGTATCTCATTGGAATACAAATCATCAGCCTAATCATAAGAGAGTCCAGGATTAAGCAATGTATGGATGGCTTGGGACTCCAGTACCAATAAGGTACTCTTTACACACGTAAATACGCATGCTGCTATATAATCTTTGGAGGCCTTCAACTCCCGTCTCATAACTTTTAAGGAAAAGGTTTTTTCAGCAGTGCGTTGTTTGTGTAATGTTCTACTATTCTTGAGCTACCTTCAGGAACAAGCAAAGACTTTAAAAAAAAAGTTATCACAGGCCATTTAGCATCTTTAAATATATTTAGCACCCTAAAAGAAACATCTTTATGCAGTTCTGCATAGTCAGATTATCAAGGATTGTTTTTCATTATGTCCAGCAACTGGCTAAAATGTGCAGCTAGTATGCTGTGTAAGCCTCTTTATTGCTACTAATGTTTTAAACTGAAAATTTTATTATTTTTAATATATCTTGCTCTTCTATATGTATCTAGAGTGGTGATTTGAACTCTTCTCATTATTCTCTGGGTTTCTCTGTAATAGGCTGCATAAAGAAACCATTTTGTTTATTCACAGCCATGCAGAATCCAGATCCCATAATAGTTGGTGATAATGGGACATTGGTGTGTTCCTCAACTGTAAGGCTCCTCTATGCTTCTTTAAAGGAGGTACTATTCAGCTGAATATTCTAGCAATAACATTCTTCAATATTAAAGAGCCTTTGGGATGCTTTTCTGCCTAAGAACAATGCATAGTGTTTTATTCTGGTGTTGCTTTTCTGTCATCTATATGCTGCACCTACATTTTATGAGGTGTTAATCAGGAAGATGGCAACACGAATGGTTAATGCAGTGAGACGTTCTTTTGCTGCATGTTTAACTTCCTGAGTCAGGAATACCTATGTAGATTATTCAAGTGATGAGCATATAACTCTGCCTCCACTGTATGTTATAGAGTATATTGCATTTGAACAGAGGGAAATTAATTGCTTATAAGAGGTTAGGAAGATGGTGGGAAAACCTATAACCATTTATCAAGTTCAGTAGCGTTAGTGAGCTTTATAAATCTAAGTTACACAAATTATATTTATTCTTTAAGCTTCACACATTCATCATGTTCCTTTTTAAAAACAAGTCTCTCATCCATACAAATGCTCTGTAGTTTCAAGCAGTGTTATTCACTGTAGGGCCCTCCTGGTATTTGCTTCTGCTTTATTTAAATGGAAGCCTATGCTGCCAACATAATGGACAACAGCAACGTTCAGTCCTTAGGAAAAATACTCTAGTTACATGACCATTAATAGCTAAATGATTAATGCAGTGTGTCTTGCAGAGGAAGCTTCTTGACTGCTGGGTATCCTCTTACATTTGGCACGTTAATAGCTGGGAGCAGAGGAACTAGGTGAGAAGCCTTCTAATATGAGCAGGTCTCTGATTCTGAGCTGAGCACAAAGATTGCTATTTCTGTATAGACATATTTCTATAAAATTATGCTTTCTGATGACGGAACTTGTATTTTGGAACAAGTGGGATAGATGTGGATACAGAAATGGAACATTATGTTGCTCAGTATCTGTCATTGATTCTGTGCAGAAGTTAATGAAACTTGGATTAGGTAAGAGACACTTACTTTGGAAAATGGGAACGGCTGCCATTTCAGATAATGTGACATTGTGATGAGGACCAACAACTTCTTCCTTGTGAATCCTAAACAATGCTGCATATTTCCCCTTGCTTTAACAATTAGTGAAACCATCCTGTTTAGCTGATGTGACAGTGTGTCACAGAGCATTAGCATTTACAGAGATGAGATCCTCAGCCTTTGGGAAGTTACCCTAAAGGCATAGGAAAGAGAAAAATAATCTGCCTTGATAGATGGTTTTCATTCAGACATAAAGGCCCAGTTTGGACATAATGAATAAGCAATGGTTTTTCATTTTGTTCACGAGCCTCAGGCTTGTGCATTCTCCTTAGATGTGGTGACAAAGGGTGGGATTCCCCTATTGAGCCCTGTTAGCAGAAGCCCAGTGCAAAGACTTCGCACTTGTGCAATGGGGCTCTCCCTCCCTTGCAGCTGTGTTTCCCAGGATTGGTGCGCAGACGGGGGAATCTCCGGAACAGCATGCTGGGGAAGAGAGGCAGGATTGTTCTGTCTGGCAATTTGAAATGCTTGCCCCAGCGGACAATTGCCATAGCGTGTCAGTGAATTCCCTCCAATGCATTTGAAAGCAGTTGTTTCCTATTTTATTTAACCACAGTTTCATGTTAGGTCTAAACCCTAAACTGTAATTGATCTTTAGTGTGCTTTACAGAAACATGCCAGCTTCATATATAACTGGTTGAAGTTTGCTTGTTTCTGTAACTGAGGGGTGCTTTAACCCTTTTCTGGCTGAGGGCCACATTGACCTATGGTTAACCCTTCAGAGGTTCCACGTCAATGTGAGTGTGGGCAGTTTCTCTTTTTTAAAAAGATCAAGGTGAGGGGAGAGCTTTAGTGTCACAAAAACCTTTTGGCATCTGCAGGAGTGGTTAGTAAAGTTAAAAAAAACCTTTAAAAAAACTTTTAAAAATGGCAACGAGGTTGCCATAAAAAACCTTTCAGTAAGGTACCTATTGTTCATTCAGCTATAGATATAGCTATTTTAAAACTGAAAAATAATCAAGGATTACTGAAATGTATGTGCTTTGATGCCTCAAAGTATATGTTAAGGATAGGCTATATGTTAAGGTGTTTAACAATAAGGAGTAGAGTGTTTTGAAAACTGAAATATGGTACCATTATATTTTTATTTTAAACACCAAATTAAACATGTATTAACAATTTCTGCTAATTAACAATGTGTTACCCATGTGAATTGCATATTAGTTCATGCTTAACAAAATAATAAATAAAAAGTGTTGTCGACCCCCCTCCCCAGTGGCAACTAGACATTCTGTTTTGGAGCCCACAACCCAGGTCCTAGAAGCCATTTGGCTCCAAGTTTTTCTATTCCAGTCTCTAACACTGGGGGGGCGGGGGGGTGATCCACTGGCGGAGGAAGGGGGTGTGGTGGGTGCGGTCCGCCTCAGATATCCCTGGGGGGGTTTGACATCACTGCCCCACCCCCCTGGGACACTAGCCCCACCCCGGTGCACAGTATGTGTGCCGCTCTGGGTGCCAGAGCAGCTAGCTCCCCCTCTGGGAGGAGCTGCCCCTCTGGCTACGCCCATGTCCTGTACCAGATCTACACTTACACAGTCTTGGAGTATTGCATGCTGTAAATATGCCATGGAGAGCTTTTCCTGAGTCTTTGTAAAGAAGCTGCAATTCATCATTGGTCTGCTTTGCAGCTTCAATCTTTCCCTTCTGCACTTCATTCCATTATTTCCTGCCTGTTCATTGCATTGCAAGATACAGCTATCAGTTAAAATGATGTAATTTGAAGCTTGCTTTGTTTATTGCAAGCCATTATATTACTTTCCTACCAATCGCAAGGTTGTCTTAATATATTATATACTTTACTTGCATTTTGTTGTGGCTATTTTTGTCGGCTGGAATTTGTCACTTGTGCCACACAATAAGATTAGCCCTTACTCTTCCCTTCCTTGGCCATTGGAAAATACAGCACATGACAGTGCACATTTATTTCCTATCTGCATTTGCTGAATATACGTCCTGTTGTAATAGAGATATATATTTGCTTTCAGCAAGGGTTTCTGTTGTGATGAATAAGTAGAGTAGATAAGGTGAAATTAAACTCCCGTGAGAAGAATGGGGCTGACTTCAATATAATGCCTGCTGTGCATCTTCATAACAGTTTGTATCCCATTGACAAAATGCAATGCCATTCATTTGTGTTATTGATTTGCTTACAGAAAGCAGCTGAAATGTAATACATGCAGGAAATAACTGGAGTCGCATTATATTTTGCACATATTCTTAAAATTTATTGCTGAATAGAGCATATTAAGAAGCTGAGACGGTGTCCTGTTTTTCAGAGGGTTACTATGAAAGCTATTATTTCCAGGTATCTGGTAATGATTTCAAGTATTATGCTATTTAAGAGTAAATAAAATAACTATTCTTATTCATTTTAAACTGCTTTCGTTTCACTTAAAAGTTGAATATATTGACAGACCAGTAGCCACAATTGGGAGAGCTTAGTTAGACACTAATTAGTTTCTGCACACTCAATAGGACTTTGTGATGTACTTGGGCATGAGGGATACATGCAGAGTTCATTACATAGTTCTCAGAATATGCCAAATGTCTTCATGCCTGTCTCAAGAATTAGAGACAAAATTGCCTCCTTCTGAAGATGTGTCTGTCACGAATCTCTCATTGCCCTAGAGCGGAGATGCATCTTCCCCCTCCCTTCTTAAAATAGTTCATGAATCTGAGAGTAATGGATATTCTCTTGTTCAGAAGGACTGCCTTCAGTTGAGGCACCTTTTCTAGACTTCTAATTTATTCATACCAGGCTGCAGCATTCCTTTCTTACTATATAATAAAACTGTATGGCTGTTGTCATGTTGCAGTTTGTCTTGCTGCTGATAGACTATGTGAACTGCAGTGTGATGACAGAACAGCTGGCAGGTGAATGAGCTGGCAGCCCAGGCAAGCAGCAGAGGAATGGTCAAGACAGGCAAGGACAGCTCCCCAGCACCTGTCCTGCTCTGCTGCCACTGTGCACCTCACACTGACACTGCCATATTGGCCTCTGCGGCACAGGAGGCCAAGGTGTAATGGGAATTGGGGTTGCTTGTGTGTAAGCCACAAACTGCTCCAAGCTGGTTGTATGGCTAAACCTTTCCCTGGCTTGACAGCCCTTACAACTCAGCTGTCTCAGTCACTGGCAGAATCAGTCAGTGGGCATTTCCTGAACTTCTTCCAACATAAAAATTCTTTGACTCCAAGTCTCCGCCTAGCTTCTCTGCGCGGAAGCTTTCTGCGCAGAGTAGGCGTGCCAAGCGGAAGTCCTGTGCTCTCCCCGCTGATCTCACTGGAAGAGTCTCGGAGCCTTCCCTCCGAAGTACTCTCAGCCTCCCCTTTCTTCCTGGTGTCACCTTGATTTCCTTCCCCAGCGGAAGCTCTCCCTCTCTCCTTGCTAGTTCCCTCTCCGGCATCATTGGGGAGCCTTACCTCTTCTCTTGGCTCCGATGGCAGTTCCCTGACACAAGGAGTAGGGAAGTAGCAGTTGGACAGTTGCTGAGGAGCTGCTTTGCCCTGCCTGTTCCTCTGTGGCTTGCCTGGGCCAGAGTTTGGCCGAGCTGTAAGAGGAGGGGAATGCAATTCAGGAGAGTAAGTGGCTGTGTTTGGTGAGGGAGCAAGGAGGAGTTAAACAAAGGTGGACAGAGGCTGCTAGGTGCTGGGCAGACCTTCCAAGACTTCCTGTGCTCCCACTATTGCTGCCTGCTGGCAAGTGGGGAGCGGAACCACTTCTTCATCCCCCTCTCCTGCTTTTGCTTACTATGGGACACTGGAAAAATAAGTCTGCATTCTCTGCCTCCCCCCAAGCAGCAGCAGTGGTGTGGAGCCGAAGGAGAGAAAGAAACTTTGGCAAAACAAAGGTGAGGACCACAGGTGGAGTGTGTGGGCAGTGTTGGCGATCAGTGTGATCAATGTGCTTTATTTTATAGAAAAATAGTTTATAAAATATATCAACAAAAAGAGAAAGTGGATTTTACAAATGGAAAAAACAGAACCAAGACATTTTTATAGTTCCTTAACTGTATTCACTCTCATTCAAATCCCCACATGCAAACAGTTGTATCCATTCCTCAATTCCTATCTCTCCCGAGCATCACGATGCATGGACTTTTCTTTTTCTGTGTGAGATGAAATGACAGGTGTGTGAACAGGCTTCTTTCTCCAACTTCCTCTTGAGTCCATACAAATACAGTAGTACCTCGGGTTAAGAACTTAATTTGTTCCGGTGGTCCGTTCTTAACCTGAAACTGTTCTTAACCTGAAGCACCACTTTAGCTAATGGGGCCTCCTGCTGTCGCTGCGCCGCTGCTGCACAATTTCTGTTCTCATCCTGAAGCAAAGTTCTTAACCTGAGGTAATATTTCTGGGTTAGTGGAGTCTGTAACCTGAAGCGTATGTAACCCGAGGTACCACTGTAACAGAAGCTGTTAACAAAAATCAAGGAAGCACAGAACAGTCTCTGACCTATGGGCTATGTTGGCGAGTTTGGTTATTTGATTACTAGCAAGTCCAAATTATTTACCAGAGTAGAATTTGCAGGATTTAACTGCTATAATAATAATAATAATAATAATAATAATAATAATAATAATAATAATATTTATACCCCGCCCATCTGACTGGGTTTCCCGTCACTCTGGGCAGCTTACAGCACTTCTAAAAACATCAAGCATTAAAAACCTCCCTATACATGTGGAACTTTTTAAGAACCTCTTTGATAACTGCTGCTGCTGAACCTTTTGTCTGTATAGGAAATTGACAGATTAGTTTGTTTCTTGTTTTAATTACCGATAAACTTCGCTAAGTACATTTTACCCAGTCCAGAGAAGAGGAAGACTGTTACAAGATACTCCAAAATCTCTGCACACCATCTTGGACAGACTTAGTTTATGTGCACCCTGAAAAGGGTGGATAAAAGTAAAAAGATTGTTTTTAAAAAGGGTTTGTTGTTTGTTTTTTTAAAAAAGGATGATTTGGGGTTTTTTCTTCCGAACTCCACTACAGGATAGTGTAAAGCAACAGTTCTGAAGCAAAAAAGCATATTGACTTTATTTTTAGCTAATCAATGTGTGTCTTGAAGGAAGATCTTTAAGATTGCCTAGGGGGAATGGCTCTTCTGAGATGGCACCTGCCAGACCAGTTTTTAGAAGTATACACAGTATATCAAAAGTAAATAAAACATCTGCTTCCCAGTTATTCAGGATCTCTTATTATATAAAATATGCTAAACTATTTTGATAGCAGAACTGATTTATTAATTTATTTTCTTTGTAAAATTAAGGTGATTTACACATAACATGAAACCATGGTTTGTTACACTATGTCGGCAGTGAACTTTTGAAGCTGAGTCCTGAGCATGTGGGAATCAAAAGCCAATTACCACCTCTAAACCATGATTTGTCTACCATATTTCTGGAAGCTCAAAGTCTGGTGTGGGCTCTTAGCTGTGGTTAGTACAAACCATAGTTTGCATTATGTAAACCCCAGCTGGAATCATGGAGGCAAGATGACTACTGAGGTAAAATTTTATAAATGGAACACTGGGATTCAACCCTGATGACAATCCATGTTTCAGATTTCTCCTTTCACTCCATAATTCCATTGCACAGGGAGACTTCACCCTTCCTCTCCTGTGTTTAGGAAAATTATTGCATGGCATTTCAGCTGAACATGCAAATTATTGTCTTCACTTACTCTGCAAATCAGGATTAAACTCTAGTTTCTAATTGGGGTTTGCAGGAGAGTGTAAACCATAATTTGTTAATTCAGATGAAACATAAATCAGTGGTGTACCTTAAACCAGGCTATTTACATCTGACACTAAATCATTTCAGTGGCCTTGTTTGACATAACACTAAACTATTATTACAGAAGCAGCTCTGCAAGTCTTGGGCTTACAACCTCCCCTGCCTCCCAAAATGATTGCAGTTTAGAATTATGTCTCAACTAGACAAACTGGTTAACTTTAGCCATGGTTTACTAAACAGGTCTGCTTTAGTTTTTTTAATCAAAAATTTAATACCTCACTAATTAGATACCGTAAATAAATACAAACTAGAAATAACAATTTTGTGTCATTCCAAAAACAAACTGACAGTAATTTTGTGGCATTATAAAAATAGCAGCAGCAGCAGCAACAACAACAACAGCAAACTAACAGCCTTATTACTTGAGCCTTGGTGGGCAAAAGTTCACATTCTAACAGTTTTTCTTGAACAAGCGAGCCTATAGATTTGATCACTTGAAGTACAATCCATTTTATTTGTGTAGTCTTCTAGTTAACGCTTGTAACACCTGTCACATTATAGCTATGGGGTTTGGTTTCCACCCAGTTCGATTTTAAGTAATTCTTCTATCTCCCAGTAAAATTGATGATTTTACTCTGGATTCTTGAGGGTATCAGTATGCAAGAAGACACAATGCTTTCACAAAATCACAGCCGCAGCTTTTGGATTGTGTACATAACATCATAAATAAGTTGCATTATTTTATCTGTTCAGCTTTGTTTTCTTATTGTTCTTTCAGCTAATTAGTGCCAATAAAAACTGCATTTGCACAGCAAAATGTGAATGCTTTAAAACAGGAATTAAAAGCAGGGGTAGAATATTAATAAGGATCTGAGTTGGTAAAAGCTTTTCTGAGTGTTTCTGGGAGTAGCTGAATGTCTTTCAGGATTCAATTTGCAATTTTGGACTCTTAATGGTTCATTCTCTAGTTAAGAATCTTATAATGCATCTTACATTTATCACGGGGATACGTATTTTTAAAAGAAAATGTACCCCTTTTCTTATTGGAATCATTTATCAGTTATGGGACAAATGTGCTTTGAGCACTGTGCTTCACAACTTCTATGCACTTACTTTTTATGGGTTTATGGCTTCAGATTGCAGCCCTGCAACAATTTCAGCTCAGCAGTGCTTAACCAGTTTTAAGCTTCCATTTCAATTTGAAGAAGCATTTGCTTAACACAAAATGGAGAGTGGGATGTGTATGTGCATGCATAGATGAAAATATACCTAGCTAATAGGACTTACCTGATATAATAATAATAATAATAATAATAATAATAATAATAATAATAATAAAATTTATTATTTGTACCCCACCCATCTGGCTGGGTTTCCATCATCATCTGTATATGAATATTGATTTGAGTCTTCTCATATTTGTAGTTATGAAGCCAAAACTGGGGGATGCCAGTGGCGCTGTGGGTTAAACCACAGAGTCAGGGATTGCCGATCAGAAGGTCGGTGGTTCAAATCCCTGTGATGGGGTGAGCTCCTGTTGCTTGGTCTCTGCTCCTGCCAACCTAGCAGTTCGAAAGCATATCAGAGTGCAAGTAGATAAATAGGTACTGCTCTGGCAGGAAGGTAAACGTGCACCGCTCTGGTTCACCAGAAGCGGCTTAGTCATGCTGGCCACATGACCCGGAAGCTGTACGCCAGCTCCCTCAACCAATAAATGAGATGAGCGCTGCAACCCCAGAGTCAGTCACAACTGGACCTACTGGTCAGGGGTCCCTTTACCATTATCTTCCTTACAGATAGCTCAGAGTAGCATCTCATAGGACATCCAGTTGCCTCTGTAACCTGCTCTAACCACCACCAGTGGTTATAGTGTCATATAGGACCTGAGAGATCTAGTCCCCACTTGACCTCATGGGGTGACCTTGGGCCAGTCACAGTCTGTCAACCTAACTTACCATACAGGGTTGTTCCAAGGATAAAATGTGGTGGGGAGAAAACTATGTACACCACATTGAGCTCCTTAGAGGATTGGTGGGATATAAAAAGAAATTAAATAAATAAAAAGAATAAGATCCACATTTGGTACCTCCACTGCTGGAGCTATGCTTCTGAATTCTAGTTGCTGGAAATCACAGGAGGGGGAAATACTTGTGGGCTGTCCATAGGCACCTGGTTGACAGGCTATATGGGCCACTGGCCTGATCTGGTGGGTGTTTCATGTGTTAGTTAAGTACAGTTCATTGTGAAAGTGTAGGTATTCAAAACCTTTTGGTTTTGAAACTCCTAAGAGACTGAGAAGCTTTTAGGATTTACTATTCCCCCTCCCCTCCCCTTTGCACTCTCTTGTGGTGTCTGAGTTGTGTGTTCCTTCCTGTTTGTGTAAATGCTGCTCACAGGCTCTCTCACAGGTTGCCAATAAAAATGTTAGTAGTTGTGTTTGCTAACAGAACAATTAGCCACAGATAGACTTAACAGGAAAAGTAAACTGCTGCATAGACTGAGAACATGTTTTCTTAGCCATGCTAGACATTTTCATATGAAAAGTTAGACAATTGAATGTCTTTATGTTAGTTCTTGCCACCTGCATGCTTGCATACATATGCTGAAATTCACTGCCCCAGTATTTAGTGATGGCCATTAGCTTAAATGGCTTTAAAACAGGGTTCATGGAGTATACGTCTACTAAAAGCTGTTAATCAAAAGCTATATGGAAATTTCAGAGAGAACTAGTGGGTGAGGGATGAAACCTTCAAGCTGTGCCTCTGAGCTTCCCAGTGCAATTTAATTATCCTCTGTGGGAAATAAGATTTTGGACTAGATACCTGATTCAGCAGGTCTGATCTTGTGTAAGAGCACTTATAAAGAAAAGGTTAAATTTGAATCTAGGACCAAACCAAGTTAGTGAATAATGGGGTATCGATTTTAGTAGTTTCCATCTCTTACCATCTCATTCATAGCAAGTGACATGGGACAGTGTTTCTTCTGAGGCATGGTGCCAGATATAATGTGAGTAGCCTCCTAACTGCTGTGCAGTCCTGCACTCCCACCCTATGCAATTTTAAACCTCTATCTTTCCTTTGGTGTCTCTGCACCAATGGCTTTTAAAGTTGTTGAGGTTTCAGGTTTTTTTGTTTCTCATTTTCTTAGATAAAGCTGATGTGAAGTCCATTGCATGAATACAATTAATGTATATGTTTTTGTGATGTGAATAGCAGCCCCACAGAATCTTTAGCCTCTAGGTTATGGGGGGCTGGGCAAAGAAGTTTCAACTCTTTCTTACTTTACTGTGGCATAACAAAAATAGGTTTCTCTGAATCTGCTGTTTGCAATCAAGAGAAGCTTCTCTGCAAAATGCCTGCCCTTTGCACTATAGCACGCATAGCAAGGATTTATGTTGAAGTGTCTTCCAGATCGTTAGGCCCCAGCATTACTTAGCAATTAAGTCCTCCAAAGGGCACAAGTGAAGTTGTCAGTTTGCATCCTAGAGAATAAGTTTTACTTTTAATTCTCTTGTTGCCAGTGAAGTGGGATAGAGTGTAATATGTTCATCTGTATAGCTCCCTATAGGTTGCCTAATGCTGTTCACTTGTGTTAATATGAATGCAGGCTAAAAATATGGCTACTGCCCAAGCACTGAAGTGATGTAGCCCAAACATCCTCACCCTCATTCTTATTGTATTATTAATGCTATGGTGTCAGCTACCCATAATGCTTGCTATGCAGATATTTTATTTCTCTGCTGTTTAGTCAGAAACGTTCTTTTAGAGAGGAGGAGAGAGAGGCAGGGCAGACAAGTGACTTCCCTACCTATGGGTGTCCTCTCTGAAGCCTTACTAATGCGTCTCCTGGGGCATATCTGTGTTGACGGCCAGTGGCGTAGCGTGGGTTGTCAGCACCCGGGGCAAGGCAAGTAATTTGCACCCCCTAACCTGTGGATTTGTGCCCTCTAACCCTAACCCCCAGATGTTGCGCCCAGAGCGGCCGGCCCCCCCTGCACCCCCCACGCTACGCCACTGTTGACGGCAGAGTTGGGCTGTCTATTTAGCCCCTCCTCTGCCATCGGACCTTTTCCTCGAATGCTATGTGTTACGTACAGTTGTCTGCAGATAAATTCAAATGTGCAGAGAATAGGTGCTCACATAAATATTTTCTCTGCAGGTAATCACACACAACTCATGAGTGTGGTGGAAATACTTGAGGTGGGGCTAAAAGAGTGGCCCTGCTTCACTGCCAATACAATGCCTGACACAAGTAAATCATGAATAAAAAGTTGAGGGAGCAGTCCTGAATATGCTTGGCTTTGTCATAAATTTTTATCTGGATAACATGAAGCCCTTCTATAAAATGTTTTCTTTAATGTTCATTAGTGTTGGAAACACTCTTTTTAGGCAACCACATGGAGCTAGTTTCTTACATAAGCAAGAAACCATGACTTGTCTATCTGTTTTGGCTTGGGTTGGACTTTATATTGATTTGATGCCACCCACAGCTTCCATACTAACTTTATTTCCCAACTGGCACATGTTCCTTGTTTTCTCTCAGCAATTAAAGAGCTTTGTATTTATTTTTGTCTCTGCCCAAGCAGAAGCAACAGCTGCTGTGGAGACACTTAAAACCCGAGGCTGGGGATTTCACCAACAATCTCCAACTGTGAAGCCTAGCCATGTCATGTTTGGTGGGATTAAACCAGGCACAGCCAGTTTTGGGATTAATTATTCTTATTTCTTTATTGGAATTTTTTATAAAGGAGACGCTATTGAAGCATGATGGTAGAGCACATTCAGAATGCATCTACGTAATTTGGTACAAAGAATCTCTGGGGCATGCAACCATCTCTGAGGTAAAATGCGACAAGCATTTAGCACTTTCATAGAATCATAAAGTGATAGAATTGTAGAATTGGGAGGGACCTCAAGAGTCATCTAGTCCAACCCCCTACAATACAGGAATCTCAGCTAAAGCATCCATGACAGATGGCCATCCAACCTCTGTTTAAAAACCTCCATGGAAGGAGAGTCTACAACCTCCTGAGGGAGAATGTCCCACTGTTGAACAGCTCTAGTTGTCAGAAAGTTTTTCCTGATGTTTAGTTGGAACCTCCTTTCTTGTGACTTCTCCTACTCTCCAGATCAGGAGAAAACAAAAGCTTATTAACTCTTCCATGTGACAGCCCTTAAGATATTTGAAGATGGCTATCTCCTCTCAAGTCTCCTCTTTTCCAGGCTAAACATACCCAGCTCCTTCAACTGTTCCTCATAAGGCTTCATTTCCAGACCCTTGATCATCTTAGTTGCCCTCCTCTGCACATGTTCCAGCTTGTCAACATCCTTCTTAAATGCTGGTGCCCAGAATTGGACACAGTATTCCAGGTGTAGTCTGACTAAAGCAGAATAGAGTGGTACTATTACTATAGTACTAACACTATACTTCTGTTGATGCAGCCTAAACCAGTGTTTCCCAACCTTGTGCCTCCAGATGTTTTTGGCCTACAACTCCCATCATCCCTGACCACTGGTCTTGCTAGCTAGGGATGATGGGAGTTGTAGGCCAAAAACATCTGGAGGCACAAGGTTGGGAAACACTGGCTAAACTATTGTTAGCTTTTTTGCTGTTGCATCACACTGTTGGCTCATGTTAAGCTTGTGTTCCACCAAGTCCCCAGATCCTTTTCACATGTACTGCTAGTAAGCTAGGGGTCCCCCATCCTATATTTGTGCATCTGGTTCATCGTGCCTAAGTGCAGAAGCTTACATTTGTCCCTATTGAAATTCATTTTATTAGCTTGCGCTAATAAATTCTGTGGCATTACCTACCCCTACAGTTTGTTGTCATCTGCAAATTTGATAAGCACCCTCTCAATTTCTTCATCCAAGTGGTTTATAAAGACATTTTAAGATGCAATGTTTGAACTTTTAATGATCAAAATGACAAAGGCAAAAGTAACATTGATTACAGTTTCTGGCCAGCACTGTGTTGCCTTTCATCTGATATGGAATGAAATCAGTACTGAAAGAGTTAAGATTTATATCAGAATTTGGAAAAATCTCAACTTTTTTCTTAAGGAAAGACACATTATTAAAAATATCTTTGTTTCTCACTATTATGATTCTGAACTCTCTGAAGTTCTGCATTAAAAAAAAATACATGAGATTTTCCAGCTAACTACTTCATAAAAATTAAGGTTCAAGAAAAGCATTATACAATTTATTCAGCATTGAAAACCATGGGGGAACGGGATCCCAGAGCTCAATATGTCTACTTAGATATAGTCAGCTATCATAGTGTGCATACTGTTTACTGCAGCACTGTGGGGACCAAACACTTGCAGTTGTGCCAAAATAATTTTGTACTTTTCAGCCATAATGATAAGATGGAAAATGGTGTTATTACTATGTAAAGCAAATGGTACATGAAAGCAGCTTGAAGTATTGGGAGGAGATGTTAAACATGTGTAGAGATTAAAGATGTTGCTGAATTTCTTAAATGACGTTGCCCAATCCTTGATTTACCCTTTCATTTTAAGAGATCTTTTTGTATTATTTGTGTATTCCATGGTATGTGAACTGCTTAAGAAATCAAAGGGTCAGCTATAGTTGCCTGAGTAAACATGCTATATCTGTACTACTCTGCATGTTTTATGCTGGTATTCAAAGTATTAAAACATATATGTCCCCATGAAATCAAAAACTATAAACTAGAAATCTTTTTTTCAGAACTTGCTTCAAAGTTAACACTGAGTCCCATCTGAAACTGATGACAATGGTTCACTTTGAGATAGGAAACGGCATACCTTAGTGAACAAGACTTACTTTCTTTCCAATATAACAATCCTCTATGCTCATTAGCATGCATTTTGACTTACAGCAGTCTTGAGGGTTTCATTTAGTAATATCTTTAGGTCAAGTCACTTAAGAGTTGCTTATCTAGAGATATTGGGGATTGGCCCAGTGAAATCACATATAAATAAAGATCCAAGTTTATTTATGCAACTATTCCTCTAATAATTCTTAGTTAACTAGGGTTAAAATAAAATGTCTCTGTCAAATACGGTACACACAGGTTACAAAATTTGGCAAATTCCATCAGCGTGGATGAATCAATTTTTACTATTATCAGAATTTCAAACTGGAATTTAGAACTTTAGAAATAAACTAATTGTATGAGTTGGAAAAAAATGGTCCCTCTTTTGTACCACCCACTTCTTCTGCATGAATAGTGGGGAGTGGAATAAGATATTGGGCAGGTGTGATGGAAAAGCTCTAGTCTGCAGTTCCAGTCATAAAATGGATTGGAGAGGGTACTTTGTAGACTGTGTAATCCTATACATATCTACTCAGTAGTAAATCCCATTGACTTCAGTGGGTATGTATGTATGTATGTATAGAACTGCATCCTTAATAATTGCAGCTTCTATATATATATCTCAGTTATTCAGCTATTCTATCTCTAGCCCTAATCATGGATGGCTTCCTTGTAAGGCAGAGACCAAAACTAAGGCCAAACATAGTATTCTTTAAGGCAGGCACTGCTGTGCCATTCATGGAAGGGCCTTTGATTCAGTGGGTGCCTCTACTAATGGAAAAGGGGAGCCAGCAGTATTGCTTTAGATGTGAAAGCAGTTTCTGCATATGTAAACACTGTGCATTTTATCTTCTTGTTGCAGAAGGCCAACAGTTGCCTTGGAATAACTTCACAAATGAATGTAATATTCCTGGAAACTTCATGTGCAGTAATGGACGTTGCATCCCAGGAGCCTGGCAATGTGATGGGCTGCCAGACTGCTTTGACAAAAGTGATGAGAAGGAATGCCGTGAGTGTCCTTTACTTGATTGCTACCTTTCATATTTTGAATAGCAAGACTCAGCCATGTAAAAATCAAATGCATTTCAGGGATTAGTATTCAACCTGTGTTACCATATTTCTTATTGGTTTGTCTAACTGAAGTGACTCTTCACTTCTTGCTTGGTGGCAGTACAATTTATTGTAGGTTGACAAAGACAATACCTTTCTGAAGGGCACTGCGAATTTCATTGCTGGGCTGGCAATTAAATCTGCGTTTGCTCTATCCAAATTTGTCATGAGCAGATGCAGTCTGTTTGAATATTTTCTGTGGCTTGAATTTGCCCCATGTTTCAGTTTAACCCACATAAGTTCTAAAAATCTGGAACAGGTTTACCATATTTTTCAGTTTGCATCTCCCCCTCCTGCTCACTTTCCTGGTTAGTGATGCGCAAAAGCAGATGAGCTTGCTGAGTGCAATACCTGCAAAAAGTGAACTGGATAAAATAGTGTAATCACATGATTTCACAACAAAAACAGAAGAAATGTGGATCAGTACTTCCCTGTAAACAACATATAGTAATTCAAAATCTCCAAATGCAGAGAGCAATTCATTTATGCAGAATTTCATAATCATACATAAATAGTCTGGTAAGTATTAGCAAAGTTGTGCATGCGACTTTCAGTCGTAATGCTTGCGTATGTGAACATCATTGTTCCTATAAATTCTGTGTATTGTTCTCCACAAGACTGCAATCCTCAGAATGTTCTCAACCCCCTCTTACGCCAAAGGACGGGGCTCAGAGCCACTCCTAGTCTCTGCTCTGAGGACCTACCATATTTTTCGCTCTATAGGACGCACGAGACCACAAGACGCACCTAGTTTTTGGAGGAGGAAAACAAGAAAAAAAAAATTCTGAATCCCAGAAGCCAGAACAGCAAGAGGGATCGCTGCGCAGCGAAAGCAGCAATCCCTCTTGCTGTTCTGGCTTCTGGGATAGCTGCGCAGCCTGCATTCGCTCCATAAGACGCACACACATTTCCCCTTACTTTCTAGGAGGGAAAAAGTAAGTCTTATGGAGCAAAAAATACGGTAAGTTTATGACTCTTATCATTGGGTTCAAGTAAGAACAGCCTTCAGTTCCACACTTCCTTCTTAGAAACACAGTAACAATTTTCACAATTTTTCTGGGTTCTTTCTTTCTGTTCCGTCTTTGGTTTGTCTTCCACAGAGACTATAAACAGTATAGGAAAGAAATCTATTTGGTGAATATTCAAAACTTGATTGACTTCTTTCTACTTTGATTGGGTCATTTCTGTTTGTTTCAATTGAAAACATTTTAGTTGCAACCCCACTTCACCTCGGAACAGGAAGAGAGGTTAAAATAATCATAATACTTCAGGGAGGAATTCAGTGTTGCACTAAAATGATCGTTCTGTCAGGGCAGCTGACAGAACTTCAGCTTGAACTTAGAATGCCTTTTCTGCTTTTTATTTGTCATATAAATGCATGTGGTCTTTGGTTAAATCTTTGCAAAATGAAACTAAGACCCAGCAAGCACCATGTGTCTTGCAAACACATTTTCTAAGTTCTATATTGGCTGTTTAGGCAAAAACATTCCATGGCACCAAAACCACTACTGTGAGGTAATCTTTGTTGCCTAAAGTTGTGTGGCCCTGATCGCCTGACAACAAAGAATTAACATTAACAACAAAGAGTGGATTGGATTTCCTTTTTGGCTTACAATTGTATCTTAAATTAGGTGTTCTGGGATTGTCATTATGGGACCTGGGATAATAAACTCTGGCCAAGTTTAGGTGTAATTCAACATTCTTTCCATCCACTGTATTCAAGACCAAATCTTATCCTTAAACCCAGTGGAATACATCTCTCTCTCTCTCTCTCTCTGTGTACTCAAAAAGAGTACTCAAATAATAATAAAAAAGAGTTTAAAAAAAGAGTACTCAAATATATTTTTATTTTCCTTTTCATATAATTTTGTTTATCTCTTCTTTGCATGTTACCTACTGCCTTGAAAATAAGCAATTAATGAAGTGTTCCTGAACAGACTTCTTTTTTGCTTATGAATAAGTCAGTAATAGTCTGCCAGTGACCATAGACTCAATTCACAATATTCTTTTGTCACTGAGAATAAACTGGATCCATAAGGTTTTGGTAGTAATTAATATAGCATCTGCCAGTAAAATTTAAATAGCTGCAAAACCTCAGTTCATAAAATTCCTTTCGTCAGTTGGATTGGGTTAATGTCTTGGGATTTGTCAGTTGATGTTTTTGCAGAACTATGACCCCCCCACACTTTTCTAGTTGTGTTAGATTATTAAAATATATTAGCTTGGCCATTTTTCTTTCACCCAAGCACAGATAATCATCCTTTTTTTGTTTTGTTTTTCCTTACCTTTGTCTGCTAACTTAACTGATCTCATGAATAAATTTAAAAATAATCCAAAGGAAAAGGAATCTGGGAAGCAGGTGATTCATTTCCTGTTATGCCCTATAGTTGACAGTTGAGGTACATGTAAACAGAAGAGACTGTGGTGATAGATTTTCAGTTTTAAATAACTCTGGAGGGCTGCAGACTATCATTTTAATTTATTTTATACCCTGACTTTCTCATTACAAAATGATGGCGTAACGTGCCTTACAAAATGGAGAAAAATGGCAAGAGCTCTAGCACTGAGTAAATAAAATCAATGGGAAGAAATCAATCCACTGTTAACATGCCAGAAAGCACAGAAAATTCAAGATGTAAAACTAGTGTTGTGAAATTAAAAGAATGTTTAAGGTGTGTGCTCCAAGTGGGAAGAGCATAGCATACTTAGGGTGCTGCACGACAGCCCTGCTTTGTAACTCACAGGATTTTATTTATCGAGTAGGGTGACTGGATCAGACTTTCCTGTGTAGATTGGCTGGAAGAAGATTTAGATAGCAAAAGGCACTGCTTCCATTATGTTGGGTCCCACTGTGTATGGATTTAAAGGTAATAATAACCAGCATCTTAAATTGTGCCTCAAAGCTGAATTGGCAGCCAGTGTGATCAACTGCACTTGAGTCTTTTGCGCTTGACAACTTGCTCCCCACTCAGGAAGACTGGGGAGCATCATCTGTAGTTCTGAGCAGTCTCTAAGGCTAGCCCCTTGCAGAGTTTTAGAGAAACTAACCCTCACACTTACAAATTATACATGATGGTTGCAAGGTTTCCATTTAACAATAAGGGTAGAATTGGCATATAAAATACAGAGAACATAAAATGGCCATGCTTCCATATTCTGTTTGCACTACCACAGAGGCAGTATGCCTTAGAGCAACAGTTGCTAAGAATCACAAGTGGGGAAGAGTGGTGTTGCACTCAGGTCCTGCTTGTGGGCTTCCCAATGGTCACCTGTTTGGTCACTGTGAGACCAGGTGGGCTATTGGCTTGATCCAGCAGGCCCTACTTAAGCCCTGCAAGACATCTCCTATGATGTAGAACAGCATGAGTTTCTAGGACTATAAAGAGAAGGGAAATTTAGAGCAAGTTTAAGGCAGACTCCCCCTTCTCACATCAAATAAGACAGGTGGTCCAGTAGCAATTGATTGTAGCTTGTACAGATTCTGAGAGTGCAGTCGTGTTTATGATAGGAGTCTCTACAATGTCCTACTCATTTGTTGCTAAAATCGTGCCCTTTAGGAAAGAATTTTTCCAAAATGCATTGGGCCTGGAATACAGTTCATTTTCAGCACCTGAACTATTTGCTGTCTCACTGACCCCCCCCCCCCACCAAATCCCACAGTTTATCCTAAACCCAGATGATCAGATAGGATCTTGGCCTTTGTCTGCAATCTGAGTACAGAGGATTAAGAAAATCCTCTTGAACAATTGAGGCTTAATGCCTAATGCATATACTGTCATCTTGCTCAAAAACTGAACTTTTGAGACTGACATATATAGAGAGAGAGGGTGGGGTAGTAGTGGCACCCTCAGTTCCTGAAGAATAACATTAACATCAAGAAACTTGGGCACATCTATCTCAGCATGATTTAACTAGGCAGTATTGGCAAGGGTCAGGTGCACACACAGAGGTTGAATTGATCTAAGTAATAGGACCAACTGATCTTCACTGCTGGTCTACACTCTGCAATGAAACTGAGTACAGTAGTACCTTGGATCCCGAACGCCTTGCTACTCAAATGTTTTGGCTCTCAAACTGTTCCAGTTTGCGAACATTTTCTGGAACCCGAACGTTAGATGTGCCTTCCACACCTTCTGATTGAGTTCAGGAAGCTCCTGCAGCCAATTGGAAGCTGCGACTTGGTTGTCCAATGTTTTTGGATGTTGACTTGCGGAATGGATTCTGTTCGGCAACCAATGTACGACTGTATTCAGTTCATAAGTTTATTGTTTTAGCCAAAGGCCATGACAAACTTGTAGCAACAGTATAAATAAAATAATACATATATCCATAATATGAGCCACCATCCATGATACAAAGAGAGAGAAGTTACCAGAGAAACCAGCAAACACAAATCCAACTTGTTTATGAAACTGTGTAGGTTTTGCAACATTATATTTGCAACACTGTGGGATTCCCCTCCCCAAAAAAGAAACATTAAGATCTGTAATAAAAAATGTAACTAAGTGTATGACAGATCAATGTTACCTTTTATAGAGAGCGACTAAAATGTATCTTTTCCAGTTGCAATAAATAATTGGGGCACTTCTTTCTGTACTTGTTCAACTTTTTCCCCAGCACTCCAGGGTGTATTCACATGTATCTCTTTAAGGCACTGCTAAATCCAATCTGGTATTAGCTCTTTATTAACCGGCTTAATTAAGTTAAGCTGATTCCCCACAATCTTTTGTCCCTTATGCCACTGACTGCTGGGAAGCTGCCCCTGGAAAAGCAGTGTGTAGTCCCCATTCCAAAAGGGGTAACTTAACCATGGATTTCTGTCTTGTATGTCTGGACGAAGTGGTCCTTACAGTACAGCTACAGTGATTATAAATTTGCCTTTAGACAATTTGTTGTGTTGGTTATTATAGACTTAAACACCTCTTCTGATGAAAACTGCTGTGAATGTAACCAATAGAATTTTAGCATTTGACTAAAACGGGTGAGGAGCCTGTGACCCTTCAGATGAAATGCTACAGTTCTATTGAAGAATATCTGGGCCTGACCTGCAGAGCGGTGGGAGATCAGCTTGAGGCCTCAGCAACCTGGAAGAGCAGTGATATACAGGTCTAACAAAATAAATATATTTAGAATCACGTATACAGTTCTGTAGAGTTGGAAGAAGTTCAGAAATGATCCAGGGATTGGAGTTTCTCCCCTATGAGGAAAGGTTGTAACGTCTGGGACTTATTAGTTTAAAGGAAAGGCAGGTAAAAGTTGATTAGATGTTAGAAGTGTAATAAATTGTGCATCACATGGAGAAAGCGGATAGAGAATTCTCCCCCCTTCATCATAACTAAATAACTAGTAGACATCCAATGAAACTGAATGTTGGAAGATTCAGGAAAGACAATAGAAAGTACTTGTTTCTATTGCACTATGTTACATTATCACTATGTTGCACTATGTTACACCATAGTTACACTATGGAACTCACTCCTGCAGGAGGCAGTGATGCCTACCAACTTGGATGGCTTCAAAAGATGATGAGATATGTTCATGGCAGGAGGGATAATGCTACCAGTGCCTACTAGCTGCAAGGGTTATCCTCTGCCTCCATGATTTGAGGCAGTATGTTTCTGAATATCAGTTGCGGGAAACTATAGGAGGTAAGAGTGCTGTTGTACTGAGGTTCTGCTTTTGTACCACTAATTGGCATCTGTTTGGTTACTGTGAGACCATAGGGCTAATCCAGGAGGCCCTTCTTGTGTATAAGTTATATTAGCTGTACTCTTCTAAGGCATGACACTTCTGAAGTCTTTGGGAGCATCAGGTTTATGGCAGAAAATGTTTGTCTGGGTCACAGAATCCTTACAACGCCTATCCCCAAATCACATTATTTTACACTAGAAATACGAGTCCAGAAGCTATCATTCCTTGGTTCACAATTTGCAATTAGTGGAATTGGAATAGTAGAATGGAAGGAGTGCGCCAACATTACATAACTAAATTACTAAGTCCAAAAAGCTGAGTAAAATGGACAGTTAGTCAGTGGCCTGATTTATACATCACACTAAGCCAAATCATAGCTTGGTACAAGCAGGTGGGTTAGGGAGATGGGATTGCAGCTGCTTTGCTTAGGTAAGTCATGGCTTGACTTAGCTTATTGTCCAAACTCAGACTTGTGATTTCACTTTTTCCAGACTAACCACAAGCTGTAAACATAGTTTGCCCTGTGTTTATGGCTGGTGGTTTGTACAGGACAGCTAAACCATGAGCCTGAGTTTGGATGCCACACAAGCCATGCAGTACAGCACAGCAGCAGAACAACTGGGATGGAGCACTTTACATATTTGTGTCAAGCCATGATTTAGCTTAGTGTGCTGTGCAAACCAGGCCAATGTATGGCAAATCCTCATTAAGTGCTCCTGGGTATGCCACTTCAGTAATCCGCTGTACAACCCTTCATTTCTCATTGTTCCAATGTAGGTTAGTTTGACATCTACTGTGTGCACCTCTTGAAATAGAGAACCTCTTAAATTCATTTAAAATAGCTGTTGAGGTGGCTGCTACTAGCCAGCACAGTTGTGAAAAGTGTGTAGCCCTGGTGATTGGTTTTGCATCTTATGAAAGCTGCTTGTAGCAGGCGGAAAAGAATTGACCCTAGGTGGGTTTCTTCAATAGAAGCCAAGATTACTCTTGACACATGCAAAATCCCAAACAAAAGCCAGGATAAATTGAAGGAGCTGGAGGAGACTGTTAACTCTCTTTTTTCTGAAGTCAGTTCTGGTCCCAAGCACATTGGCCAGGCATTAGTCTGCTTGTTCACGCTGCATCTGTCAGTCTGCAGTGAGAGGGCACCGAGGAGAAGAGGACCAGTCTCCAGGTCTGACTGCTGATCACATACACAAAAATAAGAAAGTATGAAAAGAAGTGTTAGGGAAACTAAGGTAAACCTGAGGGAGAGCATTATATTGTGAAATATATTTTGTTTCTCATTTTGCTAACAGTATCTCTGGAACAGCTGGGAGGTGTTTTCCCAGAGTCCCAAGCACACATCACATCGGTGTTTAATTGTGAATCTTGTCTTCAGCTTCACTGGGAGTAGGATCCTGATCATGCTGCCATATTTAATTTCCCTTTGTGTTCTGTGTTTCATTCTTTACTCCCCACACCCTTTCTTCATCAAATATAATCTTCTTCTGTCTAAAATAATCTAATAATATGTGAGCATTGAAAGTGGCTTTTGTCAGCTAATGAGCAACAGCTACTTAGAGAGTTGGTAGGTTGCTGCCTTTGTCAGCTAACGAGCAGCAGATGGTGCATTTTCAAAGTATTGCACATCATCCTAGCTTACTGCCTGACACGATAGGAGCCAAAATTAAAGCTGTACCAAATATCCAGACATTTCTGATTATAACCCCCCCCCTTCACCACCACCTTGGGGGAGAAGAAACTTTTTTCTGCCAGTGCTGTGTGCTTTCAGAAATGTGTCTGTAAACCAACAGTGACACCCAGTGACCAGCCATGTTTATCTTTGCTATGCATGACCATTGCATTTAAAGGTTAGAATAGCTAAGCAGAAATGGACTGAATACTAATTTGGTGCTTAATTTTGTGGTGCTTTTAGTGTAAGAAGGAAGGAATTTGTGAATGCCTTCACTGCAATCTGTTCTTGGAATATGAAAATAGAGCAGACTTTATGGCATTGTAAGCGGTTTCTTAAATATTCAGATTAACATGAATAGTTGCTGATTCACAGTGCACCTGAAGACTGCTTTGTGGGAGGGGTGGGTGGCATGTGCTGGGTGGCATGTGCACAATCTGTTGCTCTGAGATTCCAAGGTCTTCAGCCTGGACTACACATCCCTACTCTACTGTTGCTTCCTTCGGCCATGTGGTGATTCACCTATGGCAGCTTTGGGGAACTGGAACCTTCCAGCAGACTGGATCCTCATCGCTACACATCTTACCATTCACCAAGTCTGACAGGTAGGGCAGCCTACCTGTCAATCACCTGACATCACAATGATGACCTGTGGTTTGAAATCAAACCATGCTGGCAAATATGGGGGTGCAGTGCTTCCCAAGAACCAACTGGTTTTTGGTGCTTGGGAACAGTGGCACAAGAGGCTTTGCAGGCACAGCCGAACAGCCTGCAAAGCACCACCTTCTGTCCAAGCACCACCTTTATCTATCCCATTTCTGGCATCATATATGACTGTGTTTTGTCTAAAATGGCCCGGCGGCCAAATGGAGAAACCTGGCAGGCCTAATTAGGCCCATAGACCAGAGGATCCTCACCCACATAATGCACATATGAGGTTCTAGTTTAAGAAATTGAGGTTCAGACCTCCAAGAGAGCATCCGGGAAATACTGCCTGTTTCAAATGTAGGGCTACCTAGACAGGCAAAGATAAATGGGACAATTTCATATATCACAGGTCTACCAATGACTAATAGCTACGTGGATTTTTTCATGTTTAGAGGCATCATACCTCTAAAAATCAGTTGCTAGGGGATAAATAATGGAGGGAGGCTATTGCTCTCAAGTTATTTGGTGATCCTGTCTGTCTGGCTATGGAATCCAGAATCTCATTTTTGTTTCTCTGATCTAGCAGGTTCTTCTTACCTTAGCCTTGTCTAGCTTTATCTGCTCTGACAGTGGTTCACCATTGTCTACAGTGGGGGTATTTCTCAGCCCTGTGAACTGAGATTCCATAACTGCAAGCTATGAACCACAAAGCTGGAATCACTCGCTACTTCCTGTCCAAAGAGCACCATTAGAGCTGATTACCATTTATTTCAAAGTGTTCAATAAAACCACATACTTTCATGTCTCTACACTTAGCACTTGAAAATTTGCTTCTTCTAAAAATGTTGGATAAATGTTCTCAAGAAGTAGGAAGAGAACTCTACTGAGTATAAAATTGCTTGCAGATCAACCAGGTTTTTTTTATCTAGCTCTCATGCCGTGACAATTAATAGTTTGGTTGAGCAAATTCCCATAGAAAGTGATCCTTTTACTGACTTTCAAGTGCCCTCTGAGTTTATAGTATAATGCTTTCTTCACCTTTTGATTGAAGAACCGCCAACCAGGCAACATCATCTAATGCTCTCATTGTCACTGTATACATTTGTAACAGGTTTTGCTGCCTAACAAATTCACAGAGAAAGAACATAAAGAAAATTGTACTAATTATATACACAATGTTAACTGGAGAAGATGAATACAGTATTTAAACCTTTAATACTCCTGCAGCCAGGAGTTTTGATTGTTGTACTCTTAAAAGTACATCAATACCAATTTTAGCTCCAAATTCTGAATTCAAACAGAATAATTTATTCTTGAACTATTGATATAACTTTTTAAAGGGCACATTTACTGAAAAGGCCACAAGTGAGTAGCATTTAAATATATTTCATATTACAAAAACTTGCAACTGCTTTTTAAATACATTAAAGGAGATATGAAAGCACTTAAAATTAATAAATTCTGCCACTTCTTGTTAAAAGGAAATCCTGTTTTAAGCCTCAGTCCCTGTTACTGTAACAGACCAGAACCCAAACAGCTTCAATGATGTAAGCCTCATCTCCATATCCTGTACAAATGTTGACCTTGTAAAGAAGCAACTGGTATGGAATGAAAACCAACTAGCCATAAGTAAAGTCTGGAGAAGCCCTTGTCATCTTTGCTGTCTGGACTTCTGATTTTAGAAGGAATTATTGCCCTGGGGAAACGGCTAAGATCAGTAAGTTTCAGCTCTCATGATCAAAGTCTCTTTCCAAACACACACCATTTTTTATGCAAGCTGAATGTTCCCTTCTCTTCAGTGTATCTTCAGGACCTTTTTAAAACAGGAAGGGGAACATCAGTAGAGCTTGCTACCCCAAAGGAAGTGCCTTCTGCTGTCCTCCTGCCCATTTTCGCTGGACTGGATATCCCAGTATTGCCTTGAACTGACACTTTAAGGAGGATTCTGAATAAGCTGAACATGTAGGGACACAGTCTAAATGGATTCAGTCTTCATCAAGCCAGGGACTATTAAGGCATAAAGCTTCCAATAATGAAAATGTTTTTGAAATCAACTGCATCATTAGAAACTTAAGGGCCGGAGCTTACATTCTATGAAGGATGACAGTAAGCTTTTGGTATCCTATTAAATATCGCCTATTGTTGGTTCCTTAAATGCTACTGTTAGAAAAGTCCCCCCACCCACCCACCAAACTAACTAAACAGCACCTTAGTCATTCTCTGCTACTCAGGACTACACTGTGCTGTCCCACAAAGGTTTTTGAATTCCTTAACTGGGACATGGTACTTTTGTCAATCTCCTATAAAGCTCCTGTTTCTCTATAAAGCTAGTAGTAGTAAATCAGTTTACATAGAATCACAGAATTGTAGAGTTTGGAAGAGACCACAAGGGTCATCTAGTCCAACCCCCCCATACAGGAATCTTTTGCCCAACGTGTGACTTGAACCCACAACCCTGAGATTAAGAGTCACATGCTCTACTGGCTGAGCTATCCCAGCTGCATATCTCAGGCAATATTTGGCTTAAACCACCTCTTTAAAAACAAACACTGAATAATATTAAACAACCACACTAGAAGAGAGTGAAACTGCAAAGCGCTTTCTCTGATAGCTACTTATGATCTTGTTTGCAATTATTATGGCTGATTTTGCTTGGAATTATCCACACAGGAGTCAGAGGCTAATTAATCAATTTCATGTACAGAAACTCATGAAGGGCATTAAAGTAGCTCAGTCTACTCTTCTAGAAATACTAACCTCGAGCACTCCTTTACAGGTCTAGGTATTTTGTTAGGCAGAATAAGGATTTCACTTGCTAAGAAATGTGGCTTCTGTTGCAGTAGCAACATGTGAAAACACTGGGGATTGTCTAAAGCTGAGCCTTCCCTAAACAATTCAGCGGTAGCCTGGGAGTCAAAGATCAGCCAAATAACATCTGCAAAGAATGTTGTGGCCTTTTTATAGAGCAACAGAAGTTTGGCTACAATCTGCACACTTACATGGAAGGAAGCTTCATTGGAGCAGTGGGATTTACTTCTGAGTAAGCATGCTGTGGCTCATGCTGTTTTTATTATCCTTCTCTCTCTGAGCACAACATGAACACTCCCAATGTTGATGGCTGGAAAGGGTTAGGATGCAGCACTGGTGAGTTTCCCTTGGCCTCCACTGAATGCCACCACTAGGTGAGTAGAGGAGGTAGTGTTTCCATGATGGTAGCCTTTGCCTGGTTGGACAGAAAGCTGCCACCAGAGGTAAGTTTAAAATTGGGATGTTTCCTAGGCAGGCTGTGGATATGATGGATCCTGAGGCACTTAAAAAAAGAACACAGGCTGATGCCACCCGGCAGGATTTAGACAGCGGCTGCTGATCTCCTGTGCCAACCAACCCTTCTTGTCATTTTCCACTTGTCATAACTCTGTGCACAGTACATTGCCTGCAACACTCTACATTGTGTTACCTTGTTTAAGATGGAAACTGTCTGCCATCTGCTCAACTTTAATAAGAACGATGTGCAGTTATAGCAGAAATGGCGATTTGCCAAAGCAAATTAGCAGCATTGGTCCAAGCAGAAGATGCTCTATTGTCACTTAATGGGATGGTCTATTAGAAGCTGGAGTGCATGGATTTCGTATTGGAATGCCAAGATTTAGAAGGAGTTCTTGCTGTAGAAAGAATAAATGGATGAGATTCACTTGTAATAAAGATCTGGAGAAATCGCTGTAGTTCTGTTGGTTAGAGCTTGGGGCTGATAATTCCATGGTTGCAGGTTCAGTCCCCATATGGGATAGCTGCATATTCCTGCATTGTAGGGGGTTGGACTCTACAATTCTGTGATGGGTCACTAGAGCAAGTTAGGCATGTCATGCTGCTGCAAAGATCCTGCATTCAGCACATTGTGGTGTTTTTATGATGGATAGGTTTGGTTTCTATGAATCCTTTCCTTTCCAGGCCATTGTAAGGATCTAGTGGTTTTAAAGCATTGTACAACATACGAATCTGTGACAAAAATGAAATTGTGCTTTATATTGTTATATGTTGAGCCTGAAAGCTTTGAGACTGCTATTCACATTTTTTATTTGTTCTGTGCTTGTTTGGTTCAGTGGTGTTGAGGAAATATGAAACGCATTTATGATCTGAACTGGGGAGAGAAAAGCAATGCCAAGTGTTAATAAAGAAATTAATAGCGTGAGAAGATATTAAGTCCCAAATGTGTCTTCAGGAAACAACAGCAATGATAAACTGGCTGCAACAACACCATGTAGATGATCCTGCAGGTGTCTGCAATCATGCTGGTTTGCATATGTTATGAAATCAAATATGACAATGTTTGGCTCTGTAAAATATTTTCTGTAATAGAGAATGTAATGATGGAAAGTGCATTGAATTTTTTCCAGGGGACTTAGATCCACATAAAGTGCTTGCTCTAAGCAGAATTGCTAAAAATGGCTAAAGTGTCTTCTGCCAGCATTTGATCAGCTTCCTTGGTTACAGACAGTGATAGTGGAGGAGAAATGCAGAGGACCTTTTCAGAGCAGGAGTGACAGTGTCATCTGCTGGAGATTAGTGAAAATAGATGGACCCTTCTTCATTTGGCATGTGAACAATGTGATAATGAGTCTTTCAAGTTGGTTTGTGACAGATTGGCATAGAGGAAGTCGGAAGATGATGAAGATAAGGAGAGGCTAGATACTACTTTCCTTTCCTTTGATGGAGTTCCTGTACTTCAGTTTATATGATAATAATCCTTTGCTGATTAAAAGCAAACCTTTAGGTTTAGGTTGTATTGCAGCTGGCTGAACATCATTTGCTATAGCCCATTGTGTTTTACAAATTGATCCTATGCAGTCAGAGGTATGTACCCTTGAGCACTGCCTGCATTTTTGTGGTCTTCCTCAGGGTGTAGCTATGGGAAATGTCCTGATGAGCTCTGGTGTTATCACTGATGACAGCTTTCTTTCTTCAAACCTTTCTTCCTTCTCTTTTTTCTCTTTCTGAAGACAGTTTATCCAGACAATAAATTCATTTCAGTGGAAGAACTGTAGGGAGATGATTGAAGAAGCTGCTGAGGAGATTTTTTTTTTTAAAAAAATTGGAGTCTACTTGCTAGATGGTGCAGAGTGTAAAACTGAATATCTTAAGAGTGCAGTGTTTATGACTGCCAAGAACTTTCTGGGGCCAGTAGATTATTGCACAAAACTGCGTCTCTTTCTGTCTTTATTTTGTGCTTCTCTACTGCAGTGTTTCCCAACCTTGTGCCTCCAGATGTTTTTGGCCTACAACTCCCATCATCCCTAGCTAGCAAGACCAGTGGTCAGGGATGATGGGAGTTGTAGGCCAAAAACATCTGGAGGCACAAGGTTGGGAAACACTGCTCTACTGGATCTACTGGACCAAGGAATAAAATACAAAGTTTGTATTGTAGAAAAGTCCAAAATGAAGACAGGGAGAAACAGTTTTGAGAAATAATGAGCCAGATGTTGTTGTTGTTGATGATGATGTTGCTGATGTTGATCATGGGGGTGCATGTTTACCAATTAACCAATTTTATTGACTTACTAAATACCATTAGCAATATAATTCTGGGAATTATTTTCTCAGTGAAGTATACTTTGAAGAACTAACTCCTATTTCAGACAGTTCCCTCCTCCTCATGTCTCCTCATGTCTCAGTACAGGATATGAAGACTTAGGAATGATTTTTTACAATAATTTTAATATTCAGTCCTCCAAAGGTTGATATCTTTGCACACTATGGGGCACGTTCAGATGTCTGAATGCTTCCACTTATTTCCAAAATGTGTCAAGACTGTGACTATTTGCTTTCTTCTCCATCTCTCCCCCTAAAGGTTTGGCAGGCAGCGTCAAGTGTAAACACATAGCAAAGATCTCTTTGCCACCTGGTTGTGACTCAAATATTTATTATTGTGTGTTGAATAGCTAGCTAGAAAGTTTACTCCTGTCAAATTCCACTTGCATAAGTCTGTGGCACAATATACTGGGAGTATTTTATAAATAATCATCAATTTAGAACAATGACATCCCTCGGAGATACATAAATACAACTCCTATTTTTAGATAAGTGGCACCAAGACAGGCTTGAATGACTTGCCAGCAAAAGGAACAGAACTCCATGAGCAGTGTTTCCCACTACTACCTGACAAGCATTGGACTGTTCAGTAATTCTCATAAGTACTATAGCAATCTTTTGGAAGCAGATTGTTTTCTACTGCATATAGATGAGTACATGAATAAGTCAGCATAATGGAACTGATGCAGAATTTGTCTTCCAGCGTGTAATGTTGTTGTTCAGATAAACTTTAGGAAACAGACAACAAAAATAGATCAAAAGTTTTACTTGTATAGAATCATAGAATTGTAGAGTTGGTAGGGACCTTGAGGTATCCCAACTAAAGCATCCATGCTCAGCCTCCAGTAAATTATGTCAATACCCAAACACTCCTATGTTTAGAATTTATTGGAGGATACACATGTAAGTAGATGCTGCACATTTTAAAGCTGTTTTGGTCTTCCTGTTTTTGTTGTAGTGTGTACACTTGGTTATTTCATTACACTTAAATCTCTGCCAACAGGGAAACTTTCAGTTTTCAATTCCATTTCTCCCTCTATTCTATTCTTTGTCTTCGGGAAGTTATGACATTGGTTATAACAACAGACAAAAATTAAAAGATGAAAAACGAAACTATAGCATAGGCACATTGGATGAGTAGTTAAAATAACATAACCCAAGTAAAGATTAGCAACTTTATCAGATCATCCAGTACCATATTTGCCCTAGGCTTGTGACGAGGGTTGCCTTGAAAATGATGGTTCCAATCTATATGTCATAAATGAATGCCAAATCATTTTATATGATATGCTATTTTTTATAAGTGTCTGGACATCCTAGTCCTTGCTAGAATCTCAAATTATGTTTGATTTTTCTCCATTATTGCTATATTCCAGAGTGAGTGGTACCAAGTATCCAGTGTAAGATTTGGGACTGTTTTCCATTGAGTTGCAATTACTATTTATGTTGCCAAGATCAACCAATTCTTTTGACAATATATATACATTGACATAATAAAAAATACTCAGTAACATTGATTTTGGACAACAAACAATAGTTTCCTTAGTAATATTTTACATTTCTGTCAAAATTAAATTCCAGAAATCTTGCATCAACTGACATTCCCACCATAAATGATAATATGTACCAAGTTCATTGCAACCCCTCCCATCAGTTAGGTGACACAGAAGAAAACATTTTTGGCATTTGCCAAGGAGTGTGATACCATCTGTGTAATAATTTTAAGGAGTTGTCCCTCAGAAAACTGGAAACAGATTTTAAGGGTCGTGATTCCCAAATTTTATTGCAGTCCTTGGGAAGAATTTGCGGTTCCCACATCTTTTTAAGGGTTTCCATAGGGAGTTAAGACATTGTTGGCGCTATCCAGAGGGTGTGAAAGTTGGTATTCAAAAACAAGGAATACTAGTTGCCTCTTCTGTCAAACTGTGGAGCTGTCATACATTTAGCCCCAGTCATATCCAGTGGTGTGATTACTGTATCCATGTAAATGCAAAGGAAAGTAGCCTTGCCAAGAGTAACCACAGTTCTACCTATGTGAAAATCAGTGAAAAATGTGCTTCCTTGCTGGAGAAGACATGGACATAGCTTCCAAAATGTTGTTTCTCCACCACACCCAACATTTGAGGGTGGGGAATGGGGAACCTAAGGAACTCTCCAAAAACTAGTTTCCAGAAGGGTATCCAGTTAGTTTGTTGTTGAGAAAACAGCAGAATATTGTGGTACCTTGAAGACTAACAGCTTTTTTATGGCATAAGCTTTTATGGAACAATAGGGGAACAACCTAGCAGGACACACTGTGCTTGGTATCTATACTTGAACAACAAAAACAACAAAAACAAAACATTCCAAAATCTCCAGATAGCAATTTACCAGGGAATTCAAATCTGTCAGCTCTCAAATGGTTATTGTGGACTTAAAAAAATAAATAAATCACAATACAAAAGTTAATTAGGTTACCAATGCCCCCCGAAATATGGCAAATACCAACTCTTATGGTGTTTTGGCATTTGAGGGCTTATTTGCATGCCCAGGCCTTTAGAGCAGACTTTGACAACTTGGTGCCCCCCAGATGTTTTGGAGTACAATGTAAAGTACCCTTGAAAACTGCACAGCTATTTAGAAGCTGTTGGTGAAAATCTGCAAGCTCCAAAGGGACTTGGGTAAAATAAGCTGCTGTGTGGATTATCTGACTCCAGTCCTGCCCATGTGAGATGTCTCCATGTGTATGAGGTCAATAACCTACCGTCCATGACACAGAATGGACGAGTTCTCAGCTAGCATACAGAGAGCTCCCCAGCTGTTGCTTATGTTACACATGCCATCAAGCTGAAATTTTTGAGAGTTAATAGAAGTCTGTTTTTAGAAGACTTGAGTGGATTGAAGCAGATGTGGAGCTTAGGGCTAAACTAGACATGACACGCAATTGCTTGCATCCTTCTCCTAACTTCTTATTTTGTTTAACCAAAAGCAGCCTCAGGAGGCTGTGAGTTTGAGCAGGAAAAAAATGACAAAACTGAACGAGCGGCTTAACCCTTTCCTTTTGGTAGTTTTCCTGCTCAAAATCTCCACAACTGCTCCTTCCCCCTGCAGAAAAATATATTCGTATTTTTTCCCACCATGTTTCTTGCATCTTTTTTGGGTTTTTTATATTTTTTTGTAGAGGTAGAGGGCATCAGGAGAGGGTTAATGTTAGTGGAGAAACAGGACATGTGGGGTGGTGATGATGAAAATGAGAATGAAAAGTGTTAAGCAGCCATTTTCCTGCTTGAAGTTGCAGCCTCATGAGGCTACAGAAAAAAGAAAAAAAGAAAAAAAAAGAATTCAGGAGAAAGATGTGATCACATGTCACACTTAGCTGAGACTTTACTGTCCTATTCCCAGTTCATTTTAGCCTTGTTTGGATGTTTCCTCTCACATGATTTGCAATTTACAATCATGTGAGGGGAAGAATGGGGTAATGCCTGCTTGTCCATTCATTGGGCTAGGGCAGGGGTCGGCAAGGTTTTCCTTGCCTGGGCCACTTCACTCCCACGGAGATCGCTCCTTGAGCCGGATCGCATCTGCGCAGATGCAGTTTTTCGCGTCTGCACAGACACGATTTTCGGCTCCATGGAAGCGAGTTCCCGCTCCGCAATGCGCCAGTTTAGTGCAACGAGCGGGGACTCGTCAAGTGAGTGGCTCAAGGGCCGTTTAAATGAAACCCGTGGGCCGCAGGTTGCTGACCCCTGGGCTAGGGGATCTCTGTAGAGGAGAGCAGGGGGTGAGGGTAGGACTAGCCTCTCAGCCTTCCCATTGTTTATCCTGTATAGGGCTTTCAAATTGCTTGTTTTAGAGTACTGTTTCCCTGTCCTATTGCTGTGCGTGGATTGAAAATGCTTTGCTTCTGGGAACTGATAGATGATGTAACACAGTGGTTTTCAGCCAGTGTGCCGTGGCCCCCTGGGATGCTTTGAGTGATGGTCAGGGGTGACGCAGGCAACAGTGGCCTTTGTCCCTTTTTCTTTCCCTCCCTTTTATGATGCCCTCTCATGTCTCTGCCTCCCAAAGGCTTTCACAGGTGTTTATTGCAGCAGCCCTGGCTACAAGCTCTGCAGGTGAATGCTGCTTCTGGGAGGAATCTCTGTTTGAGGCCGGGGGGGGGGGCAGATCAGGGATGGCAGCAGCAGCTGCCCGGAGGGGAAAGGAGACTGAGGGAACACTCCATAAGGGAGCATGTTCGAAAAAGGGTGAGAGGCTGCCAGCTCTGCAGGCAAGGGGTGGCACAACTGGGCTCCTCTGATGTAACAAATTAAATCTGGGGATACTAAAGGAATTCTTTTCTTGGGAAGGTTCTGAAAATGCGTTTGTTGAAATTGTGCGAGCATTTACAAGGCTCCTTCCCATCTCTACTGACCCAAGTCATCTTTTGCTTTAGGTAGTTGGCTAAAAGAATATTCACCCCTTAGCCTCACTGTGAGAAATACAAACTACCACTACTACTGTGGGCTTTTGATATTCTCTGAATAAATGAGCATATGGGAAATTATGTGCGCCCCGCCCCCCGCAGTTGTGCTGCTGTGTCACATTACAAGGTGCTTTTAAGCTAGTAGCTCCATCAAAGCTGTCTGAGGCACCTGATGAATCAAGTCACATGGTGCTGATTTTATGGGAATTCTTCAACATCTGAAGAGTGCCTCTGCTGCAGCAGTACTGCTGGAGTTTGTTGTGGGCAGCCTGGCAGAGAGGGGTTAAGGATGAGTCACTGACAATGAAGCATTGCAGTTCTGTTCACAGGACAATGAGCTTCTGCACCAAGTGGTTGCTTCTGCATGAAAGGGGACCAAGGTTGTAATAGGCCAAATTCATCATCAATTATTATCTGACTGAGACTAATGCTCCTGATACAGCTTCTTCCTGATATTAACCCAAGGATCTCCTGAGGCAACATTCTTGTGTGACACAGTTCTGATAACTTTAATACATAGTAGTTTACTCTTAGTGGTGATTTGTCACACTAACAGACAATGTTTAGGAGAATTGCTTTAGTAGTTGACATAGTTTGGTGGGAAATATTTGGACATCTAATTTCAAAGTATGTGTTATTGGCCCTAAGAGCTAGCAAAAAATGACATATTACCCTTCTGGTTTTTCCAGAGTTGTCTGTCCAAGTAGAAGAATAATACTCTATAATTGTCTGTGTACTTCATATTACATCTCTATGTTTCTGCTGCACACTTTTTAAAAAGTTTGTTGCTGGAAAAATCATAAAACAGATTAATCTTTAGAGAGAAGGAAAGTTTTTTTTTATATGCCCTGAAACATAGTAATATGTTCCACTGCTAACCAAGGCAACAGTGTAGTGTTTGCCTTTTCTGTATTGGAACAACAACTACTTAGTTATAACAGACTGCGTTTTATGGAGAAATTTTACCCCCAGGTGGAAGATGACTTGCACAAAGGATCATAAAATAAACTGCAAGTGGAAAAGGTCATTGCATCATTAGATCGTCTTTAAAATGGCATGGTCATTTTTGTCTTAAAACAGAAAAGGTGTTATGAAAATAGGGGTGCTTTGTTAGTGATGGTGGCTTTTATGGTCCATGACGGATTCAAGTGCTGCTGCTCTGGTTTTGGCATAGCACTCAAGGATCTGCTGTAACCATTGCTGGATTGAAGTCTTTCCTCTTTTTCTTTCTCTAACATTTCCCTTCCATGGGTCTGAGGCAGCTTTCTGAGACACCTGCTTAATGTTGTTGTTTAGTCGTTTAGTCGTGTCCGACTCTTCGTGACCCCATGGACCAGAGAATGCCAGGCACTTCTGTCTTCCACTGCCTCCCGCAGTTTGGTCAAAACCTGCTTAATATACATATGCTAACAAAACCCAGTCATGTGCCATGGATGGTGCTTTCCTTGCTTCTTGCTTTTCCCTCTGTCTCCTTTCTATGTCCTGATGCCATTTGTTCTGACGCTGTAGTGGGCTTGTGTTAGTCATAGAATCCTGACTTCTGTGACTGTCACTGATGTAGATGTTCAGGGATCACAGAAGGACTGCTCTGTCATATTTCAGGCACCTGAGTCTTTAGAGCAGGGATGGAGAATCTGGTTCTCCAGAGGCCGTTGGCCTATAGTCCCAATCACTCCTAATAATTGGCCATGCTGTCTGAGATTGATGGGCATTGGGAGTCCAATAACATTTAGAGCATATTATAACTCAAATTCAGATCCATCAAATGACACCACGTGGCTGGTTATTGGTTGAATGTACTCAGAACCACTTTACAGAAAGGGACCAGTGAAATCTGTTGCTTATATTAGGGTCACAAATGTGCAGTTAGCCATGTTACGATGTTATCTTCTACAAGGCTATTCCTGCAGGAGGAGGTTTGTCCTATGAGAGTCAACCAAGGCAACCTTACCATTGGATAACACTAGCTATGTGCTTGAGACAAGAGGTCATAGAATAGTTTCTTAGGTTTAGAGTAGTCTATACTGCTCTTATACCTACCCCACTCAACATTGCTTGTACAAGGAATTCTGCTGCTTTAGGAATGGTAGGGATTGAAGGCAGGATGGATGTTGTAGAGCAGGCGTTGCCAACCTTTTTGGAGCAGTGGGCACATTTCGATTGTTGAGAAAGTGGTGTGGGCACCAGTCACAAAATGTGGCTGCCATTGGGACAAGTCATAACACAACATGACTGCTGTAGGCATGTCCTAGCATAAAATTAGAGAGAGTACAGTCATTGCTTCTCCCTTCAGGCTCCCTGGACAACTATATTCTTGCTGTGTAAAGTCATCTATCTCCTGCAGATCCTGTATGTGGAGATCACACAATACTGGCCCTCCTCCCCATGATGCTATTGCTATCAAATTACAGGGAGCACTCCCCAATACTGGGGAAAATATCCACACTCAGGCTTTCTTATGCATACCACACACATACATACCATAGATACACATCTGTGCATCTCTCTCATGCACACTTACAGCATACTTGAGTGTAACCCCCTCTCCCAAGTACATTCAGAAAAATTCCTCTGTGGGTGAATGAAGTACCTGGCATAAAAAAAGCCCTACACCCTCTAAACCCCCCAAACCGGGGGGGGGGGGAGCAATCTGGTACATGTGAACACTATGCTGGTAATCTCTGCTGTAGACCTTCTAGCCAAGGTTGCCTGCTTGAATGCTACCCACATCAGAACTGCTTATACATGAAACATGGACCTATTAAGGAGTGGAATGTTGTATGAATATGGCCTCAGAGTTCTTCATTGGGTAGTCAGGCTGCTCTAAGGACACTGATTTATTTAAAACCCTGGAAACAGTAGGATTCAGCGTTTGCAGTTTCCAAAAACTCAATGTAAAAAGACCATTCACTCTAAAGGATATATCAACTTGTTGCTTCCCACAAGGATATTGAATGAGGTAGCAGAACTCAGTGTACCCACACATTCTTATTCATGGTTCAGTTTAATTTAAAATTTGGAAGAGAATTCACTATTTATACAGTATTTCTGTTTAAGAATTTTCCACTGCCAGAATTGGTATGTCATAGCAGTAACTCACAGATAATTTATTTCCCAGTCTCTTCAAAACGATGGCCTCCTATTTCTGAGTTGTCCTTGGTTCCTGCCCAGAAAAATATGGTAGTTGGTGTGCAAGTGACATTTAGTTGATATGTCTCATTTTCTGCTCTACAAGCCCAGCTAAGGACTAATGCATCTGCAAAGGGTGTGTGCCATAAAGGAATTGCATTACTTTGTTTCTGAAAGATAGTAAATCAGTTTAAGAGTTACTGTGGCTGCTTCTTAATAAAAATCCTTTATACATTATTACCCGCCAGCAGGAGAAGCCTTCAGTTCAATGGCAGTCACTTTAGCTCTGAAAAGGATATTTGTCCAAATGGTTGCTCAGCAAGCTCGGCTTTTGTCTTCTTCATAGCTTCTCTCTTTTTCCCCCTTGACCCTTCCTCCATTTCTCCCTTATTGATCTTCATAAACTGCGTATTCACACATTCATGTTCATCACTGATTCATTTTGCACTGGTGAATTTACCATCTCAGATGAAACACCATAGACAGGACATATGCCAAATATAGTGGTTTTTCCAGAGAAGTATCACATATATGCTGCAGATCATTGACTGATACATGCAAATGTGAATCATCTCATTCCTCATTGGCAAAAACCTGGCTGTGTTCAGTTAAGCAAAACACAGGAAAGTCATCATGTTTGCTTTGGCTACGTTCATATGCAGGTGGTACCCATACTTTGGTCTTGTTCTGTCTCTTTGATTGCATTCAGCATGTAGACTTATATGGTGTATATAGTATTTTCAGTACATATGCAGTACAGAGAATTTCTTGCAACATTAAGACTGCTTCATCCAGCTGTACCTACAAGTCTCACCTTTAATTCTTCTGCATAGACTTATATAGTTGTGAGAGCTGGAGACAGAGTCTGTGGGCATAATTCTCTTTCTACATACTGATTATCTCCTGTTTAAGTCAGCTGAATAGAGCTTATGTTGCATGAAATTCTATATACTGCATATTCACTGATAATGCTAGTTAAGTAATATTACAGGGATTCTAGAGCATGATATCACACACACGGGGGTGGGGGCTGGCTCATTTTAGGCAGTCCTTGAAAACCTTTTTGTCTGGCTCACTTTTATCCGGGTTGGTATTTTATGTGTTTCATGTGCTGCTGCTGTTATTATGTGTTTGGATGCATTTTAATTGTATTTTTATATTATTTGTATTATTGTTTGCTTAAAGTTGTAATCCATTTTGAGAGGGATTTTTACTGGGAAGATGGGTTACAAATGCATTAAGTACATGAATCATATAATTAAGTCTCTTTCAGAAAAGTGGGTTCTTTTTCATGTGACCCAGGAAAGAAACCTCTTCGCTGTAGAATAAACCCATCTCTCAGTTCACTGCTAATGGATTACCTATGAAAACGTACTATTGTAATCTATCTCCTTGGTTTGTTTTAGCCAGTTCTGAATCCATTAAATAACTACACTTAAGGTTTCTAAATGATATGCTTTTGGGTGACTTTCTAGCTGTGATTTTGGAATAGAAGAGGAAAGTGTCAAAGAGGCCAGAAGCTGTGCAGAACAGATCTTGATGAGGTGGTTTGAGAAATGTTCTTGATGAGCTTGAAAGGCTGTGGAAAAATAAAATGTGGTACAAAGGTTACCACTTTGTCTCTCAAATAATACATTTTTGGAAGGAGGATGTCTTGTTCGTGATTTTTCATTAGTGTGCCTTGTTCAAGGAACAGTGTAGTTGTGATTGCTGTGTGATGCTCTGCTGCTCCCAGTTCTTTCTGTTTTCCCCCCAAATCATGTTCTTATGCAGTGATTTCTGCAGCAGCTAGTCCAGAGTTGGGAAATTCTGTTCCTCCAGGTATTGTTGACCAGTTAGTATAGCCAGTGGTCAGGGATGATGGGAGCTGGTCCAGCAACATCTGGAGGGACATAAGTTTGCTTTGCTTTACAGAGTCAAGGGTCTTTTTTGAAGTCTTTTTTTCATTAATATATAGCAAACAATTTCGTATCTGTTGAATTGAAATCTTACGTGCCAGGGCCTACAATTTAAGTTCCCGCTTCCTGCTGGCCTTGCCTTTCAGGCAAGGCATTTCAAATCTCCATTTCTCCCAAACTAGCTCATCCGTCCCAAGGGAGAGACAGGTGGGCACAGGGCATCTTCAAGCAGGTACACCCAATGCCTTCAGGCCTGTTCTAGACAGAAAAGATAGGCTTGCCTGTTTGGCTCTGAATGGCCAAGTCTCATTAAACACTTTGATTATGCATCTGCCAAATAATCCCCCGCCTTCCTCCAAACTATGGAACTATAGAGTTGGGAAAATGGCAAGAATTCCTGCGCAACTGCTGTGAAGTTTCAGAGTCTGGCTGATTGTCATACTTGTCAGAAAACAGTGGTCAGAATGATTAAATCCTGGTACCAGTTCAAACACTGGGAAGTCTTGTGGGTTAGGTTAAAACTGGTTAGGAAATTTAAGGAAGCTTCAAATGACTAGAGCACCAATACAGTAGTGATCTAGCCCTATGCTATATTGATGGCTAAAAAAAAACAAAACAAAACCCACCTGTGTATCACCAGCCAAGCAAGTGGAAGTGACTATTGTTCTTTGACATTAATTAAAAGTGACTCTTTGGCTTTGACATTAATTCTGTTACTAAACATTTAAACTAAGCTTTGGAAACATCCTTATTGAGACCCTTGTGACCAGCTCTGACAGAGGGAGCTCTTTCACCACCCATGCTTTCTTATTTTCTTCTCCTACAGCAAAAGCCAAATCTAAGTGTGGCTCCACCTTCTTCCCCTGTGCAAGTGGCATTCACTGTATCATTGGCCGCTTCCGATGCAATGGTTTTGCGGACTGTCCTGATGGCAGCGATGAAGAAAACTGCAGTAAGTATCTTTCTACCAGTGGGCAGGTTTCCTTTTTTTCGTAAATAAAGTAATTAAATATATTTTATTAATACCCGAAGCCCAAATTCAGCACCACAATCCTTGCATTTGGCTTTGTTAGTGGCAGAACCCATCAGAGGCAAACTGATTTTATAAATGGAAAACTCTCTCTAGAATAACATAAGCCCCAACACCTCTGGAGAATCCTGGAGTTTATGTAGATGAGTAGCTTATCCCTGTTGCAGTTTTGCTTTTAAAATCTATGGTTGTATTCCAAGTTTACAAGGCACTTCTCTTTGTAGCTGATCTCTTTTAAATGTTAAGGTCACAATAGGGTAGCTGATGAACAGGTGGAGTTCAGAATGATAATTCATACCATTTAAGTTACCTGTAAGGAACATTTCTTTTATAAAATAAGATTATTCTTTATTTTACAAAAGAAATGCCACAGTGTATAAAAGTGCATGTTTTTGGCAGTGGGTTTTTTTTAAAGCCTCATTTATCTTTGCCACATAGGGGCCTTAATGACTGTCATTCTGTGCAATTCTATATTGCTGTATTTCATTCTCCCCGCCCCCCACCATCTATCTCTGTTAACATTTCTTTCCACTGCATCTTCTGAGATGTCCCCTGAGTCATGTTGTTCCTTGACCTTGTCAACTAAAAAACAATGTATGTTTCTGTTTAGCCTTACAGAGGCAGCACAAATATGAAATAAATTTTCCTCACGCCCGTTGTTGTTGTTGTTAATATTTTTATTATTTTTATTTTGCTTTATATACCACCCTTTATCTAAAGATCCCAGGGGAGTGTGCAACATTAAGAGCATAATTTATGCAACATAATAAAATATAATAACAGTCCCCCCCCTTGGTTGAAAAGGAAGTTGTTTGCCTGTCTGTTTATATATTTCTCTTCCCATTCTGTTTCCCCCCAGTTGCTTTCTTTTAAATATTTGTTCTCTTGAGCCTCAGTCTCCATCCTGCTTGCCATTTTGTTGAGCAGTGGCTTTCTGGCTTTTGCTACGGCCTGCTGCTCACATTGCCATGCATCAGGAAAGTGCAGACAATATAAAAAATTGACATAGGGAAAATACAAGAGGTGGAGACAGGCATAAAGAGAGAGAAAGATGTGATTGTTTCAGATGCATATATTAAGATTTAGTTGCTGGGTTGGCTGCAGTAAAACAAAACTTTCTGTTCTGTGGAGCGCTGTATTTCTTGAAAAGTGCCTTTCCCAAAGGAGCAAATACTGAATGTATTAAAGTGTTGTCCTATGGAAACAGACAGGTTAACATTTGACACGCAGCAGAAGCCGTTCGACTTTTGAGGCGTGTTCGAAAATGGAAGCAAGTACTTCCGGGTTTTCAGTGTTCATAAACCGAAACATTCGGCTTCCAAGATGCTTGAAAAATGAGGTACCACTGTACTGTATGGGATTTCCCTTGGAAATCCCTTGCCTATTTGGGTGAAGTCTCAAGTTTAGAGCAAAATGTTGTTCCTTTTGTTTTTACAGCAGCGAATCCCTTGATATGCTCTACTGACCGATTCCACTGCAGGAACGGCTTGTGCATTGATAAAAGCTTTATGTGTGACAATCAGGATAACTGCCATGACAACAGTGATGAGGATAGCTGTGGAAACCCTTCTGGTAAGTAGAATATGATTTTCACAGCCAGGTACTGAATTCTCTCAACCTCATTCTTAATTAACGTTATTGCTTTCTTTGCCTGTGTTGAAACATTTTAGCATTCTATTATTAGTATGTAAATTATATTTAGGGAGTTCTGGACAAACATGTCTATCATTTTTTGATTTTTTTTCAGAGCAAGCCTCAACTTTTTTGTCAAAATAATATGCTATTTATCTCCCGTAGTGTCTTCTCTGTGAATGTCACAAATTCTTGTTAAGTACTGCATGGTGTGTAGCAGACATGTTGCCAGTTCCATAACCATGAAGATCATTTCAGATCAAATCCCGACCAGGAAGTTTCTTGGCTTGAGCAAGAGCTTTGGGAACTGTACACAAGGTGTCACAGTCAACAGTGGCTTGTTGGTCCTTAGGGCTTCAAAAAACAACATGCCCAAATGCCCCTGGAAGTTCAAAAGATGCAAGGCATTAAGACAACAGCATTCACCTATTTATCACCAGTGTTTGGTTTTTTTTTTTGGGGGGGGGGGAGGTTGTTGACCAGTGCCTAACCTTCAGAAAGCAACATCTAAGAGTCTGTCATACCCAGGTGTTGTGGAAGTGCAGTACAACTCTAAAATCAATGCCTAACCCTCAAAAAACCATGTCTACAACCTTTTGCAGGCAAGTGGCACATATGAAAGAAGGAGAGGAATTGGGTAGAACTGTCTTCAATATTTTTTAAAGGCTAAAACCCATTTGTTATCAACACAGGTGTTGTGGAGGTGTGTACTATCTTTAATATAACTCTAAAACCAATATTGATAAAGAAGTGTGAAACTGAATAAAACAAACTGTTCCATATTAGTGCTGCCAGATTCCCAATTCTGAGGATTTTCTGTCACTTTGTGTAGGTTTCTAAATGTGACTCAAAGCAACAAAACATGTACAGACAACTTTAAAAGGGAAACAAACAGGTGTGTTTTAAAGATGCCATGTGCTATCCATGTGAATTCTAATATATACTTGCAGAATTTCTGAGACCCTGTGAAGAGAAAAATTTTAACAGTAGCAATTAATTCACAGAAAATAACGTTTTCAACTTCTCTGGGGGTTTTTGGCTCATTTTCACCATCTACAAAATGAAGTTGTTCACTTTCTCTTTACTGTTCAGGGGTCTCAGATGGAATACATTGCAGTATACTTTTCTAAAGTCCCAGTCAAATATACTGCAGAGAATCACAAAAGCTTTGTGGTTATGTTTGTTTTTTATTAAGGTAGTTCATTACTTCAAAGCCATACATGGTCTCTTTCAAGCCTACGCCTCCTGTGTTTGTATATGTATTGCTATCTTAAGTTGTATGCTCAAATGGAAGTCCGTAGGTTTGCACTATAAATCTTTTCTTTTTCTTTACCTTATTTAAAATGAAGCAATTGCGTGTTCGCATTATCCATTCAAGTATTTCATTAAATTTAATTCTATAGCCACTTCATTTTTTGTTTCTCAAATGCCCCCCCCCCCCCATTTGTGTATGTGTGCATGTGTGTTCTGGAAATAGTGTGTAAATAAAGTCCACTGCAAAATCTGCTGTTGCATCAATCCCAAGTTTCCTAGTGGACTTCTGTGCCCTCTCACATGCTTGTTAAAACCTCTTCTTTCTTTTAACCCGTTTGGCTACTGTGAACTCATTTTCCTTTTATTGCTGTGCTTATTGGTTCCTTAACTGACTCTGAATGATGCTTGCAAAGTGCCAAAGCATGGTAATATCCCCACAATGCTGTTATTAGTTTAATGATAGCATTGTTGCCCAATTACAGGCTGGGTGGTCTGCAAGCCTCATTAATTGTTAGTTCGAGTATTCTATTACCAGGCATTGAAGACATTCGCCTTCTGATTAGCATTTTGTCTGCACTCAAACCTTTTCCAAGGAAAGAAGAAAAACCTGGCTATTAACCCCACTTGGATCTGCTGAGAATGCAGTCTGGCCTTCAGTGACTACCTTCTTTTAGCCATTTTCCAGTTGCTTAAGGCAGGAGGGATAAGTGATCCATTAAAAGATGCAAGTTTAGTGTTTGTGATTACGCTCAAGTCAGCGGTTCTCTAGTCTCATGCTAACAGAAAGATTGCAGGATCCGATAATGGTTATTGCAGAGCCCTCAACCAATTTGCATGTTACCCATTCAGGCAAGTCCTTCAGCATTTGATTTTCAACACAATCCATATCTCTTCTATTTGCGTGCTGAGGTCCCCAAGACACCCCAAACCCAATAACTCAAACTTCACACATTATTTTTGTTTAAGGTTTTTGGCATAATTTTGGCCACAACTTTATTATCAATACAAATTGTGAGTGGTTGCTTAGGCATTGGTTAGACTATCTGTCCTCCCCGCCTTGGGGACAGCCCTGACTCCGTAGTCAGTGCGGAAGAGCAAGATCAGGGTCAACTGGAGCTGCGAAACAGACCCTCAGCTAATCCCCGCATGCTCCTTGGAACTTACACGGCCCGCACCCTGCACCAAGGGTTTGGACGAAGGGGATGGTAAGTTCCAGAATTCCTTTAACGGAATACCCGTGCAGCATTGGAGGGGCAGGCCCAGCCTATCCATACCCCTCCACCAACCAATTTTAACCAATGCCTAACCGCCAACCTTACAAGTTGTGACGATTTGCTACGCAGTAGGCAAAACCCAATTGGCACACACTAATCAGCCAAGAGGTAAATTCCTACTGGGCCCCCGCACCAAGGCGAACGACCCCATGACAGGCATAGCAAGGTCAAGCGAAGCCCAACAAGGGAGGGCGGGCGGGAGATCCGATGTCCACAGCAAAAGAGAAAGAGAAAGCTGTGGACCTTGCTTAAATAGCCACTGACCCCACCCCTAAGTTTGCAACATCAACTTTCCCCAGATAACCAGATCCTCCCATCTAAACAAGCCCTGGCTTTAACTTGCCTAGCAATCATGGGGTGCCTTGTATAGCCCCATCCGCAACCCGTGCTCTCCTTTTAGTGAGAACACGCTTTGCGTGCTGAGGTCCCCAAGACACCCCAAACCCAATAACTCAAACTTCACACATTATTTTTGTTTAAGGTTTTTGGCATAATTTTGGCCACAACTTTATTATCAATACAAATTGTGAGTGGTTGCTTAGGCATTGGTTAGACTATCTGTCCTCCCCGCCTTGGGGACAGCCCTGACTCCGTAGTCAGTGCGGAAGAGCAAGATCAGGGTCAACTGGAGCTGCGAAACAGACCCTCAGCTAATCCCCGCATGCTCCTTGGAACTTACACGGCCCGCACCCTGCACCAAGGGTTTGGACGAAGGGGATGGTAAGTTCCAGAATTCCTTTAACGGAATACCCGTGCAGCATTGGAGGGGCAGGCCCAGCCTATCCATACCCCTCCACCAACCAATTTTAACCAATGCCTAACCGCCACCCGAGCCCTTTACGCTCGCCGCCAACCACTCACAGACTAAACCACACCCTCAACTTGGACACCACTGCATCCAACCAGACATCATTCCCCAACGGGGAAAGATGCACCCCATCATCCCTGAATAATTCAGAGGCCTTGAACGAAATCAGAGGGTGAGGAATCACAAATCCGCCCAAACCAACCACCAATTTGCTTGCCGCGGAATTAATCCGCTTCCTAACTCTTTCGGTGGCCGCCGGGCAAGGGCTACCCCTCCAAATGCGGCGTTTCAGCAGCTGCGACCAAACTAGTGTGGTTGAAGGCACCAAGGCCGCCAAATCCCTCAAGTCCAGTAATATGGCAGCACGCAGCCCAAAGCAGGAAGAGGAAACCATATCATTCTCCCCCAGCTGCACCACTATCGCTGTAGGGGGGCCAGCGTGGAGGACCCGTCTGTGCATGAGAGGCAATAATTCTCTCCACTGCATCCCTCGTCTGGAAATCCAGGACACCTGCACGTGCTGCGGAAGGCCCAAGCCAGCTCCCAGACCAGATTGACGAGCTCTGACAGCGGCCCAGTGCACAATGCTGTGTCCCACTATCCAAATACGGATAGCGGCCAGACCTAGGGTTAAAACACAAAAATGTCAGTACACACACCACCATTATTTCCTCACATATACTTTGAATGCATCCGATCTCCAACGACCCAGGTCCTTTATCCTCCTTGCAGACAAACCCCAATGGGCAGCTGTCGTTGCGGCACCAATACGGAAGGAGTGAGGAGCAAATTCCGATGCTTTGCGGCCGCAGGCCACTACCACCTTGCGCATCACCTTAGTGAACTGATGCCGGACTAAAGGGTGCCCATTTTCATGAATAAACAAAGGCCCCACGCCTGCCGGCCGCAAGGACAAGTATCTCTTAAGATCCTTTACGGGGCAAGGACCCTTCTCTCCCGTTGCCGAGAGCCGAATGACGGCTCCCCTACCCACCTGGTCGGTCTTCGAATTCCTGATATGCACCCTCAGGTCCGACTGTGACATGCTCACGTCCTGCAACAGCAAACCCCTGGAACCTCCATCCCGTTTTTTGCTCCAGGACCACCTCGCCTACCCTCAGTGCCCCAAAGAATGCCAAGGAAAAGGCTGCTGAAAATAGACGGGCCTCAAACTTGGACCAACAGATGCTCCGCAGTTTACTGCGCATCTGTATCAGCAACTCAAAAGTGATGGGACTTCTGGGAACAGTCCTCGATGGGGTGAGCCGTCCCCATCCCTCCAATGCCCGGCGCACCACAAACTTCCTACATGGGTCCTTGTCAAAAGTGGCCCTGCTAAAGAAAGAAATTGCTGCCGAGTGAAGTCGCAGGGTCCTAGCCGCCCGGCGCATCTGGAACAAATGTGCCAGATACTTAAGCACCTGGGCAGTAGAATGAGGGGTGATGACCGCCCCCGCCGATTGGCCATTAAAGGACAGAAAATCAGCCCAGGCCTTCTTATAGGACCTTAGCGTGGAAGGGGCGACTGATGCTGCTACTCCCTGTGAAACTAAGTGTTGCCAAGGTTCCAGAGATGATCCGGGAAAATCTCCGGACGGTCTCGAGCCTCTGGCGCCAATGACCTGAATCGTTCCATCTGAAAACGGGACAGAGCATCAGCAATCTCGTTAGAAATACCCGGAACGAAGCGAGCAGAAAATACAATATTAAAACGCAGACAGTGCAAAACAAACACCCGAAGCAAGGCCGAAACCCTAGACGACCGGGATGACTGCTTAGCTAAAACAGTCACTACTGCCTGGTTATCGGACCAAAAACAAACCCGATGGTCCTTAAAATGCTCGACCCACAAGTGTACCGCAACAACTATGGGGAAAAACTCAAGAAATGTCAGGTCTCGAGTTATCGCTTCCCCACACCAAGCCTGGGGCCAAGGTTCAGCACACCACCTGCCGTCCCAAAACAAACCAAACCCCAGTGACCCTGCCGCGTCCGAATGCACTTGAAAATCATTGTGGAGGTTCAAAGTGTCCTGCCACAGTGATACGCCATTAAATTCTTCCAGGAATTCCAGCCACACACGGAGGTCGGCTTGCACTTGGGCGGACAAACGAACCCTATGATGCGGTGCCTGCAGCCCCGAGGTAAGTTTGGCCAGGCGAGAGCAGAACGGGCGCCCCGGCGCCACCACCCTGCAAGCAAAGTTTAAATGACCTAGCAACGACTGAAGCTGTCGCAAGGTAACCTTCCTCAATGGGAGCAGTTCTTCAATGACCTTCCTTAAAGCAACTAACTTATCTGGCGGCAAACTAGAGGTTTGGGCCACGGTATCCAACAAGATACCCAAATAGGTAAGTTGCGTAGTGGGACCCTCAGTTTTCTCTGCCGCTAATGGAACCCCCAGGTCTTCAGCCAGGGACGCAAAGGCACGCAGCAGAACCACGCAATTCCCCGTGTCCCTCGCGGAGGCCAGTAAAAAGTCATCCAAATAATGCGTAACCCCGCCCAAACCGGATCTGTCGCGCAAGGCCCATTCCAGGAATGAGCTGAAACACTCAAAAGCCGCACAAGCTACCGAGCAGCCCATGGGCATAGCCTTATCAAAATAGAATCCCCCGTCAAACTGAAAACCCAGCAGCCAGAAATCCTCAGGATGAATTGGCAACAAACGAAAAGCCGACTCAATGTCGCACTTGGCCAATAGGGCACCAGGCCCAAACTTCCTTATCATCTTGATCGCATGATCAAGAGAGGCATACTTCACCGAACAGAGCTCCGGGGGAATTACGTCGTTAACCGACGTACCATTAGGATGAGAGAGGTTATGAATTAGGCGAAACTCCCCCGGGGCCTTCTTGGGAACTATTCCCAAGGGTGAAATGTGCAAATTAGGAAAGGGGGGGGGTGGCGAAAGGACCAGCCATACGACGTAAAGCCAGCTCCTTTTCAATTTTCTTACGCGCCACACCAGGCATGTCCTTAACGGATTTCTGGTTCCTAGGATTCTGGGCTACAGGGGCCACGACCACTGGGATCCTAAATCCCAGCGAAAAACCATTACTCAAATACGACGCTGACTCTCTGTCTGGGTAAGATTCCAGTAACGCCAGTAACGGCTGTAGCCGAACCGGAGTATAGGCCAAAGAAAAGATATCACTTTCCTGCTCCGGGAACAGGAGGCTGGGCAGGGACCTTGGGGGGCTGCTGGGAGCCCCCTCCCCTGCGAAAGGGCCGCCTGGCCGCGGAGCAAGCAGAAGCCGAGTGGCTCCCAGAGCATTTGTCACAAAGGTGTGCGAATTTACAGGCTTGACGTTGGCAAATGCCCTTATTAAAGTCCCAGCAGAACCACTTGCGCCCAACTTTTTGGGTGGCAGGCTTGAATTTTTGCAACTCAGAAGCCTTCTTCTCAATACGTGGTGCCACATAAGTGGTCCACACATCCAAGTCCTTCCTGTCCCAGCGGGCCGTCGGTATCTTGGCCGCCCTACGCCTAAAGTTCTGGTCATATGATAATGCAGCAGTCTCGCCAGCCATCGTAAAAGCTGAACGGACAATAGACAGATAAACCCAGAGGTGCAGAGACCTCTTGGGATACGCTGCAGAAATCACACCAGCAAAAACCTGGAAACTATCCATCCAACGTTCAAAAGTCCTGTCAGCCTTTGCTACAATTGTCCGTCTTTTGGGAACGGAAAGGCCCTTGTCCAGCGGCTCCCGACCATCAAGCGGAGGAGCCAAGCTGAAAATATCCACGTAGCGGCCATCCAGAATCCTAGGCCGCAATTTGGAAGACAAGTGGGCACCAGGAATAATATCCCTAGCAGAATTGGTGGAGACTCTTACGTCAGGCACCAGGACCCCTTCTCGACACTCCTGTACGGCGCCATACCTGGCCCTATGAGAATTTGCCCTACGCTCCCAAACCCACTTGGCAGCCCCGACGACTCCCCGTAGCCCCAGTAAAGCTTAAGGGGGGCCCCCTCATCACTGCTAGAGCTGATGGAGGAAGTACCTGAAGTGGAGGACGATGTGTCCCTCCGTCTCTTCTTAGAGTGCCTCCTGGAGCCCCTTTTTCGGCGACGATGCCCACCGGAAGAGGACCTTGGAGGAAGAGGAAGACTGTCTTCAATCGAAGAATCTGACGCTTCACCCTGTTGCACTGCACCTGGGGCTGACTGAACAGAGACAACTTGTGAATGAACTGGATTAGAATGCCCCAGCGCTGGGGGCCGTACAGGTGAGCCCCGTACAGCGCGGCCCCGGGTCGATGCGCTTCTTCTGGCGCCGACCCTGGCACGACCACGGCCCCTAGGCACTGCATCCTGCGATACAGGCAGCACCGAAGGTTGGACCGGCGGAGCATCAGGTAAGCCAACTCCGGCTAACAGTGGCTCCCCTTCTTCACTAGATGATGATGCAGGAGAGGAAACATCCACCGGGGGAGGCGGGAATGCTGATGACGTTGACGGGGTCGAGCAACGGTGTAGCAGGCCATCCATCTCCGCCTCTACCCTTGCCAGTGTCACCGGGTCGCCAGACAAACTTGAAACCATAGCCTGGATGCGTTTCAAGGACTGACCAGGCTGCGGAGATCGCAAGGCCTGGGATGGGCCTTTTATAGGCCGCTTCGAGGAGCGGGCTGGAACAGGCCTTCCTGCTGCCTTCTTAGGAGCCATTCCTACTACTGGTGAGAAAAGAAAAGAAAAGAAAATTAAGTAGAGGAGAAAAAAAAAAATAAAAAAAATAAAAAAATAAATAAAAAAAAATAAAAAAAAATAAAAAAAAAAAAAAAACCAACTAAGTTCTTTAAGACGCTAGAATCTGCAAGAAAATGAAGCAGAATGAATTAAATAGTTAATTAAAACTAAGACCTAGACTATAACATGATGCACCAGTAGACAGGAGGCAACCACTTGCTTACAGATTATGCAACAGATCGGTAACCCAGGAGCAGCTGGGAAGAGCACCAGCCACCAAATCAGAAGCTGTCCAATACGGAAACAAACCACAACCTTGTGCTCTTTACCAGCACACACACCTACACTAGCCGTCCAGGCTGCGTGCAATTGAAGAAATTAATTGCCTGCAAACATATCAACTGCCACAAGAGGTCGCAGTAGTACCAATTATACTCAGCCTAGGATAAAGCAACCACCAGGCCCTGCAATTACTAGGCCTGAACGCTAGAGGCCGCCACGTGGCCGAGAGGAATCAAAATGGCGCTCCCGCCTAATGAGGCTGCAAAATGGAGGCCTCACAGCTCTCCGCTCAAATCAATGCACCTCTGGGGACAACCAGCGGCACCCAGCCCCCCAGCAACACCAGGCCGGCCTCCCAGGGCCTGCTACAGGGCAAGGTAAGCCACCCCTAGCCAGGCAGCCAGCCGCAGGGAAGCTACCAACAGAAGCCTGTGGGGAAGGGAAAAGCAAGGACAAACTGAGAAGAAATGTTCCCTTGACTGGGGATCGACCCTGCAAGAGGGCAGGGGAATTGAGGGAAGCCCTCCCCACACGGCCCCTGGGCCCAGGCCGAGCACCCCCCCCCCCCGACTAAATTAAAGGGAATCAAAACAAACAGGAAAATTAAATAAAGTGGGGAAGGATCTTTCAGCAACAAATTAAAGAAAGAGGAGAAAATGGAGGAAGAAAAACAAAGGGAAAGGGTATACGACCCAAACTTCTGCTGTAGTCACTCAGAGATCCGATGAGATCCGATGTCCACAAGATCCGATGTCCACAGCAAAAGAGAAAGAGAAAGCTGTGGACCTTGCTTAAATAGCCACTGACCCCACCCCTAAGTTTGCAACATCAACTTTCCCCAGATAACCAGATCCTCCCATCTAAACAAGCCCTGGCTTTAACTTGCCTAGCAATCATGGGGTGCCTTGTATAGCCCCATCCGCAACCCGTGCTCTCCTTTTAGTGAGAACACGCTTTCTCACATATTTCCCAATACCAAAAGTAGGTGCCAAACTTATTAAACTTTTTCTGAACACATACTTTCATTTTTGCTTGATAGCGTTAAGAGGAGATAAAACATGGAATTAAATTTCAGAAGTCAGACACATCTCCTTCTATCTTAATACTTATGGAGTATCCCAGCCCAAAGTCTTGTGTTTTCTGTTGAAGATGCTTATAGTCTGATGCTTATGGTCTGATATTGGCCTTTCTTAAGGGCCATCCATCAAGATCTCATCTCTACATTATTTTATTTATAAAAGTATTTCTATAACTCCATCTTGCATAAAATGTCTTCTATATATATGTATCCTTTATGTATATCTAAGGCATGTGTGGGTTAAGTGTTTTAAAGCTTCATGGTTTTGTATTATTTCCATGATTTGAAACCAGAGCATTTGAAACCTCTAGTAGCTGCTATATTTTATGTTGGCTTTGGTCTCTAAGAGCAGGCACACACTGTGATATTATTTGATTTTGTAGGACATGAATAATGGTTTCTGGGTTAAGGCTATTCAAGGTATGAGTATGCAGCCTTCTCACCAGAAGGAGATGGTGGGAATCATTTCTAGCTGACACTGTGGATTTACTCAGAGGAGTTTGCCAAGGGAACCAAAACCCTCCCAACAAATCTGGGAGCCTTTTCATATATTTTTCATCTGCATGAGCAATTTGATCTTCCCTGATAATGTGCTTATGTGGGCAGACCATATGCATGACCTCCACCTTCATCCAGTCTCTGACCACTCTTGACACCACAGGATTGGTGCCAAAGGTTTTGATGGTGTCAAAGCATTACCAAGGTGAAACGAAGTGCAAAGAAACAAGACTGGGATGATTCTTTGAAGAATGATGGACTGTGTACTTTGGAGAACATTTTGACATCTTACTTTCTCTTTACTTTTTCTCAACCAAGAGCGAAGTCAAGCAAGAAGTAATTCATTAGTACATTACAGGATAAAAAGTACAACTTATTGAAGACACTTCCAGTTCACCCAGTGCAATACTAGTTTCCTCTTCAGCTCCTAAGATATCAAAAGTGAATGGTTCAATCCAGAAACTCGACAGTTTACTGAGAAGAAAATGAACCAGGATCAGAAACCTGCTGTGCGGTGGATTCTAGAAATGCCTGCCAAATAGTGCAGGCACATCCTGATTTGCAATGAAATACTCCAGTGTCTTGTTTCTAAAATGGAAATGGCTTCTAGCGCACTCTGCCTCACGTTGAGCCTGTAACCAGTCCTTTACACACAGCAGATTGAAATATCCTTAAGCTCACATGGCTGCAATATTGCTTAGACTTCCTGATTCCTTACAGCCCAATTCTGGCTGTGCTAAGTTTCCTTTTATTGAGTCTGTCTTTGGCTTGTTATTTACGTATGCTGTAAACTGAAGCTTAACGTGCAATTACTGTACATCAGCTTAGTCCAAATGCAAACTACATCTGGAGCTTAATAGTTAAAGGCAGACTAAATAAAAAGCAAGAAAATTCTTGAGAACAGATACAAATGAAATGACACCAAAAGCTTAATTAAAGCAAGCCTGTGCTTGTGCATATTTTAGTAGCCGCAAATAGCTTGCTTATAGCATCTGGTGCTCAGAAGTAGCTTCCAGAAAGTTTAATCAGCTGGATATAACTTTTCATGATAAGTTATTCTCTTGCCTATTCCACTCATTTTTTCCACAGTAAAATGTACTTCAGTAGTCTTTAAAAGAATAAGTGATTTTATCATTTTAGGGGACATATTTTACAAGATGCAAAGCAGATGCCTATGATGAGCTAGAAATTGAATACCATTGTGCAACTATCTTGCACTTGGAGTTGTTTTATTTTTTTACAAAAAATGTCAATTACGCATTCAGTTTTGCAATCTTGCTTGATTTAGACAGGTGAATAGTTCCGTGTTAATTGGAAAAGATCAAAATTGAGTTCATTAAGTGGGGCACCCCCACCCCCAGTTCCTTATTTGTAATTGTAGAGTTCATCATATACAAACACTGTGCAAAAAAATATGGTTTTGATTGGAGAAAGTTATTGTGGATCTTAAACATGTGTTTATGATATGGGTTAGATTAAAGCTTATTTTGTATTCTTAGTTCCTTAGTAACTAAACTGCTCTGTTTCAGACTTTTGTGGTATCCAGGAACTGAGAACCAGCAGCTAATTTCTGCATCATTTCTCTCCTAGGTTTTGTAATTATCTGCTCTATCAAAAGAGTAAAGGGAAAGGTTGATTTGTGTCTGGAGATGAATGCTTGCCTCCTAACAGGGTTTGCCACATGTGTTGGTTGCCCACCTGTGTACCCCCAACAGCCCCAGTTTGTCTTGGGATAAGATTGTTGTAGCAGGATTAGAGAATTGCTGGGGCTTCTATTATTGATGTCCCCACATCTATATATGTATGTATGGCTTGGTTCTCTGCAGCCTCTTCTCTCAAGCCCTTGGAATTTTAAACAAAGTTGGATGGAATGCCTTAGGGGGCATTATAGATTGAAATTCCTCCCAAATGATGTCACCTACACTACACAAATACTCTGGGAATGGGATTTTCTGAAGGCCTGCTACACGTAGGCTAGTTTTCAGCAAGCTTTTTTTCTGCCAAAACTCACTGGAAGTCAGTACCAGCACCTCTCAGGTGAGCTCCATTGCTATTCCAAGAGAACAAGGGTGTTCATGGTGAGTTCCGGCACTTCTTTTTCTAGAAAAAAGCTTTCAGGCTAGAAAAAAGTTTTCAGGCTTGACCCAACAATGAATCGTGAACACCTGACCTAAGGTTGTCAAGGGTTCACTACCTAGCTCTTGCTTTTAGGCAGTAACTACAGAGAGGCCTGCCATGCCATTCACACTCCTCCTTATCCCAGTGGGTCACAATGAGTCAAGTAGTGCTCTTCAACTCCTCCTTTAAAATCCTCATTTCAGACGTGCTTGAACACCTTGGCAGCAAGGTGACCTGCTACTGCTAAATAGAAATCAGTTTCAACTTCTTTGCCTTGACCCACCCTTGCTGTACAGGAGTTGGGTTTGATATCATGCAGTTTACTGGATCCTTCTGCTTGCTACCAGGTTTGTTAAACCATTTAGAGTCTTACTGTCGATGGAAACATCAAACTGGTCTTCTGGCAATTAGTAGTAGTCTTTATTACTTTATTTTACACTGAAAATAAACTGTTCAGATCTTCCCTTATGCATTCATTGAAATGTGTAATGCGTACATTTTATTTAAATTTGATTCAGCTTTCTTCACTTACAACAGTTTCTCAATAACTTTTTGAACTAAGGCTACCGCTTCAAATCTAGATTGTTCTTCAGAAGACAAAGCAGCTTTGAGCCTGAATCCAGGTGCAGTTGGCAAAGAGCCATACCACAAAGCTGACCACTGTAGCTATCTGGGTGCATTTCACAGAGAACAAAAATGAGTGGGCTACTGTGCTTCCTATAAGTGAACCCTGTAGAATAGCAGTCAGGGAACCGAAAGCTTCCAGAGCAGCTGCCTGCAAGGTACTTATGATCTCATAAGGGGTTGTCAGTTCAGACTTTTCATTGCACTAGATTTCACACCAAATAAAACCTAAGTGGATTTTAATATATGCAATATATTAAACTGATTTGTGCTAATGTAATTCTGGTCATTGTGTGCCGATGGGAATGAGTAATTGTTGGCATCCGGCATAAAATAGTACTATCTCTCCCCCTCCTTTCTGGTTTAGAAACTTGCCTTAAATATAGGAAGTAATAATAAGAATCTACTACTTGCATATTATGGTTTTCCCCCTTAGGGAGCTTGGGATGTGTATGCTGTGATACGACTTTGATAAAGATAGGAATTCAAATAGTTCCTCCTTTTATCATTTGCTTTCCCCCATTTAGTTTGGTTAATTGGTAAATCAATTAAAAACCTCTTGCTATATTAAAGTACCTCTGATTAATTAGGAAATGGGCTTTTTAAAACAGTTAATACAAGTATGTAGGGGGGAAATGCGAATGTCCCACACCATTTTCTCTTTCACGCAGGAGGAAATGCTTCTTTTAGTATGTTTACCTGATGCATTGCATGAATGCATAATATATAAAAAAGTAAAAATGTGTTTTACTTCAGAACTGTTTTATTAACATGCATACTTTTGAGATATACTCAATTTATTATTCATTCATTAATCCCACACAGGGTGCAGCTCTGTGCCCACTGGCTCACTAGCTGAGTGGTCTTAGGATGAAGTAGACCCTGCTAGCACAACCACAAATGGAGAACTGCTACCTTCTGCCAGAAACGTACTCATGGAAATGACACAAAGCACTGCAGAAAAGCTTTGACAATGGATTTGCACCCATGGGTCCCCCAAAATGGAGTGAAGTAATGGGTGGCATTGGAGAGGAACACATCCATAGGCCCCCTGATTGCACAAACACACCCACAAGAGGAGCAAGAAGTTATGTCTGGATAGACCTGGCATAAGTAATTCTCCTCCCCGTGATTCCAGTAGGAGATTACAGGGTAAAATGGAGGTTACTCCTCCTGCCACACTTTTCCTCTGTTTCTACCTTCTGAGCTGGGGATTACTTGCAGTTGCGGACATTCTGCAGCTGTAGTTACAGGGATTTCCCCACCCCTTCCAGTGGAAAATATGACTACAGGATTATAGGATAAAATGATTCTCAAGGAGCTGGAGTTTCCTCCCAGATGAAAAGTGCACAACACAATGGCTAATACAGTGGTACCTCAGGTTACAAACACCTTGGGTTACAAACACTTTGGCTTACAGACTCATCCTGAGGTAAGAACTTTACCTCAGGATGAGAACAGAAATCGTGCAGCGGCGGCAGTGGGAGGCCCCATTAGCTAAAGTGGTACCTCAGGTTAAGAACGGTTTCAGGTTAAGAACGGACCTCTGGAACGAATTAAGTTCATAACCAGAGGTACCACTGTACTAACAACGTTTTGCATTGCTTAGTGTTACGTCTGAACCCATACAAAATTGGTTAGTCTTACCTATCGTTGCAAGCAGCCAACTTTAAACAATGATTTATGAAGCTGACATGTTTAATGAAGCACATTCAGACATGTGGATGTTGATGTATTTTAATCTTCTTTTTTGTTTACTGTTAATTTTAATTAGCTATTAGATGTTTTAAGTAGTTGTTTTTAATCATTTTTAACCAATAATTCAGATATTCTTTGGAAACTGCTTAAAGGTTTTATTCTAATCAAGTGGAATATACAGTTTGTTCAATAAAAATAAACCAAGATTAACCAGTTTTTTAGGATTCAGATGTGGACTTTGCACCATTAGAGGTAGGGTTGATATCAGCCCTACCTCTAATTGTACAAAGTCCACATCTGGATAATAAAAAAATGGTTAATCTTGGTTTATTTTTAGCTTTATTGCACAAACTGTATATTCCACTTAGTCCTTAGTTATGCTTTGTGATAGGCAGCAGTTGCCCCATTCCTCCCAGGCAGTGTCAACATCCATGTTACACCTACTAGTATATTTTGTTAAGACATCTTCCTTTGGTATAGGAGTATTCACACTTTTTAGTAAGAGATTGCTATAAGTTGAAAGCTCCAACTCTCACATGCCAATAGAAGTTTGCATATTAGGTTGCCTAACCTAACGTCTCAGAATGCAACACACATTTCACCATTTAACAAAGATGTAGAATGGACTTGATTATGGGAACCCTTGCTGGAATTTTCTTCATATTTTGATATGTTAGATTACACCTATGAGGACTGCTGTCTGTGTTAGTGCAGTCTCTTGGTTAACAAATGCATCACACCACAGGTTTCCTTTTGGAAGAGAGCTGGTTCACAGCAGGAGAGAATCCAGTAATAGAAGCTATGAAGCCATAGAGTTTTCCCACTTACTCCCAGTCATTTATCAAACCAACAGTCACACTGAAGCTATGAACACAAAAGGGTAAAGGTGGGGGTTCTTTGCTTTATTGCTTGTTCTATTCCTTACCCTTCTCCATCACTTCTAAGCAACAGGAGATGAAAGCTTGATGCATGGTGATTAATGTTCTGTCTCCTGCCTATTTGGTGATCTCAGTAAGGTGTTTTCTGTCAAAGGCCGGTGGCATGTAGAATGCTTAAATATTCCCGAGACTGTATGATCATCTCTGTGTGAACCAGTCAACCAGATTTGTTCCCTTCCAATATCAGGCAAGAGCAGTCAAAAACCTTAATGGTTTTCTGAATGGCTCTAATGCACCAGAAATATTATGTGGTAGCTATTTCAGTAAGTTAGCTGTCGGAAGGTTGCTTAGAAGAGTTGTGGCCACATAGTGTATCACAGATTGGGGCTGGGTGTGTCCTTTCAGTCTTGGGCAGAACAGGCACTCTTCTGTCTTAAAAAAGACCCTGAAGAAACCAACCTATCTTTCTTTGTCAGGAAGAAAAATATGGTCCACTGGTGCACTAAATGCTTACAGCTATTCAGTACATTCTACTGCCACAGTGCCCAGTCCCTCCTGAAGTAAAGAGGGATTAAATGTCCTCTTGCCATGTGATATACATTGGCGAGGATGGGTGCTTGCTGTACTGTAATTCCTGCTGCTGTCAAAGCACCCTGTGTGCTGGATCACTGCATAATACTGCTCATATTTTCAACATATGTTCTGAAGTCTTGATGAAGCGCCATAGGTGTATAAATTTCTGTTTGAAGATCATTTGTTCACCATCTGACCTGCACAGCGGGAATGAAATACTGAGCTGTTCCACTTGCTTTCATCATGACTCATGCTTAATGAGTATAATTGAGAAGGAAGTAGACTGGGTTAAAAATAAAAACAAAATGAACAGTGGAATAAAAGAGACATTTGCAACTCAGTTCTGACAGTGTCATGGCCTTTGCTTGGAGCTTCGAGAGCTTGGAATCAGAGGAGGAGGATGAGCCAGCTGAGTCAAAGGCCACTGGGTTGCTGGCTAGGAACATGGATCAGGCTTCCAACATTGGACTTGAGGCCCCTGAGCCTGGATCTGGCAGGCAAGATTCTTCAGAAACAGCATCCATTGAAATAGAGCCATGACATTCAGGAATCCCCTTTCCCTGAGCCCCAAAGGCAGTGTGCCTCCTCACTATCATATCTATCCAGTGGTGCTAGGAGAATGCCAGGTGGGGGGTCATAGAGAGAAGTGCCAATCTGCAGACCAGGGGGTTGGCCCTTTAAGAATTGACATCCTTCAAGCAAGTGAGCGGTGCTTAGAGAGGGTAAAGTGGAGGTAGGTCTCAGGTTTCTTCAGTCAGTCTTCAAGTTGTTTACTAAGAACTTTCCATGGTGCTGCAGCCACTGGCTTGCCATGCCTTGTGAGTTCCAATCAGCAGTCAGATCAGAATTGCCAAGATTAAGGGCTCATAATTATGGTTTGGCATGATGTCTGAATTGACAAACCATGGTTTGTATTTGGCTAGCAACCCAGAAACTGGAACCATTCTTTTGCAGATGTGATGTGATGCTCAAATTGACAAACTATAGCTAAGGCTAGAGCATCCTTTCTCAACCGTGGGTCACCAAATTCTGTTTGACTACAACTCCCATCATCCCTTGTAGTCCAACAACATCTGGTGACAACAAGGTTGAGAAAAAAATAGGCTAGAGGAGCAAGAGAATTGCTAACCAATATCATCTGGTTGCGTATGCGGGTCAGATGACCCTTGGAATCAATCCTCTAGCCCAACTGTGGTTAGGCTTTCATTTCTCTCTGCCATGATTTCCTCTTTCCTAGGTTTAACATGTGAAGTTGAATGCTGTTACTTTGATTTACTGAATGTGTCACAGGTAATTCTGCTGATGCTTCTTAGTATGCAATTAAGACAGAGGAAGTCATTTCCTGAACAGTTTTGGCATAAAGGGCATGTTTGGCAGCAACGTTTTCCTGTATGACTCCACTTTGAACAGAATATTATGGGAAGGGGAGGGAATTTTGAGAAAAGACTAAAAGCATTTATTCTTGGGTTTGGCTTGATAGCTTGAGCAGGTTACTGAATTTAACAGCCTAGTTATAGAGTATGCTTTTAAATTTTCCACCCTTGTGTGCTTTTGCTGGAACTGGATCCCAGTCCAACTCAGGATGTGGCTGAAGACTCTTTACAGACAGCGAAGGGTTAGGATCATCAGGCTTCAGATTCCTTGTGTGGCATTTATGGATTTCCCTTGTGAACATGTACTAGGATTGTGTTTGCTGGTCCCACTACTGATGTTTGTGGATCCTGCATGTTTATACTTCCTATGCTCAGTCTCTGTCCTGCAAAAACATAGGGTACAGATCAGGCATAGGATGTCTATATACATTCAGAGGTGCTTGCGGAATGTGAACATATAGAGGTTTAGGGTAGCAAAACTGGGAGGTATAGTCCCTTCCCCTTAGCTGAACAGCTCATATACATCTGAATAGGGTGACTGTATTCTCAGGGCTGTTGCTGGAGGCTGGATACCTTGCAATCTGGCATCTATACAGGTGTATTTTCCTCTGTCGCCAAAATTGTGCACTACTGTGTTTTGCTCCGTGTCTTGTTTCTGGGAAAAGATGTAACCAGATACCTTCAGCAATGCCAGACAGCTTGTAATCCTATTAATATGTTTCCTGTTCAACTCTGGTCGTCTTTGTTTGAAAAATATCATACAAGAGAGTGAACATGAGCTTGGAAATACCTGGTTCAAATCTCACTGTGTGGTTTTTGGCTAATCACTACTTTTCAGCCTCAGTCCCCCGCCCCCCAAATCTGTTATTTGGAGGTAGTTATGTTGGCCTACTTACCTTGCGAAGTTTTTATAAAGATTGCTAATGTAGTGTATGAGAAGACCCTCTCCTCATTTTTGTGGGGATCAGCAGTAGTCTCTATTATTTTTTAAAGTGCAGCACGTCGCTTAACCAGTTAGCTGCTGTTCCTCCTTAGTAGGTAAATCAGCACATGAAACTCGAAGCAGCCGTGGCATCTGCTGAGCCCTGGGCTGCTGATCTTTCCTCCAAAAGCACTGCTTCCAGTGAAGTAAACCTGCCCTGCAAGCTGTTCCAGTCTCATCCCTTCTCCAGGCAGAGGAGGATTACAAAAATACACCTGCTTCCCTTCTGAGGAGGAGAATACTGTATGAATTGGTCCTTATTCTAGCCAGTAAATATTTATCAGTAATACAACTCCGTAAATGACCTATTCAATGAACTAACTCAAGGATGGGAAATCTGCGGCTCCTTCCCAGCTATTGTTGGACTTCATGTCCCATCATTTAACAGCCAGCATGGCAAGTGGTCAGGGGTGATGGGAGTTGCAGCCCAACAATTGCAACTGGGTAGGTCACAGGTCCTCCCCTAAAACCTAACTATATGCAATACTTTGCCATACCATTAACACAAGCAGACATGCAAATAGCAGGGGTGCAGCCTCTGTAATTCTAATTCTTTAGCTGGCATTTCCAGCCTGTTCTCAAACACAGTCAAGTGAAAACATGTTTTCATGATTTAGGGGAAAGTATTAGCCTGAGGGAGGCTTGCTGCTCTTGGCATATTAGCCGTCTCTACTTTGGGAGGTGGGTTACAGTGCTATGTATTTTGAAGTGGGTGCTTATGCCTGGAGTTCTAGTTTCTAAAATAAAGTCTGACTTGTTATTTAGTTGTTTAGTCGTGTCCAACTCTTTGTGACCCCATGGACCAGAGCACGCCAGGCAATCCTGTCTTCCATTGCCTCCCGCAGTTTGGTCAAAGTCGTGTTAGTAGCTTCGAGAACACTGTCCAACCATCTCATCCTCTGTCGTCCCCTTCTCCTTGTGCCCTCCATCTTTCCCAACATCAGGGTCTTTTCCAGGGAGTCTTCTCTTCTCATGAGGTGGCCAAAGTATTGGAGTCTCAGCTTCATGATCTGTCCTTCCAGTGAGCACTCAGGGCTGATTTCCTTAAGAATGGATACGTTTGATCTTCTTGCAGTCCATGGGACTCTCAAGAGTCTCCTCCAGCACCATAATTCAAAAGCACCAATTCTTCGGCGATCAGCCTTCTTTATGGTCCAGCTCTCACTTCCATACATCACTACTGGGAGAGTTTTGACCAAACGTTATCCACCTGGAGCAGGAACTGGCAAGCCACTCCAGTATCGCTGCCAAGAAAACTCCATGTACAAAGACAACAGGCATATAAAAGTCTGACTATGGTCCCCGAAAACTTCATTCACCCCATGAGTGTGCTTAAATTTAGCCAATCGCAAATGGACAGAGAAACTATTTTATAATATATGTGGCTGCACTTTTTATCTTATTTCCTAACGTACAAAGCATATATGCCATGCACATTTAATTTGTGCCTCACTGTCAGATAAGTGCTGAACTTCTGCTGTGCATTGGAGCATCACTAAATTGTACGTTAGAGATAGTTGCCTGTACTAATTGTTGCCCGGGGGCTTATTGATCGATATTGCTTTATGTTTGTTGGCAGTAAAGTCCAAACCTATCTAAAATGATATATGCATTGTTAGTTGTTGAAAATTATTGTTAATTAAGGGTCACTGAGGGTATATACATATTTAATATGCTCCTTTCATACTGCAGCACAGACGTCTTAAAATGTCCTAAGTTAACATTAAGGCAAACCAGCCAAATTTAAGCACTATGAATTGCTGTTGGTTTTAGTGAAACAAAATCAAGCACATATGGCTTAAACTAAATAGACATAGTTTTCAATTTAGCTTGTAGTTACTGCTTAACTTTTGGTCTTGCTTTATAAGTGTAAACCTGTTTTGTTCCATTTTTATTTCACCATGGCAACCAAAGAGACACTAGTTAGAGAGGCTTGTCAGCAATCTCCAGGTCCAATTGGTCAGCTGTTTCTCAGCAATGCAAAAACAGGGGGTCGGTGAGCCTTACTAAACTAGTGCTATTCATATTTTGTTTTCCATTTTGATGACAAGTTTCAATCACTCCATTTATTCTTGCACAGAGAATCCTTTCTGGATTTTGTTTCTCCCTCTCTTCCCCAGTTTCTATAAAAGCAAGCTCAACAGATATGTAGCAGGAGCTTATGCTTGCTGTCCTTTAAATCATTCAGTTCTTTGAATATATTCACAGTGCACTATTATTTAAACCTCTCACAATGCAAAGGGCTAGCATTCAACAGTGAACTTAGTTATACATTTGTGATTGCTGACCCTTTGTATAGTGAGAGGTTGAAATAATGATGGGAACTGAAAATACTCCATCTTGTGGCAAATACAAAGGTTTGTTATCTCTCTGGGTGAAATTATAACTCTTTTTCCCTGTGCACATTTGGTATCTGAAACATCATTTTGCAAATGGGTTTCTTAAGAGAGAGAAAATACTGTTTCCCTTTCAAAATATTGGATAGCTATTTAAATATCCATACAAGCCTCTCAAAAAAGTTGAGAAAGAGGCAGTTTTGTCAACTCTTTGAACTCTGCTCTATTACCAGTTGCTATTGCCTTGAAGTCTGGTTTGATTCATCAAGCAAATATGGAGCAAGTATAATTATTTTAGTCCTGAAGAAGACAGTTTTAATGCTCTTCATTCATTTTTGTTTTATTCATTCATATATTCCCTCTTCAATATAAATAAGACTCCTTTGGTATAGGTTTTATTTGTGCAGTGTCTTCCAGTTTCTCTGAGTAGCACTGTTGGTAGTGAAAGGACGCCAGTAGTCTTCCTAAATTAGTACTTTTTGTCACAACAGCATTTCTACCAGATTGAACATCTACTCCTGAACATCTATTCTTTTCCACCTTACAGCACCTTAATGGTGGATATGTGCGTTTGTGTGTGTGAGAGAGAAATGTTTTGTGTGACAGTGTATGCCTCCACCCCACCAGATTGAAAATGGATACCAACTGCCACTGAATCCACACACAGATAAAATTACTCTCAGACCATGCATGCAGTACTTCTAACATGGCTAACCTAGGATGCAAAGGTTTCAGTACCGTTTCACTCTGCACCTGTGTTGGTTAAATTTGTATTCTGAAACTAAGTCTTGAAGCCTTAACTTAAATGGTCACATGTAAGAGCATTCCCTCCCGTATTGCCAAGGTTCCTGGGAAACTAAGTCTGGAATTTTGAAGAAACTTTCTTACGGTAAGACCAGAGAGCACAGAGTCCTGGAGTTCCTGCATTATCTTGCTCCAGCTTAATATAGCTGGTGCTAGTGAATTTTCCATGGAGATTTGCCACACTTTTCTTCCCCTTTCCTCCTGCAACTCACTCAAGGATGGCTGGAGAAAAGCCAGCAAAATTATTTCTTGCTGAGACTTTAAGGCTCCCCAGAGCCACTAGGTCTGTGGAAAAGTGATCTTTGCCTAACAGCAAAACTGTGTAAAATGCTTTTTAGGCCAGTTCCCTTAGCAGTCAACTGATGCTTCTTTCTGTTTCATCACTTATTTCCTTGCACGTTTGGTCTCTTATGCATATGTTAACACCTCTCCGTATGCTGCTTTTTCCTCCTTGGCCTGTCTATAATCCCATTCTTAAAGAAACTATATCTGTGATAGGAAATATGTAGAATAGGCAAACCTAAATTATTTCAGTTTGTGTACTTGTGACATGTGTGGGTAAGTGAGTTAATGGACAAAGAGTTCTAGGAGTGAAGCACCTGGGTGCTATTTAGTTCTAGAGTCCTGGAGGAGGGAAAGAAGGGTTTGCAGACTGAAGATTTCATGCACCTCTTGCTTTCTAACCTGTTTAATTTTCTAGTAGGTCTGCTTTTGGACCTTCATCGTTTGTAGGCTTTATGTAGAAACCTTATAAATGTCATCCTATTCGATGAAATGTTATCAAAATCCTGAGAGATACATTGTTGCTGGAAGCTTAAATGCAGCTGCAGCTTTGCAAAATTCTAATGTCTTCAGTTCAGGTTAAGTTTGTCAACATTACCAATTGGAATAAGAAACTAAAAGCATAACATGCATTTAAAATGTATAGATTTTTTTTTAAAAAAATACTGTTTAGTGAAAATGTTGCATATCTAAGAACATGTTTCTTTTCATGCATGCAGTGTTCTCATTAAAATACCATCTAGTAGTTTCCATTCTTAAAAGCAAATTCACTTATTCACTCATTTATTCATCTCTTCATCTCTCATTCATGCACAAGTAGGTTTAACCAGTCTTGAAGAACATCCCTCTCACTCTCCTATTCATTGAAAAGCTTTTCATTTTCCCTCTTAAGGGAGAGTATCTAGAAATAGCTGTGTCTCGTTAGGTGGCCTTCATTTACTGAATGATGGAGGGAGGTCTCTAGTCAATTGGAGGAATATTTTAATGGTTGAAGAGTTCAGAAAGGGCAGATTAATGGATGGATTGGTTTGTTCTTCGTGCTGTTCAGCTCCTTTCTATGTTTCCCTTTAATTAGGAATGTATTCCTGGTCATTTGCAATGTTCTATCAGCCTGAAGAATAGATTCTGATCATAAAACAAACTCCACTGATGTAACCAGTCACTTATATAAACCGCCTATGAGCTTAGACTTATGTTCACAATGAGAGAGAGAAAGGTATTATGAGGGAACGAAGTGGGGGTTTCCCTATACTATGAGAATGGTCCCTTTATTTTTTTATACATTTCTTAGGAGCAACATTATATGTCTTTGCTTATATACGAATTGTAGAAGCTACCAAGCCAAAATCAATTAAATAAACAGTGCTTAGCATTAAAAGGGCATAGGTATAGGGAGCGTATATGAAAGGTGACAGGACAGGGAGACTTATTTAGGTAGAATTGTCCATGAATATAAATCCTATGGAAAGAATAAGGGAAGGTGTATTGGAGGTTGTACTTTATGGTATTTTAAAAATGGCATAAAATCCAACAAGCTGGAAAGAATAAATAAAGTTCTTCAAATAATCACTGTAGATGAAATACAAAATAATTTAATACTGGAATCAAACTCTTCTCCCGTCTCCTGAACTGACCAAAGGTCTCAGGATAAACTTGGAGTGGAGAAATAAATAACAGAGAAACACACAAAGGATATTGTAACAGTGTACAATTTTAACTATACTCTGCATCCACTGGATAAATACTGTATACATTCAGATTGTGACATCCACCCACCCACCACATTTATAAATGTGATAAATAAATGTACCATACAGCCAGCTAGTCATGGAACTGACTAGATGAAATGCAGCCCTTGACTATAACAAAGTAGCACCCAGGATCTATTGCTCAACACAAATGTTACTGAGATACTTGGGTATATGTTAAAAATAAATGGGGCAGCAGTCATATTTAACTACAAAAGAGGGAGCTTTTCAAAGATGAGAAGATTAGTTAGAAGAAAGTTGAAATGAAGAGTCAAGAGGGGAAAATGTCTTCAGGTGCTTGGTGGTGAGCATAAAAACACAAGAAAATATATATAGGAATGTTTTTAGGAATGGTGCAGTGGTGCATGGTGTAGTTAAGGATTCACAAAAGATTCCTTTTAAGAAGTGATCCTACTCAAATGAATAATAATAATAATAATAATTTATTATTAGTGTTATTGTTATTGTTATTGTCATTATTTATTATACCCTGCCCATATTGTATATTAAAATATACAATAAAACATGAAACATGTTGCAGCCAAAATTCTGGCGAAATTACCCAAGTGCCCTCGCCAATTTAGCCAATCTAATTTGGCTATTTGTTATCATCGGTGCAGTAAGTAGCATTGCCCACGTTGTTCCCCAGCCCCATTGCTATTTTCCGTTCCAAAATGCATGAGCACATTTTGATGAGCACCAAATTATTCATAAAACATGACCTGCCTGTTCAGTTTGACCCCAATCAACCTAATTTTTAATTGAAAATGAATCTCTTCAAAAAGATTTTTACAATTCTTAAATGGTAAGAGGTGCTGAAAGATCATATTGTCAGAATGTCTTAACTTTGCTTTGTAAATGGCCTGTTTGAATTCCTTTATACTGTTGTGTTTCAACCCAATATTGACAGACCTCCGAAGGAGAAAACCTATGTTACAATGTTATATGAGATCAAATCTATTTGTAAATGCATTTAGAACATTCTGCCAATTTCCATATGCCGGGATATATACCTGTGCATACCCTTTCTTCATATATATGTGAACGTAGGACATGTGTCAAATATACACTAAGTAGAAAGGTTCATGATTAACCTTCCCTCCCTTCTGTTTGGTGAGGAAAAAGCAACTAATAGAATAAATATTCATGAGTTTCATAACCCCACATTTATATGTTAGATTCAAATTTCAGTGAATACAAGAAAATATGGAATGTGCCTCTCATTTATTTCTGCTTCTATGTATTTTTATACAGTTTTAGTCTTTCTCCCCCACCCAACAACAAAACTTAATCTATGCTTCTTTAGATAGAGAAACACAAAATTGGTTTAGTGTTGGCTGAAAACTGTTATTTTCTCCCTAACCTTATCCATTAAGCCTCTGTACAGGGCATGAAGTTGTTAGTTTAATGAAAGCTTCCAGCTGAGTATTAATTTTGCAGATTCTTCGTCTAATAGCAGTGCTTGTTGTATTGAAAAAAGTCTGGTTGTAGCCTTAAGATAATTCATCCAGATTCCTTTCTTTCTGTTTTCAAGCCAGAGTCACATAAGACCACTGAAGCGCACTGATTCAGCACTGACTTCTCATCTCAAACTCATTAAATATAGCTTCATCATAACAGAATACTAAGGAGTCAGTGTTGTAATAAGAATATTCCCTTACATAAAAAGTATTTTCTGACCTAAGGGCTCAGCATGGATGATGGTATGTCAAGCCAGAACCAGATGCAACCCCTTTGTCAGTTTTCAACCTCGTTTTCACTTTGTTATGAGCATACAAGTTGGTAATGGAAAGTGGCTGCTATGGAAGTTACTTTCCATGTGACTGGAAATGGATATATAGTCGTTCCTTGGCTTTTGAACGCCTTGTGAGTTGAATGTTTTGGCTCCTGAATGCCGCAAACCCGGAAGTGAGTGTTCTGGTTTGTGAACGTTTTTGGGAGCCAAACGTCCAACGCGGCTTCCACAGCTTCTGATTGAGTGCAGGAAGCTCCTGCAGCCAATCGGAAGCTGCGCCTTGGTTTTTGAACGTTTACGGAAGTCAAATGGACTTCTGGAACGGATTCCGTTCAAACCAAGGTACAGTACTGTGGCAGTCTGTACAGAGACAATGCTGAATGCACACACACATTAAAACAATATTTCCTTGCTTCCAAATGTTGTATTTCTCAGATCAAGTACATCCACGTTTATTTAAATGTAATAAATGAATACAGATCAATCAACTAAAAAAACCCCAAACCATTTCTCAGATCATAATCAGTCTTATATTCATACCTCCTTTCTTAACATGCTCTGCTCCATGTGGATTAAATTTGGGAACCAAAAATGCAAACCAGTAGTTTCTGCAGACCTCACTGTTCCTCTCCAGTGAAAAGAGGACACCACCTAAATTCCCTAAAGGAAGTTAGATTTCATGATGCATGTCTTTGGTGCATGTTGCATCTTGGGAAGAGCAAACTGAAGAAAATATGTAGGCCTTTTTAATACCAGCCAGTGAGCTTCCATTTCCTCTCTGTGTGTATATATCTATTTTCTGAGCTATCCAGTCCCATGATAGTTAGTTAGATCTTTAATAATTGTCTCCCTTGATACATGGTCTTTCCCCCCCAGAGATCAATCTATAGATGTTTAGTCAGCAGCTTGTACATTGAATGGCAGAGTTTCTATAGCACACAGGTTTAATTGATCTGGATTCAGTCGGTAGCTGACTGGTTCAATGCATCATGTGCATAGAGAAAATTTGCTGACCTGTAATTTCCCCCCAATATTATTAATGAACCAAAGAACACACTGCCCAATTTTTAGGGGTTTTAAAGGCTCATTTGTGCCTCTGTGGTAAATAGTGTTACTGGTTTAAACATATTTACCCTGTTCATATATGTGCTGTTGGGGGTAATATGCACAATCTCTAGGGAGTTGGAAATTTATGAGGTCACACCTGGCCATCTCAGGATTGCCTGCTTAGTCACAAAACTTCCAGCCCCAGTTCTTCCTGGGCATCTTATGCTTTCCCCAAACCATAGCCCTGTCCCCAGCTAGTGGTGGAGGAGCCTGGAGGGGAGATGAAGAGCTATGCTACGGTACATCTAAGTGGGAGTGGGGCTAATATACTACACACACAGGCATTGGCAACAGTTCTTTTTAAAAAAAAACTTATCTGATTTCTGTGGAAATAGTAAACTTAAAGGAAAAATAAACTTCTTTATAAGCGCCTGGCCATTATGGTAAACAGCCAGCAAATGTAAAGAATGAAAATCACAATTGAATAATCATTTCAAGAGCTTGTTAAATAGATTTGTTATTTGAACTGAAGCAACATAAATACAACTTTTTGAACAAAGAAAAACCGATTTGTTAACTATGTTTTTTTGCCCTCTGCATCACATAGATATTAATCCCTGTCTTCTGTGCAGTGTTTCTGAACATCTAATATTTCCATGGATCTGATTGTTGACAGCATGTTTATACAGACGGGTCCTTTGATGCCATAGGGGCGTGGTAAATGTAAAAAGGAAAATGAAGGTATCATTCCTATAATTTCAAGCTTGAAAGAAAAGCTGTGATGATAGGAAACAGACGGGGAAGGGCAATAAAAAGCTATTGGGGCTGGAAGCAATCTGCAGGTGCTCTTCTCTTGAAGGAAATATGAACAATGCCAGTGGCAAACGCTATTTGTTATTGCACTATTGATATTAACAGTTCCTGAACTGCAGAAGTTATTAAAATTTAGAGAGCCAGAAAATACATTTGAAGAACAAGAAAAAAACCCTGTCACATATGTTGTGCCTATTCCATACCCAACAGCAGCTGAAATGGAGCTTCAGTGGGTCTGAAATCGTAGTAGAAAAGATATGGACTCGGGGAGTGGGAAGGGAAGATACAAAAGTTACTCCTAATGTGGATTCCAGAAGTGCCACAGATCCCAGAAGACCATGCTGGCACATCCACCAGCCTCTCATTGCTTCCTGGCATGGAGACATGCTGCTGAGACTGGCTGAGGAGAGATGGTCCTGCATTTTTACCATGGTTTCCACTCTCATTTTGTCAATATGAAAATCTTGTTTGAAGCATGGTATGAAACTCTCGCATGCTGGGTCAGTTGCTTTAATACAGTTCTTGGGCATTGCACTTTCTACCTGGCTACCATTTCTCCCTTGCATGGTGGGGCCAGCAAGGCAAGGTTTCCAGCAGAGAAGCAGTAAGTAGAACAAGGCCGCTTAACCCTTCCCTCGCCTCATTTTCCTCTGTGCCTCTCTGCAGAGTGGGTTCCATTTCCATCATATGCACAGGCCTGGAGCTCAAGGTGGGCAGAAAGTGTGGAGGGAAGAACCGGAGGAGGAAGGTGGTGGGCAAGAGAAGGGTCTGTTGGTCTCCTTCCTGCTGCCAGTCACTGTTGTGCAAAGGCAGAGCATGCAGCCCTGCCTTTGATTTCCATGGAATGTACACTTGCATTGGACCTCTGGTCCTCTTGACATCATGAATTAAAATTAAGTAGCTACTGTGCTGACAAATGTAAGCTCACAAAACCTATATCTATTTACCGAGGAACTGAGTATCATTGAAGATATTTCTTAGTTAGCGTACACAGGATTCCTCAGCAACTTTTGTTTATTTAGACTCCAGTACTCAGTGGTTGTTTTTAGATGTGCAGCATCACATCTTTCCCCATTTTGCTTATTGATCCCAATGTCCCTTTGGTGAAAACAGTAAATTGAGACAAAGGCAGAGGCTTGAAATACTTGTCAGGCAAAGGTGGTGAACCTCAGGCTTGGGAGCCAAATGTAGCACTCCAAGCCTCTCTATCCAACACTTAGGACTATTCCTAAGCCACGCCACATCCCCTCTCCAATGGTGCACCTTTGTCTGGTGCTTTTGGCTGACTGCAATGTGTTCTTTTGTGGGAATAATGCTTGCTTGGATAAAAGGTAGAAACATGGGGTGGCTGAATGGTGGTGTGGGTGTCGAAACTTCTGTGTTTTGCATGTCTGGAATCTACAGAGGTAAGAGTCACTTCCAGTGCTGTTTTTCTGGAAAAAGAGGCGCCAGAACTCACCATGAATACCTCTCTTGTTCTCTTATAATGGCTATGGAATCCACCTAAGAGGTGCCGGAGCTGAGTTCTGGCAAATGCCAGCTAAAAAAAGCACTGGTCACTTCTATTGCTCTACCTACTTTTGTCACTTGTTCCTGCTCACCGCTAGCATACATGCATTCCACAGAATGTTCTTCACAACATTCTGTTTCTTGCTTAATTTTTCCCCTCTTTCTAAAATTCCTTGCCTGGTTGTCACAGCAAAAAAAAAAAAAAAAAAAAAGTGATAGTAGCGGGAGATTTTGCTCTTTTGCCATTTTGTTATGCCTTTTAGCATTGGATGCAGGTAATTGGTGTAGGAGTTGGTCCAGCTGCCTGTATACTGTTGGAGATTTTCTTCTCCCCTCACTCTCGCCTGGTGATGTTCCCAAGGGGCAAGCCTTCTGTCAGACAGTTCTGTTCTTCAGTCCCTCTGGCACAGGAGAAAAAGGAAAATGAGGCTGGAAATCTAACTTGAGATTTCTGTGGCTTTTCCTCTCTGTTCAAACAAATGGGTTTGGTCTGAAAAATGCATCTGTCAGAACTAAAATAGTGTATCGGTAAGCATGCTGTTATCATCCGCTGGGATTTGAAGGAATGTGCCCTTTTGAATATGAATGAAAGTTTACATAATCCTCAGAGACTGCTGTATAGCAGAAGACTCCTAGTCTTTTAGTGAGTGGGTGGTGGTGGAGAGAAGTGTTCACGGAAATAGCTTAAGTATATCCTATTTTTGCTGCTCCTATTTCTGTCACAATCAACAAACATTTCTGCATAGCATCAGCTGTTCCTTTTCAGTCTGCTTAACTCTGCTTAACACTTTTCTACTTCAGGTATAGCTAAACTAAAAGGCCGGACCAGATTAGAAATACTGTCTTTGGGTTGTATCTAATGGCGACTTCACTTTAGCAGAAATGTTTCTGCTTAAATGAGTCAGGGCACCCAATTTTTGTCAGCTCCCCCCAATAAATTCTTTCTTCCTGTATTGTCAGGCACTGCTATTTTGATATGAGTTGTTTCTTGCGATTTTTATTTTATGAATTTAATTTATTACATTTTTTGGTAACTTGCACTGGGACCATTTGTTGGCAGTCTGTAAATACAAATAAATAAATGACGGTTGTGTTTGGGGCCGGGGGTGGGTGGTTCTGCAAAAATCAGGTGCACTGATGTGCATGAATGGAAATTCTATGATTGATTTAGGTAATTTATAACTCTTAATTAAAATCAATACCAGAGTCCACTACAGCATACAAATATAAGTAATACAGAGTAAAAGTAAGCACTTGAAAAAACTACTCTTCTAATAATTATTACTGGTAATTATAATGGGGGGAAGTATTTCCTTTTCCTTCCTTTGGTTTTATTTTCTTGATCCTCCCCTGGCATTCCAGTGGTCAAAGGTGCTCGGATATTCATATGCAAATGATCTGGTAGGGCAGTTACAATGTTAATGATTGTGGTCATTTTGACAGTCTCCGAACCAAATGTAGCTGCTGGGAAATGGTACTTTTCCCACTTCAAACATAGGCTTAAGATAACAGGCAATTATTTTAATTGTGCACCATGTGTCTTTTTCTTCTTATGCATATCAAAATACTATTCCTATGAGTCTGTATATATATGAGTAGTAGCATCATGATATTTTATGGCTGACTACCTACATAAAAATTATTAACCTAGTTAGAATTAATTTCTATAGCACCCTTAAATGAGTCAAAATGTTCTTAATTATTCATCCTCTTAACATCATAATGAGGTAAGAAACAGTTTTCATTGGACTGCTGAGCTGCAGCCAGAGCCAGTGTCTTGCCCAAGGTCTTCCAAATACTCCAGGGCAAAAATGGACTGTGGACTTGTTTCATGCCACACTATAGCGAATGTCCCTTCTACACAAGCATTGCAGCTTGCCAGATGGAATGATCCCCTCTTCTCACCCTGCACACTGTGATGACGGTTCTTTTATCACACACATCCCGAGCTGGTTTCAGGGGACATGATGGGAGCAGAGAAGGGAAAATTCCATAGTGCAAGCGGAAACACTCCATATGGGAGTGGAGGGTACATGCCTACTCTCCTAAGGCCTACATCAGGGGTCAGCAAACATTTTCAGCCGGGGGCCAGTCCACTGTTCCTCAGATCTAGTCGGGGGCCAGACTATATTTTGAAGGTAAAAAATGAACGAATTCTTATGCCCCACAAATAACCCAGAGATGCATTTTAAATAGAAGGACACATTCTACTCATGTAAAAGTACGCTGATTCCATCCGTGGGCCGGATTTAGAAGGCGATTGGGCCGAATCCGGCCCACGAGCCATAGTTTGCCTACCTATGCCCTACATGTTTGCTAGGGCAAGAAATTAATTTCCTATGTCACAAAAGGTTGCATAAAGTGTGGTATTGGGATTTTCTCCTCTCCTAAGGAGAGAAGGTGAGGTAGATTGGGTGCAAGAGGGAGAATGTGACAGCAGTGAAAGAGATGGTGTTAATGCATTATTATTCAAGCTTATTCAAATATGAGTTAGGAAATGAGCAGCAGGCTATAGCAAAGCTCCCCCATATTGAAGTACCAAATTCTGATTATGAAAGGAATTCAATCCAGTAACAAGCCATCCACGGTGCTTCCAGATTGGGACTTAATTTCCTAACAGATAGTTGACATACTGCAAATGGGTTGTTGGCAACAGATAAAAAACAATAAAAAATATTTGATTTCCCTGTGAAATAACAAATCCAGATTAAATTGGGGGGGGTGATATTTTGATATCAATAAAATCATGTGGATGTTGCAAAAGTTCTTCATGCATGAGTAGTACAAATCCTACAAAGAATACCTACCTGGACGTATCTCAAACCATACATGTGGAGAAACACCCATTCCTGCCTTTGGTAATGTAGTTGGATCTCTCTCTGAAAATTCATTTATATCTTGCATGAAACCAATCTTTAAAACCACAAAAAACCTGTTGAAATTAAAATAGCTTTGTTTTTCAAAAGACCTCGCTGCTAACCAAATTTGAATTTAATACAAAATCCATTTAGTCTGCAGCATTCTTCAAAAGACAGTTTGTGCTTCAGATGTCACTGCTTCATACATTTTCATTCATTTCCTGCAAGATATGTAAAGGTGCCGTTCCCCTCTTGCCTTTCTATATTTGCATGTATTTTCAATTGACAAGAGTATGAGTAGTGAATGTTGCTGAATGTTAATGCCAAAAATATAATGTATTCATTGTTTTATTTCTCCGCTGTAAGTAAACAAAGATAAATAGAAGTCAACTGCATTTCCACCTTTTGCATTACGTTCTGTACTTTTGTGGGAAAATCTTGAATAGCCAGATTCTAGAAATAGGCTTCCATGAAAGAAAGTCCCACAGAGAGAGATAATTCTATTTTGCAAGCCCAAGTTAAGCATGGCATCCTGAATAACAACTTGCATTTCAGGCCTTTGGGAGCTGATGGGCCCAAGAAAGTATTTATGCACTACTAATTGCTGCTATTTGAGTAGAAAGTCACCAACTAAAAGTGATAGAAAAGCAAAGTGAACTCCGCTACAGAGAAAGGCGGGTGTGTGCAGTTCTGAGATTGCAAATCCTGAATCTGCAAAGTCCATTCTACTGGCCACCAGTGACCAGACATGAGATAATTGGCTAGCTTAGGTCCTGGCACTACATGGCCTACTCAGTGGTTTCTTCCATCAGGTTAGACATCTTGGATAGGCCACACAGTTTTGTTTCTGCACTTTCGTTTTATACATCTTTGGGTGGACGTTTTCGATAGTCTGCTGTATGGATATTGTGTTGCATGCTCTGCATAGCTTTCTGCATATCTGAATTTTTATCAAGCTGATAGATACAGCAGACTCTGCAGCTTGAAATGAAAACTCATACCCCATGAGGTAATTGGGAAACTTAAGGGAATAAACGAACTTTTAAGAGAGGAAACAATAGCATTTGGATATATTTTCCTTAGACCATGACCATGAATGGAATTCCTTTTTTAAAAAAAAACACCCAAACAATAATATGTGAGAAAACTGTCTGGGAAAGATACAGGAAGTATTGTTATGGTTAAATACCAGATATCTTCTCTAGCCATTTGACAATTTTATTGCAGCCACTACATTTTCTGTAGATAGAAATAATTTATTAACTCTATAAAATCCAGTAGTATCAGCTAGCAGTGGTAGAAAATATGAATGAGAAAGAATTGATGGGGCTTCTTTCATACATCAGATTGTTTGGTGGGATGAGCTTGGCATAGTGTGATTTGTAGATTTTTAAAAATGATTTACGCAAATCATTATTTTGGAAATTTCTTTTTAGTATTGGTTTTAGAATATAGTATGTATCTATTTTGAATACTTGTGAATTGAAGGTATTCCATTTCCCTTTTGAAATCTGGTAGTTGTATCTATCAAAAGATGGAAAGAAGTTGGTGATTATCAGCCTTAACCTTACAAAATTTATTGTATTAGTGCAATCTTCCTTTCAAGCAAATGACTAGTCAGGCAGAAAAATCACAATGGGGTCAGGAAAATTACCTTGAAGTGTATAACTTCCTCAGCTGAAAAGGCCAAGCGGAAAGAACAGAGACTGGAAAAATTATTGAGTTTTATAGTAGTCTCTGAACAATAAACCACCAATCCATTTCCACACTTCTGCACAATGATTGTGCTTTTAAAATAATTATGATTAGCTATCTGAAAGCTTTGCCATGCTGAAGTCAACCAATGTTGATGAAACATGGCAAGTGCTAGGAGGCAGGCTCAGAGTAGAATAAGGAATCTTTTTTCCCTGTATTTGAAGAAGGAATAATTGCTATTTAAATGTTTTGGAAATTTCAACTGGTGTGAATATTGTGGGCTGATGATTAACCAGAAGAGGCTGCAGAAAACATATGCCAGCCTTCTGAAAGTCTTATGGGCTTCCACTTTGTTTCCAGTTGTACTTCAAAATGCTGGTCTCAATCCACTTGACACCAGCCTATGGTACTTAAAGGGAAAGGCTTCTTCTGCAATAGTACCTCCCCCTTTGCTGACAATATCAGCTGAAAGACCTGGTTCAAGTACCATAGTCTAGTGAGGCTGAAATATGGTGATCAGAAGTGGAGCCTTTTGGGTGGCAGGACCCCTGCTGATCCTCTCTCTGCCCAAAGTAGCCCGCCAAGAAACCTCTCTTCTTGTTTTTAGCCAGCTTGCAAAAATATTTCTGTTTCAGAAGGCTTTTAAATGTCTACGCTGAATTACTGGGTTAAACTTTTATTTACGAATTCTACTATATTTATGTAGGCCGCTGAATAAATAATGCATATTCCCTGGGCAGCTCACAGAAAATTAAAATAAAATACAATGCAAAAGCAAAACCATTGAAATGTATTAAAAATAGCTCTAGCATTAGAAGAGTCTTATATTAAAACAGTATAAACAGTGTGAGAATTATTTTCTCCAGCAGAGCAGTGGTTCCCAACTTTTTTGGTATGGCGATCCTCAAGTCCATTTTTGGGGGAGGGTATGGCAGTGCATCATTTTATTGTCACATGAATTTTGGCCCTTAGGTCTTTAGCAGCCATCAGTATCCTGACTTTTAACTGCAAGTTTGCCCATTTCTAACAATTACTTGAGGAGTCAGAGGGTAGCCTCCCTTTTTATCATTACATGCCTGATCCCTTCCCCTCTTCCAGTGTGGCTGCAAGGAAGTCAGCATTGCAAAGTGTGGTTAGTCTTAACTATGGTTTCCTAAAATGATCCAACATCTAGCCTTGCTTAATGTTTCAGTAAATCATAGTTAAGATAAACGAGTTGGTCTGAGTTGAGACAGAATGCTAATTCTGATCTGACAGCTGCCCCAAGGGAGGAGAAGCAAGGTTGCATGATCCTGGGATGCATCTCACAGAACAATATATTTTTTTTTAATAATATTTTATTAGAGTTTCACAAAAATTAACAACAATAAAGTTAACTCACATCACAAAAACCAACAAACACATACATCAAAAATACATACAAAAAGACAGAATAACAAAAAAAAAACATAGAAAAAGAAAATTAAGGATTAAAAAGAAGAACTCTGATTCAAATTAATAGCCTTCCAGATCTTATTTTCCTTGCTTCCGCCCGCCTTCCTTTCCGTATTCCACTTTAAAATTAGTTCAGCAATTATCATATTATTCAAATTCATCCTTTATCCTTCCCTTTACACTCTTATTTATCTTAATCACTACAACCCCTTCATTTCATTTACAGTGCCTTTAGCATTGATAAATTTTACAATGTTTTTGTACATAAACTTTAAACTTCTTCCAGTCCTCTTCCACCTGCTCTTCTCCTTGATCTCGAATTCTGCCGGTCATTTCTGCCAGTTCCATGTAGTCTATAACTTGCATCTGCCATTCTTCCAGGGTGGGTAAGTCTTGTGTCTTCCAGTGCTTTGCGATGAGTATTCTTGCTGCTGCTGTGGCATACATAAAAAAGGTTCTGTCCTTCCTTGGCACCAATTGGCCGACCATGCCCAGGAGAAAGGCCTCTGGTTTCTTTAGGAAAGTATACTTAAATACTTTTTTCAGATCATTATATATCATTTCCCAGAAAGCCTTGATCCTTGGGCAGGCCCACCAAAGGTGAAAGAATGTTCCTTCCGTTTCTTTACATTTCCAACATTTATTATCGGGCAAATGATAAATTTTTGCATCTCACAGAACAATAAGGCATAGTTTATTGTTAGTGAATGCAATCACTGATGACGCAGGAGAAGTGAAAACTAGAAAACAAGGAAGTAGATTCAAGGGGAATGAAATTTTGAAATAAGTTCAGAGAGAGAGAAAAAACCTACTGAGAATGCATGTAGGCTTGTTCTTTTTGTTTTGTGGCACAGCTCATATTTGAGCAGATTTTGAGTTCTTCATTTGTCATGTTTGCCTTCTCTCCCCTTAACAAGCCTTGCCTCTCCTGATCTGGTCTGGAGCAAAATGGACAGCCTCTTTCCATCTAGAATAGATGTGCTTTGACTTGCTCAGCCAGCCAGCTTCTGCAGGCACATCTGTCAGGCTCAGGTTTTTCCCTTGCATCATTCCTTCAGTTGAAAATGATTTTACAAAGAGCAGGCTACAAGGTCAGAATCAGACAGTGACTGAATTTAAAACAACAACAACAACAACAACTTTCATGTGGACTTGAAAATAAAACTATTAGAACATCAACATATGTTGCAGAAAATCCCTGAAGCTCTTTATCAAATAGTGTTCAATGAAGTAGAGTTTCCAGGTGCTAAAAAAATGAGGATGTGGTGGGGGGAGGAATAGGGGAATTAATTGCAACAGTGAAAAGAAATAGTAAAAACCTAGTGGATCAGTATAACATGGATCACATGGAATAGGTGGCTGAGAATTTATTTCATTTTTCTATAAGGAAGAACTTTGGTGCAGAGGTTGGACAAGGAACCACATGCTTGGCAGGAACACTTTTGAATAGAAGAGATTCTGATGCCAAAGAGGCAAGCTGTTGTTTAGTATCAAATTGTGTTTCCCTTCTATGGGGAAAAAAAACACCTTTCCTGCTTCTGCACATACATTCCCTGGAGCTCCTTACTATGATGCTGAGTTACAGGCAAAGGATACATGCAAATATAATAATGGATTGATGGGATTGACTGTATTCTAGCAGGCCTTTTCTGAAAAGACCTCACCCATATTTTTGTGTGTACCTGAATTTCCTTGCATTCAGACTACAATAGAACTGCTTGACAGATCAAGGGAAACTGCATTTGTTTTTATTTGAACAAGCTATATTAATGAAAATGCCTCCCGGTGGGATAGCAGTTTGCTATAAGCAGCACGTATTTCATTAGCTTTTTTTAAAAAAAAAAACCACACAACAACAAGTAGGATCATAAACTTAAAATTGCTTTAGCCTGAAAGCTTTCACAGTTTAATAGATACAGTATAACCCAACAGCAGAACAATAAACATGGGTGCAAACCTTTGAACAGTTCAGAATGTGTGTGTGCGTGCGTATATTTAAATAGCAGAGCAACATGTTGACAACAGACAAAGATTATAAGGGTTAAGTTAAATTCATTCTAAGTTGTGCTATCATAAAAGGGTTATAGTGATCCTGATCAATGGTGATGCAGTAGTACTTGATATGAAAAAAAAATGATATAAGTATTTTTGGAAGGTTTCACAGTTCTCACCTGTCAATCATGAGAGTAAGAAGTGGTTATGTGGAAATATCAAGCCCAAGGCCTGAGGCATTCAATGTATTTTTAACTACATGTTATATTACTTCAGGGTTTGTTTCTTGTGCAATTTTTTTTTTGAATCCTTATAGTAATAGGTAGCTTCTTGATGAGGTTTGTGTACATTACACTTTCCGTTGAATCCTGTGCAGGAGTGATTGCCAGATACAAAAAACATTTATAGAAGCATTACTCCAGGAAACGGAGGTGGGGAGGGGGAGGTGTTGGAGGAGACTTGAAACCGTTTCATTCCCTACATGGATAATAATAAGTTGCTTTGTAACATCACAATATAAAGAAAATATAAAGCTTTTCACCAATCCACGAAACCACATTTCATTTCATTTTTAATGTGTTCACATTTTTAGTTTACTGTACCCAAGGCAGTTTAAATCCCTAGTAATGACAAAGTATTCACCAAAAATCACATTGCCATCATGTAACATTTTAGCAAAAGGCAATAGCATAGAGCATGACCAGACCACACCGTGGTATAAATATTTCCAGCGGGGTGGCAGTTTTGGTCTCTTGCAGTGAGACTAACAAATATCCAACATTATTCAATGTCGATCCATTGAAATCACTGGACTTAAGTAATCTAAGCCTGTTGATTTCAGTGAATCTGCTACTTCATTATGCCGTGGGCTTATACTGACTGTGCAGACTAAAATCAGCTATAGAACAAAACCAGAAAATTATATGATAAATGAGATGAGCCAACAACTAACCAACTGATTAATAGTGGTGGTAAAGAGCTGTTTGATGATACTGTTTGATGATACCTTCAGCATTAGGCTTCAGGTTGTTACTGGAGAGAGTGTACTAAAAGAACATGTATTCCAGGTAGTGGGTCTAAAAAACACAAAGGACAGCCTCATAATAACACAGAATTACTAAAATGGGGAAAATAACATAAAACACAACTGTAAAGGGGACAGTATTAAAATAACAAGCCAGAAGAAGCTTCAGCCAAATGCCTTTTTGAACAGCCTTGCTTTCTTCCTCCAAATACAGAGTTGGTTTTATGTTTTGGTTTAGAAACTGATATTGTTTAATATGAGCCAGAGGCATATGGTTTAGCAGTACAGACCATGGGGCTATCTGGTGTATATTTAACCCTCACTTTAAAATCATTTATAGTTTTAACTGCCCATTTTATCAGGCTATATAGTTCATGAAAAGGCTTTATGTTAATTCCATTAAGTGGAGAGAGAAGAAGAAAAAGTATAAATTGCGAAGGAAGACAGGAAGCTATCAGATTTCAGGCAGGAAGATTAATTTCCAAAAGGAATTTTCTCAGCTTGCATACCATGTTAAGAGACGTCTAGAAAAAATCTTCTCTGCTGCTGAACATCTCAGAGATGGAATATCTCAATTTTTCAGATAGTGGGTTGGGAAAAATGAGAAAGGCGGGGGGAGACCATTTTTAAAAAACTATTTTCACCAATAGGTGCAAATACATCATAGTCATTCTAACTGAGATAAACATCCAGTCAGGATACCAAGGAAGAGAATCAGGAACACTAAATAGCAGCCTAAAAAGAAAGGCATAAAACTACCCTTTTATAATCAAATATGGTAACTTGAACTTATATTCTGGTATTAAATGGCTATAAAGGAGCACCCAACATTAACCTGTTTAAATGGAGCTGTTTGCGGGCGCTGAAATGTTCCTACCCACCACCTTCATGTATACACTTTTGGGTGTGCCTGCTCATTGCTTATTCATTCCCCATTGGCTCACCACTGCTAATGAAACATAGGAAGCTGCCTTATATTGAGTCAGCCCATTGGTCTATCTAGTTTAGCAATGTCTTCACTGACTGGCAGCAGCTCTCTAGGATTCCAGGCAGAGTTCTCTTCCAGCCGTCATTAGAGATGCTGGGAATTGAACCTGGGACACTGTGCGTGCAAAGCAGATGCTCTACCACTGAGCTGCAGCCGTCTCTCCATTGATACAGCAAATTGGTAGCAATATTCCTACACTATCTAGCAAATCTGATTTGGCTATGTGACTTCTTTTTGAATGGTCAGAGAATCACATATATCTTCACATTTCTACTTGATTTTAAAAAATCACAGTGGAAAGATGTCACTATCATACCTTTTCACGAAAAGCCACACACTCCACTGAGCCTCACTTACTCAATTCAGTAATGGCTTCTTCCCACATTACTGTCAGGGGATCTCTCTCTCTGCACAGTACCTTCTTTATATTAGAATGAAGCTTAAGTCATTATATGGCAGGAGTGTCTGAGGCAACAGGAATTATTGGAGTAGTAGAAGGCAAGAGCCAGATGAGCTGGGGGTTATTTTAGCTCACTTTGATCTACCATAGGACAAAGTTTCCCAGGTTTTCCAGTCTTCCCGGTCTGAATTAGGCAAGTAAGGGAAACTTCGTTTTTCTAAGCATCTCCCCTTTGTTTGGCCTGATGCTCTTGGAAAAGCAGTATTCAGGTGATTACTTTCTAGTTCATAACAATAATGTATAAGGGCAAATGGTGTGAGTATGTACCGTCCAAGTCATGGGTAGGCAAACTAAGGCCCGGGGGCTGGATCTGGCCCAATCGCCTTCTAAATCTGGCCCGTGGATGGTCTGGGAATCAGCGTGTTTTTACATGAGTAGAATGTGTCCTTTTATTTAAAATGCATCTCTGAGTTATTTGTGGGCCTGCCTGGTGTTTTTACATGAGTAGAATGCCTCTTTTTTATTTAAAATGTATCTCTGGGTTATTTGTGGGGCTTAGGAATTTGTTCATTTCTGATATAGATAGATGATAGATAGATAGATGATAGATAGATAAATGGTAGATAGATGATAGATAGATAGATAGATAGATAGATAGATAGATAGATAGATAGATAGATGATAGATAGATAGATAGATGATAGATAGATAGATGATAGACAGATAGATAGATATCCAGACAAACAGACAGACAGTCCGGCCCCCTACAAGATCTGAGGGACAGTGGACTGTCCCCCTGCTGAAAAAGTTTGCTGACCCCTGGTCCAAGTTGTACTTGAATCACCCCAAGTGTGGGATAAGCTTATAGTAGAGAAAGCCATAGATGAGACTTTCCCAACCTTGTCCCTACAGGTGTTTGGGCATCCAACTCTCATGAACCCCAGGCAGGCAGTATGGCCAATGATTATAGTTGTAGTCCAAACACAACCGAAGAGCACCAGTTTGGGAAAGACAGCCAGAGATTATCCTGATGAAATGATTTGCTTCATGTAAGAAAAGTTAAGTTGTTGTTAATAAGCATTGTAAAAGGAGCTCCCTGTATAGCGCCTGGGAGAGCAGAGAGAACCAGTTGGATTCAGAGATAAATGGTTGACCCTTCAACTTAGTCAACACAATTTCAAACCTTTCTGCTGTGCACTCATTGCAGGGTATTGTGTGAGTTTCTAATGCAACTGCAGCTTAAAAATAAAATCTGTTGTTGTGAGGGTTGTGAGGGTTAAAGCTAAAATTGTAAAGCACTTTGTGAATGAAAAATAACACTGTTGTAGTCATAATAGTAGCTGCTTACCTGTGTGTAACAGAGTTGGGGGGGAGGATGAGTGGCATATTCAGATCATTTCTGATGCCTTTTCCTTCTGGGTCAAGTCAGGATGCCGAATTGTGAAAGCAAGCAAGCATTCTGTAGTTCCAATTGTGGAGAGCTCATCCTCGACTCTTGTTCTGTAAGGCATGATTTTCACTCCACAGGAACCTGATTTATGGGCAAAAGTCCCCATAGGAGCAACTAGATAAAAGCTGTTGACAATGAAAAACTATTATGTATTCCGGTCTTTGTTTTTTGTCTAGACAGTGTAACACCCCAGGATAGTTCTAAAAATACAGTGACAGGTGGTTATTCTTTCTGAGGGTAAGCAGGGGTGAGGAAGGAAAGAGTGCAACTGGTGTTTTTTTCATACGTTTTCCTGCAACTACTTCTGGCTGAATAGAGCCCACAGCCGCATTTGAATGAGTGAGCAAGCAGAGCTTATATCACTGGAAAGATTACAGCATTTCTCTGGATATGCCCAAAAACTGGATAAGAAGGGGTTATCCAAAGCACTCTGTGAGCTCTACTCAGATGGCCCATGCAGATGTTGTGGAACCATCTAGAGCAATTGTAATTGACCCTGCACTTGATTGTTGTTGTTTTCCTGACAATGGAGATTGAGACCATTTGTCAGGACTCCCAGCTGGAGTAACAACCTGAACTTTGGCTCCAGGGAAGAAAGTCCAATAGGATTTGTCACTGGCGTTGGAGACAGATGTCAGGACCCTTGCCCTATGTAGCAGCCTGGGTTGCAACTCTTGACTCAGAGGCTCCAATCTATCATTCCAGCATTGTGACTAGACCTAAGCTGCAGCCTGAGGATCAAAGCCTTGAGATCAGGACCTATGGAGTCCATCCCTATGGAGCCAGCCCCCACTGAGAAACTGCCCCTCTCCATACCAGTGACTCATATCCTCATGTCAACTTACTAATGTACCTGCAGGCCTTGTTAGTATGGAGAGTGCTAGGCTCCAAATCAGATGCCTGCCCCCTTTTAAGGCTTCCCATTCCCCAGAAAAGGGGTAGAACCAGGAAGAGGTGCTCTGGTCCTGGATGTATGAAAGCCATCACTCTCACAGAATTTAAAAGAGCAGGTTGTTCACTGAGACCTACATTACGCTGCTCCCTCTCCCAGTGCCCTGTGGGCCTCTTGTCAAAACAAGAACTGGACCTATCAAACAGGCTAACAAAGCCTTGTCTAGGGCCTGCGATTTTTGCAGTATGATGCTGATGTAGTCTAATTTCCCTTATAAGTTGCAAGTTCCCTGGTAACAGTTAAAGTAGCCCTTCTTAGCAGCCTGGCTTGGTTCCCATGATTTTCATAATACAGTGCTGGTTTTGACAATTTTGAAGAAGAAAGGTTTATTCAGTGGTCCACCAACCTGCCCCCCAACAGCCCCCTCCCTGAGCAATTTTAAAGTGGTGTGAAGGGGGACAAAGTTGGAGAACTGCTGGCATAAATGTTTGAGTTAACATAATCTTATGAAGACTTGAACTCCAAAACATTACTGAAGAAAAATAATGACTCAAAGGTAGCACAAAATACTTGAATAGGGGCATATAGAAGCTGCCCACTGTGATGTCCCAAACATCAAGGACAGTAGCAGGTTTGAGGAGCCCCTGCATCAGTTGCCCTTTGCCCTCTACCCCTAGTAATGTGAAACAAAGCTCCAGTGAGGCTGCATCACCTGCCATCTAGATTTCACCATAATGCCTCTGGGCCCTGCTACTCTAGGCTCAGAGCATTCTGGGAAGATGAAGATGGTGGGTGACTTCATCCCTGCTTGGTGCTTGACTTTTTTAAAAGAAAAAGAGATGCCAGCAACCAGTGTCAGCTCCAGTAGACTTCCTGAAGCCCACGGAGCCTGGCATTTGCACCATTGTGCCAAGTGCTGCAGCTGAGCTTGCCAAGAACACACAGATTTTCATTACCATATGTTATGAATTGTTTGAGCAAATAAGGAGCCCCAGAGATGTCTTCGGTTTCTGTCAGTTCTGTGTGCTTGGAAATGAAAAGGCTTGGGTCCTAATTTACACTCACAAAATGGGGCATTCCCTCTGTGGTCCCCATGGCTCAAGCAAGTTTGGAGACCCTTGTGAATGGTGTGGGATAGAGCAAGGGATGCAAATTGGGGAGTTGCAAGAACCCACATTTGCATAAAGAGAAAAGTAACTTAGGATTCAAGCCATGTAATCTTAAAAGAGCCGATTCACAGAAGAATTTTATGGGTGGCTCTGTGCTGTGAATATGTACCTCATTTTATATTTATAACTATTCCCAAGCTGTTCTTGCTAATGTATCTATTTGCATTGCATTTAGAAACTTTATTTAAGACAAGGAATCAGTGTTTGCTTGGTACATTAAGAATCCCATTTGTTTCCCCGTCATGGCATTCCATTTGGGCGACCACTCTTGTCGTTAAAGGACTTGAAACATGTTTGTAGCTGGACTTTATGGTACTCAGGGATGCTAATGGCATTGGAGGTGTGTTCCCAACCAAACAATTTTACTGCATCAGGTTTGTTTTATGTGGCTTGCCAGCACAGGTCAGTGACAGTACGGCTCTTGCTGATGAAAAAATACAAAACAACTAAAAACCTATCTTTCATTGTTGGTATGCAGCCTTGTACTGTTAAAACGAAAACCATCGCAGGAGGTGTTGAAATTTTGGGAGGTTGGATAGTTACAATGGAATGGTGGGGTGCATATTTTTACTCTTATTTATCTATTCTTATTACTTTGCCAAAATATTATTATTTTTAAAGACGTATGCAGCCTTCTTAATTTCATGCACCATGCATGCATTTTAAACATCTGCCAAGCCTGATAAAATCTTCCTCCATCTTACAAATGATTTAGTGGTGATGGTGCAGCTTCCTTATCTTTCCTTTTGTAAACTCCAAAGGTTAAAAATACAACCAAAAGCCAAAGATCCTGACAATGGTTTTCCTTTTGAGTTGCAGCCTCTCCCATGACATCCTATACTTCCCCAGAGGGAAGAACAAGGTAGTTTCAAGCCATGTCAGTCAAGCAGTAGAGCACTATAGGAATTTCAACAAGAGGGCCAGCGACAGCATGACTTACAAACACTATGTATTTTATGGAGAGCACTATGTTGAAGTTTGCAACAAAGCACGTGTCTTATTATTGCAAGTAATTAGAGAGTATATTGGCGTTCACTGTTTTCTAGTGTAAACCGTTGTGTATGACTTGGGCAGGGGAGGGGGCACCAAATTTCAAATAAGCATGAAAGGACAAAGTGCAAAATTAACTAACTTGCAATTAATTTCAGTAGTAATTATGCAAAAAAATTCCAGGCATGTGTAGAAGACAAGGAGTATGGCATAATTAGTTGTGGGATTTTTTCCTACTGTAATTACAGTGATGAATATGCATGAGGCAGTTTGGGAAGGCAAGCACAGCAAGCAATTGTATTTAATTAAACTTTTAGCTGCCTTAGCTATAGAAGCTGCTTTTTTTGTTTTAATCCCCTCAAAACTATTAGAAAATTTCCAGGAAAATAAGCTGTATGCCAGGATATGGAAATGACATTTCATGTTCCATTTTTCACAAGCAGAGTTCCTTGGAGCCATATATCATTGCCTGTGCCCTTGGTAGCTATTGTACTTTTATACACTCATTTCTTGATGATTTTAATGTAAAGCTCTCTCAAAATCAGGTAAACTTAACATTTGTGGCATATAAAAACAAAAGTGTCAACCTTTTTGTGCATGTGAAATGCAGCTGTGAGTAAAGAATCTTCTGATATCAACAGTGCAGCATTAAAAGATATGCTAGCATGGTTGGCCAGTTGTCCTACACCAGAAGGAACCCTTAATTATATATTTTTTAAAATCATTCTGTGGAAACTTTATCCAAAGTCCAATGTGATTTATATATCAGGAAAGTGCTGGTGAGCCTAGTTGCAGAGAGGTAAGTAATGAAATTGCTCAAATCTTAATGGATTGGGGATACGTATTCCCTGCCTCTCTGTTCTTTCTATCCAGATCTGAATTTCAGCTCAAAAGTTGTTGCGTGTACATTTTAAGTCAGGAAAAACAGACTTCTGGAGCAAGAGGGTGTCAGTCAATAGGTAGTACTTACTACTACAGGGTCACCAGTTTATATTCCCAACTCTGCATAATTAAACCATTGCAGTGGTGGGTTTGTATGCTCTTGGAGTGCTTCAAGAAATTTGTGTTAAAGAACCTTGCAAATGACTTATTCCAGTACATGCTATTATAGATTTGTGTGTGGTGAAGATAGGGGCACATGCTCTCTTATGCTTGCCCATTATGACTATTATGCTCTAGCTGGGAGGGATTGATTGGGTGGGTCCAGGAAGTGGTTAATGCCTCACATAGGAACAAAAGTGGGAGGTGCATTGCCACCTGAAGAAGATTTTCCTGGACCCTGATGTTTCATATATCTGCAGCTCAGTTAGGAATATCCCTTTTCTGGACAAGGTAATAGACAACTTGGTGGCTGGTCAGTAAGCAAATTATCTAGAACCATTTCAGTCTGGCATAGTATTGACTTGTTCTTACTGCTCAGGAAGAGCTCTGTTCGATCAGACCAAAGGCCCATCTAGTCCAGCATTCCATTTTCATAGTGACCAACCAGATACCAGTGGAAAGCCAGAAAGCAGGACATGAGTGTAACAGCACTTGTCTTCTCCAGCAACTGGTATTCAGAGGCATACTGACTCCAATACTGGAGCTAGTACACAGTCATCATGACTAATAGCCATTGATAGCCATGTTCTGCACAAATTTGTCTAACCTCCTTGTAAATGCATCTGAGTTGTTGACTATCCTTACATCCTGGGTCAATATAAGTATATGCACTGTGAAGAGGTGCTTCTTTTTTTTTCTCCTCTGAATCTCACAACATTCAGCTACTTTGGATGGGTTTCCTGACTCTAGAGCATAGGTGACCATATTTTAAGGGCAGCACTAGGAGACGTGCTCAATCAATGACCACTCCAAGCCAGGAAACTAGTGCATACTTATAATGCATCATAGTGAAAGGTTAGTGACTAATTGTGGGGCAGAAACTTGCATTGATCAATCTGTCAATCTCATTAATTAAATTCTGCAATCTTAATAAAATTGTAATATTTTTGTACAGTTCTTGATATTTCCCCTTTAATTGCTCATGCACTGATTGCACATTCATCTTTGCAGCATCATACCCATTTTTCCTTCAGATAAAATGCCTCAAACTGGACACTGTCTTATAAACGTGGTATTACAAGGTTTCATAAAAGAGAGAACATGTTTTTCTTAGGCTTTAGTAATACACCATAGTTACGAGGCAGAATCCTATTAAGTTTCTTGGTATTAATTCTACACACTGAACCTGAACCAAGAATGTGCCAGAGTGAAGGTTTTCTCCTCTTGTGTGTTAATAATTCCTAACCTTTTAAACTGGATTTAGCAGTGAATTCGAAACATAAGTATGCCGCAAACGTATACCTTAGAGCACTCTCCACCAATCATTCCTACTAGGCAATTTTCTCTTGTTTAAATATGACTTGAATGAATCTCCTCCCCAAGTTACCACTGGAATGGTCAGAGAGCATGCCACAAGACTTATCAGTAGGTTTGCACCTGTTCTATGTAAGATTTACTATCATGTTGAATATATTTCATACTACTTTTTAATATAATGCTTTTCTCCATTAGGCCCATATAAACTGTGACCCACAAAGCCAAACCCAGCCCATTAAGGGCTCAATAAATCATGACTGATATAACCCCATTATATTTAGTGTTCAGAATGGGTGGGTGACAGGTTGTTCAGATCTGTTGTAGTTTTGAATCTGTTCCTATTAACAATACAACAGAAGTCTTGCCATACTGAATCAAAGTTCCATCCACTCTGTCGAGCATTTTGTCTTCAATGGTATCCAGTTAATTTCACGGCCAAAAGGGAAACCCATTTCCCTACAAGTGGACAAGCTTGATATGGTCACTTCAATCATGCATTTGCTGTCAAGAATAGTTTTTTTAATGGGGGTGGGGTGTGGGGAGGAGAAAAAATTAAAAAAAGAAACTTCCTGCCAAGTGAAGCAGTTTTCTCCTTTTTGTAATTAAAGCAATCTTTTGCTTAATTTATTTCTGCAAAAACTCGCTGAAGTGAGACTGAATCTTTATGCAACGTGTACATCAAATGGGGAATAAGGCGCTTGGATAGAGTCCCAGGGATTGTAATATCTTGATTTACTGCCAGACATGCTTCACTGAATCAATCTACAAAAGAAATCCAAGTTAACTTTGCACATCGTTTCAAAAGGCAAGTATTTTTATGTGCTTGTGATTTGCTTGTAAAGTTTTAGAATTTATAGAACTGCCAATTGTGTATAAGTGGTCTAATGAAATCACCTCTGGGATGAGATAATACTTATGTCAAGCACTTGCTGTATTGTATTCCTTTACCGTTTAAATGGAAGACATTCTGAACTTGACCTAACACTGGGTCCTCTTTCTTGTGACAAGATGGATAGAAACATGAGTCCTTTTTCTAATATGTCATTTGTGTGTTTAACTAGCAAAATGAGAATCTATTAGAGAAAATTGTCTTTGCTATCAGTATATAATTAATTATACTCGAATACACACATATCGGTGGCATGTTAATGGCCTTACTACTCTGCCAGTAGCCAGAAATTCTCAATGCATTCATGCTGATAGAGGAATATTTGGAGTATCTACTCTTTGCATTTGTCAGTGGGATGTGACAGCTTTGCAGGTGCTTGGGTGAATTTGCTAATTTATCTAGTAGCATCCATTCAGAAAGTGGGGGATGACTTATGCTTGAATGGAATTGTCTATCTTCCATGAATTCCATGTATGATTAATAAATGGGAATGGATCTGCTGTTGACTGGGTTAGGCCAACCTTAGCCACCTACCTCTTTCCCATAACAAAAAATGAGCGAGTTTCACTTCGACAGAGTATTGGTCAGATGGCACAGGTTGCTGGCAGGGTTCGAAAGTGATTGATTTGTTGCATGCACTGGTCAGAATGGAGGCAGACTGCAGCACTTATAGATGGTGGCAACACCTAGAAGGATTCTAAACCAAGTCATTGGCTTGAAAGCATTTCTAATACTTAGCCAGCTACTGCTACAGTACTGTTTCAATCTGTTTGCAGATATTAATAATAATAAAAGACACATAGAAGAAATGCTTTTAAATTGTACACATATTCCCTAAAACATACTTGTATGGATTTCCTTCCTAACTTGTATGAATTTCTCTCTTTGAGTTTGTGCTTTTGTATTCTTTTCTATGCGTTTCGCCCTAAAACACACATCTGTGTACGCCTTCTCCCATAAAATAGGTATTTTTGTAAATATTTTTCAAATGATACACATTCAGAGAAGCAGGCAGTCCAACTGATAACTGCATTCTGATCCATGTATAAGTCCAGGAACTTCACATTTAGGTTGGGTTGCTTTTCATTGTAGACCAACAAAATTCTTCTTCCTGCCTACTTCTGACACTAGAAAAAAGAGAAATGTATAATAGTGCCTTAGCTGGTAGATATGAAAACAAGGGAAGTACACTTGTTACCAACCACTTAAATCAACCAGTGAGAGTCACAGCATCACCAATGCTTGCAACAAATTCATACGGAAGAAGTACACTCAGTAGTTAGCCAATCCATTTCCATAGAGGCACAACAAAGCACAGTTTGAATTCTCTTCTGTCTGCTTTATGGCTTTTTATTTTGTATTACCATCAATACTTTCTATGGATTTGAAATATTTTTTGCTGCTTCCCCTCTCCTCTTTTCTTTTTCTAGGAGAAATATTGATAATGTGACTATGCCAATATTAATAGGGCATTACTGATACGTATTGGTTTACATTTCCTTGTGTTTGAAACAATCCATAAATACAGAATAGTGTACATGGGAACACTATGTGAGGAATAAAACTTGCCTGCATAGAGAAGGAAATGCATAACCATTTGTTTGTGCTTGGAGAACATGGAACCTCAGCTGTGCTTCAGGTTATCTTTAAACTTTTAAAGCTCCATTGTGGCCAAAGTAATATTTGCTACTCCCTGAGATTATCTGGTGGATTTAGGGCTAGTCAGCGTTGCCCATATTGCTTTTCTGTCCCCTGGTTATTGTGTAAGATGTTTGATGAACTTCCTCCCTTGACTAGTGATATTACCTATTAGCATATACCTGAAGTTGGCAAACAGTTTTGACTTCACAACCTGTATATTGGGATCTAATTCATGAGTTTGTGAATGGCAGGGTGGGTGCAACTTCTTGGGTAAAGGAGTTGCTGCTTTAAGGGTAACTGTAGAATCTCCCCTTTTGGATGGTACCTGAACTGGAGAGGGACATGGGCAAGGATGCAGTGTGGGCTACTTCCAGCCTTTCAGCATTGGGAAGTGAGTCTTTGTACAACTCTTGTTTGTGGGAGCTATGTAGATAATAAATAGTATACTAATGATTAGATGTTGGAGATAATGTCTGAACATGCTCTGCATGACCTAACAGGCCTTTTTGTTTCAGCTTTCGGGATTGATTTTTATGCCTTGGTCAAAGGGTCATGCATATTCTAAATCTTCTGGACACTATCAGAGAATTAAACCATATGGACTGCTTATCTGACAGCATCTCTTCTCTTGAGCATTTCTTTAGAGCAACTGTGTGTTCATTAAAATAATATGGCGGAGTACATAGATGTTGTGCTAGCAGTTTTTCAGACTGCCACTTCCTGAAAATAAAGTCTTTGAATGACTGCACTACATTTAAAAGTGGATTAAAATACACTTTACAGTATATCTAAATCACGCTTAAGCTAGCAGTATTTCTTGCCAACTGCAGCTGACTCTGCAGGCTCATTAAACCCTTGGATTATAACGGAATCTTATTATCGCCCTGCTTTCCCTCCCATGCAAACCAATAGCCTGCAGTATTAATGCAGTATCTTGCTATAAGTTAATTTGCTGTTTCTAGATAATACCAAATATGTTTTCTCTGGTATGCTTAATGTTGGTACCAGAACTTGAAGTGACATGCTTCCTGTTGTAGCCCAAGAATCAAACTGCATACTAGCTTGGAAAATGCGTATTTCCAAATGTGTGTTTCCTGAAGTGATACAGAGCACAGGGTTGAGAATAGCATTTGTAGGGACATGCAACATGCAGGAATTGGGGGTACTCAAGCCTTCCTATGCTCACTGATTATCTTCATTGCCATCTTCTTCCAAGCCAGGCTTGGAACTTGACTTGGCAGAGAGGGCTGGGCTACAGGTGGCCAGAGTAGGCATTTGGAGAATTGGTGGGCAGGAAACAGCTAAGCACCCACCCCTCCTGCCCACTGAATTTCTCCTAAAGCTGTTCTCCTTGCTCCTGTATGAGACATGTATGAGATTAGAAACTGTGCTAGCCTTATAAGGTGCGTTTGTATCCCAGATTAAATCTGGAAAGCCCCTGCAGGTTGGTCAACTATCAGGGTTCCTCACTGAGAAACACTTGCTTTGCAAATGAAATTGTACCAGTGGGTTGCAACTGATTAATAAAGAGTGTTCATTGAACTTGAAAGAACCAGGTGCAAAACCTGGCAGCCATGACATTCTCTGGGTAGCCTACATAGAGACCAGTTTGCACAATGTTGAGCTGACAGCATCCTTTTGCAGCAGATGCACACATCTGGGTTGGCAAGCGAGCAAGCATGGATGACCTTTTTGCTGCAAGTATCAGGGTCTGGTATAGTTGTGTGAATTGTCCCAGAGGCACTGTGCTGTCCTAGCCTACCTTTTAAGGTGATGAATCATTTAAGCTTTGTAACGTTTTGTACACCATGGACAGCACTTGATATTATCAAAGCCCATCCCTTTTTATAGCTCTTAAGATTAATTTTAGAACTTAGTATTCATGTGTTCTCGGCTTATTTTCTCACTTTGCTGATTGCGTCCTTTTCAGTCCTTTCTTTTTCCCACATTGAAACTGGGACAGGAGAGGTGCTCTGGATAATTATCCAGCATTGTAAGAAATAAAAAGGAGAGAAGGTGAGAGGTGAAACTCTGGGTCTTCTGTCTGATGAGTCAGTGTGCAGTCGTCCTGCAGTGCTAAGCAATAGCTGAAATGAACTATGCAGCCACCAGCACTGTTCTTGTGTAGTGTCGCAAGTTTTGTAAAGAAAAGTTCTGTGTGCTAAGGACTAAATTAACAGATGGCAATAGATTGTGAAAAGTATTCCTTTGACTCTGAAAACCTCACACTATATATAGCTTGGTCTTACAGATCCCATTTTCACTTCTACCTACTTGTTAATTGCTGTGATAAAATTTAATTGCTGTGGCTTAGTTCAAAGTGGGCAGAATTAATTTGGTTTTGAAGGTTATCATGCTTCATACAGAATTCTGTACACTGGTTTTGGCAGTTGTGCCCCAAAAGACAGTTTATAAATCACTTAGTAAAATAAAATAAAGAATAAAAACAATTAGATAAATTTATAAGACAAATTTATGGAAGATAGTTCTCTTAGTAGCCACTAGCCATGATAGCAACATGTTTTGTTTTGTCTTATTTATTTAAAATATGCACCTATTGTCTTCTGCCAAAACTGGTCCCAGAGCAGTTTACTTGTGTAAAATGGAAAAGAGGATTCATCTCCAATGTTTAGACAGCAGAGAGTCTTGTTCCAAAACTCTGTCGGTAGACACCTCCACTGTAGATCCCTTTCATGCATGTGCTGTGACCTTTCACTTTGAGGTCAAGCACTCCCAGCCCCTCACTGAAGGATGCAGCTCAAGTGCTATAAAAGCATGTTGCCCAGCACAGAGGCAGGTTCTCTCTTCCTTCTCGCAGGTGGATGGCTGAAGAACTACTTTCAAAGCCAGCACAGCTTAGCCAGACTGATGAATCTGTTTAGCAGCCATCCCCAAGATATTCGTCTAGCCTGCCTACTATCACTGGGATGAACTGAGTTGGACTCATTTTCTCTGAGCAGTTACGATGGTGGCTGGCACCTTATGGGGGTTACAGATCTTCATGTACAAATGTAGTTTGCACCTGAATACCAGATACTGGAAACAATTAACAGGACGACCCATACTGGCAACCCTTCAGAGGCAACCAGCTATAGACGCTGCTGTACCAAATGGATTTTTGTGCATGGCTGCCACTGTTCAGGTACATAAAAGAGAAAGAGTCTAAGTGCATGCATAGCTAGACTTACGTTCTGCTGGAATGCCTTGGATAACAAGAGTAGCAAATTACTATAGGTATAGTAAGCACTTGTATAATATTAAAGAAAACTAAGGTGCACACATCATTCACATGGTTGGAAGAGGGGCTCAATGACACTTATGTCTTGTGCCTTTTACTCATTTTCCAGCATGCCAAGAGGTGGAAGCCACTCTAGATAATGCATCTCCATGTCAATGACTATGCTGTCACTGCTACTAATGCAAAAAAGGAAGATAGAGAATCCTACATTTACCCATCAGCTCTTAACCAGCACTGCTACTGAGAGGGGGATTGAGCATCTGTATCAGCAGTAAAGTACACAGAGACAAGTAAACATGCTGGCTCCTTCCTAAGGGGTTTTTTGAGGTCAGGTTCACTTCTTCAAAATTCTACACTTTGTGGCAATAGAGAGACACCCTGAGAGTTTCTTTCATTTCCTCTGCCAGTCACTTTGCCCAGTGGCAAGCAGATTCTGACTAGGGACCTGAAGGTGAAAATAGGGCTAGCTTGATTATTTGCAATTACCAAGGTGGGGCAAACAAAATTAGCTCCCTGTCCCTCACTCAGCTTGTAATGTCTGGGGTTCTCATACAGTGCATTTTGCTGCACATACTCCAGTACTCCTTTCATGGAAAAGATAAGTCCAGTGGTGCTTTAAACATTATCAGATGTGCAGGGCCCACAGCACTGTGTCAGAACCTCATTTTCTACAAGTTGTATCAAGGAAAGGACCACAGGGACTTCCAGAAGAGAAAGGTAAACAGATCCGCCATACAACCAAGCACATTATTAAAATAATAAGCTGAGCTTTGCAACAGGTGGCTGAGCAAGGCACCCTCTCAAATACCCTTCTTGGATATCTGTTGCCTGCCCTAATCAGTACCTGCAACTTGTACATTCAGGACTCACAAAGAGCTTGTTTCCATCTAATTCTGATAATAAGATGAATGCAGTGCATGAAGCCTTTGGTTTATGTTTGAAGTTATTCTCACAGAGTTATTCAAACTGGACCTGGGGTGGGATTTTGAGCAGAAGCTGCCTACACCCTCACCCCCACTCTCACACACCTGTCCTGAAAGCTTTCCCCTTGGAACATAGACACACACTTTACATGGTCTTACTGAATTATGAGGCAGCACAGAATTAAGGACTATGGGGCAGCACAGAGCCACCCTGAGCTCTTATCCAGCAGCTCTGAGTTCTGTACAAGCAGGGTGTGCTAACCAGCAGGCTTGGTGATTTTGCACCTGCCACATTTTTATTTTTATTTTAATCTGCTGGAATTTAAATGTGATGTCAAAGTGGTATCTTTTGTTGGGAGATGGGCAGTTACTTGTGTTCATTAAAGCTGCAGATGCCTGCTCCGATTATGTATTTCAAAAGCTTTTAGCCCTGATGAAGTGTGAAACAGCTCGGCTGAGCAGAAGCTCAGGAGAGACAAAGTAATGGCCTCTCCATTTCCCAGTGTCTTAAGAGGCCTAATACAATTGGTCCTAGACCTTTTTAATAATTTTAAGATGGTGTAATTTGTTCATGGATAATAAAACGGTCCTTTGAGTACACCCTGTAATGTTTTTCATTACCATCCCTCTGTTCAGCCATAACTATTTGGGCCTTTTATATATACTTTTATCCTCAAAGCTTCTAGTCTGCACACTCAGCATGTTTTCTGCTAATAAGGTTTAATAGGCGAAAGTGGCATTGATGAACTATCTCTACCTAGTGCTGTTAAAATACATAGATCCTGCTAAGAAAACCAGAGAAGAATGGAAGCCGCATGAATCTGAGTTAATTCAGCTTGTCCACTCTCTCCATTGTTATGAAACAGAACAAACAGTATTCTAAATCTCCCCGTGTCATCATACCTGGCTCTTCACAGAGAAATGTTCCCTTTGCATTATCAGGAAACTTAATTCTGTAGCTTCATCTGTGATGCATAAGTATTTGCTGAAAGTTATTAGAGCAGAACTAAAAAGCCATAAATTTCTCTAAAATTGTAAACTGAATATCCACCCCCGTGTCATAATGTGTTATGAGCAATCGAGCTTCCAGCCTTATTTCCACCTCCCTGGCATAATGAGTGAGAGCAGTCTGTTTTCCAGGTGTGGATCTGACCTCCCCAGGGTTGCAAAAGGGTGGTGCAAATTAGGGAGGGCTGTATTTAGTATCTGGGACAGGTGTGAGTACAAGAAGTGTTCCACTAGTTCTCCATTTTTCACCTCAACTCCAGGTATAGTGAACATCAACTGATAGCACCATATCATATGCCAATTTTTCTTCTAACTGTTGTCCTAAGATATTTAGCTTTATTGTAATAATTTTACTCCCCACTACTTTTTAAATCTTCAACCCTGTGAAAGAAGCTGAGTTGAGATATGGTGATTTTCCAAAATCTTCCAGTGTGTTTCATAGTGGAAGGAGGATTTGATCCCACCTATTCCTGATACATATAACATTCAGTGCGCTGGTTTTCTTATGCACAGTATACACACTGCTTGTCGTATCATCACTCATAGCTGTCTGTTCTGACAGTGCCAGTCATTGCTGAACATCAAACTCAACCAGCGGGTGATCTATCCTAATTGTTAGTGCTTATCTATCCTAGGCATGGGAGCATTCGAGCTCCAGCAGCAAAGTAGCTATGGCACTCTCTTCTGCTTCCTTGGATCACAGCATCCAGGTAGAATTCATGCACCTCTGCTTGCCATCATATTGGGTCAAGCTGGTTGCTGCAAAAGATGTCTACTTAATAGTGTGGGCAAGTGCATGACTTAATTCCTTTTGCAAAATAGTAACTGATTTGCTGCTTTTTCTCAAATACTGTACTCGAGTTACAGGGATTCAGCTGTTTCCATACCCCTGTTTCTAGAGATGTATATATGATGTAGTGGCTAGACTGGACAGAACTGGGAAGTAATGCTAGTTTGCTGGAAATAAGTGACGATGCAGCACCCTAAAGAAAGCAGCACTTGTGAATTCATCCCCCACCCTTACAGGGCTCTAGTTGTGCAGCATTAGATGGCAGTCTAAAACCCTGTTCCATTTTATCTTTCCCCTTTTCCTCTTCAAATTTAGCAGGTGGTGGTGGGAGTATAAGCAATAAGCCCGGAGGCAGCAATAGCAGAAACTGAGTTCTGCTGAGATGAGTGCCTCACATTGGTGCTTCTTTATTTTAATTTGCTTCAAGTTAAAAGAGGAGAATGTCACAATCAGGTAATCCTGAGTTCCTTAGGAAGGTTTTGACACAATATGCAGCAGGTTAAAAAACAACAACCAGTAATGAAATGCCACAGGGCCATTAGTGGCTCTTATTTCACATTTTTTCAATCAGACACACAAGGGAGCAGTGTGACTTACTGTATGTGTTCCCTAACCGTATTGTCTCATTTCTTTCTTAGCTAGCAAGGCAAGCACTATTTGAATAAATGTTTGGCTTTAAATAATTGAATACATTTAAAATCTGCTATCTTTCTTTACTGGGAATTTTTTGAAGTTGCCCTGGAATGTGCAGACTGCGTTTAACAATGTAAGGAGTTGCTGTTTTGAAATTTAAAACAGAGAGGGAGTGCAAATGTTGGCTTTAGGATATTTGGGCAAAGAGCTTTGTGTTGAATTCTAAGAAACCATTTTCATTCTTTACAAAACCATAGAAACGTTTGATGTTTAATACCAGCTGATATGTTAATCATTGGTATCATGTGGCCTGTTGCTTACCAGCATCATAAAGGGCTTTAACAAAATAAACAGGTAGTCCGATTCTCCTATTGCCGCAACACAATATTGTGCTAAGCAAAAGGTTCATTTAATATTTTATGATGGTTTCATTTTCTTTAAGAGGTGTTTGGTTTTGCTAAGAAACAATTAATGATGTGTATCTTCTTTATGTTTGTTTCAGATTTGCAATGAAACTGTTTGTTTTGAGAAAGATAAGAGAGATGGCACAGCATGGTCAAAATCAATGGCTAACAGAATTGTAAATAGTCGCACACCTGATTGCCTGTAGCACAGAAAATTCACCTCCAGGCAATTAGGCTGGGAAGCTATACAAAAGTTTTCTCTTCTTTCTGCACACAGATAAGCTGGGGGGGGGGGGAGTGGACAGCTGGTAATTTTTGTGGGCTTGTCAGTTGGATTAGCATTGCATTGGGGTTTACGCAAGACGTATTCTGTTTTAAGCCTTACCACATGGAAGCGGGACGTGACTTTTTCCATTCAGCTGTTTACTAAAAAGTTAAATCATAAGTGCTGATACAAGGCTAAATAAATCTTCTTGTCTTTCCTGTTGACTTTTCTTTCCCTCCACAGCCATGGAGCACATCTGCACAAAGCAGAAACATCTGAGGCAGGCAAAAGGAAATGTGCAATTTCAGTCAGCTGGTCTCCATTTTGGGTGCATATGTTCTTGATAAGCTCATTTTCCACACTTCCTCAAGGAGGAGGAAAACTTGGTGGGAAGCCAGCCAGCGGTACATTACCAGAGAATATAGCTAGGGAAGAAAAGTGCTGCTTCTCTTCCACAGGGACTAATTTTTTCTTTCTCCTTTCCTCTCCCTTGCAGAAGCTGGCAGCGACCAGAATTATGTGACCTCGGAGCCTCAGCTAATCTTCTATCCCAGCATCACCTATGCAGTCATTGGCAGCTCTGCCATTTTTGTGCTGGTAGTGGCCCTCCTCGCCTTGGTTTTGCACCACCAGCGAAAGCGCAACAACCTCATGACGCTTCCTGTACATCGACTGCAGCACCCCGTCCTCCTCTCCCGACTGGTTGTACTCGACCACCCACACCAGTGCAGTGTCACCTACAATGTCAACAACGGGGTCCAATACATGTCCAACCAGGCCTACCACAGGCCACCAGACCTGGACTCCCCACCATCCTATTCAGAAGCTGTCCTAGACCAAAGGTATGTGCACTAAGCATGCGTCCCAGCACTAGTCCAGTATAAAATAGTTGTCGCTTGTAAACTCTGTGGCACCATCACTTCTGTGGCATAGGGAACATAGGGTGTTGCTGAACTAGAACTCCCATCTTTTGGGAGCTGCAGTTCAGCAACATCCGGAGAGCCAAAGTTCCTCACAGCTGGCATATAGTGCTATTTCTACAAACAATACTTCACTTTTATAGAATACAATGAGAAAGACTGTTTTATCATAATAGTGGAGTTGTGCATTGTTGTTGTTTTAACCAAGGAAGTCGTAGGCACTTTTGATGGAAATGGGGAGTGCAGAACTTTCAAAGCACTAAGTATTCTTTAAAATGTGCATAATGGCAGGCCATGGTTGCCAGAGGTTGTGGGGAGGGAGGCAGAATCTACTTTTTCTTCCTGTTCGCCATTTTTCCTTTAAGGGGCTACACAAGCACTTTTGCACTCAAATGGTACAGTATGGGAGTGTTCAACCTTTAAAGAATAAATAATTCAAAACAAAATTAAACTTTCAAAAGGTTGCGCACAAGGAAGGGGGCAGGGAATTGTCATTCACCATTAATGGCATCGCTAAGTGCCATGGGGTTCTTGAAACCTTGTTCTGAAGCGCACTCACAGTCGCAATTCCCACATGTGGGAGAGGAAACTGCATTTCCCCGACACAAATGCTTAGGTTTGTGCCTTAGGAGAATGCATCATCTCTGTGTGGAAGTGCTACCTTGAGAGAAGTCATCTGGAGCCTCTGAAAGAGATAGTACACAAAGCTCATTTATTGTGCAAGAAAGGGAAAAAAAAGAAAGAAAACTCACTTTGTAAAAGACTTTGCCTGTAGGATTCTTTGTTCATAGTTCATTGTGTTGACTAACAGTTTATTAGTGACTTCATGTATTTATTTTGAAATTTGCCTTGGATTTCCCAGATTTTAAAATGTAGCTCTTGAAACTCGCTGGCATGCCGGCTGCATCATCAGACCCTGATCCAATAAAAACATTATCTGCCCACAGTCTGTTGTGGGAGATATGTGGCTACAACAGTGCTTTGTAGGAATAGGAAGCCAATCCGTTCATTTCTTGGCTTTACTACCATGGCCGTCATGGCTTCAGTAGTGATTGTGGTGATTGGTGGCAGCAGGCAGCAGCTTTGTAATGTTGATAGATTTCCAGCATGCCTTGAACTTAGGCCAGCAGTCCAGTTCTTCTTCATTGCTGTCCTGGGGCTAGGAAGAATGGCCGGAATCATGTAGAATGAAATGTTCGGTAGCCCAATATCAGCTTGTGCATTTCATTTACCATTTTCATATAGGGGGATGGGGAACAGGAGAATGAAGGTCCTAAATATTCCTTGCCACATATATGCCAAGCATTATTCATGTTGGAGTGCTTACAAAACTACATTTATATAGGACTTGCTATCCTCTCTTGTTATGCTACAGAGTAAGTAAGCCCAGCGCTCTCACTCTCACTCCTTCCCCCCCCCCCATTGGACAGATGGTACTTAACAGCACTTTGAATGCTGATTCAGCCATCTGTCTTGAACCCCATTTTTCTGGCAGGTGGTCCACTTTTTAAAAACATATTAAAATGTATTCATTTAAACTTTTAATTTTTCATTTTACAAAATAGTTTTTTAAGATTTGCAAAATCATTCCATGGAAGTCTTAATGTCACAGGAGTCAGTCAATCTGTGCTGTGCATAGCCAGAACCAAGTTTTCCTGCATGGAAAACAGTTTGTATATAAACAAATACACATCTGGCTTGCCAACTAAGATAATATATGTATGTAGCTAGGTATCCTTTCTCCAGTACATATAAGGTTAGTGTGCTTGGTATACAGTGGTACCTTGGTTCTCAAACTTAATCCATTCCAGAAGTACGTTTGACTTCCAAAATGTTCAGAAACCAAGGCATGGCTTCTAATTGGTTCAGGCACCCGGGAAACAATAGCCGACAGCCGCATCGGACATTTGGCTTCCGAAAAACGTTTGAAAACTGGAACACTTGCTTCCAAGTTTTTGGTGTTTGGGAACCAAGGTGTTTGAGTACCAAGTCATTTGAGAACCAAGGTACCAGTGTAGCAACAATCAGATACTTCATGTTCTCTTTGTACCTTTAGTAATTTGCCGTCTCATTTATACCTTGCAGCAGACCACCGTGGTTTGATCTTCCTCCACCTCCTTATTCCTCAGAATCAGAATCACAGAGTCATATAGAACTCCCTCCATATCGCTCTCGGACTGGGAGCGTGGCAAGCACAGATGCTACAGGGGCAAGAAGTCCAGGGACTGTGGACAGTAGTCGGACGAGAAGCACCGCTGCCAGTGTGGACTCTCGCGGCGCACCATGTGAAATTACAGCTGAGCAGAGTGACTCTCTGATCAATTCAGATTCTGTCAGAGTGCTGTAAACAGTAAGATTCTTGTGGATCGACTGCTTGGGCTTGGACTGGACCTAAGAAGTCCAGGGTCACTTGGACTTCTTCTACACAATGAGATTCTGTAGCGCATTCCACACTGAAAGAAACCGGGGCTTTGCAAACACCGTTAACAGCTTTGCCTCATGGGAATGTGAATGACACCAGTGGCCTCAGCCACGTTAGTCTCCAATGTTTTGTTTTGAGCTCCAATGTTTTGTTTTGTTTGGGAACAGTTCTGGAATTTCAGTTCAGATTTAACTTTTTGACTTTCTGCAACACATCATGCTTTTAAGGTATTTCAAGGGTATTGACTATGTGCATGTGTCGGAATATAATATAATATATGCACATGCGCCTAGATCTATACCTACATTTCAAAACATCTCTATGTGTTTTTTCTTTATTTTTTTAAAAATGTGTATTTATGTCTTGTAAGTATGTATGTAATATACAAAACTTGCATTATGCAAGTATTGATCTGTGTTGCTGGGGGCTACTGGAATCACCACAAGGGGGCGGGGAGGGGAATCCAAGCCTGAAGAGGAAGCAGAACTGCTATAACAGCCCAACATACCTACGCTACATTCAGTTTGACTTGCTTACTTTGTGCTGGAATACGGAACCGAATTTTGAGGTCAGCTTTATGTCCATGTTTTGATGGTTAGGTGTCAAAATAGCCAGTCTGCAGACTCATCTAGTAGTCACAGAGTACTTTATGTCAGCCTTTTCCCCAGTGCTTCAGACTCTTAAGAAGTTTATCTTTCAGGGTTTTGTAGCGATAATTACTGTGTCTTGGGATTTCAGCTTCCTATCCAGAGTGGGAATGGTTTAACTAGGCATAGGCAAACTCGCCCTCCATATGTTTTGGGACTACAACTTCCATTATCCCCAGCTAACAGGACCAGTGGTCAGGGATGATGGGAGTTGTAGTCCCAAAATATCTGGAGGGCAGAGTTTGCCTGTGCCTGGGCTTGACCATTTGGAGGTTCCTTTTGAGTCCCCTGTTCTGATAGATATATGAATGTCTGTCCTCGTCTCAAGATTTTAGGGTGTTTCAGGCTACATGTGTGCCAAAATTAATCTTTCTGATTGCAGTTAGAGGCATGCTTTATTTCCCATTTTAAGAGAGTGAAGTGACATTTTCCTCTCTCTTTTACCCCCTTTCCCTTTTTTATCATTTGAAGTGCCTTGGAATATGCAGGTACCAAATTTCAGAGCTGTAGCTCATCAGGAAATAACTTTGATACTCTATGAATTACAACTGTTTTGATACAGGGGAAAAAGAAATCACATTCACTCTTTGGTGTTTGCTGGATGAAATTATGATTCACACTCTATACAGCAAGCTTCATTTGCTACATTCGCACCAGCATTTTCAGGCATAAACGCAAAGTGGAGGGGCATGTGAGCTCTTTTCTTTGCCTGCTTGCAAACATTCAGCTGTCCTGTACAGCACATACCGCTGCAAACACCAGCGTACACATGACACTCACATTTCTGCATGGTGTGACTCAGTCTTTAAAATGATCAGTACTTGGGCATCATTCAGCCCCTGAAATCAAGATACTGTGTTTATAGGATTTAATTGGCTGCAGTGTCTCCTCTTTTACCCAATGCATTTCTTTAGGCTGTACATTTGTGTTGAAATATTTAGTTTTGGACTTCTGAAATAAATACTTTTTTTAATTGTCTGTTTGCATCCCTCCCTCCCTCCCCCCACAGGTCAAAATAAGAAAGGAATTTTTTCCCCTTGGGAAACTAAAAAAAGAAAAAGAAAGAATAAGCCTGGATAGCTCAGTTGGTTAGAGTGTGGTGCTGATAACGCCAAGGTTGCAGGTTTGATCCCTGTATGGGGCAGCTGTATATTCCTGCCTTGCAGGGGGTTGGACTAGATCCCGCCAGATGTTTTTTGGCCTACAACTCCCATGATCCCAAGCTAGCAGGACCAGTGGCCAGGGATGATGGGAATTGTAGTCCTCAAAAACATCTGAAGGGCTGTGGTTGAGGAAGCCTGGACTAGATGATCCTCAGGATCTCTTTCAACTCTACCATATTATGATTCTAGGTATAAGTAGGGCAGTATAGGAGTATAGTGTGCTTTTCCAGCTCACTCCAAGGAACAGCTTGGTAACAGGACAAATACACTAGCATGTCTCGGAACCGTGCACATTTGGTAGATGTTAAAATTTCCTTCAAAGGCAGCCTTATTTTCATATTCATATATCTTAAAATTATGCCCTCTATTGTGGTAACACTAAACCCCTGAAGGGGCTATAACTTTTGAAGTGTGTTGAGAATTTGAATGTTTCATAACTGAATTTAACACAAAATGAGGTTTTAAACCTTATTTTAAATAGTAATGCATAAATAGTACATTTCCCCCCTGCAGTGCATTAGCTAAGATTCTTCCTAAAGTTATTTACATAAGCCAGGATCCAAAGAGCTACTTTAGCACCTAAGGGCTTGGGCAGTCCTTGTGTAGTTTTCTTTTATTTTCTTACTGTCTGCTATTCATTCTCACATATTTGTCCCTTCAGTGTGAGATGGCATAGGAGCAGCTCTTTAAAAAACACAAGCCTGAAGCCTCCATGACCACGAGGAATTTCAGATCCCAGTCAATAGTATTTGCCTAATACAGGGAAGGGGAACCTTTGACCCACCAGATTATTTTTTTTGCTGGCTGGGTCTGATGGCACTTGGACTCCAACAACATTTGAAAGGGTGCAGGTTCCACATCCCTAGTCTAATACATGTTCATTTCTATCAGTGGAGCAGTGCATATTCCAGGAATAAAAGTTCACATTCCAAATAGGGATGCAATCCAGCAAAACATGAGTGAGCAGACTTAAGGTGTGCAGGATCTACTTTTCATTTTACTAAAACTCCCAAGATCCACGCATTGGAGTCGGGCACAAAAGATTTACACTCAGTGCTATTTTTCTAGAAAAAGAGGTGCCAGCACTCACCCCTTCTTCTCTTATAATGGCAATGGCATTCACCTGAGAGGTGCCGGAACTGAGTTGCAGCAAGTTCCAGCTGAAAAAAGCCCTGCTTACACATTGAATTAAAGAACATGGTGCTCCTGAGCACCTGCTGAGCCCAGGGACTTATTTTGAGTCCCAGAACTGAGCTGATGAGTTCACAGTCCTTCCCCCCTTCACACAAAAATCCATTCCTGGTTATACCCCCATATCCCTCATTTCAGCAGTCTTAATTTAATGGTGTGGAAGAGTTTTCTTGGCAATCAACCAATAGATACTGATCTACCTTCTGCCCACCTCTGATGTATATAATTGAAATGTATTTTGGTTCCCAGGAATGAAAATGGAGTATTTATTCATGTTATTTTATTTAACAATGCTTATATACCTCTTGATTGTAAGTCGATCCTCTAAGTGGTTTACAAGAAATAATCTCCAAACGAATAGTTCAAAACTTCACCAAAACTTTACCCTACAAGAAGCTTAATATTGGGCAGCAAAAATTAAAATGGCAATCAAGTTGCAGCTTCTGATTTTTAGCTGCGTATTGCTTTTATTGCCTGTTACTAAAATATTGAGTTTGTCTCAAATCTGTGGAATTGCCCTCATTATTTTAAAGATGAAACTGCTGCATGAGCAAGTCAGGCTTTGTCACTGAATGGACACCCACTGTTTTGCCGTGGCTTTAGCTTAATTAAATGAGATGGCAAACATATCTGAGCTGTACAGCTTCAAAATACAGGGGGAGCACAGAAAACTCAATGCTCCCCCCCCAAAAGAACATATCGGACATAGGAAAAAAATATAATGGAAGCTACAGCCCTTCTCTCTTATGTTTAGGTTCCTTATGTGCACCCTCTGTATGTGTCCATTTGTATGGACGTTTTTTAAAATCTGAAAGGGACTTAAGTTCCATACAGCGGAAATAGGAAGCAGATTATTGATCAGTTCTAGGAAACTTGATGTGCAGACAGCCTTGTACTATTTTCACTGTCAAATCATAGAGATTCGTGTTTATAAAAATGTTTCATTGATAGCCATTGGCTGTATTAGTTTTACATTAACTTTAAATTGTGATTTTCACAGGCTTTATAGAATTGTCTGTACATCACTTTGGGAGCAGTTGCTAAAAAGTGCCCTAGAAATCTTGCAAATAAAACAGATCTGGTACAGACATGCCCTAAGGCAGCTGAGCCTCCACTATCAGCCACTGCATCTTACTCCTTGCCTCTTGAGAAGGTTCTTTCTCCATTATGCCCTCCCCGGTTACAAATTAAGCTCTTTATATGATCATAGAGTGATATTGGCCGTCATTCGGCAGGTCTTGTAAGTTATATTCTTAGTAGAAACTCCACATTTAGAGGGTTTTTTCGGTGCTCTGTTTCTTCTTTGTTGTAGTGGTCCTGAGAAACATTAAACTGCTTTTGAATACGTCTTCAGTTTTTCCCTCCTTTTTTAAAGATCTGAAGTTTGTGGGCAGAAGAGGCTATTATGATATATATATAAAACCATAGCATATCTTCAGATACTGCTGCAGGCTGTGGCCAGCATATCATACATTTTAAAGGTTCTCCCAACTTTGGCTTAGATTAGCCTCTTGGTAGTCTCAGAAGTGGGACGCGGGTGGCGCTGTGGGTTAAACCACAGAGCCTAGGACAGGGGTCTGCAACCTTTAAGACAAAAAGAGCCACTTGGACCTGTTTCCGAAGAAAAAACAACAACTGGGAGCCGCAAAACCATTGCGACATTTAAAACAAATATAACACTGCATACATTGTTTCTTAGCCCAATGTTATCCTCGTCATTATAAAAATAACTTTTTTGACACTTTTTAATTATTTTTTGTTTGACCCCTCAGAATTACTCCTCCTCATAGAAATAAACGTTATATTAACAAGTTACCTTTTTTTGAGTGTGTGTTCTTCACTCCCCTTCAAAACAGTAGCTGCAAATTGCAAAGCAATAGCAGCAAATCAGCCAGCAACAAAGACATGCTATATACCGTATTTTTCGCTCCATAGGACGCACTTTTCCCCTCCAAAAATGAAGGGGAAATCTGTGTGCGTCCTATGGTGCGAATGCAGGCTTTTGCTGAAGCCTGGAGAGCGAGAGGCATCGGTGCGCACCGACCCCTCTCGCTCTCCAGGCTTCAGGAAGCTATCCGCAAGCCTTGCAAGCCCGGCGGGAGTTCCCACAGGCTCACAAGGCTTGCGGGCAGCAGCCTGCAGCCCCAGCGAGTGTCCGCAAGCCTTGCGCGCCTGGCGGGAGCTCCCGCCAGGCGCGCGAGGCTTGGGGCAGCAGCCTGTTGCCCGAAGCACAGGGAGCCCTCCGGAGGGCTCCCCGTGCTTCAGGCGAGTGTCTGCAAGCCTTGCGCGCCCGGCAGGAGCTCCCGTCGGGCGCGCGAGGCTTGGGGCGGCAGCCTGCTGCCCGAAGCACGCGGAGCCCTCCGGAGGGCTCCCCGTGCTTCGGGCGAGTGTCTGCAAGCCTTGCGCGCCCGGCAGGAGCTCCCGTCGGGCGCGCGAGGCTTGGGGCGGCAGCCTGCCGCCCGAAGCACAGGGAGCCCTCCGGAGGGCTCCCCGTGCTTCGGGTGAGTGTCTGCAAGCCTTGCGCGCCCGGCAGGAGCTCCCGTCGGGCGCGCGAGGCTTGGGGCGGCAGCCTGCCGCCCGAAGCACAGGGAGCCCTCCGGAGGGCTCCCCGTGCTTCAGGCGAGTGTCTGCAAGCCTTGCGCGGGCGCGCGAGGCTTGGGGCGGCAGCCTGCCGCCCGAAGCACAGGGAGCCCTCCGGAGGGCTCCCCGTGCTTCGGGCGAGTGTCTGCAAGCCTTGCGCGCCCGGCAGGAGCTCCCGTCGGGCGCGCGAGGCTTGGGGCGGCAGCCTGCCGCCCGAAGCACGCGGAGCCTTCCGGAGGGCTCCCCGTGCTTCGGGCGAGTGTCTGCAAGCCTTGCGCGCCCGGCAGGAGCTCCCGTCGGGCGCGCGAGGCTTGGGGCGGCAGCCTGCCGCCCGAAGCACGCGGAGCCCTCCGGAGGGCTCCCCGTGCTTCGGGCGAGTGTGTGCAAGCCTTGCGCGCCTGGCAGGAGCTCCCGTCGGGCGCGCGAGGCTTGGGGCGGCAGCCTGCCGCCCGAAGCACAGGGAGCCCTCTGGAGGGCTCCCCGTGCTTCGGGCGAGTGTGTGCAAGCCTTGCGCGCCTGGCAGGAGCTCCCGTCGGGCGCGCGAGGCTTGGGGCGGCAGCCTGCCGCCCGAAGCACAGGGAGCCCTCCGGAGGGCTCCCCGTGCTTCGGGCGAGTGTCTGCAAGCCTTGCGCGCCCGGCAGGAGCTCCCGTCGGGCGCGCGAGGCTTGGGGCGGCAGCCTGTTGCCCGAAGCACAGGGAGCCCTCCGGAGGGCTCCCCGTGCTTCGGGCGAGTGTCTGCATGCCTTGCGCGCCCGGCAGGAGCTCCCGCCTGGCGCGCGAGGCTTGGGGCAGCAGCCTGTTGCCCGAAGCACAGGGAGCCCTCCGGAGGGCTCCCCGTGCTTCAGGCGAGTGTCTGCAAGCCTTGCGCGCCCGGCAGGAGCTCCCGTCGGGCGAGCGAGGCTTGGGGCGGCAGCCTGCCGCCCGAAGCACGCGGAGCCCTCCGGAGGGCTCCCCGTGCTTCGGGCGAGTGTCTGCAAGCCTTGCGCGCCCGGCAGGAGCTCCCGTCGGGCGCGCGAGGCTTGGGGCGGCAGCCTGCCGCCCGAAGCACAGGGAGCCCTCCGGAGGGCTCCCCGTGCTTCGGGTGAGTGTCTGCAAGCCTTGCGCGCCCGGCAGGAGCTCCCGTCGGGCGCGCGAGGCTTGGGGCGGCAGCCTGCCGCCCGAAGCACGCGGAGCCCTCCGGAGGGCTCCCCGTGCTTCGGGCGAGTGTCTGCAAGCCTTGCGCGCCCGGCAGGAGCTCCCGTCGGGCGCGCGAGGCTTGGGGCGGCAGCCTGCCGCCCGAAGCACGCGGAGCCCTCCGGAGGGCTCCCCGTGCTTCGGGCGAGTGTGTGCAAGCCTTGCGCGCCTGGCAGGAGCTCCCGTCGGGCGCGCGAGGCTTGGGGCGGCAGCCTGCCGCCCGAAGCACAGGGAGCCCTCCGGAGGGCTCCCCGTGCTTCGGGCGAGTGTGTGCAAGCCTTGCGCGCCTGGCAGGAGCTCCCGTCGGGCGCGCGAGGCTTGGGGCGGCAGCCTGCCGCCCGAAGCACGCGGAGCCCTCCGGAGGGCTCCCCGTGCTTCGGGCGAGTGTGTGCAAGCCTTGCGCGCCTGGCAGGAGCTCCCGTCGGGCGCGCGAGGCTTGGGGCGGCAGCCTGCCGCCCGAAGCACAGGGAGCCCTCCGGAGGGCTCCCCGTGCTTCGGGCGAGTGTCTGCAAGCCTTGCGCGCCCGGCAGGAGCTCCCGTCGGGCGCGCGAGGCTTGGGGCGGCAGCCTGCCGCCCGAAGCACAGGGAGCCCTCCGGAGGGCTCCCCGTGCTTCGGGTGAGTGTCTGCAAGCCTTGCGCGCCCGGCAGGAGCTCCCGTCGGGCGCGCGAGGCTTGGGGCGGCAGCCTGCCGCCCGAAGCACAGGGAGCCCTCCGGAGGGCTCCCCGTGCTTCAGGCGAGTGTCTGCAAGCCTTGCGCGCCCGGCAGGAGCTCCCGTCGGGCGCGCGAGGCTTGGGGCGGCAGCCTGCCGCCCGAAGCACAGGGAGCCCTCCGGAGGGCTCCCCGTGCTTCGGGCGAGTGTCTGCAAGCCTTGCGCGCCCGGCAGGAGCTCCCGTCGGGCGCGCGAGGCTTGGGGCGCGAGGCTTGCCGGAGCCGCGGCAAAGGCGTTAAAGAGCCGCATGCGGCTCCGGAGCCGCAGGTTGCCGACCCCTGGCCTAGGACTTGCCGATCAGAAGGTCAGTGGTTCAAATCCCCGCAACAAGGTGAGTTCCCATTGCTCCGTTCCTGCTCCTGCCAAACTAGCAGTTCGAAAGCACACAGTGCAAGTAGATAAATAGGTACCACTCTGGAGGGAAGGTAAACGGAGTTTCCGTGTGCTGCTCTGGTTCGCCAGAAGTGGCTTAGTCATGCTGGCCACATGACCTGGAAGCTGTATACTGGCTCCCTTGGCCAATAAAGCGAGATGAGCGCCACAACTCCAGAGTCATCCGCGACTGGACCTAATGGTCAGGGGTCCCTTTACCTTTTCCTAGCCTCAGAAGTGCCCATCTCAGTAAGCAATTCATTTCATCCTTTTGCATTTGAAGAATGTAGTCTAACAAAACAAAAGCCAGGTCCCTTACGCCTTGCTTGAGAAGGTGCAGTAGCAGCAGTGTGATTGAGAAGGTGGGATGTTTATCCAGTTAAAAAGAGCATTGCATCTTTTCAACTGGAATTACGGCATTAAACCTGTATGAAGTCTCTAAACTCAATTTGTACTTTGAACTTTTTAAAACTGAATTGTATCTAAGTATACAATGCCATTGCATCCAGGGTGCAGCTGGGCATAAAAGAGATGGCTGTGGACAGAGGTAACTTCCTTCCTTAGCCAAAACCACCACACAGCACCCTTCAGAAACTATAGTTCCCAGGATTCTGGGGGGGGGGTGCACTTAAAAACGTGTGGTGTGTGCACAGTCTTGAGCAGGGGTCAGCAACCTTTTTCAGCCATGGGCTGGTCCACCATCCCTCAGACCATGTGGTGGGCTGGACTATATTTTTTTGGGGGGGGGGGAATGAATGAATTCCTTGCCCCATAAATAACCTAGAGATGCATTTTAAATAAAAGTACACATACTACTCATGCAAAACCACGCTGATTCCTGGACCATCCGCGGGCCAGATTGAGAAGGCGATCTGATCTTCAGTCTCATGTATGCTCTTCCATTCCCTTTCCACAAGAGTCCTGGTACTTAAAGGGAGCAGCACACCAGGAAACATTCACTCTCAAATGTAACATTCAACGTGTACTGCAAGCTGCCAGCTACACAGTTTTGGTTCAGGCCTCCTTTTCAAGGAATGCAAATGCAGGGTGTATTCAGTCCTCCCTACAAGACTAATATTGCAGCCCAGAGTCTCACTAGCTACGTTTGATTGGTGTATTGGCAGCTTAAGTGAAAATGCTGAGAATTCTATCCCCTGAACCCTTTTATTTTCCATTCGCTTCATCCCATGGAGACAGCCCCCCCCCCCTTTAAATCGGCTTGGTTTTCTTTTTCACTTTGCTCTCCCAGTTTTATATAAGAAACAAAGTAGGAAGTTGGAGATTTTAAACCCATGCCTGGCTAATGTTACCTGCCAAAAACTGGAAATGTTTCAAATTATAGTCTGGTTTGTTGTCACTTTTGTCAGCTCATTATATAGCTTGGACCATTTTTGCAATATTGGAAGGTCAGCAGAAGCAGCTTGGCTGAGTTCTGATGTATACTTTGTACATTTAACATGTTCTTTTGGGGTTGTTATTGTTCAGCATCATTAAATCTCTTAAAAATGTTGATCTTTCTTAAAGCTGTTTGTGAGCGGGGAAAGGAAATTAATCTAAGTTAGCTGCAAAATGCAGAGAAGTGTCCTTTATTTTGCTTTCCAGTTTTCTGAGTCTCACGTTATTGTCACAAAGGCAGCCTGAAGCCGCGTGTTCTTTTGCCTTTATTAGCTCTCAGCCTTGCCCCCTGATGGCCCCTGTCAGATGCAGGACTTCATTATGTGCAACGAAACTCCTTTAATTGTCTCTTTCATCATACGCTGTACATAAGGGCAAGAAATGTTTTTAATCAAAACTTCTGCAGCGAAATAATTTGGGGAGGAAACATCTTGATGGAAAGGAAAGTTCAGAAATAATAAGGCTTTTGTTGTTTGCTTGATTGCACAGTAATGGTTTCGAGTTCCAGCTTTGCTGACTTGTCTGCAAATGCTCCTCTCTCTTTTTTCTTTCTCCTGGTGAGTTATAACTTAGCAGAAGCTAATATTCGCTGGCGTGTTTGGAGCTTTTAAACCTGGTCTGAAATGCCATTTTCCAGCGTTGCTTCACATTTGCAGGTAGCAGAAGGGAAAGGGGACATTTCAGCAATTTTGAGGGGTGGGGACCGCCACCAAGCTTCTGAAACGATGCAACATCGTGATGTAAAAAACATCCAGCTTAATGGGGCGTGGTGGATGGCAACACACTGCGAGATGGAGTTTTAGCACCACAAGAACACATGCAAAAAACAACAACCTTCCCATCACTCCTAAGCTAAGCCTTGAAAATCTCAAGCAGTCTTCCTGGTCCCCTAGAAGCTTACCAAAATGGTGCTTCACTTGTACAGCCTGCAAATAAGAAGAGCCAGAATACCAATGGATTAGGCCATTGACCCCTCTAGCCCCACAACCTGTTCTCACAGCAACCAACCAGGTGCCTTTGAGAAACTAGCAAGCAGGATTTGAGCACGCCTCTTGCAGTTTTCAGCCACTGGTATTCAGAAGCATTTCTGTCTCCAACCTGTGGAGGTAGAGCATAGCCACCATAGGTAGTAGCTGCAAAAGTCAGGTAGCATTTTTATTTTATTTTTTTGTCTCGGGTGATCTATTCACATAAGAACATGGGAAATTGCCTTAGACCATCGGTCCATTTAGCTCTGAATTGTCTACACTGGCTTCCCTGATTTGTGCAAATATCCTCCAATTTTGACAACTCATGGAGATGTGGGAAAATAAGTACAGTGGTACCTCGGGTTACGAACGCTTCAGGTTACAGACACCTGTACCTTGGGTACAGAAATAGTACCTCGGGTTAAGAACTTTGCTTCAGGATGAGAACAGAAATCGCGTGGTGGCAGCATGGCGGCAGCAGGAGGCCTCATTAGCTTAAGTGGTACCTCAGGTTAAGAATGGTTTCAGGTTAAGAACGGACCTCCAGAACGAATTAAGTTCTTAACCCGAGGTACCACTGTATGCAGAAATGTTTTCAAACATGAGCTACAGAGTTCAGCATCATTTCTCTCCCTCATCCCAGGTTAGGATGCCTCAGATTTCTGGACCTAGGTAACATGTTCCCTTCTTTCCTCTGCAACCTGCCTAATGGCAGAGCTGGTCCTGGTTGGCCAGAAACCAGTTCCTGATGCTAGCTATGTGATGTGAAATGGCAGGGGGTGGAGAGATGATCCCCCTGTGATCTCTGGTAATATACCTGGCTGGCTTTTTTGCAATATAGCTTGGAGTATTGCAGACATCTCTCTTTTCATGGAGAAACTATTTGACGCTATACCATCAGCTAGGGTTCCTAATACTGCTGAATATGTAACTGTTTGACCTGTGCTGATAACATAATAAAATGGGAGAGTGCCAGACGTTTGGGTGAGTCTCACTTGATGATTCAGTTTTGACATTTGCAAATTATATATTTCACTTTTGCTTTTTTAAGTTGCGATGGTTACATTCCATGTGATAAGCTCAGCATTGTATACCGATGAGCTATTCAAGTTACGTCTAGAAAGCTGCTCCCAATCAATATAATATTTCAGGCTAGATTACCTGTCATTCAAAAGTGCCGAAAGTCCCACAAGCTTTGATGTGCTGGATTCTCTGGAAAGATGGTTTATTGATTGCCAGTAAATCAAGGGAATGCTTTCACAGGGAAAATTTAAAGCCCTTTATTAAATATCGCTTTTAAAATCAAAGGCGAGGATTATTTTATATTTAAATTGCGAACGCTTATTCATCAACAATACCAGAGGAAGTAATAATCCATTTAACAACAGAACACAGACCAAGGTACAGTTATATACCGGTAGCTTTACCAAAGTGCCCCAAAGAGACTTGAATGGTCCACTTTTAAGAAGGGGTGGGGAGCACTGTGGCATTTGTGTCACTTGAGTGATGTTAGAATGCATGAAGACAGATTGCATACTCTCCCCTTTAACCTTTTTATTCATTCAAACAGAGCTGGGAGAGACTTCCTTCCAGAAACCCTGGAGAACGACTGCCACTCAAAGTGGACAACACTGAGGTGGATGGACCAATGGTCTGGCAGTATAAGGCAGCTTCCTATTTTTCTAAACTAAATTTTAAATCACGTAGATTTTTTTGTATACTTTTTAAAATTCTGCTTTCTCCTTTCGTTACGGCTAGATCTTTGTTTTGGTTTTGTTTAATGTTTTTTTTTAATAGATATTTATTAAGATTTTTTTTATAAAAGAAATACATAGATAATAAACAACATTACTTATATCATAACAAAATTTCATAACTTGTTTGGACTTCCTCACGTCTCCTGCTCCCACTTACATCGTTAAAAAGTTTTTTTCAAGCAAATTATCATCTTGTTTGCAATCTTATATCCACTCATTTAAGTATAGTCTAGCAATTCTCCGAAAGGTTTATGTTTTCCTTAATCTCACTTATCATCAAATTCCAATCTAGTATAGTGGTGGCCAATTATTTATGATCAAGCATCCTTCTTAACATTCAACCAAATTACAATATTTTTGTAAATAAATCTTAAATTTCTTCCAATCTTCTTCAATCCTTTCTTCTCCCAGGTCTCGGATTCTGCCAGTCATCTCCGCCAGTTGCATATAGTCCATCAGCTGCATCTGCCACTCTTCCAGTGTGGGTAGATCTTGTGTTTTCCAATTCTTAGCGATGAGTATCCTTGCTGCCGTTGTTGCATACATAAAAAGTGTTTGGTCCTTCTTTAACACCTTCTGGTCGACAATACCCAGGAGGAAAGCCTCTGGTTTCTTAGTGAAGGTATACTTAAATACCTTTTTCAACTCATTATATATCATTTCCCAGAAGGCCTTCACTTTAGGGCAAGTCCACCAGAGGTGAAAGAATGTTCCTTCATTTCCTTTACATTTCCAGCATTTGTTATCAGACAAATGGTATATTTTGGCAAGTTTAACTGGGGTCATGTACCATCTGTATATCATTTTCATTACATTTTCCTTCAACGCATTACATGCAGTGAAGTTCAACCCAGTGGTCCACAACCTTTCCCAGTCCTCAAACATAATGTTATGCCCAATATCCTGTGCCCACTTTATCATAGCAGATTTAACCATTTCGTCTTGTGTGTTCCATTTTAACAGCAAGTTATACATTCTTGATAGTACCTTAGTCTTTGGTTCTAACAATTCTGTTTCCAACTTTGATTTCTCCACCTGGAACCCTAACTTTTTGTCATTTTTAAAAACTTCTTTAATCTGAGCGTAATGTAACCAGTCTCGCACTTTGGTTTTGTTTAATGTTTAAGGTGTCGTCTTTTTAGCCCCATGTGAAGAGCCTCACAATGCTCTTTGTGTTTCAGTGGTGTCATCCAAATTTGGTGGCAAGTGTTCAGATATTATTTCGTTTTCTGAAAGTTTATGCAATCAGTAATATTTTTACTAGGTTGTGGCACTTATATCAAGCAGGGAGGTTACATATTACATATTCCCCCTGGAATCAAGATTAAGGGCCACCTTCCGAACGATAATCTTGGTCATTTGATTGTCCTTTTTACCCATTGTTCTCTCTCTTTTTTTGTATATATTGCTTGTTTTATGTTGCTATGGCCGTTGGCTAATGCAAATAAAGTTTATCTTATCTATCAAGTTCCCCCTGGAAACAAACTCCCTGGACTTCAAACAAACAAACAAAACAAAACAAACAAACAAACTTGTCAGGGGGAAATGTCAAACCCAGCCTTCTCTGATGTGTTTTTCTAGTGCACATAAGTTTGAATCCAGACTTGGGTAGTCACTTACTAAGCAGTGCACCTCTTGGCTGGAAAAAGCCAGTCAGAGTTATCGGGAAGAGACTTTGGGGCCAGGGTTGGTGGGGCTGTTGAGGATCCATCTGCAGCCTGGTATGGACTACCGTATTTTTTGTTCCATAGGGCACACCGAACTATAGGGCATCGGACTATAGGGCGCACCTAGTTTTTAGGGGGGGGGGAATAAAGGGGAAAAAATATTTTTCCAGCCCCCAAGAGCATCGAAGCCAAGACAGCGAGCCGGATCCATCTGGCTGTCTTGGCTTCCTCTTTAGCCATGCACAACCTCTCCAGCCGGGTGAGGCTTTAGCCTGAGCTTCCCCCGACCCCAGCCCCCAGAACAGGTCCGGGAGCGGCGACAAGGTTGCGCGCAGCCTTGCTGCCACTCCCAAAGCTTGTGGGGGTGGGGGCACACTCCGAAGGCTTGCGGATAGCTGTCTGAAGCCTGGGGAGCGCAGCGGGAGTTGGTAATCTCAACCTCAGTCATGTAGGGCTGTTTGACTATTTCATACAACTTGAAAGTAAAAGCAGAGAAGATGGTCCAATGCCAAATGTATTCAGTGAACCACATGCAGCATCCTTAGGCTGCCTATGGCTACTGATGCCACTGTGGCTTCCTTTATATATTTGGTCTATGTGAATACTGTAGTTACAAGTGCAATCCAGAGCATGTTCTTCTTCAAGAGACTTCTTTGTCATGCCTGAGTGCTAATTCATTAAGTTAAATAGTGCCAATAGGGGTAGCCATTGGCATTTTTTCTGGAAGGATCCAGTTAGAGAGTTGCATCCAATGGGTAGATTGCGTAGAGAGCTCCAGTGTTAGCGCCATCCTCCTTTTATGATCCATTCCATGACACTCAAGCATTGCAGGGAAGCTGCAGCCATATTGTGCTGATAAACATCTGGCTCTGATACTTAGAGAAGTCAGTATGGGAAGTGTAAAGAGGTTTAATGCCATTGATCTCAGGATTGCACAGCACAGTGTTAAAGTCATTGGCCAAATGATGCTGAATACTCACAGGGCTTGTGGTCATCTCAGTACAGTAAGTACAACATCCCAAAGCTCTCTTGGGCATCACCTAAAAGGCGCCTAGAAAGGAAAACCATTAAAATCCAATTGTAGTTCTACAATGTGAAAATCACTTCAGAATAACTTTTAACTTTCAATGGCTTGGAAAGAGTAACTGCTTTAAACTAGTGGCCTTAAGGTTGATAAAGCTCCATATCCCATTTGCTGGCCATAGCAGAAGTTCTTACTGTGACCTGCAAATCCTCTGTATTTAAGTGTGACCAATCGTTCAGTAGCAAAAGCATGGCCATCAGTTTGTCAACTCAATAACAAGATGTCTTGCCCTCATTTCAACTAAGACAAGTTATTATTGTTTAACAAAGCAAATAGCCTTCATTTTAATCGCAGGTCCCACCTACCACCTTGAATACATTGGCCTTGCAATAATAGTAATGGGAACGATCCATCAGGACCTTCTTCTGCAAGGAACTTTTTGAAATGGACATATGCAGCCAAGCACAAAAATGGTTTCTATTGCACTCACATTCATTTCAATATAGCTTGTGTATCAAATTCCTAATGGGTTGTACGCCAGATGTGTCTTTGCTTAAAAAAAAAGAAAAGAAACCTCTCTAAAACCTAAAAATATTTCTCACAGGTGCCCGTGATAGCTTGAAGTTAATCTAGGGCTGTACTACCCCCTCCTATTATTGCTCTATGACCAGACTTTCTGGAAACAGGAGGTATATACACAGTGGTTTACTAGCTTCTGACAGACCTAGAGTCTACGATTCATCCTTCAATTTCCCCTTTCAGATGGCTAGGTCTTAAACAAGCTCTCTGGAAACCACAAGTGCAGTTAATTTCCATTATCATAAACAGGGAGATAAAAGAGCCTTAGAATCATCTCTTTCGGTAGCACAAGAAATCTCAAAATCAGGAACAGCAGGAGTCCATTTGGAGTTGGCTTCATCAATCTCACCTATATTTTGGTTATTGGGTGTTGGGCTGCATACACACCATCCATCTGAAGCACAATTAAAACACATTACATCCACCAGAGAATTGTGGGAACTGTAGCTTGTTAGGGCTGCTAGGAATTATAGCTCTGTGAGGCACTACTGTTCCCAGAATTCTTTGGGGGAAGCCATGTACTTTAAATGTGACCTTTTTTTTGTCAGCAGAGGCCAATCAAGGGAAGAATCAAATTACTATTGTTCAAGAATAGTCTCTAAGCTCTTTTTTCTGTCCCCAAATTGCTGTATCTCTCTTAAGTCAGTCAGAAAAAGCAGACTTTTCATAGTTAAGTGTCCACTGACAGCATCTGCATCAACACAAAAGACAGACCCACAGCATCAAAGGAGTTTGATGGAAGCAAGAAGTCGCTCCACTGGCCCTGAAAGCTTGTCTGGAATCGATACAGCCTGCATTGATCCTTCGCCTTATAAGACAATATCCGAAGCTTGCGAGAAGAAAGTTGTTAAGGTTGCTTAATTGATATTAATGTAGCGTCTCAGTGGTGTTGGACTAACCACATGCAGATGCCTGTGAGATTTTCACAGACTGTTGACTAATTATATGTGTCTCCTGTTGTTGCCAAGCTGTTGATATCCAATCTTCTAAATGTTAGCATGTGGGTGGGTTTCTATTGAACCTTAGGAGCAATTTTTGGATGGTAAGAGCGGTTCAACCATTACCTAGGGGGGTGTTGGAGGCCTACAGGCAGAGGCTAGACATCCATTGCTTGGGCATTCTCTAGCTCTGGATTTTCTACATTGAGCAGGAGGTTGGAGCAGATGGCAGTCAAGACCCCTTCCAACTCTACACTAGTGGCCAAAATTGTGGGAACCTTTTGGAAAAATGTATTTCTGAGGTTTGATGGCTCATAATACCACTTTTTTGGAGTAATACCATAAAATTATATATCAATGAAAAAAAATTAATAAAGAATGCAATGCAATTATCTGTACAATGGTACCTCATGTTGCAAACCGTCCCCCTTACGAATTCTTCCGGTTACACGCTCCACTAACACAGAAGTAGATGCCCCTTCTTGTGAACTTTGCCCTGGGATGTGAGAGGAAATCGCGCTCCGACGGTGTGGCAGCAGTAGGAGGCACCATTAGGGAAAGCATGCCTCATGTTACAGGCGGTACCACTGTATTATATAAAAAGTTATAGCCAAATAACCAGAAAAAGGAAGCACAACTTGCTTAGGTTGTTTTCCTTCATTTGAATGTAGCCAATGAGTATGAGTGTTTAGAGAGCCAATCAGGTGTTATGAGCCATCAAACCTCAGCAATACACTTTTTCCAAAAGGTTTCCACAATTTTGGCCACTAGTGTATGATTCTAAGTTCAGCCTATGACCAGCCATTAGTTGCACTCTTAACATTGCTGTGCTTCCCATAGGTTATCGAAAAGTTGTCACTACATGTTTTCTATTGCTTACCACACCCCATGTGTTCCTTGCCACACTTCCCACTTCTATCCTTAATAGGGATAGTTATTTTTGGTCTACCATATGTGGTCTTTTGTGGAACTCTCCTGACAGCTTTAACCATTTATTCAAAAGCAGAACAATTCTTGGCCCCAAACCTTTAAAATAATTTCTGAACATGGATCTAAGTTCCGTGCCAGGGAAGAACCTCACAGTCCTTTGCTATGGATTTGCAGTTATGTCTAGAGGCGAATATAACAACAGGGCTTCCTCATGGCCATCTGCTTAATTTATGAACAATAGCTCAGTCCTTCTGCATGCTCAGCCAATCCAGACCCAATCAGGATAAGAGTCGTGACTCCAAAACCGAAGAGAAAAGCTTGCAGAGCTTTGCTTCCTGTTTCACCAAAGACATAAATTTACTCAGTGCTAAACTTCACCAGACCCATAAAAATTTGATGGGTCACAGAGAATCCAAACTTTATTCTGAAGGCCAAAAGAGATGGAAAACATACCACTCTCAACACCATCCAATCCCACATGATTTGTTGGCTGGCTGATCTCTTTCTTTAAAAATTCCCATAATAATTCCACTTACGACTCTGAATGGAATTTCCAGTTAACAAAGGTCTTTGTGCGGATGATCCATGCAGACCAAGGCCAAATGAATTACTGTAATGCTGAGCCCATTTAATTCTCAGAAATAGTGGCTCCAGTATAGCTTTCAGCTAAGCAAAACCCTTTACATGGGAACATAGGAAGCTGCCTTATAATGAGTCAGGTAGACAAACCAGAGGAAGAAGCCCTTCAACAACACAAGCAAAATAACCAAGTCAAGAAACAAAAATCGCCCCCCTCCAAGTAATAAAATAATAATAAGACATATGATCATAATTGTTGTTGATACATCTCTTTCTTTGTGGTCAACAATCCAAGCAATATACATTACTATGCATCCTTTTGTGTCTGTTAAAACTGTGGGGTTTTGGTATATATACTTTGACATAACTTTGTTAGAGTATCTGGAGACATTTCTCTTGAATTCTCAGGTGGGTGCTATTGTGGACCACCTTCCTGAGGATGATGGTGCTGCTTTGTTTACAAAAACCACAGCCTCAGCGAGATCAAAATAGCAACACATGCGCAGCAGCAGCAGAAGCTGGAAGGAGCACTCCAGCTGCCTCATGATACAGAGAAGCAATGGTGAAGGCTTGCTTGTCCACAAGGGCACCTGTGCAACGCAGGCCAGATTGACACTGGGGCATAGGCCTGGAGGCCGGAGGATGAAGGTGGCGGTAGCTGGATGCTGCCATGGCCATGCGCAACATGGGGGATCTGTGCTGCATGGTAGCATCCACCAAGTATAGCTGCTTCACACAGTGAGTCGCCTGCAAAGAAACGAGGGTATAAAACAGCAGGATTTCAAGTTGCAGCCTTGAAGAGTATGCACTGTAAACACTTTGCTCCCCATTAATGAGAGAAGGTGCTGGGGCGGCAATCTGAATCTCCCTATAAGATGATGTACCCCAGCATCTTGTCACATGGTTTTAGTTTCAAGATGGTGGTGGTGTCAGCATCTGAGTTGGTGACTGAGGCGATGAGTTCTGGCACTTTTTTTCTAGGAAAAAAAGCACTGATTATAAATATGTGCCAGTAAGAGACCCATGTGCCAGTCCAATGAAAATGCAAAAAAAAATATGCATAACTAAATCTCAGCAAGTCTGAACTATGAATATGAATCGTTAAGGTTCATATTCTAGGGTTGCCATAGGTCTGGAATTTCCTGGACATAGCAGGAAGCACTGTCCGGGTTGCAAATGCATGGGAAAATCTGAATGTAATGAGAAAAATCACATAAACTTTGCCAAAAGCTTAACAACTTTTGTGTCTGGGTTTTCACTTTTGAAATATGGCAACCTTATCATATTCATATCAATGAAATGAATATCGTATATAAAAAATACCATGCATCTGTAGAGTTAATGTACAAACCTAAAGCAGAACTACAGTTAATGTTTCTAGGCAGTAGTACTTAGTAGACTGAACCTGGGATCTTTTGCCTGCAAAGTAGATTCTCCGCCTCTAAGCTGCAGCTCTTTCCGTTTCCAGTACACTCGAGTACCCCTGTTGTTCACATATGCTGAAACTGGCTTGTACTTGAGCCCTTGTGTGATTCAAATTATATTAATTACTATCCAAATACAGGCAATTCTTCTGTATCATATGTTAAAACATTCTTTAGTACGTTGCTGAACAGAAATCTCACTTATATTCGCAAGAAACCCATGCCAGGGAAAATGGAATCTGTGCCAAAGCCACCCGTCATAATTGATCACGTACATTCACTCTGACATCTAAACACATTTTCCTGAAAGCAGTGATGGCATTAAAGTTCAAACATCTCTGACTGGCGGTGCACATTTACTTAGCTTGCAATCTGCAAATGTCGTTCAAGGCTAGCGCCCCTTCCCCTGAAAGGAGTCTCCTGCTCACATTTTAAACTGAGGATATTTTAAGGTTCTGTGACTTGAAATTCCTCCAACAGGGACAAGGTGGTAAGTGCTTTGATAGCAGTTGATACAGTCTGTTCGTTGCTGAAACTGACTTGAACTTTAAACAAATGGGCATATCATTTACGGAAGAGCACCATGGCTACTACTCACTCAGGTCCAGAACAAAGCATGTCGCATGTAAATGGGGCCTTTACGAAAGCTAATCAAGTTAATTCAATTGTTGCAGAGGTAAAAACCTTTGACAATTGGGGGATAAAAACTTGCCTTGGGGACAACAGGCCAACCACTGCCCTGCTGACCTGTGCAATGTCCACTTGTACCTTGCATGCATACCAGGGCAACAAACAGCTTGCCCTGATGGGCTTCACACAACATTCCCCCAAGCTCTAGCATGAGGACAATTGCAATTGAGGTTCACAGCTGATGGTCCCTTTTTGTTTCAAGCATCATTGTTTCAACATAAAGGCCAGTTCGTTCATGAGTATTCAACAACTGATTAAAGCAGTACTTCCCAAAGTGGCTGATACTGCTCCTTGGGAGGTGCTGGAATGATCCAGGCAGGCAGTAGTAGCCTTGGGTGCAATTAAAGGGTGTTGAATAAAAATATAGGCACAGTGGAAGCATAAAGAAAGAAGAAAAATTTGAAAAACCATTTGTACATGTTTTATCTGCTGTGTAATGACGCCTACCACCAAGTTGGGCACTGTTACAGGATGGCAACAATGCCTCCCCTGGATCTGGTGGTCGTGCTGAAGGCGAGGGGTTTTCCTGGGCTTGGGTGAACCCAGGCCCAGGAACTGTATTTCAGCTTTACTATGTTCTAAGACAGGCTTCATCAAACTCAGCCCTCCAGATGTTTTTGGCCTACAACTTCCGTGATCCCTAGCTAGCAGGACCAGTGGTCAGAGATGATGGGAATTGTAGTCTCAAAACATGTGGAGGGCCGAGTTTGAGGAAGCCTGTTATAGTACATAGGTAGAAATATACATACACAAAAGAACACATATCTATCACTGCATCTTTCAGTTTGTTTGCTTAAAGTGGGGGGCACAGAGTAAAAAAAAAAATTCTGAAAAGGGGGCAGCATGCCAAATTAGTTTGGGAACATTAAGTGGTGACTTTCACAGATCTTACAACATAATGGATAAACTTCTCATCAAAAGGATGCGGGTGGCGCTGTTGTCTAAACCACTGAGCCTCTTGGGCTTGCCAATCAGAAGGTCGCGGTTCGAATACCTGTGATGAGGTGAGCTCCCGTTGCTCTGTCCCAGCTTCTGCCAACCTAGCAGTTCGAAAGCATGCCAGTGCAAGTAGATAAACAGGTACCGCTGTGGCAGGAAGGTAAATGTTATTTCTGTGAGCTTTGGCTTCCATCAGTGTTCTGTTGCACCAGAAGCAGTTTAGTCATGCTGGCCACATGACTCGGAAAGCTGTCTGTGGACAAATGCTGGCTCCCTTGGCCTGAAAGCAAGATGAGCACCGCAACCCCATAGTTGCCTTTGACTGGACTTAACCGTCCAGGGGTCCTTTACCTTTAGACTTCTCATCACTTTATTGTCCACGTTTTTGTTTATTTGTTTGTTAAAGGTAAAGCTAAAGGGACCCCTGACCGTTAGGTCCAGTCGTGACCGACTCTGGGGTTGCGGCGCTCATCTTGCTTTATTGGCCGAGGGAGCCAGCGTACAGCTTTCGGGTCATGTGGCCAGCATGACTAAGCCCCTTCTGGTGAACCAGAGCGGCGCACGGGAACGTCGTTTACATTCCTGCCGGAGTGGTACCTATTTATCTACTTGCACTTTTACGTGCTTTCGACCTGCTAGGCTGGCAGGAGCAGGGACCAAGCAATGGGATAGGAGCTTACCCCATGGTGGGGATTCGAACCGCCGACCTTCTGATCAGCAAGTCCTAGGCTCTGTGGTTTAACCCACAGTGCCAACCACGTTTGTTTGTTATCTATGCTACAACATCTGCATTGGCTGCGCATTTGCTATCAGACCAGGTTCAAGGTTCTTGTGTCAATACACAAAGCCCTGAAGAACTTGGGTCCAGGACCATCTGAACCCTTCTATCCCACCCCAATCACTGAGATCACCTGAAGCAGCGCTATTAGCTGTTCCCCATGCTGCAGAGGCCCAACTAGTTTCAACCAGAAGTCAGGAATTGGATTGTGTTGGTCCTATGCTGTCCAGCAGAGATTTCGCAGGTATCTTCGCTTTTGACCTTCAGGCATCTCTTGAATACCCTTTCGTGCCAACAGACCTATGTGTCTGTTTTATTTTTATTGACTGATCAATCGATTAGCCGGTTGCTTGAATGATTATTCATATTGTTTTTAATGGTATTTTATGTTCTACACCACCCTGATACATGATGATACGGTGGTATAGAAATACTGTAATAAATAAAAGAAATAACTGTTTGTTAATTGCCCGATAACTTGAGTTCTGTATCTGGCATACAACCAAATCCTTTAAAAACAATTAAAACACTAAATCCATAATGACAATATACATTTAAAAAAATAACACAGAACACCTCGTGTTTGCCTGAAAATGACTTCAGGAATTCTCTTTGATGATATATTTGGGGTTCGGGAATTAAAGAATCATCCCTGCTACCTCTATATTAGCAGAGCATCAAACGCAAGATGACTAGAAGTGTGTGTTGGGGGGGGGGGAGCAGAGAAAGTGGATTGAAATTATTTTCAGATCTTTTTCCCCTCCTTCCTTGAAAATTCAGGTGAAGTTAATTAGATGGAATAGTAGCAGCTTCTGATCTGCAGCAGCTTCTCTTTCATCTTACCTCTCCATTAAAAATAAATGTATTCTCATTTCTAGTTTGAAGAAAGAGAAAAGGGGAGGGAGGAGCGAGGGAATGAGGGAGCGAGGAGGGTAACCTGGGCGCCCAGGTCCTGAAGTTCCCCAGATTCATTAAACTTTTCTGGTAAAATCTTGAGGGCACTGGGAACTGCAAGTAACAAATTAATGAGAATTTAGGAACTAATGATCCATTGTGAGGATGGTCAGTGGAAGGAATGGTTCACAATCTCAAAGAAATTGTAAAATATTAGTACGCTTCGTAATTTCATTAACATCCTAAATGTGTTCAGCTTAAAACGTTGAGAGCAGCAAGGATGTGGAGATATGAGAGGTGTTTCCTTTAATCACGTCTGACAATCTCAGTCAGTCAAGACTCCACATTAACCCTACAGCTCATTAATCACATTTAAGGCACCCCCATTCATCATGATTAAGAACACCCTGCTGCTATCCTAATGGATATTAAAATATTAATAAAGTCGAGTTGGGCAAGGATCGTAGGCTGCCTTTTTAGATTGTATGTGCCTTGGGACAGAGACCTGTCTTCCTGTCACACTGTAAAGCACCATGCATACTGATAGCACTTATATAAATAAATGCAGGCCCCTCCTTTATTTCCAGGGAATGGACCATGAAACATTTCCGGTGCAGGAAATTTAACAAAATTAACTGGGCCTTTTGGATCAGAGATTTGTAAGGTGGTCACCTCCTGGTTCTCAATTTATACTACTGCCCTGCAGAGTCTGAATAGAGCAGGTACGATATATTTTAAGGGTGCACACGAGCCCAAAGATTCATCTTGTACATGTATCTAAAAATTCTGATCTGTTTCTTAGCCACTCTTTTTGTTCTCTCCTCTTCAGTCTGTGCTCTGCGTTCCAAGCCACTCTATATAAAAGCTGTGGGTGCCCCATTCACTATACTGGGGAACCAACTGGCTAGAACTCCCCCCCCTTTTAACCAAAGTGGTTAAAATTTGGAGCTAACCTGCTCCAATTAAGTGTACCAAATTGTAACTACATAGATACAGTGGTACCTCACAAGACGAATGCCTCGTAAGACGAAAAACTCGCAAGACGAAAGAGTTTTTCGTTTTTTGAGTTGCTTCGCAAGACGAATTTCCCTATGGGCTTGCTTTGCAAGACGAAAACGTCTTGCGAGTTTGTTTCCTTTTTCTTAAAACTGTTAATACCCAGGGAATCCATGCTTCGCAAGATGAAAAAACTCGCAGAACGAATTAATTTCGTCTTGCGAGGTACCACTGTACATGCAAGGGGTTTTAAGCAAGGGTTCCGATCACCCCCAGGATAGGGGATACCCAAATTCACTGTTGCAAAGAAGTGAGATGGGTGCTAGATTGATGCCAACATGATATGGACAAAGCAATTTTCATTCAGATACAAGCAGCTTCTAATTTGCAAGCCCCCCCAAGCTGAGGAGGAAGAAGCTGACAGCTAATGGGACCCCCTAGACTGGTTGAATGTATGAAGGCTATCAGATGGGGTCACCTGAGGGAGACTGAGGTTGGTGAGGAAGAGTTTCTTTTGCCATAATGATCAGCCTTCACTGCCAGGAAGGCCCCTCTTACCCTAAGAGTTAGTAGTAGACTGTGGGCTCCCCATCCCATTTTAGGGAATGACAACCACTCCACTGACCTGCATAGGGTAAGGCATAGGTAAAGGGACCCCTGACCATTTTAGGTCCAGTTGTGACCGACTCTGGGGTTGCGGCACTCATCTCGCTTTATTGGCCGAGGGAGCCAGCGTATAGCTTCCGGGTCATGTGGCCAGCATGACTAAGCCGCTTCTGGCGAACCAGAGCAGTGCACGGAAACGCCGTTTACCTTCCTGTCGGAGCGGTACCTATTTATCTACTTGCACTTTGACGTGCTTTCGAACTGCTAGGTTGGCAGGAGCTGGGACTGAGCAACGGGAGCTCACCCCGTCGTGGGATTCGAACCGCCGACCTTCTGATCGGCAAGTCCTATGCCAAAAAACCAAGCAGATTTTACTCTCTCTCCACCCAAATCACTATGCTTGGAGTGCACTAGAAAATAATTCACTAGGATTAAAAACTACCGGTAGGTCTTTCTGTCAAAATGAAGAATGATCCTTGAGCTCTGGACATTTCTCCTTTCAGCTTGCTTTCCTTTCTTTGTGGGGGGTGTCAGTAGTGCAATGTTTTGAGAAACAAAGTCACAGAACCACTCAAAAGCTTAGGGAGGCATGGTCAGAAATGTATGAACCACCCTATAAAATTGTTGTTGGTTTTTTGTTTTTTTGTTTTTTAAAAAGAAATGTGAAAACCTTCCCCGAATCACCCCACCTTGCCTTGTAATTTGAGGTACGCATAGCCAATGCACACCCCCTAATATATGTTTAATGCAGGATGGGAAGAGTCCTTGACATTTGCATGCTGTGCTAATTGCAGAGGGATGGATCACTTTATTAATTTTTTTATTGGTAAAATTAACAAGGAGAAACGTGAAGTAAAATGAAAGGAGAGAAAGGAGAAAGAGAAACAGAAAAAAGTAAGATACAACTAATACAGTACTATTAACAACAGTAGACTACCACCAGTTCACATTGCCGACATGATGCCCATCAGTGCACAAATCTTAAACAGAAAAGTTCATATAAGCCCCCCAGATGTCCAATAGGTGTCCGCATGAAATTGATGCCTATATGAAATACGTTTCAATGTCGCCAGGGCAGTGAAGCCCTCAGACCATGGCACAATAGACATTGGGTATTTATCCTTCCAGGCTCAAAGTCTAAGTCTCTTTAGCTACCATAAGGACTCACAAAATCCACTTTTGTTGTCAATCTGTTAATCCCCATGCTACAGGAGGGAACACATTTTCCCAGCAATGAAATGTTGTTACTGAGCCCTGAGAAAACATGATTTCCTAAAAAAACACCACCGTATTTACTAGCTGAAGGAAATTACATTTGAGTCCTCCTTCAAGTATAAGAGAAAGGGCACACTCTTGCGAGGTAGAACAGAATGAGAGAGGTTTGCTTCTGAATTCCATTGCTGCTGCCACCATGTTGACTCTTCTGAACCTGAAACCAAATATGTGGAGAAGGGTGTAAACCTGTTAGCAGGTTGCCTTTAATCCTCCTTAAAAGCATGCAGCATGGACAACCTATTAGGCAAATGAGAGAGTCAGATCCTGAATGAACAAAGTACCAAGTTACCTCTAAAGTTCAAATTCCAGTCTTTTATTAAACAGTTCAAAATGGAGAGAATGAAAGAAAGAACAGTTTGCATTGAAAACAAAATGAAGAACGGTATCTAAACTGATATATTCTCCAAGGAAGATTCAGTAACTTTCAAGCAGAATATCTTTCATGGATGTTCATCCAGGAAACAGACGCAAGGAAACATCTGAAATATATTGGTGTTATGTATGCAGGCATCGTATGCATGCAATGCAGGCCTAGGCCTTCAGGCCTCCTGGCGCTCAGGAGCTTCATCTGCATAACAAAAGACAGAGAGGATTCTAAAACCCTCCAATGACATTGTTAGTAGCTGGCAGGCTGCCAATCCCTGCTAAGATAGGACCAGTGTTGCAATTCGCTAATACAGTGGTACCTCGGTTACAGATGCTTCAGGTTACAGACGCTTCAGGTTACAGACTCTGCTAACCCAGAAATATTACCTTGGGTTAAGAACTTTGCTTCAGGATGAGAACAGAAATCGCGCAGCAGCGGTGCGGCGGCAGCGGGAGGCCCTATTAGTTAAATTGGTGCTTCAGGTTAAGAACAGTTTCAGGTTAAGAACGAACCTCCAGAACGAATTAAGTTCTTAACCCGAGGTACCACTGTATTGTTTGTTTGTTTGTTTGCCTGGGCCAGCTTAAGGTATATATACTGTGCCAAGTGTCCCTCTTTGTCAGTCTTGTTCTTTTGTTCCTGGTATTCCAATAAATCCTTTTGGAACTCAGTCTTGGGTCCTGCCTGAACCCACCTACACTTCAATTACGTTCAAGGGAGAAAAGATATTCAATCAAAATGCAGTAAAAGAATACGTGTGGTGTCTGCCCTTTTATGGAAGTGGGTACTTAGTCCTTGTCATTCACAAGGTTTAGGGGAGGAGAAGCGTAAATTGGGTTCCTGTTAGACAGGAGGAAAATAAGCCTCTCGATTTTCCTCTTGAATGAGCCAAAATATTAGGGGAATTGTTGGAATCATCCAAATATATTGATAGATGGAGGGTTTTGTGCTCCTTCGTTCATTTTAAGCTGGACAAAAGCTGTGTACACACCGGAATATTCATGTACACAAATCTATTTTCCCCCTTTCATTCATATGTCAGCACTTTCAGCTGAACTTGGTCTCAATGTTTCCCATCCACATTATTAGGTGGTATTTGAGAGAGTGTATTTGCCCTTTTGTTGTTGTCCCCTCAGTTGGTACTTCCTTGCTCTCCCTGAGTTCCAGAAACATGAAGTTCGTTGTAAACCTGCTCACTGGTATTTGCTTACCTGTGCACAAGGGCAATCTTTTTATTAATTTTTGAGGTAGTAGTTTTCAAGTATATCTGACTTGCACAAAACAGTGGGCTAAAAACCAAAAATGTGCCTGTGTCGCGCCTGGTCCCACAGCAGCCTGCTGAGGAGTGCACCAACCATAGAAATTAGGATTGTGGTGATATATAGCATCCTGCGAGATGTCACCAAACAAGTAGAAAACAACAACAAACCCTCACAATGTGCTTCAGCATGTTCACAGTTGGTTTACATGCAGTTTTACATGCCTCTTACCATATTACCTGCTGATTAGGAAAATCCAAATTAAATGGGGGAGAAATGCAGGCTGCCACTTGGACAATGACAATGTCTTGCAGACATAAAACAAAGCATGCAAGTGTGGGATGCATCAAAACTGTGGTTTGTGTACAGTCACAGGAAGGGTTTTATATTTCACCCAGAGAGGCGGAACTTGAGAGTTGATGCAATAATGGTTCCCCTTGCCCTAGTGTCCTATTGCGCCAATATCATTCAAGATATTGTGAAGTTGGCCTTGCGAGTGGCGGCCGTCAGCTCTCATTTTGTCTTGCTCTGCAACATTCTGTTTTAGTGTTCCTATCTGGACAATTTGTACACCATCCACTTCCTAAATAATCTGATTTGAGCCTGTCCTCTCTTGCAATTTTACTGGGCCTCTGATTCGATTTTGGCTCCTCCGCAGCACTGGCAGCCTCTAGATCTGCAGGTGAACGCAATAACTTCTCTTCCGGGCCTTCTCTTTACTTTTCCAAAATTCGTGTTGAAGCACCTCACTGCCGAATTAGGCTTCGGGAGGCAGAGCTGTGAACGGGAGGCACTTTTCCTTCCAGTTCAGCAAGAAACAGCTCTCGGAGCCCTTCTTAGATCTCGGGTTGCTGCCGCGTCTCGTGGATATCTGGCATTCTGTGGCGAAGGCATGAGAAATCTCTGCCTTCCACCTCCCTGCTCAGCAGTAGCACTGCGGGTGAAAAATGTGCACTTTTCATGCCTGCTTACCCGCTGCCTTTGTGCATTCTCAAGATAAGCTGCATCTGCCAGCGGCTGCTCGTTAATCACATCCACAGCCAGCCTGTGGACTAAAGCAGGCCTGAAGCAGGCCTACCTTTTCGTTTCCTGGCATCTGGGCACCACCAAGGGGTCCGGGCAGGGAAATGTGGCTGGCTGAATGGCAGATGTGGAAGGGACAGGGGGGAGGAGGCAGAGAGGAGGAATAATCTTGGCTACTTTTGTACCCTGAAAGCCCATTTCAACTGGAGTTTCTCAAGCGGAGAATACAGATAAATAAACCCACCTAGGTTTTAGCCCAGTTACTTTGACGACAGCTCTTTGAAATGCACCAAGTGTTCCCTTGCTTTATTTATTTCTTTTCTTTTCTCCCGGACTACAAGCAAGCCAGTGTTTTCCAATTAAAGCAGGAAGCAAAGGGAGAGGGATTGGGGGAATCGCAGGAAACGCCTTCTGGTGCATCTTTCTCTGACAACAGACAAATCGCACCTCCTTTTATAATGTTCTGATTGGATATATTAGTTCCAAAGCATTAATAAGCATTTTTATTTTGAGTGCTCTTTTGAACAGTTGACTTAGGCTGCCAGCTAAGCACAACAGCGCAGAGAGCTCGAAGATGCAGGTCTGCCAGCTAAGCACAACAGCGCAGAGAGCTCGAAGATGCAGGTGGATTGGAACAGATCTTGTCAGTTCATGGACCCAGATACTGTGAAAAAAATCCCCAATTGATTCCCACAATGGAGAGCTTGCTCATGGCCCCAAACTTGGGTGTAGAAAGTGATCGGAGAGGAACACAGAGCTGTTGCTGTTTAATATGTCAGCATGGACCCGTTTTGTCTCATTTCTTTCCCCACCATTCTCTTTCTCCAAAATTGATTTCTTCCAAGCTTTCAGGGCCTGGTAGCAGAGCTTTGGCTCTGACACTCTGAGGGAATTCAAAGTGTTATGCAAACATTTAGGATGGAATTAAGACTCTAAATCCCTGTGAAATGGAGATGGTTGACTTCGCCACTTTAGATAAAAATGCAGTGTTTGCACAGCCTGTTGGAGAGATGAGATGTTTTATCCTGGGCGGTGTTGGCTTTGAATTAAGTGTGCTTATGTTGCGATAATCGGGTACTGCAGAAAGTTCAGGTGCCAACAGTGCTGGGCCAAAGACAATGTGTAGTTACAAGCAGTGGGCAGTAAGTCCCAGCACAGGAGGAGGATAGTGGGAGATGGGACATATTTACAACGGTCATCATTCAGACACGTGGGGATGCTTCCATTGTGAGAATCACAATCTGAAAATGACAAAAAGGTGAGGTGGGTTAAAGGGATGGAGGCAAAGGAATGGGACAGAAAAGGAAACAATCTAGCATGCACAAAATTCCCTCAGGCAAAGGCCTCTCACTTCTCCTAGCTCCTCTGTCTCCTTGCCTTCAGGGAGCCTTAGCCAGCTTGTGCCCACCAGGGGCCAGACAGAGATGGGGGGACACATTTGCCTCCTGCACTTGGAGTGCCCCAGATGAACACTGAAAGGTTGTTGTTGGACACAGAGGTCCAGCGCCGAGGGCCTTCTGGCAGTTCCCTCCCTGCAAGAAGTGAAGTTACAGGGAACCAGGCAGAGGCCCTTCTCGGTAGTGGCATCCGCCCTGTGGAACGCCTCCCCTCAGATATCAAGGAAATAAACTACTATCTGACTTTTAGAAGACATCTGAAGGCAGGCCTGTTTAGGCAAGTTTTTAATGTTTGATGTTTTGTCGCTTTTTATATATTCTGTAGGGAGCCATCCAGAGTGGCTGGGCAAACCCAGCCAGATGGGCGGGCTATAAATAATAAATTGTTGTTGTTGTTGCAAACAGCTTCGTGACCGAAAGCACTAGGCATGCTGGCCAAAAACATATATAAGCCTTCACTGTCATATGGTGATAATATTTCTAGAGGAATTAAAGAAACCATGAGGAATTAAAGAAACAGTAAGTGGCAAAGAAGCAAACTTGCCTGAGGTAACGAAGCATCTTATGACAGTGAAGGTGCTGAGGTATAATTATATTGCACCTTTTTTACTTCCGTACGAACTGCCTGCATTAACCTTTTCTGCAGAAAGCAGCACTGCCTCTTTTTTTCTTTTTTGGCTGCAAATCTTTATCCAGTTCCTTTCACCAGGACCAAAGCTGACTTTGACAAAGGAGAGATCTTCTGACCCTGCGTAATAATAGAAAAACTGGATATCATCCTATTGCAAAATTAGATCTTTGCCCTCAATCCCCTTCAGGTTTGAGGCTGTCTCTGTCAGCAGAAGTTATATGAAATGTTATTGCTCTTTTCCCTCCGCAGAATAGACATCTCTCCCCCCCTTCTCCGTGATGTTTCCTAAGCAACGGGGAAACGGCTCAGATTCAAGCTAGGAAACCAATAAGGAAAGCGGTCAAGTCAATGAGGCTTAAGCTATTGTCAGACCAGATTTTTAAGCCGATGAGAAAATTAAAAAAAGAAGAAGATAATTTGGTCCCCAAATCAGCAGCCCTTCGTCATTATTAAGAACACATCACATGGTTTATTGCACCAGCTGTCCTAAATACTGATGCTGCCCCAATTTGTTTCCTTTCTGCTGGTTTTTCACATTGCATTGTAGACGCTGCAGCCAAAGACTGGAAGTGGTGGGAACTACAGCTAGCTTTGCTGGGGTTGCAAACCTTGCTAGAACTCCAGGCAATTAGAGTGCCAAGAGACTGTGATCGAGAAGGTGAAAGGGAGTGGGGAAGAAGGGAATCAGCCAAAAGAGGAGAAAGGGAGAGAGGGAGGTGGGTGGAAGCGACAGAGTTTTTTCTCCAGGGTGACTGAATTCCTGTTAGGATTTTTGAAACAGTGCTCGGATTACAGGGGTGCCAGGGGGTCTCCCTTAGGTGCTGCCCTTTGAAAGCTACAAGAAAGGTGTGATTTGGGTGGGGTCAGGGAGTGGGGCTTCTGTTTTTTGTTTTTTTAAAATAATATTTTTTAACAGTTTAAACACTACAAAAGAAAAAAAAATTAAAACAATACAATACAATACAAAAGCAAAGACACTACATAGCACTTACACTAAGACATTAAACTAACAAAACAAAACAAAAACAATTTAAAACACATCCAATAATTTCAATACCTTATCTTTCATTCACTTGTTTCAATGACCTCCTCACACCTCCCTTTTTGTATTCCACTTCAGTTAACTGTTTCAGCAATTCCTTTCCTTCTTCCTCTGTTTCTGTCCTATAATTTATCTTAACATATTCTAACCTTATTTTTTCCCTTTAATACATTAGTAATCTAATTGTACTTTCTGTATTTAATACTTTCTGTATTTAAATCGATTTTAGTAGTTGCCACATCCACTTTCTTGTTAAGCTGTTCCAATGAATCATTTATCTTACTTAATGCAACCGCTAAGGCCTCTTCTGTTAACATTCCTCTTGATTTGGAATGTGCTGGTGCAGCCACAGAAGAAGCAGGGGGCCTGATGTTGAGGCTCTCCTAAATTGCTGTCAAGTCTTCCCAGACCTTAGTGTTTTTTCAGGAATTGACTGGTCTATTTTTTCGTTTCCATCTGCCACAACACTTAAAGGATTCAAGGTCAGTCCCACAGTCACACAGTTTTTATCTTACAGCTGGAAATTCCCCTAGCCCAGCTCTTGTAACAGTTTCAAAAGCTTCCTCTAGGGGGAAACAGTTTCTATTTGTATTAATCCGTAATGTCCCCTTTTAAACACAGTTCAAGCAATAAAGTTAGTTTCAGTTTTCAGTTACTTTTACTCCTTTTTAAGCGCAGACGGAGACAGTGGAAACAATGTATTTATTTAGCTAGCTGTCGGTGAACGCTCTAATCGCTGTCAATGAACATTCCAAAACACGTCAGTCCTGCTAGCAGCCCGCTTCCAGGATCGGAGCGGTGGTATTTTAACTCTCTTCACTCTCTCCTGCAGGCATACTCAGTCCAAAACTTTCCCCCCTCTTCTCCTGCTTCCAAGGGGGGTTAAATATTTTTTACCGATGGAAATTTAGTCCTTTACAATAGGCTTTCCAAGACTTCAGCTTGCAGCCTCATTGCTTCAGTCTATTTACAAAAGGGGAAGGCGGACTTCCTGTATTGAACCTCCCCGTTTCGATACCAAATTAAGACGTTTAAAGATCCAATTCTCCTACTTCGCTCTACTCACGGGTAGTTGCTTTAAAGTCAAATTGTCCACAGGAAAAAGCCAGCGTTCTCTGGCAACAGCTATGCGGCTTCACTCTGTGGAAGAAGCAGTCGATTCAAAGCACCGCGCCGCTCATCCCACGTCACTCTGGATCCCCGAAACCGGGTTTCCCAGCAAGTAGGGGAGGCGCAAAAGGTGCCTGCCGAATCCCACGTTCACAGGCTTCACCCGCCTGTGATTTTTAATGGGTTTCCGCCTTCGCCATGGCGGCCAGACCCGGATTCCCATGAGGCAAATTCCTCCCGATCAGAGGAATTCCGCCATTACCGGAGGCGCCAACCCGGAAGTCTCAGGGAGTGGGGCTTCTGGATTTGATCGCATCTGCCCCAGGCTCTGCTCAGGCCTTGGTGCACATGGGACCAAGCACTCCCCACCACTGGTGCAGTCATAGGAACATTGGAAGCTGCTTTATATCAAGTCAGACCACAAGGCCCCCTAGCTCAGCATTATCTGCTGGCATCTGACTTCCACAGGTCTGCCCAGAGATGCCAGGGATTGAACCTGCTGACTTCTGCAGGCAAAGTAGATGCTCTACCACTGAACTATTGCTTGGTTTTGTTTTCTTCTATTGTTGTAAACCCCTGTGATTTTTTTTAAAACAATACAGCAGTATATGAATATTTTTATAAATAAAAAATAAAATAGCTAATGTCCTTCATACTGTTTGGATTAATTTTTGAATTTATTCTTTGGAAAGGGGTAAGTTCATTCCATCCAATGTGGTGATTATTTTGGGGGGGAATCATCAAATTGCATTGATTGATTGACTATTTAATTTCTATTCCACTTAACATATTAAAAATACCTCTAAGCAGCGTACAGAACACTAAAGCAACAACAAACAACTTAAATAAAATGTTAGAAAAAAATACAGCGTTAAATATAAAAATGTTATATCACTACAAAGTTACTAATATCTATAAAAATAAATATCAATTTATTTTCCTTCTGATGCACCCTCCCTCTCAGCCTCCAGGGTCTAAACAAACTCTCAGCTCACCCACAAAAGTCTCACACCTGGAAACAGCGGACATCACTCTAGACTTGCATTTTGTGGACATGCACAAAGAAGATGGTACTTCCTCAGGCTTCCCACAGTTGTGTCCCATTCAAACAGTTCCAGGTGTAACAGGTTTGTTGAGTTTCCCAGGGGATCCAAAGGACGAGGAAAGGTCTCCCCTCTACTCCCGCCTCTTTCTTCACCCTCTGTCCTCTCCTCCTCCTCCTCCTCCAGGGGCATACATCCATGTTGCAGTTCCTCCTGACCGGGATTTCCCTCAAGCTGCAAGGGCCATCAAAATGAAGGCATGATGCACTCTCAGGAGCTCTGTGTGAGAGCAGGGCTCTTAGTGCTCCCATGTCAGGTTCGATTACAGCTTCTCTAGATGTGAAAGCTTAAAATACCCTCTTGAACAGCGGCACAGGCCCTTGGGGCAGGGAGAGATGTTTGGGAGATGGGCTTCTTAACTGCCACGGGTAAAGACTTTCCCACTTATGTAAGACAGACTGGCAGAAGATGGAATGCACTTCGTTGTTAATGTCAAACACAAAAAGTGTCCTCTGAGAGATTAAAGGAAAGACAAATAGATTTGTTGATACCTATTACAGGAGAGCTGCTGGATGTGGAAATATGTAAGCTCTCCCATCTCTGCCCAGCTCTTTTCATTCTACTTCACATCCTGCTTAAATTGGGGCTCTGTGAACTAAACGGCAAGTGTCTCAAACTCTTGGCAACTGATCCAACAATGTGCCTTTCACCCTCTTGGGTGGTGTATGTGCCCATATATTTATTGAAAGCATTTCATCCTAGTCTTCAATCAAAAAAGGCCCCCAGAGCTGTTTACTGAGTGCCATTGATAGGACAGTCCCTGCCCTCAGGTTTAAAATCTAAAAGACATGACAAAAAGGAAAAGGGACTGGGAGCTGGGGGGGGGGGGAGGAAACTCAGGCACTGTTTCTTAGTTACAAGGACATGGGTGGCACTGTGGTCTAAACCCCTCGGGTTTGCCAATCAGAAGAAGCTCAGCGGTTTGAATCCCTGTGGAGGGGTGAGCTCCTGTTGCTCTGTCCCAGCTCCTGCCAACTTAGCAGTTTGAAAGCACGCCAGTGCAAGTAGATAAATAGGTGCTGCTGCAGCAGGAAGGTAAATGGTGTTTCCATGCGCTCTGGTTTCCATCACAGTGTTCCGTTGTGCCAGAAGCGGTTTAGTCATGCTGGCAACATGAAACGGAAAGCTTTCTGTGGACAAATGCTGGCTCCCTTGGCCTGAAAGTGAGATGAGCGCCACAACACCATAGTGAAGGAAGATGGGAAGGATTTCTCTCAGTATTCTCTGTACCTTGTACCTTGTACCTAAGAAGGGTTCTGCAGTAAATTCCTGTGCTAATCCTGTTTTTGCAGTTGTGGCAGTTAGCAAACGATGGCTGTTTACTAACTCTGGCAGGTCAAGAGTCCAGTTAGCAAGAAATGCAGCTGTTTGCAAATCTAACCAGCCTTGCCAAGAAGGCCTTTCCTGCCTCACGTTTCCTGCTTTGCATGCAAAAGATAAGAAAAGGCACGTACAAGCAAGAGGGGAGGGGGAAGTGCTTAGCTAGCAGAAAGACACGTAAGAGGAATGTTTAGCAAGCAGTATAAATGTGTTTAGCAAGCAATATAGATGTGCCATATAAGGGAATAAGTTGAACATTTGCCAGCTGATTGGGGAAAATTTGAGGAAGGAATGGGAGGGGGGAGAATGTTCAGAAAAGTATAAGAAGGCTTGCTGAAGTGTATTGCTTTACAGTCAGTTTCCAGGAGCTATCCTGCTGGTTGTCTCTGTGCACAGATTGTCTCTGTGCACAGATTTCAATAAACTCTTTTTCTCCAAAGAAGTTGCTTTCCTGGTACTTTTGTTCCCTCCAAGGTCCGGGGATGGCGAGGCTGATGGATCCCTAGGTAAATAAGGCTTCAATAGTTGCCTTTGACTGGACTTAACTGTCCAGGGGTCCTTTACCTTTACCATTTTTACCTCTTAGTTAGAGTTCTTGTAATGACCAACTGGAATTTAAAAGTTTCAATAAAAGAAGGAACAAAAGGTTGCTGGCCTTAGTAGCTCAGTGCTAGAAACAAATCTAGAGACCAGTCGTCACCTATAATTTATCAGGCATGTGACAGCCATTTCCTCTATGTTGTCTGCCTAAAGCCTACATCATGGGTAGGCAAACTAAGGCCCGCAGGCTAGATCAGGTCCAATTGCCTTCTGGATCCGGCCCGTGGACGTACCGGGAACTGCCATGTGGCTCACCAATGCGCACGTTCTTTCCCTCTCCCTCATCTCAGGAGGACTGAGAACAGGGCTAGATTTGGGCTTCAAGGCAGACAGAAATTCAACAGAGACCCGGTGGGCAGAAATACAACAAGAGGTGCATTGCAGGGAAAGTGTTTCCTGATGGATTTCTGCCTGTTTGGAATACTGGAACTCTGCCAGAAACAAATCAATAGTGATCACTCATAGGTAGAAAGGATTTTGATAGAGCAGAATAAGCTGGCTGGGATGAGAGTCCACTGAAACTGCTCTGTCCTGTCCTGTCCTGAGGACAGAAAAGGAAATAAATTATCCTGGCCTTATTCTCAAGGTGCTTTGGAGCATAACAGATTGGCATTAAAGTTCACTATATTTATAAATATGTGTGTGTGTGTGGAGGAAGGGACTAGGCAAAGTGGGGTAAAAATTATTTTGCTCAGTCCTATCTGGAAAACTCTTCAGAGAAGTAAGCAGGTTTTTTGGCACTGAATTTTGTTAATACCTCACTTTTAATGCCTCTGAGCTCTCAGGATAGATCTTCAGTAGATTATGTTGCCTGGCATGGTTTAGACTGGAGTGAGGCAAGAGTGATTAGTTGGGAGTTGGGCCAAGGTTTAAGCACTAACTGGGACTATACTGTGAAAGCACATTACTTGCTCAGCTTCTGTTGAAGAAGACAAGCCACCCTGTCCCACAGACCATCCCAGAGCGCTCTTGATCCTATGAAAAATATACTCATTTCCCCCCCTCCTTATCATACAACACCATCTGTAAAGCAATCAGTTTAGCACATGTGTGTTTAGTTTGTATAAGTTAGTTTACGTCATGAGAAACTTTCCAAAAAATTGCAGTGCGGTAAGGACTGGTGAAACGGAAGAACATTGAAAGCTGGGCGGCGGGGGGGGGGGAGAGATTGTAGCGGTAATGGAGGAGTCAGGAACTAAACTGCCAGCGGAAGACTCAGTTGAACATTTTTTCCTGACATACTAGTCCCTTACCTTTCCCGCCCCGACCTGGCCACAGTGATCCATGCGACGGTCATCTCCAGGCTTGACTACTGTAATTCGCTCTACGCGGGGCTGCCCTTGAAGCTGTCCCAGAAACTCCAGCGGGTACAGAATGCTGCAGCGAGGCTCCTCACGGGGTCTCTGCCATGGGAGCATATTCACCCAGTGCTTTTCAAGCTGCACTGGCTCCCGGTGGAGTACAGGGTCAGATTTAAGGTGCTGCTTTTGACCTTTAAAGCCCTTCACGGCCTAGGACCCTCGTACCTACGGGACCGCCTCTCCCGGTATGCCCCACGGAGAGCCTCAAGGTCCATAAATAACAACACCCTAGTGGTCCCAGGCCCTAAGGAAGTTAGATTGGCTTCAACCAGAGCCAGGGCCTTTTCAACTCTGGCTCCGGTCTGGTGGAACGCTCTGCCTCATGAGACCAGGGCCCTGCAGGATCTGATTTCTTTCCGCAGGGCCTGTAAGACAGAGTTGTTCCGCCTGGCCTTTGGCTTGGAGCCAATTTGATTCCCTCCCTCTCTTTTTTTTCCTTTCTTTTCCTTCTCCTCCTGCGATGAGGCTACATTTTAATATTTTAATGTTCCATTATTTTAATGTTGTATTTTAATTTTGTTTTTAAGTTGTAATCATTCATCTTGTTTTTATTATTGCTTGTAAGCCACTCTGAGCCCGGCCTTGGCTGGGGAGAGCGGGGTATAAATAAAAAATAATAATAATAATAATAATTATTATTATTATTATTATTATTATTATTATTAGTTTTCTTTGAGCAGGGAGGTGTGTGTTTATGTGTATATTGTCTCCTCATCTATTAATTGCTTGCCAGGAAATATGTTGCACATTTTCATATATACTGTATAAACAATTGTAATGATTAAAAAACTAAAAACACTTTGATGTGTAAAGTCAGCCTCACATTGACTGACATAATGTAAATCATCTTTAATGCTTATCAGCTATTTATTTACATAATCTGCACTAAGAAAAGGGGGGGAAAGGCTTTTCTTATTCCAGTCTTATATCATCAACATTTAACAATATTCTTGCCCCCCTCTTCTCCTGCTTCTCTTCTTCCATCTTTTCTTCTACTACAGCAGCTGTATTTTCTTCAGTCTTTCACTTCACCTTATTCTGTGTTATTTATACTAAGTAACTTCCTTCCATAATAAAAAAGATTGTTTAAAGGAGAAGTGACATCAGCATTGAACTGAGGGAGGGATTTACCACAGTTGTGCCAAATGCTACAAAATACACCTTAGGTCAGGCCTGGGGAACCTTAGGCCCTTCAGGTGCTGTTGGACTCCAATTCCACCAGCTCCCTCCATCTTGGCCAATGGTTAGGGATGATGGGAGTTGGGAGTCCAGTGCCATTTGGAGGCCCAAAGGCTGCCCAGCGTTGCCTAGGCAAAAGCTGCCATATCCCATTCCTGCTAGGTAGCCTTGAGAACTCCATCATTTCCCCACATCTTACTGTCTCTTCCCTCCTTCCCCCTCTCAGCCACTAACCGAAATAAAAACTGTGGTCATCGGAGCATTATTGATGGTGTCACTCGCTTCGCAGCAGTGCCTGCCAGGTGATGGAGAAAACACCAGCCTGTCCGCAGAAATGTCATGTAGACACATAAAGCCGGGATTAACATCAAAGGGCTCCAGTGCAAGGCTCCTGGTGGCAGGCCCGCCCTTCAAAGCATTCTTCAAACCGGCTGAAAATGTGCTAACAAGGCATGAAAAAGGCCCCACTGAGACAAAAGGAAAACACCAAGCCCGGGAAGATGAGCTGGATTATTTTCAAAGGCAGGCGCACTGGTCTGAGGACTGAGCGATAAAGCCGCCATAGCACCTCAGCCTGCGAACTTGTCAGGCTACTATTCCTGAGCCAGACTGGCACTGGGCTGAATACAGGGAAAGCAGTCAAAGTGTTGTATGGATGACTTGGGATGCAGTACATTGCCCTGGGATACAGTAAAAAGAAACAATTTTCCGCAGCAGAAGCCCCGCAGAGCCCTGCCGCTGGGAAGGGTGCTTTCTTATTACAAAGAACGTGGGCAAATGCATTCATTCATTCATTCATTCATTTGTTGAAATGGAATCAATGTTCTATACTTCTCTCTCAGGTGAGGATGGTCTAACTCATTGCTGAAAACCACTCCAAGGCATTTTAACAAGGCTAGTAAGAATTCAGTGGTCGACCCCAAAGAAAACCACAGCAGTTGTTGTTACTATTAATAATAATAATAATAATAATAATAATAATACATACATACATGCATGCATGCATACATACCCTGCCCATCTGACTGGGTTCCCCAGCCACTCTGGGCGGCTCCAAACAGAATATATATAAAAAGCGACAAAACATAAACATTAAAAACTTCCCTAAACAAGGCTGCCTTCAGATGTCTTCCAAAAGTCAGATAGTTGTTTATTTCCTTGACATCTGATGGGAGCGCATTCCGCAGGATGGGCGCCACTACCGAGAAGGCCCTCTGCCTGGCTCCCTGTAACCTCACTTCTTGCAATGAGGGAACCACCAGAAGGCCCTCGGTGCTGGACCTCAGTGTCCAGGCTGAACGATGTGGGTGGAGACACTCCTTCAGGTATACTGGGTTTAGTATCCTCCCTCAAAATACCTATGTGAAAAGACATGCTTTCAGTTGCCACATAAAAGCCATGAGGGAACTGTATCTCCAAAGAACGGACCACCATAATCTTTGTGCTTGGATTTCTTCTGCAAAATATGGGGTCTGAAGCCCCCCTTCCCCAGTCCCTTGTCTTCTACCTTGTTCTCAGTTCAAGCAGTCTCCTCACTGCTCTCTCCACTGTTGGCCTTGATCCCTGCCTCAGGTTAACCTCTTGGCATTTTGATTTGCTTTGGCTTCTAGGACACTGGCTTCAATTTCTGGCCTCCTGCCTTTCTGACCTATCTCTGGCCCTTGACCTTAACTGGCTTCCTTTCTCGGCTCCTAATTCCCGAGGCCTTTCAACTCTGGCTAGCCTCAGCAACCTTTCACTGATGATCCCTGACAAATTGCTTTTTCACGCCGAGATTTGGCTGTTAGGTAATCTCTGCTTTATTCCTCCACAAACACTACCATTACGCAGGCTTGCCCGATGTCTCCTCATAAAATGGATTTGGATGTGCCTCTGCATTCCGTTGAAATCTCGCTGCACTTGGGTCAGGAGACCTTCAGTGGCGCGATGGCGTTCTTAATGGGACAGCGTAGAAACTGCCCCCTAAGTCTACCCATATGGAGTGAGCATTGCACATAAGAATAAAATCTGGAGAACAGGGTAGCCCAGCTGTAAAAACAAAACTCTGTGCTAGTTAATCCCGCTCCAGCCTTGATCCATTTAGTAATGCCAAAAATTCCTTTCTGCTCATGCAGACACATTTGGAATAGCTAAGAAATATGCAGAGAAATCGCCCCCATCCCTCTTCACTTTCATTTTGCCCCCTTAACGGGTCTATAAAAAAGAATGTTAAGAGCACTGAGCTTGCGTGCCATCTGAGGAGTCACATTCTTTTTATCAATGAGGAGTCCCTGGTGCCGGCCGGCACCAGATGCGAAGCATGCTGAAAACCTACGGAGGACAGCTATGCATTCTCAGAAATTGCTGTGTTCTTTCAGGTGTTATGAAGGCCACAAATGTAAGAGACAGCCTGTGATCCTGTGTGCTGCAGGCATGAAGGCAGGCAGTACAGAGATGGTAGTTCTCCAGAGTCTTGGAGACACTGTGGTTGAGTATCATTCTCTATGGCAGGGGTCTGCAACCCGCGGCTCCGGAGCCACATGTGGCTCTTACACCTTTGCTGCGGCTCCGGGGTGGATACTAGCGAGGGGAGGAGGCGCATTGTGCACCCCAACACTCCCCACTGTGGCGGGCGCTGTACTGGCTGTGACGTCGCATGGGGGCGGTACGTGCGTTAGTCACACACCGTCCCGATGTCACCTTCCTGCCCGCCCGCCCGCTACATTGTAAGGGGCATGTACGCTGGTCACTGCATTGAAAGGGGGCATGTACGCTGGTCACTGTTTTGAAGGGGAGTGAAGAACACACACACACAAAAAGGTAACTTGTTAAGTTAACATTTATTTCTATGAGGAGGAGTAATTCTGAGGGGTCAAACAAAGAAATAATAAAAAGTGACAAAAAAGTTATTTTTATAATGACGAGTTTTGCGGCTCCCAGTTTTTTTTTCTTCAGAAACGGGTCCAAGTGGCTTTTTTTGTCTCAAAGGTTGCAGACCCCTGCCCTATGGCATTCAACAGTGCTTAAATTTTTGTGTCCCTGTATGATCCTACGCAATGCCTTTGTATGCTCAGCTGTACATGTATAGGCAGGGGCGGCCCATCCCACGTCGTCACCTGAGAAGAAGCAGGAATTGCCACCTCCTGTCCCCCCCCCCCATGCCCACCACTTTGAGAACAGGATGCAGGACTAGATGGGCCAGTGGCCTGACCCAACAGGCTCTTCTTAAGAGAAACATTCTTAAGAGAAACATTGGATGTCACAGTTTTGCCCCTCATATGTATATGTGTATGTAATGGTACTTGAGCTTAAGAAGCACTGGCATAAAACCATAGAGTTGTAAGGGATCCCAAGGATCATCTAGTCCAACCCCCTGCAATGCAGGAATATGAAGCTGCCCCATACGGGGATCAAACTTGCAACCTTGGTGTTATCAGCATCACACTCTAACCAGCTGAGCTATCGCATGTGTTTCACCCCAGGCCCCTAATATCGGAAGTGCTCACGCGGACTGACCTTCGCCCCTAGCACAGCTGATACAGTAATTGGGAAGCAAGGAAGAAAAATTCACCAGTGGGGCAGCCTCTCTTGCTAAGTAGCAGTTGGCACATGTAACAGGATCCTCTAATCATTCACTACAGAAGGTTTTTACATCTGACACCATTGTCTTTTTCCCAGCTACAGGCGACTAATTTGTCAAGGCTGTACGCAGCGGCTTTCAGGAAAAAATATGCTTAAACTAGTACAAAGCATAACTTGCCCTATTTCCCCTGTGAGGCATTCAAGGAGTAATATTGCATCCATTAGATAAAAAGGGAAATTGAGGACTCCCTCCAAGGATCACACAGCCAGGAGTGATGTTGGGAGTCTGAGTCACAGTTCAGTGGGAGGAAACAGAGGGTAATATCTGTGGTCACCCCATTGTCCTTTCCCTCCCTCCAGCATCCCTGTGTTGATCACAGAGGGGCAGTTATCTGCATGCTCAGCTAAGATACAGCTTGCGATTTGGATTTTTCCTCCAAGCTGCCTTGCCCAAGAACTGTGACTGATCGGATTTCCTTACCTGAAAGTCAAATTGTCTTTCAGGCACTGGTAAACTTTGTGGCTTCTTAGATGATTTCAGCAGAGAGGCGTAATGAGCTTATGAAATTGTTTCCTGCAGTCGCCAGTCAGATACAGCCGGGTTCGTTGTCTCCATAGTAAAAATTCATTAATTAAGGTGCCCTTTTGGTACTGATGAAATAATAAAGCAGCAACGCCTTACAAGCAAAGTTCAGCCATCCCTGTAGACAAGCATGGAAACTAAGCGCATGTTATGTGATTCGTTTTTGCATTGTGTTTCCAATTCATTTCCCCCACCCAGTGTCAGTCTTTTGGGTGGGACTCCCCACAGTTCTAATGGCAGGGAAAAGGAAGATCAATGGGCTAAAAATGGTAGAGAGAAATGCTGTTCTTTCCAGACATCTTCCTAGTCTCTTTTGTAGCCTGAAAATAGGGATAAGCCTGATAAGCAGGGATACTTTGGGGCTAAAATCCAGAGGCAACTGTATACAGTGGTACCTTGGTTTAAGAACAGCTTAGTTTATGAACAACTTGGATTAAGAACGCTGCAAACCCGGATGTAAGTGTTTTGGTTTGTGAACTTTGCCTTGGAATAAGAACATGTTTTGCTTCCTGTTGAGTGTGTTCCCTTTGTAAACTGAGTCCCCCACTGCTATGGGAAAGCACGCCTTGGTTTAAGAACGCTTTGGTTTAAGAATGGACTTCTGGAACAGATTAAGTTTGTAAACCAAGGTAGCACTGTACATTGTTCCATCTAATACATGTGAACTGTATTAGGCTACTATTCTAAACACATTTACTGGAGATCAAGCCCACTGAAATTGGAGGGACTTGTTGCTGAGCGTACAGGTAAAGGGTTGCAATGTTGTGAAAGATAACATTTGCCTCACCATTCCTAAGAAGACATGAGTGGCAACATTTCCAGTACTTCCTGTCCATTGATTCTTAAATTATTTTGTGCTGGAAAAGTCAGTGTGGGTTAACTTACATCTTCCTGACAGTCTTCACACTTGATCATTATTTTTCTCACCACTCGTGTGGCAAACAAACCCTGAAAGTTCAGTTACTGGCTGGGACTCAGTGGTAGAGCACATGAGGTGGTATCTAAGTAACATGTTCCATTAGTGCAAGACTTTGCAGCCCTCTCCTCTCCCCACACCTCCCCAAATCTGCTCCAGAGAGTTGGGAAAACCTCTGGAACAGATATAGAGGGTGCACAAGGTGGGGGTGAAGCCACAAGCGGAAATCGCTGTGCTGATGGGAATGTGAATTGGAATAAAACCCATGTTTTGCATGGAGAAGGTCCCCGCTTCCGTCCCATGCATGTTTTGGTAGGAAAGCTGCTGCCAGTCATTAAAAAGCAGTGGGCTGGGGCTGATGGGAATGGTAGTCCAAAACAAAAAGAGTGCACCAGGATGCAGGAAGATGGTGTACACTGAGCTGGAAAGACCAAGGGCAGCTTCCAATATCCCCCAAGTTCCCTAAGCAAAAAGTGCCTTGCTGCTTCAGCATCTCTGCTATTCCCTCATATCACCAGTTGATAGCCTTGTTTTCTGGAACAAGGGAAGCAATTTGTGTGGAATTATGCACTCCCTAATAATCCTCCCATGCCCTTCCTAAGTATAGCTAAGCTTAGTTATGAGCAACAAATGAAAGCCTTTCCTCCTTTGGGAATCTGGCATCCTCTTCCATTAGATTCAACCCAATCTGGCATGCTGACCCATTGTGAAAAACAAGGTCATGGGAAAACCCACGAGTGAAAGCCTGTGTCGATGAATGCTCATATTACTGCTGTTCTACATGGGAACACTTTCAGTGTTTGATGTTTGCCATCTGTGCCCAGTAAAAAAAACACAAAAACACAAACCTATCCTAAGAAACAGATGGCTGTGCACATCCCAGCCCTCCCTCCCTCCAACTGCTCCGAATGAAGAGATATGTGTTGATTTAAAATGCATTCATCAATTTTAACATCCTTAGCTCTGTGGACTTCAGCATGAGGTGATCTATTATTGATCTGTTACTGCGTCTGTTTGAATGAAGCACACGTTCTCCCAGGTGATGTCCTAGCAACATTTTTTAATGCTTGCCAGTGCAAACTGGGAGACACTGGCCTGCGAGCCCTCCACGAGAACAGCCTTTACCAAAGGTGTCATGGGTTTAGAAGACACTCGAACTCAGGATGAAAGGGAGAAACATGCTAAGAGGAAGGCACGCTTGGCAAACCCTCACCGTGATCAACTCCCGCCCAGAAACTAATGTTCCCACTGTGGAAGGACATGTGTATCCAGAATTGGCCTCCATAGCCACTTACGGACTCACTGTTAAGACCATGTTCGTGGAAGACAATCTTACTCAGCAACGTGTGATCACCACAGAAGAAGACATTGAAACAGCAGAGTTTAACAGTGACCATTGTACTAATGCCTCCAAGCACAACCAGTATCCCCACCTCTACCATTAAGCAGAAGAAACACCCAGGCACATGGTTCAAATATGTTAGTTAGCACAAGGATGCTATTGCACAAGGAAGCTTGTCCTGCAGCAATTGTCCCCACCCCCATTTTATTGAAGTTGCCCCACTCCAAGAAGTCTAGGGTAGGGTAAAAAAAAATATGAAACTACTACATAAAGGCTCTAATTGAAGTTGCCTAAGAAAGGATAAACAAAAGACCATTGTTAATGCCTTCAGCATAATGGCCAAGAGAATGCAATTCTCAACACAGATTGTTGCTGCTAATATTTAATGCACCATCTATGTACATGTTTTATGGAGTAAACAGTTAAGTCTCGTCAAATTTGACTATGGGCTTATCTCCGCTTTCACGCTGAGGCAGCTGGCATTTGTCCACAGGCAGCTTTCCGGGTCATGTGGCCAGCATGACTAAACTGCTTCTGGTGCAACGGGACACCGTGATGAGTGCCAGAGTGCGCAGAAACACAGTTTACCTTCCCGCCTCAGTGGTACCTATTTATCTACTTGCGCTGGCATGCTTTCAAACTGCTAGGTTGGCAGGAGCTGGGACAGAGCAATGGGAGCTCACCCCGTTGTGGGGATTCGAACCGCCAACCTTACAACTGGCACGCCCCAATGGCTCAGTGGTTTAGACCACAGCGCCACCCGCTCCATTAAGTGAAGAGTTTGCAACCTAAATTTCAACAGTGGCAGTATAATCCCATGCAGGTCTACTCAGATGCAAGCCATGCTAAGTTCAACAGGACTTACTCCTAAGAAAGTGTGCATGTGATTATAATGTGCAGGAAGAAAAGGATGGAGAGGAAATGGATGAACTAAGGACAAATGAACACATGTCCTCAGTAGGACTAGCACTCAATAGTTCTAGTCAAATAATTGTATGAGGGTTAATCAAATCAGCATAAATGTGCATATGAATCTCTCTCTGATTGATACACATATATCAGTAAGTACCTGATCAGTAGTGTTCCTTTTCGTAAAAGAGAAGTCGAAAGTCTCCCTTCAAAGATGCCCCTATGCAATTTTTATAGCTGTAAGTCAAGAGTAGCCAAAGTTTGCTTTCCAGATGGGGTGAGACTAGAATTCACATCACCTCTGACTGTGGGACATGCTGGCTGGGGATTTATTTATTTCATAAAATTTATACACTGCTTGATTGTAAAAAAAGATGAAACCGAGAAAAAATTCCAGCTATACTTTAAAACATACAAAATTTAAAAGAGAGTGATACCTTGGTTTACGAACTTAATCCATTCCAGAAGTCTGTTCTTAAATCGAGGCGCGCTTTCCCCAATGAGGCCTCCCACTGCCAGTGTCCTTCCACCATTCGGATTCCGTTCTTAGACCCAGGTAAAGTTCGCAAAACAGGATACTACTTCCGGTTTTGTGGAGTTCTTAAACTGAATAGTTTGTAAACAGGGCTGTTCTTAAACCAAGGTACCATTGTACTAAAACAGATTAAAATTACTTCAACTTTCTAAGCATCTTGTCTAAACAAGAATGTTTTTAGCAGGTGCTGAAATGAGTACAGTGAAGGATCCTGCTTGATCTCAATAGGCAGGGAGTTCCAAAGTTTGAGACGCTGCCACGCTAAACGATCAAGTTTTAACAAATGATGAGAGATCGAACCTAACAACATACGGAGGGAACCATGATGGCTACTTGTGCCACAGAGAATTGAATTTAAAATAATGAACCCTGTAAAACACTGTATTATTATCATTATTTTCTTTTTTAAAAAAATCAGCTGCTAGGGTGGCACCTTTTGAATTGCTAAAAATGTGTTTAATCATTTAATCATAGTGTATGGAAGTGATTGGCATATCAGGCCAGGAGTTGGGAGACCCAGGTTCAAATCTGTACACAGACTGGTTGACCTTAGGCCTGTCTCTAACCTTCAGCCTAATCAACCTTCCTGCTGGATGGTGCTTTTGATCACTTTCCCATTTTGTTAAAAAAACTTCACTTGAGGGTTCTGGTTCTTCTGCTTCTTTTTTAATTATGCAGTTTGTTTCCTGAATCTTATTTGCATAGCTGAGTTATCTCCCTTAAATTACAAGAAGAACCAGTGGCAGATTCTACTTAACAACCCCTAATGGATGCCATTATAATTCTGTTGCTAGTTGTTGGCACTGAACTTCCACTGTCTCATCAGCATAAAGGGACACTGTCAGCCTGAAAAACAAATTGCATAGAAAATGAACTTGCCACTGCTGCTATTACAAGCCTTCCCTGAAAGAGATGATGAGGGACAAGAGGATAAAGATTCCTCTTCTTCCAAGGAAGGAAGCAAAAATAAACTAGAAAAGCTATGCAGGCCAGCAGCTGCATTAGAGAGAGAAATGAAAGAAGGGGTGAGTTTTTGCTCCTTTTGAGGAAAAGATCGGGACAAATAAATCTTCCTTTATTTAAAGTGCTTTGAAGGGTGTCTTTCTGCATGGTTGAACACTGGGGTGGCAAACTGGAGGTGCTGGGGCCAGAAAGTTATTTATTTGTTTGTAATTTTATAGGACAGAGTTCCAACCATACGCCTTAAAGGCATAATAAAGCAAAACGAAAGACAATCCACCATATGTAGTCACCACACCTCATCAATGGGTCTGAACTCACCAGAGTGGTGCATGCTCTAGTTACCACCAGCTTGGACTACTGCAACGCGCTCTACGTGGGGCTACCTTTGAAGGCGACCTGGAAACTACAATTAATCCAGACTGGTGAGACCATATAACAATGAAAGACCTACATTGGCTCCCAGTATGTTTTGGAGCATAATTCAAAATTCTGCTGCTGACTTTTAAAGCCCTAAACAGCCTCAGGTATACCTGAAGGAGCGTCTCCACCCCCAATGTTCAGCCCGGACACTGAGGTCCCCCTCCAAGGGTCTTCTGGCAGTTCCCTCCCTGGAAGAAGAGAGGTTACAGGGAACCAGGCAGAGGGCCTTCTCAGTGGTGACGCCCGCCCTGTGGAACATCCTCCCATCAGATGTCAAGGAAATAAACAACTATCTGACTTCTAGAAGACATCTGAAGGCAGGGAAGTTTAGGGAAGTTTTTAATCACTGGTGTTTTATTATGTTTTTAAAATTCTGTTGGGAGCTGCCAAGAGTGGCTGGGGAGACCCAGCCAGATGGGTGGGGTATAAATAAATTATTATTACTCAGATACAGCTCTCAGTAACCAGGGCCTTTAGAGGCCCTAATCACTTAAAAGATTTTGAAATTAAGCAAAACCTACAGTAAGATGGAAAATAATGTTTATTTTTCTACATTTGTGTAAATAGTGTTTATTTTTGTTGGTCTATATGGTCCATAGTAAGTACAACAATAGAAAATATCTGTGCTGTCCTCCTTCCCTTGATGCCCTAAGCATGTGCTTATTTTGCTTAATTGTTAATCCAGCCCCATCAGAGATTCCTGATGAAGACAGACAGTGAAGCAGACAGTGGCAAAACAAGAACTAGACTTTCCAGTGGTGGCTCCCTATTTATGGAATGCTCTCTCTGCTGTCTGGTTTGGGATGCCAGGAGAAAATATATGTCTCAGCATTTGACCATTAATTTGGAGGGTGTTGAAATACGTTTCTTTGCCTGACTGTGGTGCTCATCTTGAAGTGGGGTGGGTAGCATTTGTCCTTTCAATAAATGTTGAGAAGCATATTGGGGTATTCTGTTTTATGATTGTTTTTATACGTGGCTCACAAAGTCTTATGTTATGTGTTTCTTTATGTTTTGTAAGTCACTCCGGGACACTTTTGTGTGTCAAAAGTGATGAATAAATATAGTAAATAAAAACAATAGAAATGGTTGTTGAGAAATGGAAGACCTGACACCCTGCAACAAAACCACCCCCATTGTTAGAGATGGAAAATGATTTGTGCTCTTCTGTATTTATGCTAGTTTTAAAACTATATATTATGTGCTCAATAATAAACTTTTTAAAATGACTGTTGCTAAACAGGACCATCCTCACAGCGTCTGCATTGAGATGGGGCATAAATAAGATGTGCACTAGATCTGTCTCCTTTTCCTTTCAAAAGGACATTGAAAGTGTGTGCTCCCACACCTACTGCAAACGCTTTCCGCATCTCAGGTGAAAGGCCTTTTTCTTAAGCAGTAAATAAGTTCTGTTTTCCTCCTTCTTTCACAATTGAAAAGATGGAGAGGCACCTGGTAGGGGAAGGGCTTTGCTGCAAAAGGATTCCAGTTCAGTCCCAAAATCTTTAGGTAGGGCTGGGAAACACACTTGCCAAACTCCATACAGCCATTGCCAGTGAGTGTTGACAAAACAGGATTAGGAAGATGCTTGGCTTAGCTCTGTGTAGGGCAGCTTCCTATATCCTCACTTCACCCTACAGACACACTGCCAACTCTGCTGCTTCCATGAGATTATGCAGTTAAAATCAAGAGTCCAGGGGTGCCATCTTCTGGGGAAAACACGCAAGGCACAAAGGGGCTTCGCAAAACTGCTATGGCCTCTTTCATTCCCATCCTCCACTATCCAGTTCACTCATTCTCTCCTGGAAGATTTTGAGTAAGATACAGTTGAAGCGCAGGATGAGATCAGAAGCATATATCAGCCAAATTTGTGGGCCGACTCTGACACTGATCCATAACATTCAGAAACAAATTGCCCATTTGTAAATGGGAACACCGAACATTTTCACAGAAGTACTATCTTACTTGATGGCTCGGCAGAAGAATATGAGAAATGCCTCCTTTCAAACATATTTCATTGGGGGAGAAGATCAGGCAACTGGAAAGTACCCTCTAAGAGGGCATTAAGGTCATTGGGTGGTTGGAACTCATCCTGGCTTTGGGCCAAAATTAGATGGGGCACAAGAGATCTGTGATTAAGAACACGGGGAAAGGCCTTGTGGGTCTGGCCAAAGATGCATCTTGTCTAGCATCCTGCACAAAGGCTAAATAAACAGCTGACTCTAGGTAAGTAAAAAACGGCACATGAAGGGAATAGCTCTCCCATTGTTTTACTCCTCCAACAGCTGATACCTTTTCATTTTCACCTTATGCTGCAAACATCAGTGGGAAGTGCAGGGGGAGGGCAGCTTCAAATGGGAAAACACCCTTCCCCACAACACCACAGCCCCAAGCCATTCTAACAGCTTCTCCTGCGGCAGCTGCTACTCACAACTTAGAGCATGCAGGAAATCCTAACCACAGACTGCCCACATTAACATCTAGTTGCACCTGTTGTCGTTTCTTCATTTTGCATCTCACTCCCCAATGAGACTCACCAAAGTCTCATTGACTGAACACTGGAGCAGTGAGGGGACCTTTGTAAGTGGGAAGATATGACGCTGCCTTATACCAAATCAGACCATTGGTCCATCTAGCTCAGTATTCTATATGCTGATTGGGTTTCAGAGATCCTACCCAACGCTCCCTGCAACATTGGAGGGAGGCTCTTTTGCATGCAGAAGGAGGTATTCTACTACCTCACCATGAAAGCTGGTGGCAGAGGCAGCGCAATCCGAACCATGTTCACTCAGACACAATCTGTGTTCAGTGGGCCTTACTCCCTTGTAACCACATTTAGGACCTTAAAGCAGCCTTAAATGCTTCATTCCTGTTCATTTCAATGGGAAACTTTTAAGCAAATGCCTATAACAATTAAGCAAATTTCCTATAAAGGGACTTTAAAACATTGGCCTCTGAATTGCTGGATTAAAAAATACATAAATAGCTGTGCATGTTTGCTATATTTGCATTTCTTAAAAAGTAGTGATTGCTCCCAGGTCAGTCCATGTCATCACACCTGTACACCTACCTGGATGACAACTCTTGCACTCTCTGGCAGCTGCTGCACAAACAGTTCTTTAAGAGCTGCTAGAGCTGATAATTTGAAGGCCGTAAGAAAAACACTTGAGCCAACACAGTGCTGCATGAACACAAGGCAGCACTATGAAACCAACACACACGTTTTGAGCAGAAAAAAGTGGTATGTCAAGACAGCAGCAATGGACACTTCTTGTTGCAATTTACCTCAGGCCTCAGCAAACATAATGGCTGAGAGCGGGGAAAGAACGCTTTTCTTAAAAAAGAATGAAAAACAGCCTCAAACAGCTGCACTCATTAACACAGGAGCATTCAAGAGAACTTTGCCTCCTCAAAAATGCCCCTCAGCCGCTTATTTCCCAAGAGGGAAAAAGCAGTGGTTGGGGTAGGGTTGGGGACAGAAAAAGAAACCAATCAAAGCAGAAATGATTATGTGCCACCTTTCTCTTCCCCCCACCCCCTGCCAGCCAATACCTCCATGTAAGATGACAGCCTCTCAAGTTGCCATCTCATTAAAGCCAAGTCCAAACTTCATCACACACATGCAGCTTGCTCCTCATAATATTATTGGCTGATGTGCATGCATGCATACAAAGATGGCTTAAGCACAGCGCAGTGCCATAAAAGTTTCATGCATGGAGCTTCCTTTTCCAAGATCTTAAGAAGTGCCAGCAACCTCTTAAAGAAATGAACGGACGTCAGCCAATTGTTCTGCAGTGGGAGGAGGGAGGCACAGACAAGGGGGCTCTATCAGTTCCATAACTATTTGCAAGCATGGCATCACTATGATCTCATTTGTGAGGTGCTGCACAGGAACACATCACAGAGCACTGTGAACACACTATGGAGTTTCCTTGAAAAGGAGTCTAGTCTGGAGACAGCATTATTATCAATTTGTGATGGGGTGGAAGGTTCGCAGGCTATGAAGGACTTGCTCACAAATTTATTGACAGCTGCACGAATCATTATAGCTAGAAAGTGGAAGATGCAAGCAGAATATTGAATGGAAGAATGGTATAAAGAGGTGTGGGATATAGCTATTAATGATAAATTAACATGTGCCATTAAAGTAAGACAGGGAATATGCAGGAGAAATGATTTTGAGGAGATATGGAAGGCGTTTGCAAAATTTGTACTATTAAAACGGAAAGGGGTCAAACCATCACAAGAGGTGTTGAAATTTTGGGAGATTGGATAGTTACAATGGAATGGTCTCGGTGGTAGGGTGCACATTTTTATTCATATTTATTTATGATTATTACTTGTAAAAAAAAGTATTATTGGGGTCACTTTTCCCCATGCTTGCTTATTTATTTATTTATTGTTTTATTTTATTGAGATTATTATTGTAAAAGTAAATAAGAATAGGAAAAAAGAAAAGGAACAAAAGAAAGAAAAGGAGTCTACATAAATAGGAGTACAGAGCCATCAAACAAAGGGAGGGATATCCATGGGGTATCAGCAAGGGAACAGAAGGCACTAAGAGGGACTTGGAAGAGACAGAAGCCCCTTACAGATGCTCTCTTCTCCTCACTGGAACATCTGTTGGCAGGTCTTCGGCGGAAAACTATACCCTGGAGCAAACTGCCATGGGCATGCCAAGGAAGAGTGCAGAGCTCCCTTCCTGAGTGCATGTCTCCTGGGTTAGGCTGGCGCTGTACATATGAAGAGTCCTGCTGCATCTGGCCCAAGGCTCACCTAGTCCAGCATCCTGTTCTCAGTGGCCAACCGTGTAAAGTTCACAAACGGCACCCAAGTGCAACAACCCTCTCCCAACCTGTGGGACCCAGCAACCGTAGCCTTCCAAGGCACGTAACTTTTCTGATCTGTGCTTCCCAATTCTGCCTCTGCGATGCTGCTGCTGATTTACAGGAACAGAGGCTCTGATAAAGCACTTCGCAGCTCCTGCAATTCGGCTTCCCCCATTTGTACGGCGGGCTTAATAGTTGTTGAATGGATGCCATATAAACACAACATATTAGTGCGATTAACCGCCTCTAAAATTGCCGTAGGATACAGATAGCATGGGAAGCGGGGAGAGAGCCCTGCTTGGGAAGGAGCCGAGCCTGCCAGCCTGACGGTGGGTATCTGCACTGTGGCTGCTGGAAAGCAGCGAGCCCATCGGCAGCTGAATTATTAAACCTTAATCAAGTTACATTGAGTGGGCGACAGCTATTCAATAACGCTCGAGCAATTCCAGCCACACAAGGCTTTGCAGAAAATAAATCAGCCAGCCATTTTATGTACAAAACTGTCCACAAAGAGGGAAGGATGCAGGGAAAACTGTGTAATTAATAGCATAGAATTAAAAAGGTAAAGTTACCCCTGCCCGTACGGACCAGTCTTGCCAGACTCTAGGGTTGTGCGCTCATCTCACTCTATAGGCCGTGAGCCAGCGCTGTCCGCAGACACTTCCGGGTCATGTGGCTAGCGTGACAACCTGCATCTGGCGAGCCAGCACAACACACAGAAACGCCTTTTACCTTCCCGCTATAAAGCGGTACCTATTTATCTATTTGCACTTAAGGGTGCTTTCGATCTGCTAGGTGGGCAGGAGCTGGGACTGAACGACGGGAGCGCACCCTGCTGCGGGGATTCGAACCGCCGACCATGCGATCGGCAAGTCCTAGGTGCTGAGGTTTACCTACAGCGCCACCCGCGTCCCTAGAATTAACATACTGAATGCCAAAATAAAAAAATGAATGTATTTCAGGTGAAGGAAACACCTGAAACACACCTCATGTCTTTGTTTAAAGGAGTGGAGACAAGACACTTGCTTGCTTTTAGGCCAAGGGTGCAGAAACTTTTTTTGGCACAAGCACCACATTTCCTCATGAGTAACTTTCTGGGGACCAAGCTCCAACAGTGGGTGGGGCCAGAGACAAAAGTGGGTGGAGCAATGGTTGTGGCTTTTCCTTTTAAATTATTATTGTTTATTGAGAAACAGGGACTTCTGGAGGCGGCGCCTCCGACAATGGCGGATTCCCTCTAATCTAGAGGGAGAAAGCTCCGCAGAAATCGGGTCCTACCGCTACAGCGAAGCGGGGACCCTCCCGAAAACCGCAGGCGGTGAAGCCTGCGACCGTGGGACTCGACGGGCACCTTTTGCGCCCCCCCATCAGCAAAGGAACCCTGCAAAGGGCTCCGGAGCGAGACGGGGTGCTGTGAGTCAATCGCTACTTCTGCGGAGCGAAGCTGCACAGCTGAGGTCGGAGAGCACTGTCCTCTTTCCTGTGACAATTCAGCTTTTAAACAACAACCCGTGAGTAGGACAATTGAAAGATCAGGAGATCAAAGGAATCCCCCCTTTGATGAAAGAAACAACCTTGAATTTGGCACCGAAGCGGGATTGTGTAAACAGGAAGTCCGCCTCCCTTTTTTGTAAATAGACTGAAGCAAAGATCTTACAAGCTAAAAAGCCGGAAAATTTGATTTTAAGATTGAAATTTCCTGCATCTATAACTATAAAAAACCCCTTGACAACAGGAGGAAAGGGGGGGAAGAGATTTTGACCTTTTAATCCTGCAGAGAGTGAGAGAATACAAGCTACCATCGTCCCAAACCTGGGGACGGAATGTCAGGACAGAAACTGTCAGTGATGATTACTAATTGAAAACGGGAAAATTATTGACAGACTGAACTAAAAGAGAAATAAAATAATTCTAACGCTGCTTTCTGCTTGTTTGCATTATATTGAAAGGAAACAAAGAATCTAAAAATCGAAAGTAAATTTCCCTTTGTTGGATACACTTTAAAGATGCACGTTAAACAGTAATTGTATCCCCTAGAGGGAGCTAGCCAGTGTGTTTGTTGCAATTTACAGAGGAAGATATAACATCTGTGAATCAGACTGTGGGACCAGCTATTTGACCTAGACAGAAAATGAACAGGGAGGAAGCCTTACTTGCTGCCCTTGGCAAAATAAATGCTGTGCTGCAGCAGTTGGATGAGAAAGTGATCTTGATGAACCAAAAGTTGGATCTAATATCTGCTCCAGCTAGTAAAGATGAACTAACAGGAAACGAAGTCAAAGAAACCTCACAACAGCTAATACAGGAAACTGGTTCAACAAGGCAAGTCCAAGGGCAGAGGAAGATGGAAGAGGTTGCGATTGCACCTCAAAAGATAGAGACTCAAAATCTCGCAGGATCAAGAGCTGCAACATTGGAAGATTGAACTTGGAGAACACCTGCCAAACTTTGGAGTAAAGGAAGTTATTAGCTCTGGTGGGACTGTGAAACAAGTTGATGATCATTTTTGGAACAACTACCTTTTGGATTATAAATCAAATATTGGGGAGTGGATTATCGGGGAATGGGACAATCTGATAAAAGAAAATGGAGAATATTTCTGTATGGAACTCCCCGGAGATTCACTCCCCAAGGAGAAAGGGAAGAAAATATATAAGAATCCAACAAGGGACAGGGATGTGTGCAAATATAAACAGGAACAAGAAAACCTGCAGAGGGGGCATAGAAGGGACTTGAGAGCCTCTGATATTAGAACACCCGATTGATGGGACAGAACATAATGGTGTAAGGACTGACATTATCCGAAACCAGGAAGAAGGGACGCTGGATAAAGTCAGAATGAGAATTTTTTTTATAAACTATTTTACTTTTGGAATTAGTGTAATACTAATGAAATACCAAAATGTGCTGGAAAGGAACTAATTGGCTTTAGCAGAAAGGTTCGAAGGAGTTAAGTTTAAATATGGTTTAAATTTCAAAATTTTAAGGTTTAGAAGGTAAGATAAGATTGATATTAGATGAAAATCTGAAGTGACAATATATGAGGATAAATATTAAGGGTAAAATAAGAGGGTATGAATTTGCTGAACCAACTTTTATGGAATACAAAAAAGGGAGGTGAAAGGGAGTCAGGAAAATAAGTAAATGAATGGTAAGAAACTGAAAAGAGGGATTTTTGTGTTTTATGTTAAATTTTGGTTTTTGTATTTTTTGTGCTTTTTTGTCTATTGTTTTGTAACCTTTTTTTCTATTAAAATCTAATAAAAATCATTTTTTAAAAAAATATTATTGTTTATTTATTAAGTTTATATACTGCCCTTCATCCAAAGATTTCAGGGCAGCTCACAAGATAAAAATACAGGATAAAGGCAGTAAGCTACATTCCAGCCATTCAAATGCCAGTTGTCTACATGCATGTGCAGACGTGTGTGCACACTGCCCTTTCCATTCTCTGTCACATCCAGCGAGAAAGATGCGAGGATACCTTTGAGTTGGGCAAAAAGCAACCAGCAAAAGCTGCAATAGACTCCCTCAGGAGGTGGTGGACTCTCCTTCCTTGGAGGTTTTTATGTTCTACAACTCTATGATTACCTAGTTCAATGCTGTTCAAGTAGCAGTAAAGGGGTGGTTAAAGGCTCAGTTAAACACAGCTTGCAGAAGAAAGAAAAGGAGATCTAGGTATACCATGAACTTTAAAGATGTAACCCATGGGTTGAAAGGGAAAGAAAAAATAAGAATAAGAAATCCACAACAGCACACTTCAAAGTACCAAAGGAAAATGCTAAACTTAATCACCAGAAGAAAAACAAGGAAAAGGCCCTGGTTTGTTGGTTTGTTTTATTTAAAGCAAACATAAATCCATCTAGCACAATAGTTGTATTTTAAATGAAACGCTTAATAATTCATAAATGTGTGCAGTGACTTTGTTGCTACAGGAACCAGTTGCCATTAGCAACCTTTCTCAGTACATCCAAGTCTATCACAGAGCCTCCTGTTAATGCCAACACGAAGTGACAAAACTTTCTCTCGCCATCATCAGATTGGTGCTACTTGCTACTGAATTCATTCGAGCAGTTTAAACTTGGAACTGAAAAGTTCACACACAAGGTATTTCTGCAGCACGAGAGAACGCACTGCAGCCTGGATGGTCTGTTTCAAAAGCTGTGACTCAGTGAGGAGGAAAAGACCAACATCCCACACTTCTCAGCAAACACCTTTCAAGAGTGCGCTGAGGCTGTAAGCCAGCCTATTAGCCATGTTCATGCTTCTTAGTCCCCCATTTCAGAGGCAGAAGACACAGTCCGCTTCATCGGCTGTTCTTCGTTCCTGCTACAAGCTGAGTTATGAGCCTCTCTAGGAATATGTACAAGAGGAGGTCCTGATTGTCATTATGAGCTTATGTCAAGGCATCGGAGCAAGAAAGTGTTGAAGTCTTTGCTTCTGAAGGGGAAAAACCCCCATGCCATTTCATTGAAAAGTAAAAAAAAAATAACAATGATGTTTGGTTATGAGGAGGAAGAGAAACCCAAAGATTGGCTGTTGGTAAAATGTCACAGCCAGGTTGGCAAGACAGGAGAGTTATCTTCCACATGCGAAAAGCTGTTGGAATCCTTTAGCCAGAAGGCTTTATTTATTTGCAACAGCAGAAAGCTGGTCCCGTATCCTTCCCAGGCCATCTAACATAGTGTCCAGTGTTTGCTTATTCAACTCTACTGTCAATGCTGAGGTTGTGAAGTCATTCCCGCACAAGGCAGCATCTTCCTGAATCTGAAAAAGAAAAAATATCCCAGAGCTTGAAATCACCATCAAAACCACCTTCTTGGTTTAATCCCAGCCCTCCTTCTCTTCTGGCAGATTAATATTTCTACTGACAGAGAATAGGGATATTTCCCTATCCTTAAGGAACACAAAATGCCTTTTCCAATGTGCAGCTTCAACCAAACCCAGCCAGGAAGGATGTTTCGGTGGACAAGCCATAAATTCTAAAGCAGGGCTATTCAACAAGATGTCCTCTCCAATATTGTTGGACTGCAACTCCCACCACACCTGACCACTAGGCTCTGCTGGCAAGGGCTGATGGGAGTTGGATTCCTACAGCATCTGCAGGGCTTGGCTACATCTGCTTTATCTTCTTAACATTCTTGAATTCCAGTTTATCTGGTCACCTTTCCAAAAAAAAGGAGTCACAGAAGTCCTAACCAGAGACCAGCCTGATGCTTTCCCTCTTCTGGGTTAGCTGACTCATCATACCTTCCAGCTATGTCTGAATGCAGCTTTGCTGCTCTTGCATAAAACAAGGTATGCACAAAAAGCTGGTACTTCTGCTTTGCAGTGGATGCAAAGTCCCCATCACTGAACAATCACCACTCCATCAATTAAGACTCTATCAAGACAGTGGGCTGGAGCCACACTAAGCAAGCTACACTTAGTATGGATCTAGCCCACTTAGTGTGGATCCAACCTAGTTTATGGGATTTTCACCACTGAAATAAATGGGACTTTACACTTAAGTCTTGGTGATATAGTGTGACCTGGTAATAGCGTGAGTAAGCCATTGTACAAGTAGAGCTTTAGAAGCTGTGGGAAACTGTCTAGAGGCCAGGGGTGAAAAAACAGTCACAGGCAATCATGTGTCATCACACATGCTCACAATTTGCAACTCTCCTCTCATTGTGCTGTGGCTTTTCAGTGGTTTCACAACCCCAAACAAGCTGTAAAGCTAAGATAATTTCTCAGCCTCTGGTACACTGCTGATAGGTGGGACTGTGTAGAGCATGGTGGGTCATGAATGGCTCTCAAGAAACAATACCTTCAGCTGCAGCAGGCAGGTAGGGACAGCCATTCTGCTGATACTGTCCGAGGAGGTCTTGATATCTACCCTCCAGTCCAGATCCACAAGCCGGGGCAGGGAAACTGGAATTAAAATGGAATGAATGAACACACAGACCTTTGAATTGTAATTATCAGGATACTGAACTCATGGACCGCACTCCAAGGGGTCATTTCAGAGCTATTCAGGGGATATCTCTGTGAGCAAATTATAAAAAAAAAACCTGGAAGGGTTCACATGCTAATGGTAAAACTGTAGCTTTTATATAAAACTTCATCCTCATGTAAGGTTGGGAAGAAGTGCGGCTCATCAGTAGAGCTTATGCATGTCAAGGGGGACCAGAGTTCAGAGTCAGAACACCCCAGGCAGATATGGCTCAAAGGATCACAGGACCAAGTCAGACCATTGGTTTTGTCAAGCCCAGTATTAATAATAATAATAATAATAATAATAATAATAATAATAATAATAATAATAATAATAATAATAATTTTTATTTATACCCCGCCCTCCCCAGCCAAGGCCGGGCTCAGGGCGGCTTACAAGCAATAATAAAAACAAGTTGAATGATTACAACTGAGAAACAAAATTAAAATACAACATTAAAGTATCGAAACATTAAAATATTAAAATGTAACCTCATCGCAGTTTTGTCAAGGCGGACTCATAGTGGGTCCCCAGAGTTTCAGGCAGGGGTCTCTCCCAGGCCCATCTGGAAGATGCTGGGGACCTTTTGCAAGCAAAGCATGTGCTCTATCTCAAGAAGTGTTAAATTTTGGAAAGTCGGATAATTATGATAAATAATGGTCTCAGGGGTGAAAAAAGTCTGTGCTCTTTCAGTTGGCTTTGGCCTCTTCCTAATCAGTTGGCAGGTGATGTGGGTGACCTCTACCCAAGACCCTGTTTCATCCTGGCATTTGGAGGATTTAAAATATGTTTCCAGCATTGTTTGCTGTGTATGTTCTGGCTCTGAAAAGAATATATTGGCTCTTGATCCTGCCAAGATAGACAAGCCATAAATAAGAACCAAGCTGGCTAAAAAGAGCCCCGTTTCCCTTGAGAACGCTAAAGGTCAGACAAGGCTTCTCTTCAAGTAGAGACAAGAAGGGTCCGGCTCAGCCTGTTAAAATGACAGCAGCAGCAACAACAACAACAACAGAGCATGAACTCTCCACTTTAGTCCCCAGAGCTGTGAAGAGAATTCGGACTAGGCAAGGTGTCCCCAAGATTGCCATGTGGTTGCCTGTATGTTGTTACTGGAAGAGGAAGGGAAGGAGCACCAGAAAAGATGAAGGAGGACCCTGTTGCCTGCCACAGAGCAATGGGGTAATCATTCTCTGTTTTGGCAATGCTTAAAAGCCATACTTAGATTTCTTAACCACTAAGGCTGTTTTTAGTTGTTGTTTTTTTACACTGTTAAATAAAGTTTATTTAAATCTCATTTCCAGGTAATACTGAAGTGCATGTTTGAGAGCTCCAACACAATGCGATTAAGAAATCCAGCCCCAAGGTTATCCATGCAATGTAAATTTAGCATTGATTACATGTGCATACTCACTACTATTAGTCATCTCTGATTCTATGAAAACAATACTCCCATTTTCTTGATCAAACCTTTTTATGGTCTGAAGCAATAGTTAACCATGCATCATGGATCTATAATGGCAAATTGCCACTTGGTCCTTTGTTTTGTTGTATTGTAAAATATTCTGATGATTCAATGAATTTATTTATTTTTTAAAAAAAATAATGACGCACAACATTTCAAGCCTATTTTCATATCTGTAAGAGCCAGAAATTTTGTTGTTTTTAATAAATAAATAAAATCAGTTTGCAGGGTGCCAAATTCCGTATCCTTAACCTTAATTCTGCACTTGAATAGAACAGAATTAAAAGAATGTCAGCGAAAATTTGAAAAATTGACGAGCACAATTATGACAGTGATCTCATTTTTTAAAAAAAGAGTCTTCACAGCTATTTACTAAGTCCCACTGCATTCAGCAGGGTTTACTCCCAAATAAGTGTAAACAGGATTGTAGACTCAGTCCTCCATCCAATCTGGCCGAACTGACTAGGAGTTACCTTCGTGCATTTTTTAAACATCTCTTTCCATCATCCCCCTTCCCTCTGACAAGCTTCCACTTCGAGAGGCGCTGTGGGTAGGCACTCAACAGCCACAAATAAATCAGGTTCTGAAAACCAACCAATGGAAAGAACATGACTGCAATTCTGGTGCCTGCTAACAAAAGGATGCCCTTATACTGCAAGGGATATCAGCCCCTGGGTGCCCTAGGGACAATTCTACTTGACTGATGACTCCCGGAGCAAAACCTTGACCTTATTTCTAACAGAGCTGCAGAAAGCAGCAATTGTGCAAATGTTTAGGAAGCAAGAAATCCCAAATATTCTGCAGATTGCAATCCTAAACAAACTTATTAGGGAGCCAACTCTCATTGAATTCGGTGGGACTTGCTTCCAAACAAGCATACTTGGAATTGAAGCTTGCTTAATTTATCTAGCAAGTCATTTGAAAAGCTGCTTTTTAATTTAACGCCACAGCTGAAAACCAGCTAAGGATTTTTAACATGGCCTTTATTAAATAACCACCTCCAAATCCTAATTTCACTACATTTAGGGTTTCCATCTTTATTTTATTGCATTCACATTTCTTTTGCTGCTCAGTAGCACTTGCTGAAATCTCTTGCTGAGAATGTCAGTTGGAACCAAAATGGGAAGAGAACAGAAAGCTTCTGTCCCAGGGAATCTTAGAATTGTAGAGTTGGAAAGAGCTATGATTACATATTGCCAGCAAAACTGGTAGCTGCTAATAGACGTAAGCTTCATAAATCTGTCTAAACTCCTTTAAAAGTCAAGCTGGGGCTCATCAACAAGGAGTATTGTGTATCTGTGATATGAAGAAGCATTTTCTCTTGTTTATTCGGAATCTCCTGTCCAATCAGTTTCATTGAACAACCCAAAGTTCCAGTAGCACAATACACAGAGAAAGAAAGAAAAACCCCTTTTCTATCTTTTTTCTCCATACAATGCATAAAGCAGTTCAGTGGTGGAACAACTGCTGTACATACAGAAGGTTTCTCGTTCAATCCCCATCATCTCCAGGTAGCTCTAGAAATGTCTCCTGCCTGAAACCCTGAAAAGCCACTGCCCGTTAGTGTTGACAATGCTGAACTAAGTTGACCAATGGTCTTACTCGGTATAACACAGCTTTATATGCTTCTCTTATCTATTGTGTGAGAACAGACTCAAATAAGTTTGTTCAGGTTCTCTGCACACCTTTTAGTCCTTTATCCAATGGTGCGCCAGCCAACCTAGCTGGTATCCTGTTGAAATATTTTTTTTATTGTTGGCTTTTTGTTTTTAAAAATACACTCGGCAAATTCTTCTTTTTTTCCCTTACCTTGCTGGCAAAACAAACATAAATTGACACCGGATGTTCATTTTTGTTCTCTTTATTTGGATAAGACTCCTATTGTCCATATATTTCCCCATCCTATCTTTTAAAAAACTCTTTAGACTACCATGAACCTTGAAGTAGTAGTAATAATAATAATAATAATAATAATTTATTATTTGTACCCCGCCCATCTAGCTGGGTTTCCCCAGCCACTATGGGCGGCTTCCAACAAAGATGAAAAATACACTAAAATGTCACATATTCAAAACTTCCCTGAATAGGGCTGCCTTCAGATGTCTTCTGAATGTCAGGTAGTTGTTTATCGCTTTGACATCTGATGGGAGGGCGTTCCACAGGGCGGGTGCCACTACCAAGAAGGCCTGGTTCCCTGTAACTTGGCCTCTCGCAGTAAGGGAACCGCCAGAAGGCCCTCGGAGCTGCACCTCAGTGTCCGGGCAGAACAATGGGGGAGGAGACGCTCCTTCAGATATACTGGACAGAGGCCGTTTAGGGCTTTAAAGGTCAGCACCAACACTTTGAATTGTGCTCGGAAACGTACTGGGAGCCAATGTAGGTCTTTCAAGACCGGTATTATATGGTCTCGGCGGCCGCTCCCAGTCACCAGTCTAGCTGCCGCATTCTGGATTAGTTGTAGTTTCCGGGTCACCTTCAAAGGTAGCCCCACGTAGAGCGCATTGCAATAGTCCAAGCGGGAGATAACCAGAGCATGCACCACTCTGGCGAGGCAGTCCGCAGGCAGATAGAGTCTCAGCCTGCATACCAGATGGAGCTGGTACACAGCTGCCCTGGACATGGATTTAACCTGTGCCTCCATGGACAGCTGTGAGTCCAAAATGACTCCCAGGCTGCGCACCTGGTCCTTCAGGGGCACAGTTACCCCATTCAGGACCAGGGAATCCTCCACACCTGCCCGCCTCCTGTTCCCCAAAAACAGTACTTCTGTCTTGTCAGGATTCAACCTCAATCTGTTAGCCGCCATCATATAATGAAGGCATTATATGAACAACAATAATAGATTCCTTGCACAAAAAAAGCATCACCTACAATAGTCTACTTCTCTCTCTCTCTCTCTGTCGTCTCGTGCAAAAAAAAAAAAAAAAAAAAAAAAAAAAAGAGCCAGAGGCAACATAGAGAGGATGCTCAAAAATTAATTCCTTCCACAGCCAAAGGATAAACTTTGTACTGGATAATTGCTAACAAGGCTGCTACATTTTATGGTGAACCAAGACCAAGATTCCCACGCCCTACTATTAACTCCGCTGGTAAGTAAGCACTTAACTGAACAAACAAACAAACAAACAAACAAACAAACAAACAAACAAGCAATCACATTTTGCTTTCCTGTTTACTCTTTCTTCCAATTCCTCTGTTTCCTATGTTGATTTTTAAATTGTAAGCTTCATGGGACAGGGGCCAATCCTCTCATAACATGCACACTGATGGCACAGTTTAGTTGCTGAGGTGTTCATTACACACCTTTTACTAATGAATAGCATGTAGATCCTTGTAACTCATTCATACAGCACAAACTTTCCGTATAGAAGGTTGCTAGTCAAAAGTTAGATAAGTAGCAGAGCTAAAAAAGATGGTTTCATACAGAGAACATATGAGGAAAGGAGCTGCCACTACGTAAGTGGTGATGATGTGGTGATGTGGTGTGGTGATGATGGTTATATTATTATTGTTGTTATTATTATTACCCTTCACCCAAAGATCACAGGGCAGTTCACAACATGAAAACATATAATACAAAACAAAAACAAACCAATAATCCCCCTATGGCAAACACATTTAAATGTCCACAGAATGCTTAATCAGCCAAAGGCCTGGTTATAGAGAAAATTTTTTGCCCAGCACCTAAGGATACATAATGAGGGTGCCAGGTGAGTCTCCCTAGGGAGAAAACTACACAAATGGGGAGCCACCAAAGAAAAGACCCATTCTCGTATTGCCACCCTTCAGATTTCTCACAGAAGAGGCATATTAAGAAGGGCCTCAGATTATGACTCCAGGGTCTGGGTTGGTTCGTTTGAGGGTGGGGGAGATGGTCCTTGAGGTACTGCAGTCCCAAGCTGCTTAAGGCTTTAGAGGTCAAAACTAGCACTTTTGGCCTGGAAGCTAACTGGCAGCCAGTGAAGTCGGGCCAGGGTCGGTATAATATGCTCAAAGAGTATTGCCCCAGTGAGCAACCTGGCTGCCGAGTTCTGTACCAGCTGAAGTTTCTGAACCATCTTCAGAGCAACCCTCAGCATACAGTGTTGGAGTATCTAACCTAGAAGTTACCAGAGCATAGACAAGAGAAGTTAGGCTATCCCAAATAGGGGCACAGCTGGGCCACCAGAAGAAGCAGAGTTTGGATTTGATATCCCGCTTTATCACTACCCGAAGGAGTCTCAAAGCGGCTAACATTCTCCTTTCCCTTCCTCCCCCACAACAAACACTCTGTGAGTTGAGTGGGGCTGAGAGACTTCAGAGAAGTGTCACTAGCCTCCTCCATGTAGAGGAGCGGAGACACGAACCCGGTTCACCAGATTACGAGTCTACCGCTCTTAACCACTACATCATGCTGGCTAATGGAAGCTAATGCAAGGTACTCCACATGACTGAGGCCACCTGAGCCTCAAGCCACAGGAAAGGACCCAGAAGTACCCCCAAGCTACATACCCGCTCCTTCCTAGGGAATGTAACCCTATTAAGAGCAGGCAGCCGCCCATCCATCCAGTCTAGGGAACTGCCCACTAACATTGCCTCAGTCTTATCTGGATTGAGCTTCAGTTTGGTGCCTCTCATCCAGTCCATTCCCAAAGCAAGACAGCCTAATAAATACCCCCAAGAAATGCAAGAGTAACCATTTCAGAAATGAGAACTGCTCCTCCACAAAGTCCCTTACTTACTTTGACTGGCTTGTGCTTCATTTCTCCAGGAAGAGCTGAAAAGAGCAGAGAAAACGCAAATATTTGTCTTTGAAACACAGAGTAGCAGCAGGGACTGAAGGTGGATTCAGGAAAGCTATTTTGCCACATGAAGTACCATTTTGCAGTCATCAAGTCTGAAGGAGTCTGAAGGAGCACAAGAGGTTTCAGCCCCACCAGTTTTAATAAACCAAACTTTTGACAAATTCCAATATGCAATGGACTCTATGGAGGGCATTGGATCTCATTTAGAGTGCAATCGGATCCATATCTACTCAGAAGTCGTACAGAATTCCAATGGGGTGAACTCCCAGGTACGTGGGGCTACGGCTCCAGCCTTATTCCACCATTCAGGGAGTGCAAAAGTCACTTCCCATTGAAAGGGACAGGTCACCGCTGCCTGCCTTTAATCCCAACACATAGTGACCATTTAATTGGGAATCTAGTGTTACCACACACCCAATGACCAGCTAGAAAGCAGGGACAACTGGATAATAGTGTGAAGCCTGACTAACCTACCAATCCACTGCCGTTGGGGGGATTTTTGTCCAACACCACAAACCTGACGGGAAGGGCTGCAGCTCAGTGTCACAGCACATCTTTTGCATGCCAAAAGTCCCAGGTGTGATCCCAGGTATATCCAGGAATGGCTGAGAAAGACTCCTCCCTGAAACCCTGCTTGTCAGTGGAGACAATGCTGAGCTATATGGACCAGTGGTCTAATTCTATGGAAAACGGCTTCAATGACACTTACACATTTTCCAGAATTATCTTGGTCAAGAGGTTTTTAAGATTCTGGTGAAATCCTTCTGGAAAGAGGGCAAGAATTTCTTCTGGTGACGTCAGGCCATGATAGACTGTGTGTCTTGTAAGATTGTGCAAAGATCGGATCAGCTGCAAGAGGAACCAGACAGATCTTTCAGGTACAATGTCAACAAAACGTGGCAATCTCTCTCACTCGCCTTCAACCCAGCCTCAACACACTATATCATATATATGCACTCTGCTGCTTGATTCCCATCAATCCAGTTCACCATTTGGCCTCTGCCCTTTAATTCTGAACCCTGATCTCTCCTTGCCCCCTGAGCTAGAGGTTCTCTTCTTCCTGTTCTGAGCTCTTGCTGTTCAATCTTTACACCTAACCAGCCCCTCCCTCCTCAGGATGATGATGATAATAATGATAATAATACCGTATTTTTTGCTCTATAAGACTCACTTTTTCCCTCCTAAAAAGTAAGGGGAAATGTGTGTGCGTTTTATGGAGCGAATGCAGGCTGTGCAGCTATCCCAGAAGCCAGAACAGCAAGAGGGATTGCTGCTTTCAGATATTTTTTTTCTTGTTTTCCTCCTCCAAAAACTAGGTGTGTATTGTGGTCTGGTGCGTCTTATAGAGCGAAAAATACAGTAATAATAATTTATACCCCGCCGATCTGGCTGGGTTTCCCCAGCCACTCTGGGCGGCTACCAACAGAATATTATTATTAATAAAAAAGCGATAAAACATCAGGATCTGTCAAAAAAGCCAACTTGACTTAATAGTGCAACACATGTCTATTCAGTGGGACTTACTCCCAGATAATCATGCACAGGGTTACAGCCTAAATCTTACCTGACTTGCTTCATTTGGTGTAACCGAGAGACTGGAACACGTGTTCTCAATCAGTTTGTCAGAACCACCTGCAGAGCTAGAAAAGCATTCCTGGCATAACTGCCGAACTACATCCTTCGATGAAGCCTGGCAAAGAGAAATGAACAGTGAGCCTTTTCAAAACACAGGATATGGTGCAGCTCAAATTTATCTTTGCACAAACTAATGAAAACTAGCTCTCATCAGCTGCCATTAGCCATGTAAGCTAAACTGGATCCCATCTACAGAAGGTTATAATACCTCTTAATATCATAAACTGAGGGTGGGGGTGGGGAAATAGGAAAGGCCATCAATGTCATGTCCAGTTACGGTTATCTATCCTCATTTCCTTTTCAGGGATGGCTCACTGATAACTAGCAATTTAGCTGTGCAACCTTATTTTATAAGTGTCAGGGGTTCAGAAGGAGAGACACAGGAGGGGGAGCAAATGGAGAGTGAGGAGGAGGAGTACGAGGGGGGCGCAGGCAGTGACAGTGGCCAGAGTTATTCCACAAGCCTCTCTAGCGAATCGGAGGACTCACAGAAGGGAGCGCCGGTGGCCAGAGCAAGGGAGATTCCAAGGGAGAAACCTCAAGAGGGAGGGGCCAGCGGGGAGTCTCTGAACAGCAGCTGGAGATCAGGGCCAGCGTCTCCACCAGAGCGCAGTGGGGAGGGGGAGTCCCAGGAGTCGGGACCAGTGTCCTCACCACCAGAGGGAGGAGAGGAGTCAGGTTTGGCAACACCCACATCAGGAAGCGGGGAAACGGTCAGAAGGAAAGTCACCGGCTGGGCGCGCGCGCCAAGTTCAAATGTACAGGAGCGCGGCACAGCGGGGAGCCCGGGAAGGGAGCCAGGTCCTAAAGCCCGCCGGAGGGAGGGGCAAGACTCAGGAGGCTCCGCGTCAGAGGAGTCCAGGAAGGAGGGAACCCCAGAGGGCAGAAGGACCCAACGCAGGAAAGAGCAGCGCAAGAGGTGGAGCCGGGCTAGAATCTTAAACTGGTGTGGGTGGAGCAGTGAGTCAGAGGGGACTTAGCCGGTCTAGCGTTAAGACGTGGGCCTGCGCGCCCAGAGCTTGGAAATGGAAACTAAACTTCAATAAAGACTTTTGTATATAATATCCACTGGGCGTTGGTCCTCTGTGAGCTGGGACCTAGCGGCAGTCCTGACAGTAAGTCCCCTCTCCATTTTCACCAATTTTGCAACCTCGTGGAGTGCGGGAAAGCAGCAAGGGGTGAAGATTGGTGCTTCGCGAGCTCACGAAAAACAGGGAAATGACTACCGAAGAGAGGATAGCGAGTTTGCAAAACGCAGTGACGCAGTTGACTGCAGAAATTGCGGCTTCCAGAAAGAAAGAACAGGAAGCAGCTGCTGCCTGCCAGGATCTGCGAACCAGGTTAGAAGTGCTAAGTACACAGAGGCTACCAGCCACCAGACCAGAAGGGATTGGGCTGGGAAACAGAGGAGGGAGCCTGGTATCTCACTTCAATGGGGACCTGCAGGAGTATCCTAACTTCAGAGCAGATGTGATTTATACATTGCAGCTGCTTGACAAAGACTTTAAAAATGAGGGAGAGAAAGTGGGATTTATTATTTCGCATTTGCGGGGGGAGGCAAAATCGTGGCTGCGCAATCTATGGAGAGACAAGGATCCAGCCCTCCAAAATGCGGCTGCCTTCATTAAAGTGATGGATGCGTGTTTTTTATCTGAGATTGATGTGGATATCGCTAGGAGGGAGATTCACGGACTAAGACAAGGTAAAGCCACTGTGAGGCAATATCATTCACGTTTTTTCGGATTGGTGAATGTACTAGCCTGGGAGAAAGAATCGCCTGCCGTCAGAGACCTGTTCTGGGAGGGGTTGAGCGGAGCTGTGAAAGATGAGATCGCAAGGGGGGGAAGACCCCAAACCACCAAGGAAGTGGTGGAACGGGCACTCTCCATTGGGGTTCGGTTGGAAGGACGCCCTTGGGACAGGGAGGAAGGGCATTTGGGACGCACGCCAGCGAGAGGACTGCCTCCCTTCCCCAAGGAGGCGGCGCGCGCTCGATCCATGCCTCCGCTGGGAGGGGGAGAGGAGCCGATGGAGATAGGTGGTGCTAAGGCTCACTCCACAGTCGGAGCCCTAACTCCGGGAGCAGTCAAGATGAAGCCTCCTAGAGGAACCAGGAAGTGCTACATCTGCGACAGTGCTCAGCATATGGCAAAAGAGTGTCCCCAGCGGTTTCACAAGCATACTGCAGCCGCAGCGACAGTAACAGACGCAATTCAGCAGAGGGAGTCGCAGCAGGAAAACTCCACTGTCTGGCTGGAGATGGCGTCTCTGGGGACCAGCCAGACAAGTCAGTGAAGCAATCCCCAGGGATCTTACAGCCCACCGACCCCCTCCCACCCAAACCAGTAGTGCAGCTCACCGCATCCCTTCAGCTCCCCAATGGGCTACTTGTGGAAATTCCCATCACCGTCGACTCGGGGAGCAATGCAGATTTTATAGACATGCAGTTCCTCCAGCAACATGGCATAGCCCTTCTGCCAGCGGCGGTACCTCTGAAAGTCGTCACAGTGGACGGCAGGGAGCTACTGGGAGGGCAAGTGCTACAGCAGACGCCGCCAATGGTGATGCGCATTGGAAACCACCGTGAGGTCATCAGCTTCAACGTCACCCGCCTGTCAGACACGCCCATAGTGTTGGGAATGAGTTGGCTGGATAGGCACAGCCCGGCATTAGCTTGGTACCAGCGGCAACTGACCTTCGGCTCCTCTTACTGCGCAGAACACTGCATCCTGGCGGACTTGGAAGATGAGGGGCACGAGGATGGACCACAGCTGAACTTGGGCATGTTGCAAGCGGTGCCTAACAAATACAAGGAGTTTTTGGAGGTCTTCTGCGAGAAAGAGGCGGATAAGCTGCCACCCCACAGACCCTACGACTGCAAGATCGACCTCCTGCCCGGGGCGACGCTCCCGACGGGGAAACTGTACTCCATGTCTGAGGATGAATTGCAAGAGCTCAGGGAGTTCATAGATCACAACCTGAAGCGGGGATTCATCCGGGAGTCCAAGGCGGCAGGAGGCAGTCCCGTGTTCTTTGTAAAGAAGCGGGACACGCCCCAAAAGAGGCTGGTCGTTGATTTCCGCTTCTTGAACCTCAAGACCAAGCCCTCAGCATTCCCTATGCCCAAGATCGATGACCTGCTGGCGACGGTGAGGAAGGGTCGCATCTTTACCAAGTTGGATCTGCGCGGAGCGTACAATCTCATTCGCGTACGGGAAGGCGACGAGTGGAAAACAACCATGTTTACGCCGCTGGGCACTTATGAATACAGAGTTATGCCTTTTGGATTAAAAAATGGTTCCCACTGCTTTCAAGCCTTCATGCATCATGTCTTGGCGGGTCTCCTCTACAAGAAGTGCGTCTGCTTCCTGGATGACATCCTAATCTTCTCGGAATCGCCGGAGGCTCACGAGAGAGATGTTAGGGAAGTTCTGCAGAGGCTGCGGGAGCACAGGCTGTACGCCAAGCTGGAGAAGTGCCAGTTCGACAAGACGGAGGTGGATTTCTTGGGCTACAAACTGTCCGACAAGGGACTGGCTATGGACGGTGCCAAGGTACGTGCAGTACTGGATTGGAAGAGCCCACGCAATAGGAAGGAAGTACAGAGGTTTGTCGGTTTTGCCAACTTTTATCGCAAGTTCATCAAGGGTTTCGCCATGCAGACAGCGGCCATCACCGACACCCTCAGTTCCAAGAAGAAGAGGTTCATCTGGACGGAGCAGGCAGAGCAGTCCTTTCAGAAGCTCAAGCAGCTCTTCGCTTCCGAAGAGAACCTACTGCACGTAAATCCCAGCAGGCCCATGAGAGTGGAGACGGACGCCTCAGACAGGGCCGTGGGAGCCGTTCTGTTGCAGCAAGACCACCAGGGGGACTGGAGGCCGTGCGCTTTCTACTCCAGAAAACTCAGCAAAGCGGAGCAGAACTACACCATTTGGGACAGGGAGTTGCTGGCCATACATGCAGCCTTCAAGGCGTGGCGGCACTTCCTCGTCGGAGCCAAGCACACGGTGCAGGTCCGCACAGACCATAAGAACTTGGAGTACTGGCGCACGGCGAGGTTCCTGAACCAGCGACACATCCGCTGGGCGGAGTTCTTTGCAGATTTCGACTTCAGAATTGAGTACATCCCAGGAAACAGCAACGTCTTGGCGGACGCGCTGTCCAGAAAACCGCAGTATCTGGAGGCAGAGGCACCGGCGGCGGCCAAGCACATTTTCACACCACAGGCGTGGGCATGCGCGTCAGCCACGGTGGACCTGGACGCGGTGCGCCGCGCGCTGCAAACGGACTCGTTCGCCCGAGCCAAGATGGAGGAGGTGTGCAGTGGCAAGGCGAGGGGCGACGAATTCCAAGTGCGAGACGGCCTGCTCCTACGCAAGGGAGTCCTCTACGTACCAGGAGACAGCCTCCGCGCGAAGGTCCTGCAACAGCTGCACGACGCGCCCAGCGCGGGGCACTTCGGCAAGGAGAAGACGGTGGACTTAGTAGCCAGAGACTTTTGGTGGCCTAAGATGCGGGGGGATGTCGCGGACTATGTCAATAGGTGCGACACCTGCCAAAGGGCTAAGCCTGTGCACCAGCCGCCGGCGGGCCTGTTGGAACCGCTACAGACACCGTTCGTACCGTGGGAGAGGGTAGCCCTGGACTTTGTCACAGATCTACCCAGCTCAAGGGGCAAGACGGCAGTGCTCGTGGTAGTGGACCTGTTCACCAAGATGGCCCACTTCATTCCGTGCGCTAAGGTGGCCACGGCCGAGCAGACCGCTAAGATGTTCATAGACCACGTGTTCAAGGTGCACGGCCTACCACGGTCTATTTTGTCCGACCAGGGGCGCCAGTTCATCTCCAACTTCTGGCAAAAGCTGATGGGATTCCTGAACGTCAAGGTCAGCCTGGCGTCGGCGAGACACCCGCAAACTAACGGGCAGGCGGAAAGGGTCAACGCCATCATGCAGCAGTACCTGAGATGCTACGCGAACCAGCAGCCATCGACCTGGGTGGACTATCTACCGTTGGCCGAGTTTGCCTACAACAACACGAAGCACGGGTCCACGGGGGTGACCCCATTTTTTGCCAACTACGGGAGGCATCCCAGAACCTTCCCGGGTCTGGACACAGTGCAGGAGGGGGAGCCACAGGGAGCAGAGGAAGTGGCAGCGGAGTTGCAGGAGATCCACGAGCAGCTCAGGAGGCAGTTAGAGTTGGCAAAACAGGCTTACAAAGTGCAGGCAGATCGACACAGGAGGGTTGGGGAGGACATCCAGGTGGGAGACTGGGTCTGGTTGGCAGCACAAGCAGTTCCAGCCAGATCGTTAGCCAAGAAGAAACTAGGGCACAAGCAGCTAGGGCCTTACCAAGTAGAGGCGCAGATCAACCCAGTGGCCTTCCGGTTGACACTCCCGGAGGGTTCCAGAATGCACCCGGTCTTTCATAGATCAGTGCTCACGCCCTACAGAGAGCCCCACAGGTTTCAAGCACCGGGGAAGGCGCCAGACCCGCTCAGAGAAGCGCCCAAGAAAGAGGGGTCGCCGAAAGGGGAGCCACTTAATGAAGCCACTGAGATTTTAGACTCAAGGTGGGGGGAGGACGGGATTGAATATCTTCTCGCCACGGAGGACACCCCGGCCAGCGCCAACAGGTGGGTGCCGGATTACGCAGTGGAAGAGCAGTTGCTCAAGGAAGAATTCCACACACTTTTCCCGCACAAGCCTATGCCGGCGGGCTTTTTCGAGGATTGTTTGTTCACACCCACACTCTCGGCCAGCACTTTCCGGGGTTTCTCGTCAGCTGAGGACTCGGCTCCGGGAGGCAGCTCTCCGGAGGGATCACTTTTAGGTTTTGGCACGGGGGGATCTTATTGGTGGGAGGACCAACCCGAAGTGGGCTGGCCCAGAGACATGCCGAAGGGGCCCTGGGAGGTGGACCCCCATCACACAACAGGGGGAGGAGGGCTCTTGGGTGATTTGGGGTCGAGCGCAGATTTCGAGCACACCGCGCAGGAGATGGAAGCGGAGGAGGTCGTCGTCGACGAGCCCATGGGGGACTTCCCGGACTTATCTCGATGGTTGCAAGCCTCAGGGGACGAGCTGTATCCTGGACTCACCCCTACAACAATGGAGCACCCGGAACCCGCACCGGAAGAGGGGGAGGGGGGAAGGGGGGGCTTCGAGGGGGGGATGGATGTCAGGGGTTCAGAAGGAGAGACACAGGAGGGGGAGCAAATGGAGAGTGAGGAGGAGGAGTACGAGGGGGGCGCAGGCAGTGACAGTGGCCAGAGTTATTCCACAAGCCTCTCTAGCGAATCGGAGGACTCACAGAAGGGAGCGCCGGTGGCCAGAGCAAGGGAGATTCCAAGGGAGAAACCTCAAGAGGGAGGGGCCAGCGGGGAGTCTCTGAACAGCAGCTGGAGATCAGGGCCAGCGTCTCCACCAGAGCGCAGTGGGGAGGGGGAGTCCCAGGAGTCGGGACCAGTGTCCTCACCACCAGAGGGAGGAGAGGAGTCAGGTTTGGCAACACCCACATCAGGAAGCGGGGAAACGGTCAGAAGGAAAGTCACCGGCTGGGCGCGCGCGCCAAGTTCAAATGTACAGGAGCGCGGCACAGCGGGGAGCCCGGGAAGGGAGCCAGGTCCTAAAGCCCGCCGGAGGGAGGGGCAAGACTCAGGAGGCTCCGCGTCAGAGGAGTCCAGGAAGGAGGGAACCCCAGAGGGCAGAAGGACCCAACGCAGGAAAGAGCAGCGCAAGAGGTGGAGCCGGGCTAGAATCTTAAACTGGTGTGGGTGGAGCAGTGAGTCAGAGGGGACTTAGCCGGTCTAGCGTTAAGACGTGGGCCTGCGCGCCCAGAGCTTGGAAATGGAAACTAAACTTCAATAAAGACTTTTGTATATAATATCCACTGGGCGTTGGTCCTCTGTGAGCTGGGACCTAGCGGCAGTCCTGACAATAAGTATTTATAAACTGTGTTTTCATATATTCTGGAGGTGCAATGCAATGGGACTTAATGAACGCAACTGTGAATGTAGGATTGTGAATGTAAAAAGAGCCCTGCTGGATCAGGTCAAAGGCCTATTTAGTTCAGCATGCTGTTCCCACAGTGGCCAACCTTCAAGCAGGACCAGAGTGCGAAAGCACTGTCCTCACTTGTTACTCCAAGCAACTGGCATACATTGGCATACAGCCTCTGACAAGGGTGGCAGAATGTAGGACTATCAACAGCTACTAGCCATGACGGCTCTCTTCCATGAATTTCTGTAATCTTCTTTTAAAGTCGTCAAAGTTGATGGCTGTTACTACATTTTGCGGGAGCCTGAAGGAAAATGTTAAATTTTCAACATTCAGTGTCACTGGATAGCCCTAAACAATCCAAAGGATATTACCATTTTCTTTGGAGGGGGGGAGGGTATTTAACCTTACATGTCAGCATCAATGAAAAATCCCACCCATGTAGTCTATAAAATGTGACACAATGTTTCTAGGCATGCATCCGGGTTGATTTTCAAACGGAAGAATGAGCCCATTGAAAACACGATTCTACTAACTAACAGGTTCTTTGAAAGAAGGTAGAAAACACAGTGATACCTCTGGTTACGTACTTAATTCGTTCGTTCTTAACCTGAAACTGTTCTTAACCTGAAGCACCACTTTAGCTAATGGGGACTCCCGCTGCTGCTGCTGCGCCACTGCGCAATTTCTGTTCTCATCCTGAAGCAAAGTTCTTAACCCGAGGTACTATTTCTGGGTTAGCGGAGTCTGTAACCTGAAGCGTATGTAACCCAAGGTACCACTGCAACAGTGACTTCAGTGAACTTCAATCTGATCAGAGCTCCAATTCTGACTCCACCATGATCTCATTTGAAGAGCTTTCTTTTCTTTTCTTTTTTATTTATAATTTTCAATTTTATACATTTCAATAATTTTGTAATCATTTTAACATTTTGAAACTTGACTTCCTTCCCCCTCTTTTTGCGGTTCCTTAAATTTATTTTTACATTTTCTGCATATTCCAAATCAACTTAACTTACTCCTTTATTCATCTATACTCTTATAAAACTGCAGATTATTATAGCAATCCTGCTAATGTTCTTATCTGTTCACAGTTCATTTGTAAATATTCAATAAACCATTTCCATTCTTTTATAAAAAGTTTGTTATCTTGATTTCTCATTTTTGTACCCATTCTTCTTTCTCTGGGACTTCTTCAATCATTTGAAGGGCTTTCGGCAAATCTCTTTTTAGCCACCGTCCCTGTCCGACCTAACTGCCAGGGTTATTGTAAAGATACATTAAAAAATGTGCAGCACTTTGGACGTTAGCAGTGCCATCGTGGTCGAATGATATAAATAACTGATTTTCAATATCACCCGTTCACCCCCACAACGTGCTTTAAAAATTATCAGAGCTGAGAGATCTTGCAGGAAACAACAACTGCCCGCAAATAAAGAAATATGCACCTACTTTCAGCAAGATCTGAAGCGCCGCGAAATCCTCTTCGCCCACTGCAGCCATATTTCCTTCTCTCATGTGACCTGATGCCACCCAACATCGGAAGAAGAGAGGGTGATTGTAGTCACGTGGCAGATTGTTAGACTGCTTTGCATTGTGGGAGCTGTAGTCCCTCTGTAAGCCTGACGGAGCAGCTTGTTAGGCTGCTATGGGGGAAAGTATCTGTTTGGCAACGGAAGTCGTGAAGCCCTCTTCCCTGGCACAGCTGGTTCGCTTTTCCTTAACCTGCGCAAGAGAAGCTGTGTGACCCTGCGTAAATTTTACAGGGCTGATGAATGGCGAGATACTTAGTCTGATTGTTAAAATTCGGGTTGCACCAATAGATGCCTGCTTCGCAAGATGCAAATCAAACCAGTTTGATTTAAAACCTTGACCGAGAAGAAAACGAAAGACGCGCGCGCGCGTATTTATGTGGAGACCGTGTATCTCCAGAAAACAAAGGGACTATTAAAGAAGGAAGAAATGTGGAGTTAGTTTCTCTCATAGAAACAGGAGGATATGCTTCTGCGGTGTAGTATCACCGATTCATCAAGTTCAGTATTGGCTTGGCATGATTTCTCTCCGGGATTCCAAAGCAAGGAAACCACATCTGGAGAGGCTAAGGATTGAATCTTTTGCATGCAAAACATTCTACAATGTTGCAATCCTTCTCAGGCACTAGAAAATGATAACATGCCCATCACTACTAACTTTCTTTTAGGTGGGCCCTCATTTGAGCTCCAGGTTGCCATTATTTTGTGGGAGGGATTCAGCGGCATCCTGACAGAACAGGCTTGCACAACTGAAGTCAAATTCTGTGCTCTTCTTCAGCAAAGTCACGTAAAGAACATAGTGACTTTTTGTAGTAAAAAGTGATGAGGAAATGCACTAGAGTTGGAAGGGGCTCTGAGGATAATCTAGTCCAACCCCCTGCTGGGCAGGAATATGCAGCTGTCCCATACAGGGATCAAACCTGCAACCTGGGCGTTATAAGCATCATACTCTAACCAACTGAGCTATCCAGGTTAGAAATTGTATAACTTCAGCGGAAACAAATTGGGATGAACCCTCAATAAACAGGTTGTCTGGAGGCAACCCAATAATTTGTTTTCTAATTTGTTGTGGGTTTAAAAAACAAGTAGCATGCCAGTAATATTTTGCCGGTGCCCTCATGGCTGCAACATAGTCAATAAATCAACACATGTACAATACAGCATATGGTATAAATAGGGGGACATTTAACCCCCACCTCCAGTGTTTTAGTCCATAATTCTGCTGTCACAGCCTACTTTTTCACTCTGCAGCTCTCACTCCCAAGTAAGTGCTCATGGGTTTAGGACAGTTTTCCTAGAATGGCTTCACATGAGTGGGAGAGGGGTGCCATTTGAGCTGTGAATTCTGTTTTCATTGCAAAGGGCTTTGAGAACAAGGGAAGGGGCCTTAGCTCAGTGGTAGAACACCTGCTTTGCATGCAGAAGGTCCCAAGTTCAACCCCTGGCATCTCAAGGTAGTGCTGGGAATGTCCCCTGTAGGAAACTAGAGCAGGAGCTGGTTAATGTGGACAATACAGGCCTAGATGATAGACCAAGGATGATCTGACATCATATAAGGCAGTTTCTAGTATTCCTGTTCCAGTAGCTGGATGTCTGAGTCCTTATTGACGTGTGACATCAGAAGCAGAACCTGCTTGCCCTCCCTTAGCTGCATTGGGCATTGTGCTGTCTTCAGACATTCCAAGGGAAGTTAGAACAAAGATTCAGAATAAATGCTTCCTGAGCATATTCTCTGTATACCTTAAATTACTGCCTGTCTCCCACCCACATTGAAGTTCAGGGAGGAGCCCACGCTTAGACTGGCACCTCCAGCTGGGACTGGGAAATGCCCTGTGCAGAAACCCTGGAGATCTTCTGCCAGTGTTGACAGTACCAAGCTAAATGAACCAATGGACTGCCAGTATAAGGCAGCAGCGTATGTTCATCTTCCTATGTGATCAAGCCCCTGTTGGCTCAGATTAGACTTTTATAGGCTAGTGCTGTTCAAACAGAGCAACAATGGAATCCAGCTGTGCCCCATGTGAACTATGCATGTGCCTTAAAACAGTCCCCAGAAACCTCTGCCATGTGCCAGATGTATCCTGCAAAATGTACCCTATAGTGGGATATCTGAAAGCTACTGCTCTAGGTCCTAGAAGCTAGTGAGTAAATCTTCCCATGCAAGAAAAGTTCAGATCCCATTTCTGTGAACAAGATCTTCTTCTTCTGCCCTATTTAATTCATCTCTCTCCCACCCACAGTGCCTTCTATATTACATATTCCAAAGGGTTCTTTATTTGTGCGTATCTTTCAAACTGCTGGCAACACAGGTTTCATTTGCATTTTTCTCCTGAAATAAATCAAAGATTGCATCTAACCAAACACACAAAAGTTGTTTGCACTGCATTGGAAATGCAAGACTTTCCTAAGGGATGGGCTCCTGTTTGCAGAAGTCCTGGGTTCAATTTCAACTTTCTCCAGAACAGTTACAAGAGTAGAAGAAATGCCGAAGAAAGTATAATTTCTCTTCTGTTTTATTTTTTTTAATGAGCAGTAGGAAGAGAGATTCCTGAGGGAGCTGTTTGAGAGTATCATTTTACCATCTGCAGCCTCTTGAAATTAATTAAGATTGATCAGCTGTGAGGAGGGACCACTTATATGGATTCCTTTGAAACATTAAAGAGACTTTAAGGAGGCTGTGTAGTAGAAAGCATTATCTGCAATGTGAAAGAAAAAGGGCAGACATTTTCTATGCAGCTTTTCACACATAGAATTGCTATGTAGATGGTTAACAGATTTCTGGATGTGCAGGCACCTTGAGTTCTCAATCAAAAGTGCATGTGCAGAGTGCATCTTTCTATACCTTGGGCATATGTAATATTGATTTGCACAGTCTGAAGTTGTGGGTTATTTCCTGACTCTGAATTGTTCTGTCTGGAATAACCATGGTTAAATTCCTTGATTGTCCTGTGTGGTGTACTTCTAATGGTTGCTCTGTCATTAGAGTTCAAAATTATTTTGCTTGTGGGGGGTGGGGGTATATGATAGCAACCCTGACACTTTTCCTTTTAAAATGATTAAGCAGTTTTGAAGTGAATTTGCACACAGACAAGGGCTAACCATAGTTTTGGCAGCTGTGGACTTGGTGGATGCCAGGAGAACTGGCTTTATATATAGCATTCTACTTCTTTTAAATAGATTTAGAGTTAACCAAACAGCATAAAAGTGTGTTGTGTAATATTGGGCTGCATTCAATCAACCTAAATCCTACTCAGAGCAGAGCCGTTGAAATTAAAGCACTTAAGTTAGCCATGTCCATTAATTTCAATAGGTTTACTCAAAGGAGGACTAATGTTGAATACCACTCATTGTGTCTGTAATTATCTGCACATCTAGCAAATGCTTTTCTCAACTCTGCTTAAACAGGTACTTTGGTTAAAAAGCGAAAATTCTGGTGGCAGTGCTGGACACTTTTATTATGTTGTTGATCTTGTCTCAGCTGCATTATACCCCACGCCACCCTGCTATTTTTCTGGAAAAAGAGGTGCCGGAATTCACCATGAACACATCCCTTGTTCTCTTATAACTGCAATGGTGCCCACCTGATAAGTGCTGGAACTGAGTCCTGGTGAGTTCCAGTGGAAAAAAGCCACACACACACACAACTCACACACTCATACACACATACTATCCTGAATAACTTTTAAGGACATTGACTGAGACTGCTTCCACACTCAGATACTTGGCTTGTTCAACAAGGATGTTTTGCTGCCACCATTATCACTTTTAATGTGCTACTATTGCTATTTTCAGTGTTTCCCCTAAGACATCGGTGTTGCTTATTAGTACTAAACTAGCCACCACAAATATTTCCAAACTGAAGGGTCATACAAATAGGACTAGTTAACAGCATGGCTAGAATGCCTATTGCAGAGAAGAATATTTTTGTATTTAGTATCATAGTATGATGTGCATCATTTAGACTCATTGATCAAGGTTGTGTCATTTCCAGGGATGCTTGCTTATTGATTGCAAAAGCTGGCTGACGTCTTTTTCAAGGTCTTGGGCTCCCTCCGGTTCCCCACTCTCACTCCATTCATCTCTTTGAACTGTATTCTCTTTGCAGTGATTACTGCAGCTCATTGCCTGATGTCCATTCGTAGGAAAAGCATTACCTTTTATCTTGATCGGATCACTCAGTCCTTGGGCTGTTATCTAATTGCATGCTCTCACTCTGAAGGCTCTCACCCATCTTTTGGATATTATCTCCCTTCCTTTATGGGTGGGATTTAGAGGCAGCTCAACCCTCCTATAAGGGACAGCAAGGCAGCAGCTGCCTGAGATGGCAGATTTTGGATGTCATGAAAGATAGCTGATGGTTTTGCCCTATGGGGCACAACCTACAGGGAAGTCCCTACCAAAATGAAGAGCACTTGTGGTTTTGCATAGTCTCCAATGTTTTGCATAGTCTCCTATGCAAGCATTCCAATGTTGCTTGCATAGGAGAACTTCCTATTGGACTGTATAAACCAACCTCTCATGGACCATCCTTTAAAAATAATTATTACTGGAAATTTGTAGCTAAAGATTTGGGTGGATAGTTAAAATCAATATCTCAGTCCTGGAACCTGGATTTTAGGCTGCAAAAACCTTGAAAATGGGCATTCTGGGAATATGGTAGAGGTAGGACTGGGCATAGGAGACATATTTGTTGTTGTTTAGTCGTTTAGTCGTGTCCGACTCTTCGTGACCCCATGGACCAGAGCACGCCAGGCACTCCTGTCTTCTACTGCCTCCCACAGTTTGGTCAGACTCATGTTTGTAGCTTCGAGAACACTGTCCAACCATCTCATCCTCTGTCATCCCCTTCTCCTTGTGCCCTCCATCTTTCCCAACATCAGGGTCTTTTCCAGGGAGTCTTCTCATGAGGTGGCCAAAGTATTGGAGCCTCAGCTTCACGATCTATCCTTCCAGTGAGCACTATATGCTGGGTCTTAACTTTGTTCAGCTCAGTCACGCGATCTGGCAACCAAGCTGAACTTACACTGGCGAAAAGGGTGGTGTAAGTCAACATCTATTTGAAAGGCTCATGGGACTGCATTTTGGTTGATTTGGGACTATTGAATAAGGACTACTATTTGCGGCACAGCAACACAGGAAGAGCAACTATCCTGCCTCCACACAGCTGTCTATGGTGTCAATGGGTTGGTGTTTTTGTTGGCCCCTACAAAGGGCAGCTTTTAACTGGTGACCACCTTACAGCAGTACAGTCACTTTTATGTTCAATCTTAGCTTTGCTTATCTCTATGAGGCACACACTGGAGAGTCAGGATCGCCAAAGGCAGGACGACACATTTCTGGATCATGATTGGTTTGGGGAGGAATGTTTGTGTTCTCACAAGTGGTTCCAATGCTACTTTCACAGATCCCCAGCTAGATGATGAAAATTGAGAGTAGATGTAATATCTGGCATATAATAATATCAGAACCAAGGTAGTTCTTTGGTCATCCCATATTAGGCCAACCATTTTTTTAAAAAAAAATTGCTTTCCTAAGAGGAGGCTGAAAAAGGAGTGGCCTTTGCTGTTTCAAATGGTGACAATGTAGCCTGTGATTCTAGGAGCACTCAATTCCCTTACACTGTTATTGTGAGCAGATGTAACATTCCATAAGAACTACCAGATGCCAAAATTTGGCAGAACTTCAAGCCCTTTATTTTTGTGCAGTAGGGATCTGATCCACTTAATGTCATCATGAAGAAGAGATACTCTAAAAGTTAATGGCTCTCATCTAGTACAAGGACTGGCTTTCCTCAACTGTGTTAAATTCTCTGCAATAGTACCTTTCAGTTTAGGACCAGCCATGTTCTTGTGGCTTTCCAAAACACAAGATGTCCAGAGATGAAAAGGCAATTTACATTCGTTTTCAGCAATCCGGTTTCCAGTGAACCTGCCCATGGCACGAGATCATCTCCAAATCTAAGTATGGGTCCTTGGGGGACAATTTCACAAAGCAAAGATGAAAAGGCAACTTTATCATTTTACTCAAAAAGGGAATCTCATCGTTCTCAGTGGGTTTATTTCCAACTAAACATGTCCATGGGTTGGGTAGCAATTGCAGTGAACTTGCAGTGGGCAAATCCCCATATTTGAGCATGGTCCACTCACCCAGCTTCACCTTATTGGTCTGTTTTTGTGCATGATAAATTTAGTGAAATAAGCTAATGGTTGATTAGGAGTTTATTACCTCATGTGAGGAAGATTCAGCTGAACTGATCATTCTAACAGGCTCCATATAACTAGGCATCATTGAAAGGAAAGATAAACCCATCTGAACTTTGTACGTGAGGATGATACTGAATTTTTTTTGTACTGTCCATGAAATGTAAGGTTTCTCTGTCCTTCAACTGATTAACATTTGGAAAATTTAGAAGAGAGATGGCAATGATGGTAATTTCCAGTGGCTTCCAGATGAAAAGCCTTGATGAAAGTTTTTGTAGCTCACTTTCACTTTAAATATGATAATAGTTTGTGTCAGACAGGTAAAAGAAAAGAGAAAACTGCTCTCAATATGGACACGCACCTCTTGGTTTAAGACCAAGACAAATATCCTGTAGAAGCAGCTGGAAGGAATTTCCTTTGCTTGACCGTGCTACCAGATCACCTAAAGGAAAGTCAAGACAACTCTTAATATTATTTTGTCCCCTAAAGGACTTGAGACAACCATCCAACCTCTCTGGTACCAACATGCAGCACAAACTATTCCTGTAAGGATTTAAGCTAATCGGGAGCTCCATATTGGTGCTTGTTTATAAAGTGTCTAATTATGGTTGTAAAACATCACCACCGATAACATAATTCAAAGCCAGAGCTGCTTCTAGGAATGCCCCCTCATTTGAGGAAACTGAAAACAGGAACCTTCCAAAGGGCATTTTACATGTTTAATAGCACTTTCTCCTCTTTTTATGCTCTCAGAAACCCTGTGAAGCAGACTAGGCTGAGAGACAGTGCATTCAAACAAAGCCTCCCACACGTTCAATGAAAGTGTGATGCAGAAAGCCCCTGCCAACCACACATTGACACTGATGCTCCCATTGATTGTGCTCTTCCTTGCACTCTGTTGCAGCCATGCATTCAGTGGTCTGGGGAAAAGGGTCATCTTATCACCACCGAGGGAAAGATCCCAGGAGAGGGAGGGAGAGAGAGAGAGGACAGAAAATGGCTTCAGAATCCTGATGACTTGGTTTGTTTCAATATCCTTTTATTGTGATTTTATTCATTTATTCAATTTTATTTGTACGCCACCTTAAAGGTGAAATATACATAAATAAACATGTGCCTCGCCAATCAGGAGTCCCAGTTGGGTGGAAGAATCTGACAGCCTCCTTATCTCTAGTGCTCAAGTTGTGAGCAGTGATAGCATTCCTACTACATGCTTATGTGTTCATTGCATGTGTGCACTCCTTTTTGAGGGGCTGGGGGTAAAAATAAGGTGCTGATACTCATATACATAAAAGTGTGGTGGGTGCCAACACAAACCAGGTCTCCCCAGTTCACATCCGATTTCTCAACCGCTACCTAACACTGACTCCCTGTTGTTGCATTAATGAAATTAACCGTTTTACTTGCTTTTTGATACATATATTCTCTACTCTTGTTAAATCCAACTGGCCAAATCCTTTAGAAACTTTAATTAATACCCAGAACCCTTGTAATATCATGATTCTTTATAGAAGGGTAAGACACCGTCAGGTTGATTAAGCACCCAATTGAGCCTGAGTTGGGGAAAATTGGTGTAGCGGTCTCTGATCAATGGAAACACTTCAGTTTAATAAAAGGTGAATGAAAGCAGGTTTCTGTTTGCCTTGGAACATTTGTTGTTGTTGTTATTGCAGCCCTTTGCAATTGGCAAATTAGGGAACTGAGCCAAGCTCTGAGGAGGAGGAGGGCAAAAATCGACTTGAAACTGAGGCAATTTTTAAACTTCCTCCCATGGAAAACAGAAACAACAGAAGTGAACAACCTGAAGAAAAGAATGTGATGGATGCTTGCTTTGAAAAAAAGGTTTAAGAGTGCAATTTGAAGGTTAAGGGTGATGGGGCACAGCTGAAGGTGTTTTAACCGCTCATCTAATGCCCTGCTAGGTTGTCTGGCTGCTGCAACAGAAGTGACGATGGAGGTGCATTCTTCTGACCCTCAGTCCATTTTGCAGTTGCTTTTTTGCTTTTAATGACTCCTGGTGGAAACAATAGAATGGAAAGAAGAAGGGGAGATGTAAACCAGTCCCTGAGCCAAGTTCCTGAACGGTTCGCAACATGCCCCCCCTTTTTTTTACTTAACTAATGTCAGTGTCACAGCCATGGTATGTGTGACAGTAGCTCACTTTCCTCAAAATCACTTACGATCCTAGCAATGCAGAAAGAGTACTCCCAAACTTCGGCTGTCAGTACTACAAATGTCTTCAGAACAGATTTCAGAGGAAGACAGCGCTAGGGAAAGGAATAAAACCTCAGAAAGTAGCATGGCTATAGATCACCTTAAGCCCATCCAAATTAGCATTCAATGAAGTTAGCTCTAGTTCACAAAAAGCCCATAACATAATTTGTACATCTTTAAGGTGCCACAAGACCTTGTCATTTATATTTCTTATACTGTGACTCACTGTCATTCGAAACGCATGGTTGGAATTGCCAAGCAGTGCAGGGAATAAAGAGTCGGACAAGAATTGGAGATACCTGGGTTCAAATCCGTATCCTTTATTTTAATTATTTATTGATTTAACGTATTTCCATCCCACCCTTCCATTTAAGCAAGAGAAACACCACCACCATCACTTAGGGTGACTTGAAACCAGTTTTGAAAACAATCACAAACATCTCAACAAGAATTTAAATGCTAAAAGATGGCACAGCAGATGAGCACAACCTGGGCTAGTTCTATTAAAAAATATCAGAAATACTTTCAGTTTGGCCTGCCAAAAGAGGAAGGTCCTCATCTGGCAACAGAAAACCATCAGAGAGGAAGCAAGACAACCACCCCAGGCTGGCTATTTAGGGGTGGGAATCAACCACATACCAGCAAACTCAGGTTGCACAATGACAGTTGAGTGATTTTTGTGCAATATAGCCATTTCCCTGAAAGCCAGACACTTTGTGATTGGGAAAGTGATGGGGAAACACACTGGAAAGTGTGGGAGGACAATGGTAAGACACAGCATTGTCTAACATCCCCATAAATTGGAACGTACGCTCAATAAATAGCCTAACCTTCCTGTAACTTGTGTGCAAAGAAATAAAGAGCAATGCTCAATAAACAGGTTGTCTTGAAGCAACCACCGAGTAAGATGGTCCAACCCGCTAGGTGTTGCCACAGAGAAGGCTCACTGTTGTATCCCTGCCAAAATTACCTTGGATACCAGCAGGGTTGTGAGTAGAGTCTCTCTAGTACAGGTGTAGGGAACCTTTGGCCCTCCAGATGTTGATGAATGACAACACCCATCACACCTGACGATGCTAGGGCTGATGGGAATTGTAGTTTAGCAACATTTGGAGGGCCAAAGGTTCCCCAGTCCTGTTTTTGTGGATCTTAAAGAGCAGGCAGGCAACCAAAGACAGCCATTTATGTGTCCTGTTCCTAATCTGTGTTTTAGAGCTTCATATAGCCATGAAGTTTGCTTGGCGCTCTTGGGTCCTTCATAATCTCTCTGTTTACCCTTTCTTGCTGTGAATATAAAATAGAATTGAGTCGAGAAATGTGCGTGTTGCTCTGAGCCCCTTGAGAAAGGGCAAGCGGAAATGTAAAATATTTTTTCGGAGGTAATATAATTTCAAAAGTTATTCCACCACATTACTCACTGTGTGCTTGTATAAACTTTTAAAAAAACAGTAAAAACAACAAGAACAAGGTTTTGCATCCAGGCAATTTAAACATAATCAGAGGGTCTGTTTGCTCTAACCAATATATATTATGTAAATTAAGAGGGTGGGGGAAAGGTATAATTACATTTATTTAATAATAATTCTGCTACCATAATTTGCATGTTCTAGGCTTCTGGCTACATGCACAAATCAGAAACAAATATAATAATCAGTACATGGAAACAGAAACAAAGCTGTACTAGAGTCGGGAATTAGGCTATGTGAATGAAACACAGCATTTAAAATTCCATTCTCATTATGTTTGTCTTTTGAAGGCATTCCTCTTCTTGTGACTTACCAAACCTCTTGATTTGTTGACTTCATCGATTCCAGTCTTTGCCACGAGGTGTCACTGGTTTGCCCACCCAGGGGACTTACACACTGCTGTCATCTTGTTCCCTTCCTGTTAAAGAGAATTGAATGCCATTGCTCATTCTGCTCAAAGTTGGAAACAAACAGCTAGACGTGGAAATGAACGCGACTTGTGAAAATGTTGATATGGAGCTGGAGGGAACAGTATCCCGTAAACATCAGCTGCTTAATTCTTTTTCAGTTTTGAAAATAATGAATTTAGCCTGTGCTTGAGGCTCTGCCACACCATTAGGCAGCTGCTCCAGATGGTAGATATTGTGAACCATTAAAGAGCAGCACACTGTTAGTTATTTAATTGACTATGATATTTTTACTTCTGGTAGGTGCCATTTGGATTTTCTACCTCAGGCACCAAGCATCTCAGAATTGGCTTATGGCTCCGGACAGTGAATAGGCACAAGAGGCATAAAGAAGAATTCTCCAAAGGTGAGAGCTCGCAGGCTGCGCTGCATATGTCAGGAGTCACCAACATGCTGCCCACAGGCACACATGTGCCCACAGAACCACCTCCCTCCCTGAAATTAAGCTTGAAAGAAGCATTCTGTTACTGCCAAGAGAACAGGCCATGGTATGAGTTGCAGGGCATGTCAACTTTTCAAATGCCCCCTGAAAGTTAGCAGCCCCTGGCGTAGGTCAATGTCATGGATTGGCTGGATGTAGAGGCACCAGCTGGGGAACCCCCAAGGGGAAGAAGGTCAGAGTCAGGGGACTGGTGGTGGGACAACATTGAATGGGTGGAGGAAGAGAAGAGATCAGACTGGAAGGAAGAGGTGTCAGAAGCAAAAGAGGGGTAACAGGGTTTAGTGAGCAGGAAGAGGCTGGGGCAGAGAGCAGGCCAGGCTCAGATGCAGAAAAGGAGGCTGGAGAGGAGGGGGCCAAAGAGGCAGTCTCCCCATCCTGCTGAGACCAGCTCTCCTCTCCCATCATCTCCTAGAACACACAGAAAAATGAAAAGGGCAGAGGAGAGATTGGTTGAATGCAGGCACAATCTACATCTGCTTGGAAAAAACCCTGGAGGGGAATGGACCTAGGAAGTCCTTGCACCTGCCTCAATGGGGCAAGAACTACTGGGAAGAGTTCTGGGATCACTAGGTTTGCATTGTTTTGATTTTTGTGAATAAAGAGTTAACTTCACAGACACCAGTGTTGTTTTTATTATTATTATTATTGCAGACCTTCACCTGACTCCAGCTCCTGACATTTAAACTGTGCTGATCTGGTATAAGGCTTAGTCTAAAAATTAAGAAGCAAACAGATGAAATCAATGTTCCAAAACTCTTCTGGCCTCCGACCAAACAGATATGTACAAAATATAACACCAGATGAAACAATTCCCTCTCTTTTAAAAGGCCATATATTTGGGTAAAAATTCCATCTGAACCACAGTCTATTACGTGGTAAATGAAGCTTGCTTAGCAAAAAATTAATACAGGCATTTTCTCCAGAAAGCAAAACAGTTACCACTATGTACCAATTCATTATTCTAATTCCCATCCCTGGATCAGGAATGTTATCATAATTAACAGCAGCAGCTGTCTGGGGCCTGAAACTCACAGAGAGGCATAGAACAGAAGAGATGTGCTAGAGACATCAGGAGGAGATGTTTGCGTGGCAGAGCCATCTGTCAATCTGTCACTCCTCTGCTCTTTGGGGGATGAGTCAGAGCTGTCTTCAAGCAAGTGTCTGAATGGCAAATGCTTGACCATTACCCCTCTGGCAGATTTTGTAGCTGTGCCGCTCTTGACTGAGACCAGCAACTGCCACTATGCTGCACCAAATCAGAAACAGCGAAGTGTCATCACAGCTGCCTCTGTGTACTCCCTCTCATTGCTTGCCCCGTTGGGGAAGCATCATGGGATCCAGTCACAGTTGCCAAATCTTGGCCCATTCCGTATATTCCCTGAAATAGCACCATAAATCCTGCTGCAGTGATTCTTTAACACGCTGTGAAACACTGGGGCTGCCGGTTCTGAATTCTGCATCATCTTCTGGCAGACGAGGTAAAGGGAACTTGCAAATTGTGGTGGAAGGAAGCTGGGGAAAAGAAGTGGGAGGGGGCTTATTGGTTTGTTCAGTTCTTGTTTTTATTATGTATTTTGCATTGTTATCTTGTGTTTTTGTGCTGCAAACTGCCCTGAGATCTTCCAATGAAGGGCAGTATACAAATTTAATGATAAATAAAGTTGAGAGGACAAAGAGGGGTGATCAGAACAAGAATTCCCACCCCATCATTTTTGTGTAAGGTTCCACTTGGATCTGGTGGAGGCTAAGATGCCTAACCACCCCCTTATTTATGAAGTCATTTATTTAGATTTTTAGCTGGCCAGATGTCAAGGGGCCTGAGCAGATCCACGAGTACCGTATATTAAAACATGTAAAACCTAGCCAGTTAAGATCAGTGGAACGAACAGATAACCATTGTTATCTGAGATAGTCAAGAACACATTATTTTCAATGACTTGCCCAAGCGCATAAAGCAAGTCAGTGTCAGAAGAACTAACCGCCCTGGTTAGGCAGTGCAGTGGTGCAGCTCTTTTGTACAAAGACCTCAACTCTCACCTTACCATCCTTTTTCTCTGCTTGGAAATCCACATGTAAGACTAGAACTTTGGGAATCTTCCTCAGTTTGAGCTGCGCCAAGGTCTCTCCCTGGGATGTTGCGCTCTTGTTTTTCTCTGGCTGGTACACTGAGCAAAGAAGCTGATTTCATCCCTCGTTGTCACAATGAGGGTATTATACTCTGAACTTTAATTCAAAACACCATTCAACAAAGAGAATCTTGTCACGCAGTGCCAGGGCCTGGACTGAGGGAGATCTTAAGGCACAATCAGTCCAAACTTATGCTAGGTGCATAAATGGTTTCCTTGCTGTCTGGTTAAGTACCGCTTCCCACTTAGGGTCCCATTGCTTTGATAAGAGAACGTTTTTCTGGCATGCCATCTAGATTATAGTGAAGGTTTCCTGTTTATTTTACATATCCTCTGGGCCATTGCAAGAAGTATTTCCCTCCGGCAAGCTGAAAGACAATATAGATGTATCGTTTTCGTGTGTTAAGTCAGGGCTGGGGAATATCTGACTGTGTGCACATTACTGGCTTACAGTGCAGGCTGGCCATTCTTTTTCTCAATTCAGCTGGTTTTTGGCAAAATGCAGTATTTTATAAGAAGCGACAGGATCAATACAAAATAGGTATAGATTGTGACTAATGTTGTGTGTACACTGCTTCCCAAACCAGTGATGGGAAGTTGCTCATAGGCCACATTCACACCACACATTTAAAGCACTATGATACCTCTTCAGGTGTTCATGGCTTCCCCCAAAGAATTCTGGGATATGTAGTTTGTGAAGGGTGCTGAGAGTTGTTAGGAAACCCCTCTTAATCTCACTGAGCTACGATTCCCAGAGTTCCCTGTGAAAAGGGATTGATTGTTAAACAGCTCTGGGAAGGGAATTGGCATTTCCTAGCAACTCTCTACACCCTTAACAAACAATGGCTCCCATCATTATTGGGGGGGGGGGATTCATGACTGTTTAAAGTGGAAGATGGCATGGTGTGAAGGTGGCCACAGTCTTTTATCAGCCTGAGGGCTGCATTCCTTATGGATATCCTTTCAGGAGCTGCATGCCAGGGCTAGACAGGGCCAGAGGCAATGGATGAGGCTCTTGCTTTTGTGCAGTGGGTTACATTCCAGCCCCACAAAAGCCAGAGGTTCTTACATGCCCCCCCCCCTTTATCTCTCCATCCATCCAAGCAAGCAAGCAAGCAAGCAAGCAAGCAAGAGAAATTAGCACAGTTGAAGGACACATTCAAGCCAGGCAAAATCACTTGAGGGCACAGAGCAGGGGCAGAAAGGGGTGTGGCCTAGAGAGAGCCCCGAGGGCCAGACAAAGAAGCTTGGAGGGCCACAGGCAGGCCTGAAGTTCCCTCTGTGTTGTTAAGTGAACCTGCAGCTTTGCCAGCAAGCCATTTAAGCGCTATCCTTTTTGGTCTACCAATTGGATGATGTTCGTCGAGAAAAGCAGGAGGTTAATGGTGCACGGAGAGGAAGCGCTGTGTTGGAAAAACACGCCACCTTTTCATGGAGGAATATTTGCACACAAACACACTCACCTTTTTTGATGATGTGGGCATTTAAGGGAGCACAGGTCTTAACAGACCTGCATCCTATGTTGCTTAGTTTAGCTCAGGAAAGCACGACCCACAGTCATTTCCCCTCTCTTTCTTCCCGCTAGGAAATGTGAAAACAGTTATGGTGTTTCTCAACTTCCTACAAATGAAGGTGACCATATATAGCCGGTCCTCTTCCTTCCTCTCAGAACCCTCTGATTATATATTATTTCCACTACAAGATGCCAATGTTGCTGTGAAGGAAACAATGTAAACTCATTAGTGTAATGCAGAATAACTTTAAATGGGTATGTGTGCAAGTTAGGCCTATGTGACACATGGGGCTAGGGGGTGTCCTCCCACCCACACGGCACGCATGAAGCTAAACATGAAATTAGCTGCCCACACCACATACCTGCAGTAGTGCCAGATTTCACAAATGCCTGTAAACTCATCTATAAACTTACAGGAAATGGCTATACAAATGTGTCACACAAGCTTTAGCCACACCCCTCCCTGGCCCTCCTTTGATGTGGCTGGAATATGTCTATGGACTGTAGTATTGCCATTTGCCTGGGTTGGGAGATATAAGTGTTGAAACCTCCAGTGTTTCTGTGGCTGGGGACTGTGGCTTGCTATGCACAGGGATGAATCCCCAACCACCATTGGCATGTAACCACTGAAATGTCAATGGGTTGCCCATGTTGGAAAGCACTGGAAAGTGTTTCCTCGCGCTGGAGATACGGCACTATCAAATTAACCTTGGGAACTGTAGTTCTGCCATGATTCCAACACCTTTGTAAAGTCCCAGAAATTTACTCTTAATTCAATTTTATTTTAGTTTTGTGCACCACTCAGTTTTTATATCATGTTTATCTTATTATTAGGATTTTTTATTGAATGTTGTTGCATTTTTATTGTTTTTTTATTTTATTTTTTCTCTTCTACATTTTTATTGTTTTTAATGAAAACCACTTAGAGACTTCTATTATCTGAAGCAGATAAATAAATAAGTAACTGACCTAATCGATCTAGAATAATGGACCAAGTGTATAATGGTATTTCAAGCAAGGTGTTTCTAAATCAATGAATGCTTTAATAATAATGGGCATTTTCTACCTTTGTTTGCCTAGTAAAATCAATGCAAAATGTCACGTAATTCCTCATTTGCAGTCATGTCGCTTCTCCCATCACGGTACTACATTGTTAAAAGAAGTCTCAGTCCGTCAAATTCCTTTCCGCACACAAATTGTCAAAGGCATGGGAGCTCTGGTGATCCACATTAATTCTGGCAACTCTGTTCTCCACAAAAGGCTCTAGTCTGCTCCATTTTCCTGACGCATGAGACAAGTGAAGTAGGAAGCAAAAAGGAAAAAAAAAGAGCCACATACAGGGAAGGGATTTAGCTCAATGGGCAGAGGACGTGTTTTGCATCCTGAAGATACCAGCTTCAGTCCTCAGCATCTCGCAGGGAAGACTATCTGTTTGAGACCCTAGAGAGTTGTTGCCAGTTTAGACAGAAGAGGGCTAGTTTAATCAATGGTCTGATTCAGTTTAAGGCAGCTTCGCATGCTCATTCTGCTCTGCATCCCAAACGTTCATTTCTGAGTTCCCCTTCATTTTTCAGATTGTGCAGAGGAATCCCAGAGAAACATTTCCCATTGTAATTCAGCTTAGAATCTGCAGCGTCTCTATGCAGGAAAGCAGGGCTAGTATGATTAACTGGAACTGAATCTATGCCCTTAGACGGAGAACAGGATACAGGATGACTATAGTACGGCCTGCGCTTCCTGGATGGAAGTCTGGTCAAAGGGGGTGGCATGCTTTCTTCCGGGGCTATTGTTCCTTCTCAGCCTTAAGCCCTAGCCTTTCTTATTTACCTATCCGGACCGACCATCTGCTTGCATATTAGATTTTGTTTGTTCCATAAACAATGGCATCTCATTGTGATGATAATATATGCACTCTAGCTATGCACTTCCTTATCTTCCTAAGTTTATCTGGCACATTGGCTTTCTTGTGCCATTGCTAGCAGAATGTGAAATATTGCGGCATTTGATTTCTTTGTGCAACAATAAATAAAGAACATTCACCCACAAGGAAAGCATTTGGATTACGCATGGACCCAACATGTCCCAGTGTTGAATTTGTACCTAAGATATTCAGGCACACAGCTCAACCATAAACCTGCTCATGGAACTTGTGGCCCCCTGTGCCAGGGCCTGCCCCATTCAAGATGGTCTGCGAATCTCAGTTGCCCCAGGGGCTGGAGGACATTGCAGGCATTCTAGGAAAATCAAGATGGTGAGCAGCCTCAGCCAGCACTTCACTTTTTTCCACCCTAGTAAATGTTAAAACGGTCCAGGAGAGTTTGCTGTGGGAACAGCTGTCAGCCCCTGTGAGGCTCCTGGGCTCCTGACCATGCCAGGTGCTGATGCTGGGTCTGCATTAGGAATGTGTGAGAGATTCGGTTTGGTTTGCCTTAAAAGGGGAACTTACCTCATTCACACTTTCTGAAATAATACATGAACTGAAACATCGCCACCCATTGAATTTTGCACATCTCCAAATTTTGCAGTGTAGTTCTTCAGCAAAGCAATGTCTACAAAAATCAATTTTTTAGAAGTTTTACAAAATATACAACACAAATAAAGACCCAGATATCAGTAGTGCAGAAGGATCTACAGCATGGGTAGGCAAACTAAGGCCCGGGGGCCAGATGCGACCCAATTGTCTTCTAAATCTGGCCTGCAGACAGTCCAGGAATCAGTGTGTTTTTACATGAGTAGAATGTGTCCTTTTATTTAAAATGCATCTCTGGGTTATTTGTGGGGCATAGGAATTTGTTCATTATTTTTCCCCACCCAAAATATAGTCCGGCCCCCAACAAGGTCTGAGGGACAGCGGACTGGCCCCCTGCTGAAAAATTTGCTGACCCCTGATCTATAGAGTCAGCTTCTGATACTGCAGAGTAATTATATAAAACTATAATAACTTTAAGTCATGTGGGGGGGGGGTCCTGCGCCCTTAGTGGGGGCCAACTTCACTAACCCCTAGGGATGCCTTTGGACCTATAGTACTTGTCCTGCATTGCATTTTGATAGCCTATAATATTCTGTTATAAAGCAAACAAACCCAGAATTTCACACAGAGCTGGCATTGTGAGAGGCACTCCCTTAAACAAGGCAAGTTCATCTGGTGAATGCAAGACCATTATGCAAGGCCAAGCGACTTAGGTAGGCTTGGGACTGGCAGGCCAAGTCTCTTTATGGAGTGAATAAAACCTTGGAGTTCAAAGGAACTATTCACTTGTTATGTGCATAATTGCTGTAGGTGAGTGTTCTTTGTGTTGTAAAGGGTAGGATAGTCCTGTCATGAACAGTGAAAGGGCATCATTTTCTCATGGGAACTCAGAGTTGTGAAGTAACAGTGACTTAGTCGAGGAAGCTAAGTTCAGAGTGAAGCACTTCTGGGGAGCACCTTGTAAAAAAAGAAAACCAGAGAGCAGCCACCAAAATTATGTTATGCAAGAGTGGCAGAAAATTCAAAATTCAGGCTCCAATCTGCTAAATGAAGCTTGCAGAAGCAAATGTTATAGGCTGTTAAGGGAATGGGGACAATCAAGCCAGTGAAGCAAATAAATTTTGAAAGGGACACAGTCTCCAAACCTGCCTACCTTTCCTAGTTTATACATGCAGAATATCAGTTTAGTTAGGTACCAAGTCTCTGCTCAATTGCAATGCTTCAGTGTCTATGTTGTCTTCACAAGGGAGAGGAAACCAGAACAACTGGGCCACACCTTTGTGACCCCACCAGCCGTACTCTCTAGCAGCCCTGCCAAGTCCAGTAACCACCAACTACCATGTTACAGAGTGTTGGATCTGGGCCTTGCACTGATTGTGCTTTGAGCCTGTAAGATTGAAACTCCTGCAAATAGAGATTCAACAGATTCTTACAAAAGTGTTTTTGAAGACATTGGCGCTCTGTTCCCTTTGACCCTGCATAGGCTGCCCTGAACTTTTCACCACTCGGGGAAGAAGGAGAAAAACAAACAATATTATCGTAAGGAAGGTGTGGGTGTTTTGACAATTAACAGGAAAGGCAGCAGTTCAGATGTTCCTAGAATTCAGCATGGATGGCTGAAACCTAGACCAGCACTTGGACTCTTGGAAAGGAGAACAAACAAACAAAAACGGGGAAGCCAACATGCGAAAGAGCAGCTACAGTGTCAACATCAGGAAGAATGAGCCATCTTTCAGCAAAGTTAAAGCAAGTGGGGAAAGAAGACATCCTATAGGGGTTCCCTCCTTTAAATACTCTGGTTAACAATGTCCTGAAAAGCTACTGCAATGCTCTTAGGCTGCGTACACACCAACGGATCATGGGAACTGTCGTTTTTAAGAGTGCTTAGAATTGTGGCTCCATGGTGCATCAGAGCTCAAGCTTCTATGCACAAGAAAAGCAAATGCCATTGCCTTCCATTTAACCTTTCATGAAAGAAATAAAAAAGAGGCAGAGGAGTTGTAGGTTTTCAATGTAACCATTTTAATGGTTTCCAAATAATTCTGTATTATCAACGAGCTGAAACACTTTACACTCATAAATACCACAGCATCTGATGACAGTCAAACTATCCTGTTCAGACCTGTGTACAAATGAGAAGAATAAAGGATACAAGGTAAATCATAAAGAGGAGCAAGGGACGCTGGGTCAGGAACAAGACTTAATAAAGGAGTCTGTGATTCAAATTCTCCTGGTTGATATTTACATATTAATCAGAAGAGTTTCATTTCTGGTGATTCACTGGTGACACTCATCCACAAAGAAAAGTACTATTGTGTCCAAGATACACTTTCTTTCTTATAAAATGAGTCAAGGCTTGCTGGCCAGCTGCTTAGACTTGATGAATGCCAAGATGTGTACCAGTGGATAAAGAGCAGTTAAGGCTGCATGTGTTTCTCTTTGTGACTGTATGATCTTTACATAGTGAGTGTATGATTTCATCTTCATAAGTGTTAGAATTAAACAACCCACCCCTGAAGTTGCTTTCAAGCATTTCCCCCAGTAAATGTTGACGGGAAGTGTGAATGCTGGGATACAGGGCTGTGTTGGCGGGGCAGGCAAAGCCCTGGGGGGCTGGCAGTGGCACAATGGAGTGGGTGGGGTGGGGAAGTGGTAAGCTCTGCCACCTGAAGCAAATGGCTTCACCTTGCCCAATAGACAGGCCGTCTCTGGGTGTCCCATTCATCTCATCCTCTGGAAAATTCTAGAACTACAGTCATACCTCAGGTTACAGACGCTTCAGGTTGTGGGTTTTCGGGTTGCGCACTGTGCCAAGCCCAGAAGTACCAGAACGGGATACTTCCGGGTTTCGGTGCTCACGCATGCGCAGAAATACGAAATTGCGCTTTGCGCATGCGCAGAAGTGCCGGATCACAACCCGCACATGCGCAGACATGGCGCTGCAGGTTGCAAACGCTGCGGGTTTCGAGTGTACCTCCTGCAAAGATCACGTTCGCAACCCGAGCGTCCACTGTATTTTAAAAGTATTTCAAATGTTCAGCTTAAAATTTCTTTTGATGATGACTTCATGAGGGCATGTGGTTACATCAGCAGTTTTTGGCAAGCTATGTTGGGTGATGACCCACTTCTCAATTAGTTCATATGTAAGCAGCTGCTTTTGAACTAGTTCTGAGGAAGAGAGCAAGATTCCAGAGTCCAGACAGTTGTACCTAGTTCTTGAGCTCTTGGAAAGTTTTCAATAACTTGGCTGACTAGGGTGCAATCTACACACATATAAATCCCTTCTGAAAATGCTTTTTTTTAAAAAAAAAAAAAGAAAAGGCGTTTTTAAAAATACATTGAATTTTCCATAAGTCTCACCATCTCCATCTAGTGTCACATTGTATATTGGACTTAAAACATTTTATTTGCAGCTGTATAGCTGAGTCCTAGTACTCTGGTAAGAGAATTTTGGTTAGATGCCTATTGCAGTTTGTAACAAAGACCTGCAGGATTACATTATGCAAAAGAATATCTTCTCTTAATACTCAGAAATCCATATCCTTTTTTTATGTGTCTGTCTCAGTTGCTGATATTTCCATAGTGACATAATCATAGCTACCAGCATATTTTGCTAACTAAGGGCAACAAGAGATGTGATTGAGAGAGAGGGTGCAAACTGATAATCTGAGCAATCTTTATTTATAAACCCACAGCTCAGTCTTATGCAAGTAAATCCCACAGAGAGTTTGTACCCAAATAAATGTGGATAGGATTGCAACCTAAAGAAGTGCAAACACATATACAATAGTCTGTGCTGCTCCGGCTTCAGATATGTTTTGCCCTTTTAAACTCCTTTCCAATTCATCCTCTTTAGATCCATTTTCTTATGTTATGTCACCCTTGAATGGTAACATGAAGCCAGTGCAAGAAGCAGAATGAAAGAACTGGGCATCCCTGCACAGATCTGCTGAGAACCGGAGGGCCCTGCTCCTGCCTCTACCCCCCCCCCCGGCCCAGGGCGGGACCTGCCAGGTTTATAAGGTCTGCTGCTGCTGCTGTCCAGCAGAGAGGGCTTCTTCTTTTAAATTGCTTTTAATATCCTTAATTTTTTTAAAAAAATTGGTGTGTGTTTTAACTGACTTTAACTGAGTTGTAAGGGCATTTTGTGGGATGTACCAGGTGGCGCTGTGGGTTAAAGCCTCAGCGCCTAGGACTTGCTGATCAAAAGGTCGGCGGTTCGAATCCCTGTGGCAGGGGGCGCTCCCGCTGCTCGGTCCCAGCGCCTGCCAACCTAGCAGTTCAAAAGCACCTCCGGGTGCAAGTAGATAAATAGGGACCGCTTACCAGCGGGAAGGTAAACGGCGTTTCCGTGTGCGGCTCTGGCTCGCCAGATGCAGCTTTGTCACGCTGGCCACGTGACCCGGAAGTGTCTCCGGACAGCGCTGGCCCCTGGCCTCTTGAGTGAGATGGGCGCACAACCCCAGAGTCTGTCAAGACTGGCCCGTACGGGCAGGGGTACCTTTACCTTTACCTTTTTACCTAGGAGGAGAGGACCGGGGGAGACCCAGTTACAGTGGTTCTGGATAGGGGGATGTATGGCATGGAAGGAGGGGCAGGCCGGGTAAGCGGCACATGGCATAGACAGTTAGTGACTGTGCCTTGTGCCAGCCCCTCATCCAACCTGGGGATCTGTGGTTGTCATATCAGCCAGCCCTCAGGTCTGCGACTGCTGCTGTTGAATGCCAGGTTGGTCCAGAATAAAATCTCCCTCATCCATGATCTGGCTGATCTGGCACATCTTGATGAAACCTGGGTGGGTGAACAGTGGGGTGGAGTTGTGCCCACCTGGGTACTCAGTGCAGCATCAGGCCAGACTCAAGGGTCGGGGAGGGGGCGTTGCTGTGGTCTATCGAGATTCACTCTATCTCCAGGCTCTCTGTCCAGTTGTGGGAGAGAATCTAGAGTATGTGTTCCTGGCATTGGGCAATCAGGACAGATTAGGGTTTATAAAAGTTGGAAGGAAAGCTTCAGGATGGAAAGGCAGAACAGTGGTTGATTTCTGTTTGAATCAAAGGCTGTGGCCATGGGGGAACAAAGACCCTTTTGGGGTTGTTCTCCTGTGAACTCTTCCATTGCAGGCTCAGGTTGTGTGTGTGTGTGTGTGTGTGTGTGATATATGATACCATATATCATAAATAAACCACAGTCTCTGCTGTGCCTCATTTCCAAAAGGAAACACTAACCTTGATCAAGTGCCAGGAACCTCTGGAATCTCATATCACTCAGAGATCAGAGTGGCATACACCTGTATTAATCTCTTTCTCTTAATACCAGATACAGTGGTCCCTCTGGTTATGTACTTAATTCATTCCAGAGGTCCATTCTTAACCTGAAACTGTTCTTAACCTGAAGCACCACTTCAGGTTAAGGACACCACCGGAGCACGATTTCTGTTCTCACCCTGAAGCAAAGTTCTTAGCCCGAGGTACTGTTTCTGGGTTAGCGGAGTCTGTAACCTGAAGTGTATGTAACCTGAAGCGTATGTAACCCAAGGTACCACTGTACTGGGAACAAATCACTGGAGAGTACTATACTGTTGTTTTCTAAGAAACATTTGGCTGATCACTGTTCATAGCGGTCAACTTTTCCCTTTTCTTGCGAGGAATCCTATTCACAATAAGGGAATTTCCCTTTAAAAAGGGAAACGTTGACAGCTATGTCACTGTTAGAAATGGAATGCTGGACGGGATGGGAGGAACTTGCTTATTTAAGACCAAAAATACAGTTTTGGGCAGAGGTGCGTGATGAGCCTCAGAACACCAAACCAATTAGTCAACCCACGTATTTACTCTTGCAAATTACCCATTTCACCAAAAACCCTTTAAATCACAGAATTGGCCTTTAAAATGTATGCAGATCTTGACTCACCTGCCTCTCATTTAATATACTGTTCTACATCCATTACCCAGATCTCATCAAATGATGTTTCTTCAATTAACCCCACACAGTGCTGATTTTCACCTGCCCAGTCCAGCCCCAAAAGAAGGTAAATAGATCTCTGTCTTTGCCTTTGCTTTCCTGCCCAGCTACTGCAGGCCAACCCAAAGAAAGGGCACCCAAGGAAAGGAGGTGCCACCATTCAGTTTCTGACAGAGCAGGTGCCTTCCTGACACCCTGCAAAGGCAGTGCAGAATCCTGGAACCTTAAATGTGCTCAATTCCATTTCACTGGAGCCATCTCTGTTGGAGCCTTGTTGATGTGAAACAAAGTTTAAAAAACAACACACACACAGCTGGAAGCACATGTGTTTGTTGCTTTTAAGTTTGCTTTTGAGTTTTTGCCCTCTTCAAGAATGGCAAACATCAGCAGCAAGCATGTAATAGGATAAGCAGCTGCTGTAAAATTGAGGCAGACACTGCAAAAGAAAATGAGAAAATAACATCTTGGTCATTTAATCTGCTATTGATTTGCTTCTCTGTGAATGGACAACACAAAGGAGGCAGAAATTTTCATTTGCTAGGGCAGGAAAAAAAAAGCTTGGTTCATCTCTAAAGGTTGCAGTTTGACTTGGGAGTAACAGCCTGAATACGAGGATGCCACTAGGTAAAGGGACCCCTGACCATTAGGTCCAGTCTTGACCGACTCTGGGGTTGCGGCGCTCATCTCGCTTTATTGGCCGAGGGAGCCGGCGTACAGCTTCCGGGTCATGTGGCCAGCATGACTAAGCTGCTTCTGGTGAACCAGAGCAGCGCATGGATACGCTGTTTACCTTCCCGCCAGAGCGGTACCTATTTATCTACTTGCACTTTGACGTGCTTTCGAACTGCTAGGTTGGCAGGAACAGGGACTAAGCAACGGGAGCTCACTCTGTGGTAGTGATTCAAATCGCTGACCTTCTGATCAGCAAGTCCTAGGCTCTGTGGTTTAACCAACAGCACCACCCGCCACTAGAATATGCATTTTCTGTGGTGGCTCCCTGCTTGTGGAATGCTCTCCCCAGGGAGGTTTGCCTGGCACCTTCACTACATATATTTAAGTACCAGGCAAAATCATTCCTCTTCTCCTGGGCCTTTGGCTGATTGAACAATCCATGGCCTCTTAAACTGTGTGTGTGTGTGTGTTACTGTTATGTTGGTTATGCTATGTTTTTTGTGTTTTTATATTGCAAGCCGCCCTGTGATGAAGGGCGGTGTGGAAATTTAAGACATAATAAGCAATACTTGGAAGCGATCTATAGTTGCACCATCGGGATGTCCTAGAATACCTGACTCTTTACCTGAGACTGCATTCCTCTACACCTGTGGGAAGGAGCCTAAGCGTGGGCGGAATTCAAGGAACACATTCTTCCTTCCAGGTAAACACGCACATCTTTGCTCCAACAGTTTCACTGAAATCAGCAGCAGGAATAACGCTGCTGGTCCACTTGCATCCACTGACCTGGGAGTACAGTATAAGGCAGCCCCATCAAATTCACGGGGGCTTACTTCTGAGTAGACCGCTGCATAGGCTAGCACTGCTAACCTCTCACGAACACCAACCGCGTTATGGCTGCTTTAAAGCTTTGGAAACAAGGGGAATCGCTCCCGGCCGATGAGTTAAAGCAAACACAGCGAGCAAGAAAAAAACCACAACCCTTGCCCTGGCAAGAAAAATGAGTGGGGGAGAAGGAAGTTTTTTCCTTCCCCCATCCAGCTATTACAGCTCCATTAGTCATTTCTTATTTCCCAGTTCGCCAAAAGTGGCGCTCGAGTTCCATTTAAAGGGGGGCGAGTGGGAAGTTCCGCTCTCTCCCGCCGCGGGTTCCGAAATGTAAAGGGGATGGGACAGAAACGGGATGGCAGCAACTTCCCCTGAAGTTGAAAGGGAGTTGGGAGGAGGTTTTTTTTGGGGGGGTGGGGGCGTTGAGCGAGACCGGAGCCGCCGCGTCTCCACAGCAACGGCAGCAGATTGATTCTCCATCAAGTTGTCAGCGCGCGTCTTGTTGGCGAGGAGATAATTGCTTTCCACGCGCGCTCTTTCGGCTGGGGTACACTGATCGCGGGCAGCTGAGTTATTTGCCCCCAAAATAAAAGGAGAGGAGATCGATGTGTTCCGCAATGCCTGATCTGGTAGGAGAGAGCGAGCGACTCCCTTCCCCCACCCATCCCTTTGTAGGTAGAAGCTTCTTGTGGCGGGAGGCGGGAGCGACGCGCACGTTGGCTTCGCCGTCAAAACAAAACGCAGGGGCAGCTTCTCCTTTGTGCGCTCCGAGCCAAGGCAGGTTTCCTCGGAAGGAAGAGGGAATTACTCTGGAGTAAATGTGCGCCAGATCCCGATCCCACTGTCCCTTACACGGAAGTAATGCCCTCTTTGCTGGGAAGGAATCCCGCCTCCTCTCTTTCGAAGTGGGTTCAAGATTCCAGCCTTAAACGCGGCAACGCGGAATTTGTAGGTGGGTTTATTTATTCAAAGCGTCTTCGAGAAGTGTCCGCCTTCGCCTCCGACAAGCACGCCTCCAGTTCTCAGTCTCTATTTTTCTTCTTCCCTCGGGAGCTACTGAATCCCGAAACCCCAGAGTGGGTGGGGACCGCGGAGAGATGATTTTCTCCCCCCCTCCTTTTTTTTTTTTTTTTTTTTGCTAAATGACTTTAATTAGAGAGCATAACCGGCTGCGCCCAGACTGCAGACTTTTCAGTGAGTAAAGGCGCCTGGCGGGCTCCCTCCCTCCTTCACTTTTATTTATTAAAAAAGAAAGAAATTCTTTTCTCAATCGCCTGAGAATTCGCTGGGCTGGCTGGTGATTTGGTGAATGAAAAGTGGAACGTTTTATTGTTAACTAATGAATCGCCTAGAGGGGGATCTCACTGCTCGGGAGAGGATGATAATTGGAGGGTTTTATCCCCTAGCAGAACCATATACATCTATATTTGTTTATTAATAAACCCTCTTCTCCTTTTGCAGTAAGTACGATCAATGATGGATCTTCTCCTGGTCCTTTTCATTTCTTCCTTTGCTTGTTGAGAACTCCCCATCGTTTGCAAGAGTTGCATCTTTTTTTTTATGCAGATTCTGTGGCTGTTACAGTTTCAACAGGCTTAGAAGGGGAAGAGTATCACAACACAGAGTGGTTACCCACCGCGCCCCGGCGCAACTCTCTAAATGACTAAACTTGTGCTGAAGTTTCAGCTTCTCTCCCATGGCTTTTTGTTTGTTAGCAACAAGTGTGGGTCGTATTTATAGACAGCTCTGCTATTTTGTGGTGTGGAAGGTTTCAATTTTGTTCAGTCGGTAGCGAGTCACATTCCCCGGCACGGCACCTCTCTAGGGCTTACATTGTGTGTACATGAATAGCAACAGGTTATGTAATGGGAAAGGCAGTGGAGAGTTGAGCTGTAGCATTTTGGCATAAATCCAAGTAGAAACTCTTTGTGCTCTTTGCTATAGGTTTCTGTGCAAAACTGAGACACATCTTGGCCTTCTGGGAAGTGTCTGTGTGTGCTGTTTTTGGGGGTCACCTTCTGGGCACCTTGATTGAAGCCAACTGTGCGGCCTGCAAACCCAGATTTCTTTATCGGTTATCACTTACAGTCATGTCATTTGGGAGAAAGGGACACATGGGTTCAAAACTCCTGATATGCTTTTGCAAGTTGGAACAGGTGGAATGACTATCAAAGATAGGTACACCAAATTAGGTGCAAGTAAAGAACCCCGAGGGGACGCAGGTGGCGCTGCGGGTTAAACCACTGAGCCTAGGGCTTGCTGATCAGAAGGTCAGTGGTTTGAATCCCCATGACGGGGTGAGCTCCTGTTCTGCGGTCCCTGCTCCTGCCCACCTAGCAGTTCAAAAGCATGAAGTGCAAGTAGATAAATAGGTACCACTCTGGCGGGAAGGTAAACGGCGTTTCCGTGCGCTGCTCTGGTTTGCCAGAAGCGGCTTAGTCATGCTGGCCACATGACCCGGAAGCTGTACGCCGGCTCCCTTGGCCAATAAAGCGAGATGAGTGCCGCAACCCCAGAGTCGGTCACAACTGGACCTAATGGTCAGGGGTCCATTTACCCTTTACCTTTAAAGAACCCCGAAGTGTCAGATGGCATCATTAGACAATATGACTGCCAACCAAGTGGTGTGTATGTGTGTGTGGAAGTAGACAATAGGACTGCCAACCGAGCGGTGTGTATGTGTGTGTGGAAGTAGCCTGATCTGTCTTTTAACAGCAGCTTGATGTGTAGGAATGAGAAAACAAAGGTTTTTGCAGCATGGAGTTGTTGTTGTTGGTTGTTGCTGTTGTTACTGGTATTTATTGAATTTATATACCACCCTATACCTGGAGATCTCAGGGCAGTTCACAGAATAAAATCAAAATATAAAACCACAAAATACATAATCAAAATAAAAAGAACAACCTAATAACCCCCACACACCCCAAAAAACACATTTTAAAAGGGCATAGGATCCTCACAATATTTAAAGTAAGACAATTAACAAATGTGGACAGGAGCCACTCTTTGGAAAGACCATGATGTCAGAAATGTCTGTGGCAATATTTGTTGGCAACCAAATTAACTGGGTGCCTTTGTGATACAAAGACAAAAATAAGAGTGGGAGGGAGGAAAATTAGCTTTGGTTGCTGAGCAGAGTTGGGCGTAATTGCCTTCTAAGGTGTTGCATTTCAAAGGCACAACAACAGTTTCCAGCTGAAAACTTGACACACCTTTTGGTTCTCTGGTATAACTGTTGCACTGCATTGTGGGTGGAAGGTGTGTAAACCAGTGGCATAGCATGGGGGATGCAGGGGGGGCCCGGCCGCACCAGGCACAACATCTGGGGGTTAGGGTTAGGGGGCGCAAATCCATGGGTTAGGGCGCGCAAATTACTTGCCTTGCCCCGGGTGCTGACAACCCACGCTACACCACTGGTGTAAACCACCCACCTCCATGCCCAGTGGTTGTTTGTTTGTTGGTGGGTGTGTATTGTGAGAATCTGATGTACAGTGGTACCTCAGGTTAAGTACTTAATTCATTTCGGAGGTTCGTACTTAACCTGAAACTGTTCTTAACCTGAAGCACCACTTTAGCTAATGGGGCCTCCTGCTGCTGCACCGCAGAAGCACGATTTCTGTTCTCATCCTGAAGCAAAGTTCTTGACCCAAGGTACTATATCTGGGTTAGCAGATTCTGTAACCTGAAGTGTATGTAACATGAAGCGTATGTAACCTGAGGTCCCACTGTATTGGGAAAGTGCATAATCAGGCTGAGAAGGCCTGTTTTGACCCACAAAGCTATTTCCCCCAGGCCATTTTCCTGTGCCCTATACCTGATGTTGTATAAGATGTCAGATGTGAGGGCAGATAAAGATACCATCTCTGCTGTCAACTGATAATCAGCACCTGCAATGCTTTGCCTTTGTGGTTTGCTTTCATACCACACAGGCAAAGGGAAATGCTTCAACTGATGTCATGGTCAACATGTGGCCCACTGGCTGGATCCAGTTTCTTATCCTTGTTCCACATTCACCAGCAGTGTGGTGATGAAGGACCTTGGCAATATATTTTGGGATGTTCTTGGTAGATTGAGTCCTCTTACTAATGTGCCCTTGATGGGTGTCAGAATGAGGACTGAATAAGCAGAGGAGAGATCTGTAATTTGGACATCATGCTAGTTGCTTAATGTTTCAGGGGCAATGAAGCGAGATCTGTGTTGCCTACATTTTGGCAGCTTCTTCAAGATTCTGATGTCACAGGCTGACCTAGTCCTGCTTGGGAATGTAAAAATGTTGTCAATCAACAACTTAACAGACAATTTCTTAGTAATCAGAGTTTTAATCACGTTGTTTAAAGATTGCCATCTTAAAATTAATTCTGAGGAATGGCAGTGGGCATATCTACTTTCTACTAGGGCTGCCATAGTAGGGCGATTATTTTTAATGCTTTAAAAATCCCCCCCCCCCCAAAAGCTCAACAACTTTGTCTGGATTTTTACTTTTGGGAATACGGCAACCCTATTTCTACTTCCCCCAACTGTGTCACCAAAATTTGTTGAGGTTCCAGAACATGCATCTTTACTTGGAAATGTAGTATTTCATTATCAAATGTATTGTTGATTTGTGAACATTTGACTGCATTTTAAAGACTTGCAGTCACCTATAAAAACTAGTTTAAAGAGATGTGTAAACAATGTGATTGGATGGTTTCAAATACTGAAGTTAGGCTGACCTAGTCTTGCTTGAGAAGGTAAAAATGTAGGGATTGTGGCAAACTTTATAAAAAGCTGGTGCGGAAGTAAACTAACCCTAGCCTGGAAAAGCTGAGCCAATTATGAGCTGATCCAAATTTTGTATGTGACTGGGTCTGGCTGTTCCAGCACTGCCATTATTTGTTTCCATATTCCTTTCTATTCAGGTAAAATTAGGAAAAGGGGGGGAAGGCCTAAGTGAAGACAGGGGGTGGTAGAACTGTAGAGTGGGAAACTGTAGAGTACTCCAAGAGTTGCAGTATCTGGCCCAACTGCATGCATTGTAGGAATCACAGTAATTAATCTTTGACAGATTACCATTCAATCTCTGTTTAAAAACCTCCAAGGAAGGTGTGTCAGAAAGTTCTTCCTTATGTTTAGTCCGAATCTCCTTTCCTGTGATCTTATTCCATTGATACCATTCATCCTGGATCAGCAGGAAACACACTTTCTCCATCCGACAACCCTTCAGATATTTGAAGATGGTAGAGGTTGACAGAAAATGCCTTTTCTAGCTTCCGTTGAACTTGCCAGATCCTTTTGAGGATTCTCCAAAGAGTTTGGAAAGACTGAGCCTATTCTACATTGAGACCGGATGGGCATTGTGTTCAAGAAGAAGTTAAAAGTTACCTCAGAATGGTTCTGACAGTGAGAGAATTGTGACTAACAAGCTGGTCAGCTGAGCCTAGGATGCTGCTGTAGTGCAAGATGTTTTGTGCATAATTTTCTCATTAGCTCTGTGCAGTCTGCTGTACATAGCTTCTGCCATTTCAAGACAGAGGAAATGTGACCTAATTAAATTTAGTATTATGGGGCTGGGGAAAGTATTTATCCACTTTCCTATGCTGACTAATACGAAGGAGGGCTCTAGGGGACGGTTACTGGCATCAGTAGCCTGATCTCATGCAGACTTAGCCACTGAAAACAATGATCTTGGGCATGCCTAACAGTGTAGTCATATGCATGTATACTTGCGAGTAAACCACAGTGAGTTCAGTTGGGCTTATTCCCAGGTAGTTGTGCGTAATACTGCAGCCAGTTTACAAAACTTCCAACTGGCCAGTAAACCAGTCAAACAATCTTAGGTTTCGGGATACTGTACGCTGAATACAGTTCAGATGCAAGATATGTGCTCTTGCTACACTGTAGTGACGCTTTGATCTTGTGTAAACTTTTTCCTAGTACCAAAAGCTGCAGATAAAAGTTCTGCATTCCCCCTGCTGTCACCTGCTAGAAAAGTGTTGAATTTACTATCAAAGGGAAGATGTGCTCCCAACTATTTTGAGATTGGTCCTGAAGCAGGGATCATTGGATCAATCGTCTTTTAGTCTGACAGTTTCTTCATGTGTTCACAAGTCTGTCTAGTCTATGTATTAATCTACATTTTTAAACATCAGCATGAACATTTGTATTTTAATATGCATCTTTCATAAAATAGACATTTGGAAACGTTTCTGATTAAGACCTGTGTCACAACATTTTGGGAAGTACCAGCGACTCTCTCTCTCTCTCTCTCTCTCTCTCTCTCTCTCTCTCTCTCTCTCTCTCTCTGTAGGCCATGAGACTCTTAACTTTAGGGTTGTGGGTTGGAGTCCCACGTTGGGCAAAAAATTCCAGCATTGCAGGGTGTTGGGCCAATGTCCCTGGTGCTACAATTCCTTGATTCTAAGTGCATTCAGAGCTGTACATTAGATCAGGTGGTGAGGATAAGTCAGTTGGTATTGGCATTTGTAAAGAATGAGTTTTTCAACCACCCCTGTTCTGAAGAGGTTGGGAAGCTTGATCTATGCCTGTGATACACAGTCCTTGCGCCTCAGGAGGCAGGTATGTCTGTTTTCTATAGTTTAATTAGAAGTTCTTGCTGTTGTTCTTTCATCTTAACAGTGCTCCAGCATCTGAGAACACGTCTTCTAATCTGTTTCCTGTATTGCTTTGATGAATGCCACCATATCATTTCAGATCATAATGAAATCTTATTTACCAGGTTGTTGTTGTTGTTGTTTTAAAAAAAATCAAACCCAAAAATGGCTGTAACAGCAGGAGAAATATTGCTGCACCCAAGACCTATTTTCTCTGAAAATTTCTAGGTGGTAAGTATAGCACTTGGTGATGAGAACAGGGCTGTGACCTGTACAGCCCAGTGCTTTGCTTGTTTACTTGATGAACCCCAGTTAATGGAACAGGAACGGCAAGCTAGCAGCCTAATGAGCTCGTGTGCCGAGACTTCTGTATTCCTCAGCTCCATGCCAGGTTTTCAACCGATCCTTGTTCCCCTGCCTTTTAAATGAGGGTTTTGATCTGCAGACATTAGGGTGTGTTTGTGTGTGTGCCACTAGATTCCATGCAGTGAATAGCACTATCTGCTGATTTTGACAGATGGAAGTTCTGTTAAAGGCACAAGAACAGATTACACTGTCTCCACCCCTCACCTGTGTCCCATTCATCATTGGCAGATCCGATGACTGGCCTGCTTGAAAATTGAGAAGATATGCGTTTTGTGAGCCATTTGAAATTGGATGGTCAAACTTACTGCTCTGACCATGATGCCATGTGCAGCCCATAAAGATACCTTAACACTTAAAAGCTTATCATAGTATCCAACTCTCCCTCCAAATGGGGTATATTTGTTTGGAATGGCTTTGTGTGATAATGGTGCTGAGAGGAATAAATTCCTTATTGCTGTTGGTAGTGATATCATAGAAGTCATATTGTAGAGTTAGAAGGGACCACGAGGATCATTTAGTTCAACCCCCTGCAATGCAGGAATATGCAATTTGTCCCATACAGGGATCGAACCTGCAACCTTGACATTATCAGCATCACACTCTAACCAACTGAGCTGTTAATTTCACTGTTTGTTAAAAAAAACCCTCCTAAGTAGAAGTTGTGCTATTCACAATGTTATATGTTCTAATAGGAAAAACAGATGAACTGTTAAAAAACAACCACCTTCTACCAGAGGTGGTTGTTTTTGCAATAAATGGCATCTGTTACTAAACCTTTCCAGGTGGTGATGAGTTGAGCAGCCACCCTGTATCTTCTTAAAACTTTTTACTAGATTTCCCCTAAGTGGCCAGAAATTTATTTATCCATCACAATCCACTCTCAGTATCAAATCAGCTCATTTCATAATTCAGCTGCAATCCTAGGTAGACTTACTTGGGAGTAAGTCCAGTTGAATTTAGTGGGGCTTGCTTCTAAGTAGACATGGATCAGATATGTTAACATGTAAATTTATGAACATTTTGGTTTTTCTACATGCCTCCTGAAACTAGTTTCAGTTCTGAAAGAGTCAAAGTGAAACCAGGATGATAAAACAGAAATTCATGTTAGGTTTCTGTATTTTTAGCTGTGGGGACAATTTTGCTGCTGCTTTCTTAGACTATAATTTCTTTTGCTGACCCTATAGTGTGTGTCTCTCTCTCTCTCCCCAAATAGAAAATATGTTCTCTTATCTGCATTTCTTTTAGGCTAGGTTTAAACTCCATATCTAATATATAAGAATTTTGAGTGGAAATTTTAGTGTTAAGGCTATATCAGAGTTTCCGAGCTGTCAAGGTTTTGTTAAAACCATTCATTAATACAGGCTTCTAAGTGCTTGGAATATTGCATTTCCCCCTAAATTCACATGGCTATCCCTAATATCAACCATGCATATTGCAGGGACGTCTCCAGGGGGTAACATCCATCCTAAATATTTCTTGCTATCTTCTCTCTCTCTCTCTCTCTCTCTCTCTCTCTCTCTCTCTCTCTCGTTCCTACTCCATTTGACAAAGTCTCATGGCTCCAAGAATTGCAGCAAATGAGTGACCAGAGATTTGCAGCTTGTTAATCTCATAAGAGTCTGCAGGTGACTTTAAATAAAAATGTTTTGCTTTTCCTCCAGCTCAGTGAAGTTATGGTCGTTACATATCTTTAGGCACCAGTTAAAAACATCTCCTAGGTCTTTGGCTAATTAAACAACTCATGGCCTTTTCAACTGTGGGGGCAGTATTGTTGTTGTTTGTTACTATATTATGTATTTTTGTGTTTTATATTGTAAACTGCCCTGTGATTCTTGGATGAAGGGCAACATAGAAATTGAATAAATAACATAAAAACAAAAAGTAGATATCTGGCAGGAATTTCCAGATTGAGGTCAGATCAGCCACCTTCAGCAAAGAGGTGATAGCATCAAAGAAAAACTCAGCATCTTAGACTTCTAGTCTCCAAGATGAAGTATTCTAGAATCAGCATGGCTAAGCGTTAAGGGCTTGCTTCCCACAGAATCCCATAAAAGAGCATTTCTACACATCAAACTCACACTGATTCTGATGTAGTGCTCATGAAGATCTGCTTTCCATGAGTCCAAGTTGATACTGGAGGCTGCTGTGTATAGATAGGCTAACTAACAGATGCAGATCTGCAGGGATATAGATGCAGAGGAGTTCATATCTACATCCAACTGTGACAGCAGAATCCTTCTACCAGATGGCTCACTCCTCTTCCAGTGTGTTGTGCTCCTATGCTTCCGACGAGTGCTGTCGGCATGAGTGGTTTTATGGCATATAGTGCTACCCTCTCCCAGTGCCTTATGAAGTTACATTTACTAAGTGGGATGAGCCAGCTGAGAGCAAGAAGAAAAGATGAAGTCACAACAGCTTGTTTGGGCTGAATCGCCCTCCCTCCCCAACCCCGGCAGGGCCAGCTACCACCAAGGGTCTTGTGGAAAGGACCCTAGGACAGCAAGAAGGGCAGGTGAGTGAATAATATGACTTCTTCTTAGAGTAGTGTTTTTCAAACTTGGGTCTCTGGCTGATGTGACTACAACTCCCATTACCCCTGTGGTGAGCCAGTGTGGTGTAGTGGTTAAGAGCGGTAGTCTCATAATCTGGGGAACCGGGTTCGTGTCTCCGCTCCTCCACATGCACCTGCTGGGTGACCTTGGGCTAGTCACACTTCTTTGAAGTCTCTCAGCCCCACTCACCTCACAGAGTGTTTGTTGTGGGGGAGGAAGGGAAAGGAGAATGTTAGCCGCTTTGAGACTCCTGAAGGGGAGTGAAAGGCAGGATATCAAATCCAAACTCTTCTTCTTCTCACCCCTGGACCTACTAGCTATGGATTTGTAATCCAACAACAGCTGGAGACCCAAGTTTGAGGAACACTGTCTTAGAGGGTTATCTACTGCCATCTGCCCTGTGGGAAGGATCCTGAGGAGTTGTTGTGCTTGATACTGCTTATTGTGGTGGTGCATCTAGATGGGATCTAAATAACCATTAGAAAGGTGTTTCTGTTGTCGTTTTAGCATTTATCTTTTAAATGAACAATTTAAAACCACTTTTATTTTGGGGTTTAAAGGCTAAATTCTGTATTCAATAAGTCACTTCGAGACATTTATTAAAAAGTGTTGGATTAAAAGAATAATAAAAAAAAAAAAATTACAGCAACATCTGAAGGCTGAAGAACACAGAAACATAGGAAACTGCCTTAGACGGAGTCAGGCCCATTTAGCTCAGGATTGCCCATACTGGCTGGTAGTGGCTGCCCCAAAATTTTGGGCAAGGATTGAACCTGGGACTTGCTGCATGCAAAGCAGATTCTCTGCCACTGATCTGTGGCTCTTCCCCATTTTGGTTCTATGCTTTAATATTTTGTGAGATGTTTTGTAAAAAGCAATGGATAAATGCTAATGATCAAATGGCAAAACAGCTGAAGGTGTTACTATTACAAGTGTGGCTTGTGATCAAGAATCCTGAATTTCCTCTAATGAGGATGGGGAAGGAAAGGAAAGGTGGAAGGAAGCTGCTGCTGCCACAGGGCTCTAATCTTGCATCATGACTAACTCACATCATGGTCCATTTGATGCCTGCTACAGTGAGGCATTGGCCAAGAGTTCCTGCCTCCCCCAGGAATTTTCTGTGTGTCTCCCTATGGACACCTGCCTCTCACTTTGATGAATATTGTCTTGAGGGAATGTTTAAAATACACAGAAGAGTATGAACCCTAAGCATGTTTACTTGGAAGGGGATTCCAGAGCAATAAATGGGACTGACTTTCCAGTAAATGTGCTCAGGACTGAAATCAGACTATCTGAAGGTTGCAGAATCTTTCCCTCCGGTTTCATTTTGTACCAACTTCCTTTTTGTATCTTGGTTTAGTTTGAGCCGAGCTACTTAAAGGAAAACTTGGTGGATGCCAATGAAATGTGATGGGCACTTTGCATGCCCAATTATGTGTATGGCTGACAGTGTGTTTTGCTGAGTTTATCATTCCGTTGAGATCAGTGAGAATTAGTTCAGTCTGATGGAGAAGGCTTTAAGATGAATAAGGCAATAGATTTAGGTATTGCCACAGACTGATGTACGCTCACTTGATTCAGTGCTGTTGTTTCGTGTCATGCTAGTCCTCTTCCGTATCAAACCAAGCATTGTTGCATCATGTTTTAATCATTGCCTTTTGTATAACTGCTGATAACGCAGAGGTGTGGCTCCTATTGGTTTTACGAGGCTATTCATTTGCACTTTTGTGCTGTTTTTCTGATCTAAATGAGCAGCCAAGATGACATCCGTATAATTAAATAATGAAACAACAAATAAAACACTGTAGCCCGTACTGCTATTAATAAAACACGTTTGCCCATAGCACAATAAAACAAACATAGACCACATGCAGCAAAACAAACCACTATATTAGCAGTGGTAATAATGAATGAAGCTGTATCAGAAGCCCAAGATCTCAGATAATACTTGCTCCCCAGTATTGGTCTGAAAGAAAGAAAGAGTGTCAAGGATTTTCTACACAGTTCCTCCCAAGTAAGTACATGACAGAGCAGCAGTAGTGAGCTCTGCCTATGACTGGCATGTCTTGTTTTAGTAATAGAGCTCACACATCTTTTAACAGGTACCCAAGAGGACATTCAACAGGTGAAGCCATTTGTAGCATGGGAATGCTTCACCTGTTGAATTTTTCCAACTGTTAAGAAATCCTGTTGTTGTTTTTCCAACAATGACATTTTGGTCTGCAACCTTTCCTGGCCCTTGTCACTTCTAACCTGAGCCTTTTCACATTCTTATTGTTGGTTGTTTGACTGTGTCTTGTCCAGGTCACAGAATGCAGAGCTTATCTTGGCTGGCTGTGCCAGCATTCTTCTTGTCTTGAAGTCCAGCCAGTCTTAACCTTCTTCTCCTCTTGGCTGCCAGCTGGCACTTTGCCTATAGTGACAAGTGAGGGGAGGAGCTGTGGACAGGGGGTGTCCTACTTCTGTCCCGTCTTGCTTGCAGTTCTTGTGTGCTGCCACAGTTCTTGTTCTGATTCCTTGAGAGACAGAAGTTTTGCTCTTTGGTAGGACCTAAAGGTAAGGGACCAGCATTAGCAGGTTTTATCAGAGTGTGTTAGGAACAAAAGGTGTTTTGGTTTATAGGATTTTTGTGTGTGCTTTTAATTTGAATCTCTTTTGAATGGCTCAACCCTTTAGCTAATGTGCAGCATTATCAGCAATGATAAATTACCAAGAACTTTCTTGCACCTGACTTTCCTTTTCTTTTTAAGAATAAAATAAAAATAAAGCAGTACTTTAGGCTGCCGTCATAACCACATTCTCAGAAATAAGTCTCATTTAATTAAATGAGGCTTACTCCCAGGTAAGTGGGGTTAGCAATTCAGCTGTAACCATTGAAAATGGTTGTACATTTTAAGAAAAGTTGTACATTGTACATTTTAAGAAAAGAATTCAGTTTTTGCATATGACTTTTGGTACTAAATCAGTCTTTTGAAGTTTATGGAAGAGTACACACTTTTCAAAGAGAACCAGTGCAGCTTTAGAGAAGACAGTGATAGTGTTTTAATAATATCCCAGTGTTTTTAATTATCATCTCATAATAATCGTAATTTTAATATCCAATAACTATTTTGGCTGTCTTAAGTGTGCTTTCTAGAGAGCAAACTCCACTGAAAAATGGGGATTTACTTAAGGGTGTGTATGCTTTAACTCTGGACTGTTAATTCTTGTAGTTTGTACTAATGCTGCTCCACTCAGCTCACTTGGGCTAACAAGTTTTGGAAGAGATTGGAAAAATAAAATGTAAAATTATAAAAGCAAATTCAGAACAAGCAGATCAGGACATCTTGGCAGAAAATTAGAAGAATGATTTCTGTAGACTTGCATGTGCAGTTGCTTCTCCAAATGTATTTTCCAGTCATGATTTTAATAAGGCTCATGTTTACATACCATGCACCTTATGAGATTCCATCATATTTTCATTAGGAAATACGTTAATCTGTTCAGATAGAAGCAATGTTTAAATTCACTGGCTGATGCATTCTTACTAATCAAATGGCAAATGTTTATTTGAATATCGTAGCTGTGGTAATACAACAACACTAGAAAATAGGATTCAATCAGATTGCGTGTGAGAATAGAACAGTATTTCTTTTTCTCCCTACAACCAGATTTTAAACACATCTAAAACTGCTTTTCAGCCTTACCAAGACATGTCTGGAATATAAACAAAACAAAGGATGTAACAAGCCAGCTTAAAATTTAAAATAACTTTTAGATTTCCAGTGTCCCTGCTACATATAGATCACCCTTCCTATTTATAGCTTGCATATATGAAGTAGAAAGAGCTGTGTATAGTCCTTCAAAAGTTGCAATTTGTGGACACATTTGTGGACTGCCTAGGGTTGCTACGTGTTTCTTATTTTACATGCCATTTCAAAATATTGTGCAGCAACAGACTTTGACTTATTTTGGGCTATGGCAACATGCTAGCACATCTAGTGAAACTTAGTGACAGGTCTGGGACAAAACAAAATAAATTTCTTCATGTAGCAATTTCCTTAGGAGATTCGGTGCCACAGTTTCTGGTGCTGGTTACTAGTTCAGGGCTACTTTTCATCATGAACCTCCTTGTGGCAAGCTGTCCTTTGTGTCCCACTTTGCTACTCAGATTGACCCACGTAGCACCGTTTGTTTGAATCCCAGTGCAATCTCTAACCAGGAATGTTTTGTAACTCTGGTCTGGATGAGGATAAGCACAGTTAATTGAGAAAGTGGAGGTGATATTAGATGCTGATTCAGGTGGAAATGGGCAACGTACTTTGGTTTTATGCTGCTTAAAGAGCCAATTGTATATTTTGAAAACCATTGTCTGTCCAGGTGATGCCTTCGGTTGGGAGTACCCTTTTCCAGCTTAATCCAGTGCACCAGCAACTGCAAGCTTGTCTTGAAAAGTACAGTAGATCTGATCTTAGTGACTTGTGCACTGGTTATATCCAGGCTGGGTAGCCAAAATTCTCTGTGGGGTTGTACTTTTAAAGATTGTTTAGCAACAGTTTCAAAATGCTGTCACCAGAATACTACTACTAATAATATTATGCATTATGTATTATGTATTATGTATTATGTATTATTATGTATTATTATGTATTATGTATTTATTATTTATTATTTATACCACGCCCATCTGGCTGAGTTTCCCCAGCCACTCTGGGCGGCTCCCAATCAAGTGTTAAAAACAATACAGCATTGTTTATTAAAACTTCCCTAAACAGGGCTGCCTTCAGATGTCTTTTAAAAATAAGATAGCTGCTTATTTCCTTGACATCTAATAGGAGGGCGTTCCACAGGACGGGCGCCACTACCAAGAAGGCCCTCTGTCTGGTTCCCTGTAACCTCTCTTCTTGGAGGGAGGGAACCGCCAGAAGGCCCTCAGCGCTGGATCTGTGTCTGGGCTGAACGATGGGGGTAGAGACGCTCCTTCAGGTATACAGGACCGAGGCCATTTAGGGCTTTAAAGGTCAACACCAAGACTTTGAATTGTGCTCCGAAACGTACTGGGAGCCAATGTAGGTCTTTCAAGACCGGTGTTATGTGGTTTCAGTGGCCGCTCCCAGTCACCAGTCTAGCTGCCGCATTCTGGATTAGTTGTAGTTTCCAGGTCACCTTCAAAGGTAGCCCCACGTAGAGCGCATTGCAGTAGTCCAAGCGGGAGATAACTAGAGCATGCACCACTCTGGCGAGACAGTCCGCAGGCAGGTAGGGTCTCAGCCTGCATACCAGGTGGAGCTGGTAGACAACCGCCCTGCACACAGAATTACCCTGAGCCTCCATGGACAACTGTGAGTCCAAATGACTCCCAGGCTGTGCACCTGGTCCTTCATGGGTGCAGTTACCCCATTCAGAACCCGCCCCCTGTCCCCCCCAAAACAGTACTCTCTTGTCAGGATTCAACCTCAATCTGTTAGCTGCCATCCATCCCCAAACCGCCTCCACACACTCAAACAGGACATTCATCGCCTTCACTGGTTCTGATTTAAAAGAGAGATAGAGCTGGGTGTCATCTGTATACAGATGAACACCCAGCCCAAACTCCCTGATGATCTGTCCCAGCAGCTTAATATAGATATTAAAAAGCATGGGGGAGAGGACGGAACCCTGAGGCACCCCACAAGTGAGAGCCCAGGGGTCTGAACACTCACCCCCCCACCACTTTCTGAACACGGCCCAGGAGGAAGGAGCGGAACCACTGTATAACAGTGCCCCCAGCTCTCAGCCCCTCTAGACGGCCCAGAAGGATGTTATGGTTGATAGTGTCAAAGGCCGCTGAGAGATCCAGCAGAACGAGGAAACAGCTCTCACCTTTGTCCCTAGCCTGCCGCAGATCATCAACCAGCGCGACCAAGGCAGTTTCAGTCCCAATGTGAGGCCTGAATCCCAATTGGAAGGGATCCAAATGGTCCACATCCTCCAGGCGTGCTTGGAGTTGTTCAGCAACCACCCGCTCAATCACCTTGTCCAAGAATGGTAGATTTGAGACTGGGTGATAGTTGGCTGTATTGGCTGGGTCTAAAGATGTGAGGTGTCCAAATGCTTAGAGAACAGTCAACCAAACAGCTTCCAAAATGGGTAGTAGGTCTTCAGTGTCTGAAAATCAGTGAGCATATATGTGCTTTATAAATATACAAGTTCGAAGTATACTTGGGTGCACATAAATGCTTTTGTATAGAAGATGCTAATAATGAAAATATTAAAGTTGCTTCTTTCTTCTGGATACACATACAGTCAAAACACACACTCACATGTTTAGGAAATGAACATGTTGTCTTGAGTTGGGACCTTATCAGTGGAAACCATATCAAGGATTTCACTAATCACAAACCTAGTTAAAGATTTACTTGATTTGAAAGGGCAAGAAGGAGCAGCAGCATAGATTCCATGCCGATTCTTTCTCTGTTGCCTGTTATAAATGGGTGGGAAGGAACTGCATGATATTTTTAAAACCCAGAGAGTTTGATTGATCTTTCTTGGACTGATACTTTTGAAAACCTCCTCCAAAATATCTAAAATATTTCAGGCACTTGCCTTTTTTTGTGGAATGGCAATCTACAAATAGAAATCTAAACACTTTAATTTATACCAGGTTTGTAAATGGGCACTTGCCCAGGGCAAGTAAGAATCAGTTGCAGGTGGCTAGGAAGCAGAATCTGCTTCATGTTAAAAATAACTAAATTAATGAAGTTTCAATACATATCCAGCTGACAAAGTCCAGAAGCCACTAAAGCTAGGTGTGGAGGAAAAATGCTTCTGGAACTGTTCCTTGGCCAGCCATATTTGAACCATTATTTGTAAGGCTGTTATAGATTTACCATTCCTACAGCGTTATTCATCATCTATGTTTCAGGATGGTTTGCTTGCTTCAATGTCAGCAGTTTCAGGAAACCTGTGTGTGTTAGAGCTGAACGAGAATTGGATGCTTTGGAAGTTCAGGTATTTTATATCCTTGGGCAGCCATTAGAAGTATAACCCAGAGCCCATCTATGAGAATGCCCAAAGGGCTTCTGCATTCCTGATGGGACTTTTGACCTCTTCCTTGCTCCCTGCTTTTAATAGCATTGCCTGTTCCTACGTTTCAACAAGTTTTTTTGAAACTTTTCCAATTTCGGAAAATGGTTTGCCATTTGAGGCTACACTTCAAAACATACTGCATGGGTGAAGCCAGTGACTCTTTAGATGGTGGCTTTAGAGCTACATATGTTCTTGCAATTGGCTGCCTCTGGGCTTCCAAGCAAACACAAAAGATCAAACACAGTCAGTTTCTTTGCTATGAATGCAGGTGATATTGACTATTAGTTAGCACCGTCTGCCTGCATGCTGAAGCATAGGAACCAAAAAGAGTACAGTAAATTGTTAACGAGAGGAGGGAGAAAGGTTCAACATCAAGATTAAAAGTAATTGTTCATGTGATACAGAAAAATGTGTACCATTGGATACATTTGCAGAATACATTTGCAGCAGCCTCGGGGAAATTCCTAGTCTCTGTGGCAAAATTCGTGAGGCTCTGTGAAATTTGATTTGGTACCTCAACGGATCTTAAAGGTCTTTTTCATCTTATTAGCACCCCTGTGCATTCCTGCCTTCGAGCTAGCTGCATTAAACCAGATAGGATTTTCTTCTAAGTTAACATATATAGGAATGGGCAATGTTTATGTTCATTTATTTGGACCTTACCAAGGACGGCAAGAAGTCTTCTATCTTTATAGTAAGCCTCAGTCCCTGCCTATACTGCTTTCTGAATAAACTGTTGTTACTTGTCCTAACATGGCAAAGGGAACAAGAAAGGACAGCTAAAATATGAAATACTTATCATCTCTGTTTTTTGCTGGGAGGGGACGCTCCCATTTGTCATGTTATCCCAAGCACCGTAATCCCCCTTCACCTCACCAGGAAGCTAGCTTGGCTATATCAGGAATTAGAAAGCTTGGGTAGCTTTTAACACTTGCTGGATCCAGGGATTAGAGGGGTCTGGCATACAGCTTAACATCCCAAACTCATAATAGTATTATAGTTTGTCAGCTCCTTAGGGACAGAGACCTATCAACCCGTTCTTCTTTGGCAATCACTCGTAGCCAAGTAAGATTGTCTTACATGAACACAGTCTTAACAGTGATTCCATAAGTGACTGTGGAGGCCAGTTCTGGATCCACATGTCCTTCCACAGTAGGGACTTAGGTTTCTGGGTGTGGGTTGATCATGGTGAGGGTTTGCCAAACATGCCTTCCTCTTAGCACGTTTTTCCCTTTCGTCCTGAGTTCAAGTGTCTTCAAAGTCCATGATACCTTTGGTAAAAGCTGTTCTCCAATTGTTGGTGTTTATACTACATTTTAAAAGATTTGCCTTGAGAGACACTTTGAACCTCTTTTGTTGACCACCGGCATTACACTTTCCATTTTTAAGTTTGGAATAGAGTAGTTGCTTTGGAAGACGATAATCAGGCATTTGAACAACCAGACCAGTCCGATGAAGTTGATGTTGAAGAATCATTGCTTCGACACCGGTGATCTTTGCTTCTTCCAGTACACTGGCATTTGTTTGCCTGTCTTCTCATGTGATATGTAATTTTTTTCAGAGTCACCCTTGATGGAATCTTTTGAGGAGCTGGCATTTATAAGTAGTCCATGTTTCACAATTGTACAGTGAGGTTGGTAGTACAACAGCTTTGTAAACAAGCATTTTGGTTTCCCTGTGAATGTCCCAGTCCGCAAACAGTCTGCACTTCAATCGGGAGCAAGCTGCACTTGCTGAGCTCAGGCAATACTGGATTTCGGCATCAATATCTGCCCTTGTGGAAAGATAATCAGAAATAAACCAGCAACGTATAATATATGATGATGCTTTATGCATAATAATGAAAAAGGTAGTCAAACCACCAACAGGACCTGAAATTTTGTGCATGTTTTTCAAAACACCCAACCCAGGAAGTGGAGCTATTTATAGTTTGGGTGGTAGTGAGGAAGAACTTTCACTCTCTCACCTAGTTCCTCAGGACTTAGATGTATTCTCAAGAAATGGCTTCCCTTGCAGTCAGGATCATCCTTGCATTGTACGGTTGCAACATGTCTGGAGGCTTTCTTACAGGCTTCTGTACTGCAGCAGGATCCTAATTTGCTGGCCAGCCCCTTTTCTCAGACTGGAGTCAGCACAAAATCGGGTGCTGGTGAAAGGAGAAGAAGGAATTCAAACAAAGAAAGCTAGGCAACACATACCACAGACATTTATTCCTGCACAATACTGGTACCTTTTAAAGTTGCATAAGGCATAAGCAGTCCTGTGAGAAGCATCTTCTCTTTCTCCCCTTCTGCTCTGGGTACTCATGCAAAAGGGGTTGTGTGGGTTCACATCCCCTCCATGCACTGGCTGCACAACCCACTGAATCCTTGTGGGCAGTGCAAAAGCTTGTGCGGTTTGAATGTACTGAATTGTACAGAGAATACTGTGCAAACCCTCATCCCATGGTTTTTGTATAATCTCTGGTGTCTGGTTGGACAACATGAGCGAATGGATTGGAAAGCTGGTCTGTTACAATTTAATTATTTCTGGTTCTTTTGCTTTAGCTGTGTCCTCCTCCTTTTCCTCCTCTTGCTGTGATGGGCTAGCTAGCTGGTCAAGGTTGCTGCTGTGGCTGCCTCTGTGACTAACATTAGGCTCCACTGCTTTCATTAGTGCTGTTGTGGTTGCAGGAAGCCGAATGAGGGAACATTTGAAAAGAGCAGTGATGGTAATCCTAAAATGTGTGTGTATTTTAAAGAATCCTGATTTATTTTTCTTTTGCCCCCCCCCCCCTTTGCAGCTAACAGTTACATGCATACTGCTCTGTGTTTTGTTTATATACTGTAAATTTCTGATAGCTGGAATCCCCAGCAGATTCCTGAAAACCCTATTCAGGATTTCCAACCCCTAGTATAATAATATATTGCAGGGCATGTGGAAATCGCATGGCCAGCAAATGACTAAGAGCTGCCTTGGTAGACAGAGCAGCATTCAGAAGGAAACCTGGGAACTTGGGATGAGAGAAACCCCATACTGTGAAGGGTGTCATTTGCGTGTGGGAAACACAGCTTTGTGGGACTTGGCCTGTGTTAGGTGCTTCCGAGTGGATCTGAAGTATTCTGCAAATGTATCCAATCTAAACATAAGCTAAACCTAGTGGATTTCAGTAGCTGGTGTGTCATCTCTGTGGTCTGAAAAAAGGTTTTTCTTTTTCTTTTATTGCCATCATGATTGAACTTTGTGAGTGCCCATAAGCAAGCACCTGTCAGCTAGCTTCTATCTGGTGCAAACTTCAATCCTGTGGCATTTTTACACATGCACCCACAAATGGTACAAGGGTGTGCATCTTTATTAACAATGGCTGGAGTGCAGAAGGCTGCAGTTTTAAAATTAGGAACTTAGGAAATTGCTGTATACTGAGTCAGAGCAGTGGTCCATCTCTGACTGGCAGCATCTTCAGGGTTTCAGAGGGCATTCCAAGTCCTGCCTGGAAATGTCACTGGGAATGAAATCTGAGACCTGCATGCAAATAGAGTTGGAAGAGCCCACAAGAATCATCTAGTCCAGCCCCATGCAATGCAGGAATCTTTTGCCCGACATGGGTCTCGAACCCATGACCTTGAGATTAAGAGTCTTGTTGTAAACGTAACTTAAATGTGAAATGATGACCCATCTTCTTTCACATGTTCAGCCTAGAGAAGCTGATCAGAAACAGACAATTTTTAGAATTCCTGGGTTGGAGCCAAAGGTTGATTGTGCACGAGAGAGGCTGTTCATGCAGCCAATCTCTCCTAGTTCCTTCTTGACTTTTTTGCTCTTTCAAAGGTTCTTTAGGGGATCGTGTGACCCTCAAAACAGCCTTGGTTACATTTGGTTACATTGCAGGGACTGCAGCGTCAGGAGAAGAGATCTCTCTCCAAACTGGGCAGACATCTCTTGTGAAACTGCAATATACTGGGAGTCGAGAGTGGATTTCATGCTCTTTATTCAGCTCATAGTGGTGAGGAGGAATGGAAGTTCTCCCAGAATGTGTGCTTTATATACATTATTTACACAATAGGCCCCACGTGACTGGCTAATTCCGGGATTCACCTGTAGGCCAATCAGGTTGTGGATTCACTTCCACCTGGAGCTGGATTGGGTGGCTCCTGTGGACCAATCAGACTGCTGCATTCTGGATCCTATTGTTCTAGGGCCAATCAGACTGCTGCATTTTGGATCCTATTCAACTCAGTACATAACAGAAAGCAATATACGAGGAATCCTTTTTTCTTTTTTTAAAGATCAAAACTGCCTTATGCTGAATCAGACCATTGTCCATCTTGTTTAGTATTGTCTACATGGACTGGCAGCTGTTCTCCAGGGTTTCAAACAGGAGTCTCTCCTAGCCCTGTGTGGAGATGCCTGGGATTGAACCTGAGACCTTCTGAATGCAAAGTAGATGCTCTGCAGCTCAGCTACAGCCTTTCTCCAAAGATTATATAGTTCTGTGTCTGGAATTTCCCATCCTCCATCCTTTTTCTATTTGTTTTTTTTATATACTATTTTTTGATAGTACATTACAAACTTCAGTTTCTGAGGGGGTTTCTGTTTTTCAGAGTACTCTGAATCCTTCAGTATTAGTGTCTAAAACCAAAACCTCTCAATAAAAGTGAAATTTCCCTGTGGAAGGGGCTGTTACTATTTCTTTTAGCATGACCCTTCATGAACTGTGCAGCTAGCACAGCGGTGCTGATACAGATTTTCTGGGGGGGTTTTCTGTTGTGCTACCAAGAGATGCTTTGGGAGCGAGTATCATTCTGTAACATTGGATCATATATGGTATGCACTTTTGTGGAATATTCTTCTGTTTCCAACCATTCCTTTTTTTTTTCTTGCTACAGGTTGAATGTTGCTTTTGAAAGGTGGGAGGAAAGGCATTATCTCTGGTATTTTCTATTGCCCCCCACCACAAACCGCTTCCTGGATCCTTTCCACCTGAACTTATGACCAAGGATTCCACCATAGCTCCAGCTCTTGCTTTCCAGTTCCAGAAGATGGGCTCATTCCGGAGGCCCCGGCCACGTTTCATGAGCTCCCCAGTACTGACTGATTTGCCACGGTTCCTGGCAGCTCGGCAATCTCTGCAGCTTAGCTCCAACTCTGCCTGGAACAGGTGAGCAGCACTCTTTTCACTCAGAAAAGCTGCCTTTGCATAGCTTAATTGAATTTAATTGAGGAAATGTGTGTACAGTATGTGGGAGAGGCTCCATTATATTCCATCATGCATCTGCAACTTGCCTACACAGGCATTCCCCCCGCCCCCGAATGTAGCAAGTGCATTAAAACTAGATGAATGAATTTGTGTAATGCCTCTATTTTTGTGTGTTTGATGGCATCTAGTTCTGTTTCCCCAATCAACCTTTTAAGCAATGGTAAGCAGTAGAAGCTATCCATACTAGGGAGTCTTCACCGGTAGGTATGGTACATATTTTCAGAGTGTATATTTGGTTTTTTACAGAAATTGTAAAAAGCATTCAGAACCATATGTAACTATCCTGCCTCTTGGTGCACCTGTAATAATAATAATAATAATAATAATAATAATAATAATAATAATAATATAATTAATAATAATTTATTATTTATACCCCACCCATCTGGCTGGGTTTCCCCAGCCACTCTGGGCGGCTTCCAACAGAATATCAAATACAATAGTCTATTAAACATTAAAAGCTTCCCTAAACAGGGCTGCCTTCAGATGTCTTCTAAAAGTCTGGTAGTTGTTTTTCTCTTTGACATCTGGTGTGAGAGTGTTCCACAGGGCAGGTGCCACTACCGAGGAGGCCCTCTGCCTGGTTCCCTGTAACTTGGCTTCTCGCAGCAAAGGAACCGCCAGAAGGCCCACAGAGCTGGACCTCAGTGTCCGGGCAGAACGATGGAGGTGGAGATGCTCCTTTAGGTATACTGGATCGAGGCTGTTTAGGGCTTTAAAGGTCAGCACCAACACTTTGAATTGTGCTCGGAAACACAATCTCAAACCATGGCTTTCAATTCTGGTTTGCAGGGCGAGTGCAAACCATACCTTGCTGATTCAAATGTTAAGATAGTGGTTTGTTCTAAACTGGAAGTTAGGAAAAGAATCCGAGCACTAGCTTGGCAGGAATGCAAGAGCCCAAGGCTCAGTTGTATAATGTCAGACAAGGTTTGATGTTGCAGCTTCTGACATTAGATCAGGAGCCAAAAGCCCATCCCTAATCTGATGCTTGCTATTTTCTGTAGAAAACACCAAAAGCAGTGACTGACTCCAGTCACATTTTACTCTCAAAACTGCGCTGTGGAATTTCTTTGCTAACAGCATTGTTCCGCATGATAGAGGGGTAACTTTGTATAAGCAGATGCCCGCACAGCTGAATTGAGTCTATTTCCAAATTCAGTGAAGACTCTTGTTCCCTTGACTATGGTGGTCTGTTTTCCCCTACCTTTCCTGGGTAATACCCTTGATGGAATAGGGGTCTTTGGTTCCTTGCTGTGATGGACCATGTAGTAACACAGGTAGGAAATCTGCAGTCTGGATCATACGCAGTACTTGACCCCTTTCCCCCCTTGTTATAGCTATACAAGCCTGTGAAACACAGTCAATTTTCTTAAATGTCTAGCCATCCATTATATTTCTACTCCCATATTTCCAGGAGTAAATTGGAATACAAGATGGCAAATTTTTTCAGTGTGTTTTTTGTTGCTGAACAAGATGATGCAGCGGTCATGAAAAATGGCACTGAAAATGACCTGTGCCACTGGCTACTTGCCATGCTGGCTATGCTTATCTCTACTGTCAGAGGCAGGGAAACACAAGTGGAAAGAGTGTTTTTGCACTCTGGTCCTGCTTGTGGGCTCCCAAAAGGCATCTTTTTGGCCACCATGAGAACAGGATGTTGGACTAAAAGGTTCTTTGGCCAGCAGAGCTCTTGTTAGGTGGCAGTAGTTTAATAGCAGTAGCTTAGTGTGGGTCTAATAACTTCTGCTTGTTGGTGAGTGAGTGGGTATTAGTCCCTTGGTGTGTATAAACTGTGTTTTCTGCTCTGTTACTTATTGGCAGCCATTGGCAAACAACTCTGATGATTCCAGGGAGATGGGGGGGGGGGAAGCAGAAGCAATTTAAGGACAATTAATCTACTTCTTTGCTTACTGATATATTTACATGGCTCCTGACTGCTGTTTCATTGCTCCGTGTAAATCATACTGATGCAAGTTATTTATGGCTGCCCTAACTGTCTTGCTTCTATTTGGCAGTGTTCAAACAGCAGTGATCAATGTGTTCAAAGGGGGAGGCTTGCAAAACAATGAACTCTACATCCTCAATGAAAATGTAAGGTATGTTGCTCTGACTCTGTTGTATAGAATTGCCTGCCTGATGCAGAACAGGTGGCGCAACTGAGACCTGTGTGAATATGACCATGGCAGTTGGTTGGTTTACGAGATTCACAGCCTGCCTTTTTTATTTTTATTGGCAGTGATGCAGTAACTGTTGCTTGAAGCTTTTCTTATATATCAACACAAAAATGCACCAAGCAGTAGCTGGCGGAGTGGTGGTGCTCTCTCCTGACAGCTGAGTTACTGTTTACCAGGAACGAGAGGGGCAAGGCACTGGGGAGGTTGACATGGTGCAAACATAGTGTTGGGAGCACAGGATTGGCTGTCTCCCTCTCCTTACTGATGACCACCAGTGACTCAGCTGTTGGGGGTTAGGTGAGCACTGCCCACCCCAACACGCCATCTTCTACTGGCACTAAGCATAAGGCTCATCATGTACAAAATGATTCTACATGGGGAAAATGAGTGCTGGATCAGACCCATAGATGACATCAGGCTCTTAATAGGCTGCTTTGATTTCCACTGTACCCCAATCACACATTCACCAAATTATTGAACTCTTTGTGGAGCTAGGAAGCTGATAGTATTGCAGATGTTCTAGCTTACTAATAGCAACTACTCTGTACATGGTCAGAGATGCTGTTATGCATAGTTATATTTGCAGGATCCAGAGCAGAGATCCCCAAAATTAGGGAATTTCCACATACCTATTATTTTTTAAGGTATGGTTGTTATTGAGTTCTATTCTCCTCCTCTTGCTGCTTCAGGAATGAGTGAATGCATGTTCTTAGTGGTTTGATTAAATAAGCTTGAACCTCGGGTTGCTGCCCATTCTTCAGTCACACTGATTTGTGGAGGTATATTTCGAAAGGTGAAATCAGATTTCTGCTTTGATGGTTGGCTTCTAGTGGCACTGGATGCTTGGTGTTCTAACTTAGGTGAAATTAATGGTTTAGCGCTGAATTGTGTGTGTGTGTATGTTATAGGCATGGCACCTGGGCAACAGCTGGATGGGGGCTCCGACCTCTTAACATCTTGACATATATTTCAATGTTCATTAATTTCTGAGTATCTCAGTCCACTGGTGAAAGCTGGGATACTCACAGTGTGAAAGGCGGACTACTTACTTGCATGCTAAGTTCATTGAAACAAAAGCCCTCATCAGACAATTATGCTAAAAGATTAATTTCCTACAGTAAGACTCTACAAAGTGAGCACGGGGTAGAGTTCGTTTCATTTCCCAGACTTGGGTTTTTCTCTTTGCAGTGCCAGCGATCATGGCTTTTAAAATACTACTTTTAACCTTGAGTAACCATAAAGAATGACCTCCTTGTCTTTTCTCGTCCTTCAATGTCCTCTCCCCACTCGCCTCTATGAACTTAGTTTGAATGTCGTCAACACAGAGGAAGCCAAGCTGTTTTGACAAAAGGTTATTAGTGTTTTGAGTGCCACTGTTTTGGGGATGAAACTGCTGAGGTTACGCAAAGTTATGTATTAAGTTAGGAACAGTTTTAACATTCTCCATGGCAGTATAAAAGCCTTTTTGTACTCGTTTTCTTTTTTTCAGTATTCTACTTGAAAACAAATCTATAAGGCATGAAATTCCTCCCACAAGGTTTGATTTAAAAATGAAGGCTCCTTAAAATTCTGTTCACTGATTTTTATATCATCGGAGTAAGACGATTGCTTCTGCATGCTTTGACAAATTACTTTATAAGTTGCCTCTGGAATCTGATTCCTCACTCCCCTGCCTCCCATCAAACTGTTTTCTTAATGCATTCTCCAAATTTAACCTTAGAAAGATAGGTTGTCCTTTAAATTGTGGGAAAAAAGTAGTACAATTGATCTTGCTTTATGGATTGACAGTATTACTATTATCCACATCTCCATCATTTATTAGAATTATATAGCCACCCCTCCATAAATGTTCTCTAGGTGGCTTACAAAAAAATAAAATCACAGTAATATATAGAAATGACAATAACTGTAAGGCAAGAAATGGCATTAAATAATTTATAGCCAGGAATTAAAATGCACTTGAAAAACCTTGGTGAATAAAGATATATTTGCCTGGCACTGAAAAGGCCATCAGGATGATGCTGAGACACCCTTTCTGGGTAGGCTATTCAATAACAGAGACACTATTTTGAAAAGGCTCCCCAATGTCATGGACTGGTTGGACGCAGAGGAATAACAAAGTAAATTGGTAGATTCTGCAATTCCCCTTGGACAATGTGTGGTTGCTTTCTGCTTTCCCTCTTCTCATAACTTTCTGTGACCTTTTTATTTATTTGTGGTCTGCAAACTGTAAATTATATTCATATTTTGGAAGTTAGGAATGGTGGTCATGCATTTTATTGAGCAGATTGGCTTGTAGCAAGAACACAAATAGTAAGTTTATTGGAGTGGAGGGGTTGGAGAGAAGGGTGGAAGATGTCAGTCAGTAACATGATGGAGAGAATGGCCTTTTTTCATCTTCATCTCACCTGCCCAGATAAGAACTCTGTTGGCAAACTAGTTTGCCCACTGATTAGGATGATTTAAAAAAAGCAGGGACCAGTGACCAGTGAGAAAATTTGCTAAGCACTATTGTAAGAGAATTTAGCACCAAAACATGTCCCTTGCATCTCTTTTGTGGATCAACTACATCAAAAGAAAACACTGTGAACCATAAAGAGAAAAGTGATTTAGGACAGCAGGCCTTCCCTCCCTCCCTCTGTGTGTGGGTGTGCACACATGCATGTGTACACATGTGATGTCACAGTAGTTGACACAGAAATGGGTTCATTAACTGGGAAGTCTTAGATAAGGGTTATCTTTGTTGCGTATCTATTTTCAGGTTAAGTTTAGTTCAGGTGGTGTATGAATTTGGCATAGTTTGCGATCCTGTAGTGGTTTAGCACTCCTTATCACCATCCTGAGCTTCATTTGGTACTAAGCAAAAGTGAGGATTGAGATGTACTTAATTCTGTTCAGGGTATTCCTAAAAGCTCCTTAGGTAGGGTTGCTATATTTCAAGAGGTAAAAATCCGGACATAAAAAGTTGTTGAGCTTTGTTAGGGCAGTTGCCCAATAGCCCCTCTGCTGCTGCTGAGTCAGAGTCTAGGGCACCTGTCCCAGAACCAGAAGAAGAAGAGTTTGGATTTGATATCCCGCCTTTCACTCCCCTTCAGGAGTCTCAAAGCGGCTAACAACCTCCTTTCCCTTCCTCCCCCACAACAAACACTCTGTGAGGTGAGTGGGGCTGAGAGACTTCACAGAAGTGTGACTGGCCCAGGTCACCCAGCAGCTGCATGTGGAGGAGCGGAGACACGAACCCAGTTCCCCAGATTATGTGACTGCCGCTCTTAACCACTGCACCACACTGCAGAACCACAAGCACACTTAAAAAAACCCCAAAAACCCCCAAAATCCAGGACATTAGCTTTAAAATGTAAAATTTCCCCCCTGATGGGCATGTAAGAGCCCCCAAAGAGGATATGCCCAGGAATTCCTAGACGTATGGCAACCCTAGTCTAGGTATTACAGGGCCCTAAACAGAATGGCAGTCCATTTATGCTGGACCACTCCCAGAGGCTTCTCTGCCAAGCTCCTTGCTTTACAAGATGCAGACCAGAAGTTTGAAATTGCCCTCTTGGGTCTAGCACTAATAGACATTAAAAAGCAAGGCAGCTATAGCCATCTGTGTTACACTGCTCAGCATATGGAAAAAATGTCGGGTCGCATGCTGCCTCCCTGTGCAGTCAAACCAAACACAATGCATTGGAACATGCGATTGGCCTAGGTCTGAAAAGAAACCCGGTCTCCCATGGCAATTGCCCATGCTACCTTGGAAAGCAGCTTGGCAGAGAAGAAGGCCGCTGATCAAATTCTCTGCCTAAATTCAGCCTAGTCGCAAATAGATCTGTTTTTCTAATCCAGATCACCATATGCTCCAATGAAATGAACTTTGCAGCGGCTGATACAAGTTGAATCCACAACATCTGGAGGGCCACGGGTTCACCAGCCCTGGTGTAAAGCAAATGGTTCCATGCGACTTTCAAAAGTCAGTTGAGCCAAGTTAGGAAGATTGCTTTAGCTCTGAGGACAATGTGTTCCTGTAAAAACTGTTCTGGGTTTAGGCAACAAACCCCCAAACCCAGTGCTGTTTCTCTGGTCAGTGGCCATATCAGAAGCATCATGGAAAACAGGAAAGAATTTAAAACAAAAAGAATGCTGCAAAATGGTTTGCAGTCCTTATTGGTACACCTGTGTTTTATAGAGTTGATTTTTTATTGAATGGGCTCTGGGAAATCTGCCTGTAAAACATTTTTTATGACATGTGATCCATTCCTTTTCAGGCGATTGTTGAAGAGTGAACTTGGATCCTTCATCACAGATTATTTCCAGGTAACATCTGTTCCTTAAGTGGACAGTTAAAGCTTTCCAAAGTTGTTTTTGTCTTATCTTTTGGCTTGTTCTTATGATGCTTGCTTTGGCTTTTCCTGTCCTATAAAGAAAACGGGATGGATTCATTTCCATGAGTAGGTTTTGCATACTGTTGTCTCTTCCAAGCAAAATCTTGGATCTTGGACAAAGGGTTGCGCAGTTTGTATGAACAACATTGCTTACATGGTAATAATCACTGAAATAAGGGTGGACAACTCTATTTCAGTTTGCCAGGAGATACACAATGGCAGAGTCACAGTTTTTATTTAATTAGCTAACAAGGAGGCCTTACGAGGGGCTGGTTGTAGTATTTTAATATCCGCAAGCAATTTCCCCCCCTTTTCTTTATGTATTTCAGGGCGAAGTCCTGGCACTAAAAATCAGTGTCTGGAGTAAAACTTTGTTTAAATTGACTGATGACCCATCCCAGTTGCTGCTAATCCACACTGGGTGTAGTACACTTAGAAAGACCAGTTGCATCAAAGCAACAATGGTAGCTCACAGGAAATGCCCCATTCCCCAAAAGAAATTACTTTGGGGTGCTCCTAATTTCCCATTCCTGGTGCTTCTTGTCGTGGCTCTAGGTGCTGCTCTAAAATTAAAGGTGCTCATTGTGGGTCTGTGCTATGATGACAACACTTACCCCTATGCAAGAGCTATGCAGTGGTGAGATGAGATGCTATTCAAGTAGAAATTGGTAGCATTTATGTGTGGGATGGAAATGAGATAGTATTCCGTTGTGTGAGCACACATTCTGTGTCTTGCTTTGACATGGTGAATGGAAATGTTAACAAAGCTTTCCAGAAATTCTGAAACTTGCCAGGCAGCAATCATTCACATGCTGGAGGGGAAATGATGCATTAGTCAAAGTGAGATACTATAGCAGGTGGATCACCTTTAAGCACAAGTTGGGGGCTTTCACCTGCAGTTCACATTGGTTCAGTCCAGGGATTCAGGGATGAACAGCTCCTAACCATAGGCTTTTGGCCCTTCTTGTGTGTAGGAGAGGAGGAGATTAGAAGCTTCTGCTTCTGGTTACCAGCAAATCATAGTTAGCCGTTAATGTCTCGATGCAACAAATTTCCCAAACTATGGTTTGATCCTGGTGAGTCATCCTGGTTTGTGGATAAGGAAAGAAGCGAGTGCATAGACCTTAGTCTCCCTGGTGCCCATTCCTGATTCTCCAAACCATGGGTTTATCATGTGAGTAACAAACCTTACAATACAGTCTTAAACACACTAGGGAATAAGCCGCACTGAAAACAGTAAGCATGCAAAGAATTTCACTGAGTTCTGTTGCCCTTTATGCAAGTGTAAAGTAATTGAATCCAAAGAGATGCTTGTTGCTCCTGGTTTCACAGTCACACACTGTGCTGCACATTATTACAATTGTTGAAGGAAATGAGGTTTCACCAATGCCATCTTCAGTAAAAATGTGATGCATGGGAGCAATATATGCATTTTTTTAAACAGCCTTGTACATGCATTAGGAAGATCTGGGCCAAGTGGATTTCTCAGAAACCCAATATGGATGTCTAAAGATGCTTGAGTATGCCTATTTTATGTTGAAATGTTTGCTGCATAGTGGTAGCACACATGCTTCCTGCAGCCATCATAATGTCACCAGTAGCTCTGTTGAGACAAGGCTTCTCATAGCAACATGATTTCATTGTGCTGTATTTCTCTCCCGGTCAAAAAGAGAGGAAAGAAAAGCTATAAAAAAATCTGAACTTGCCAAAACGGCCTGTATGTGTGCCAGCACTATAAAAATAACTGGATGTGATCGTTTCCTGTAGATATTTTATTGCATGCCATTTTGTAGTACAAATTTGCAATGGCAATCCTCAAGGCAAGCGAGCTTCATCATGGTAGATTAATCAATGAAAGCTTTAGTGGATTAATTGAAAAGGATTTGAGTTAAAAGCACTTCTGTTGACTGTTTGGTTCTGGCATGCTTCTGTGTTAGAAATGAAAATGGGAATTAAGGGAAGATACGTAAGTTTTTCTTCCAACGGTGACTAGTAGCTTTTGTTAAGTGAATAGTGATCTCAATACTTCCCTCAGCATCTCAAAAAACACCTAAAAGCATGGATTTTCTCTTGGCCTCTTTTGAAAAGCTCACTACCTTGTCAGTTCAGGATTCGAGATGGGGCATTGATTCAATGTAAAATTATAATAATAATCTCTAACTGTATGGGATTTCAACCCATTTAGGTCTCGGAATAATCAAAGTTTAAAGTTGGGAACTATTTTCAACAGAAGGGCCTCATTTATATTTTTAGCAGCATTTGGGGGCTGCGTGGCCATGGCAGGTAGGACCAGAGTCAAAAAAGGATACAGTAATAGACATGACCCTTACCTTTGTACCGTAGGCTACATTCTAGCCATGTAAACTTCAATAGGTTTTCATGGGGCCACTCCTCTCCACTGTCCATTTATGGAAAGCCAGATGGACTGAAACATCCCTCTAGGCACACAAAAGGCATCACAGTTCAAGGTCTAGTTTCAGTCAGGCAAAAGCACCTGAGGCAGAGCAGGGTCAGTGGATGGGGTTGGTTAGGGCCATGTAGGTCTTAAGGGCCACATCTGGCACCTGGAACCTGACATTCCCTTTCCTGCCATAGTTTATCTCTGAACCCCAGACAATATCTGGTTTGTGGTTGCAAGTATAAACCAACACAAACCTTGGGGTTGTGCATTCGTTACTCTCTTCCTTCCATACTCCTGGGGATCAGAATGCAAGCTTTCTGTTTTATTAGTGTCAAACTGTAGTTGGCTCACAAGTCAGGATACTATAGCTGAAGAATCCTGGCTTGTGCTCATAACAGCAAGCCATGGACTGCTATTGTGTCTGAATTGAGTTGGTCTGAAAGTCTACAGGATGCAATGTTTGATGACATGAGAAAGCACTTGAGGGATGAGCTATGGAGAGCCAGACGGATTGAAACACTATTCCTATCTGCATTGTGTGAGTGCTCTATCATCCCTGCTCTGATCTTAGAAGGAGGGAGTGCTTAATAAAAAATGTCTATGCTTCTAGATGCATTCTTCTAGTGATGGATCAGTGTCTAGGAGAATAGATTATTGCATGCTGTAGGAGGCTGCATATATTCACTGAACTCTTATTCAGACCAGACTTCCAGAGGTAGTGGAGAAGCTGGAGAATGAATTTCTGCTCAAATAATACATGTATATACCTCAACAAACTGCCACTGATTTGGGGGAATCAAGTCAGCAGGAAGCTGAAATAGGACTACCATCAACCCTGGCTATTGACCATGCCTGCTAGGGCTGATGGGAGGGTTCCTCACACCTGACCAAGACTGACACAAAGCATAAACACTGTTATCCAGGAACACTTGATCTGCAACAGATGTAACTTTTAAAAATAACAACAGAAAGAGCTATGTAATATGGGAAAAGTATGTGTGTTTGTGTTTTAAATGTCTCAGCATTTAGGAATGAGGATTGAGGAACATCTACAGCAGAAGAGGGTAGAAAAAATGTATCGTCTCTAGTACTTTTGAAAGTTCGGTTAATTGCTCAAGAATAAAATTCCTTTGTAGAAAAGCTCCAGGAAGATACTCTTGAATTCTTTTGCAATGTTGTTTCTTGAGAATTAACTGAAACCAATTAACTGAGACCAATCAACAAATCTAAAAGTCGACATTGGCAAAAGCGAGTGAAGCAATGAATGTGAATTTTACCTTTTGTACAGCACACTGGTTTTTCCATATGCTCCTTTCTAACCTCCATCCACTCACATAAAAGCCATTATCAAGTTAAAGGCAGTGCTTACCCCCCCCCAGGGGTGCTCAAGGGTACGCAGTACCAGTACCTTTTGTTTTCTAGAATGAAATAACTGGTTAAAAATGTGGCACTTACTTTAAGAGCTTCATGGTGAGTACCAGCCCCATTTTTCTAGAAGAAAGGGCACATTCTAGTCAGCAGGAAAAGCACTCAGAAGGTGTGAGCTAGGCTGCTGAGGGGTGTGGCCTAGGAAGACTGGGGGTGGTTGGGGCAGAGTCCCAGGGATCAACTAGAGAGGTGTGGAGGGTTGCATTCTGCCTTGAGTCTGACATTCTGATCTAATAGAGCACAGCACAAGCATGCATATTATTTGCCATTCTTATCACCAGTTAGACTTTTAAAAATCTCTGTATACAGTTACAGTAGAACCTCTACCTGCAACCATAATCCATTCCGGACATCTGTCTGGAGGTAAAAACGGGTTGCTGGGAGAGGCACCGTTGTGTGCGGGCAGCGATTGCCTGTGTCTGCGCATGCACAAACAGCGATCGCTGCTCCTGTGCATGCGCAAACGGTGGCAAACCCGCTGGTTACTTCTGGGTTTGCTGCAGACATTGGGCGAAATGGACGCAAGCGGAGGCGGACGTAAGAAGAGGTTTGACTGTAATCTCAAGACAATGTAAAGATAGCATACACTGAATAGAAAATCATATAAATCCAGTTCGGTTATCACATCTACAGAGTCATACCAACAGTAAATTGTTCTCCTCCTAACAAGCAGGATGTGACTTGCCAAATAAATAAACATCTTTCTCCTGACCTTGTATTTAACTACAAGCATAAACTGTGTCCACATGTGCACAACACAGCCACAGCTGCTTCCTCATGCACTTCATTTTTTTAAAAACATTTTTTATTGCTTTTTAGAAATACGGAAAAAAGAATAAAGAGTGGTTATAAGAAGATAGGGTATAAGTAACAAGTTTCCATATTCTTTTTCCATCTATTCTATAGGACTTCCCCACATCCTCCGAACCCTGCGTTCTCTGTCTTATAAAGCATCAGCAATTTGTTAACTTATTTCAAAACTTATTGTAACTTCCATTTTATCATGTTCCCTATTTTCAATTTTACTGTAGCTCAATTCTTATATGTTTTATATTAAACACAATAAAGTTATTTCATTATTTTACCTCTGAATTCTTGTGTCTTAATTTTCATTTCATTAACTTACATTTGCTGAAGCTAGAATTTCCTGAAAGGTGCATTTTTTAACATTCATACAGCTTATAATGTTTTTTCAAATAGTCCTTAAACTTTTCCCAGTCCTCCTCAGTTGTTTCTTCTCCCACGTCTCGGATTCTGCCAGTCATTTCAGCCAGCTCCATATAGTCCATCAACTGCGACTGCCATTCCTCCAGCGTGGGCAAATCTTGTGTCTTCCAATATTTTGCAATCAGGATCCTTGCTGCTGTGGTAGCATACATAAAAAAGGTTCTGTCCTTCTTAAGCACTCTCTGATCCACCATGCCCAGAAGGAAGGCCTCTGGTTTTTTAGGTAAGGTAAATCTCAGTACCTTTTTTAGTTCATTATGGATCATTTCCCAGAAGGCCTTCACTTTCGGGCAGGTCCACCAGAGATGAAAGAATGTCCCTTCCGCCTCTCCACATTTCCAACATTTATTGTCAGACAGATGATATATCTTAGCTAACTTGACTGGGGTCATGTACCACCGGTATACCATTTTCATAATATTTTCCTTCAAGGCAGTGCAAGCCGTGAATTTCAAACCGGTGTTCCATAACCTTTCCCAGTCTGCAAACATAATGTTATGCCCCACATCCTGAGCCCATTTTATCATGGCGGATTTGACTGTCTCATCCTGTGTATTCCACTTAAGCAGCAAGTTATACATTCTCGAAAGTAGCTTACTTTTTGGCTCTAACAATTCAATCTCCAGTTTCGATTTTTCCACCTGGAATCCAACTTTTTTATCTATTTTAAATACCTCTTGAATTTGCGCATAGTGCAGCCAATCTCGTACCTTAGTTTTCAATTTCTCCAAACTTAGCAGCCTCCAATTGTCTCCAGTTTTTTCAATTATTTCCCAATATTTAGGCCAATGGGCCTCCATGTTGGGTCTCTTACGTGCCTTGGCCTCCACCGGTGAGAGCCACCTCGGAGTTTTACTCTCCAATAAGTCTTTGTATTTTATCCAGACCCTCCAAATTGCTCTTCTAACAATATGGTTTTTAAACAATTTATGCACTTTAGCCTTGTCATACCACAAATATGCATGCCACCCAAACGCATTGTCAAACCCTTCCAGATCCAGGACGTCAGTGTTCTCCAATAAAATCCAATCTTTCAACCAGCAGAAGGCTGCAGATTCATAATATAGCCTCAAGTCTGGCAGGGCAAATCCCCCTCTTTCTTTCGCATCGGTTAATATCTTAAACTTTATTCGGGGCTTTTTGCCCTGCCAAACGAACTTAGAGATATCCTTCTGCCACTTTCCAAAACATTCCACCTTGTCCACGATCTGTAGGGCCTGAAACAAAAATAACATTTTCGGCAATACATTCATCTTTACAGCAGCTATTCGGCCTAACAAGGAGAGTTTCAATCTTGACCAAATTTCCAAATCTCTTTTAATTTCGGACCAACATTTCTCATAGTTATCTTTAAACAAATTCAAATTTTTGGAGGTCAAGTACACCCCTAGGTATTTTACCTTTTTAACCACATTCAGCTCCATTTCTTTGGAGAACTCATCTGTTTCTGTAACTGTCAAATTTTTTGCTAAAACCTTAGTTTTTTGCTTATTTAACTTGAACCCCGCCACCCGACCAAAATCAGAGATTAATTCTAACACTCTTTTAGTGCTGGAGACTGGTTCCTGAAGTGTTAATACCAAATCATCTGCAAATGCTTTCAATTTATATTGTTTCACTCCGACCTCGATTCCCTGAACCAACCGGTCCTTTCTAATCATATTTAGCAACACCTCCAGAACTGAAATAAACAATAGGGGGGATAGAGGGCACCCCTGTCGTGTCCCTTTTTCAATATTAAACTCCTCTGTCACCACATTGTTTACTATCAATTTAGCTTTTTGTTCTGTATAGATTGCTTCTATACCATTTTCGAACCCCCGCCCCACTCCCATCCCTTCCAAATTTTTCTTCATAAACATCCAAGAAATATTATCAAAGGCCTTCTCTGCATCAACAAAGATCAAAACCGCTCTCGTGTTCAGATTTGTTTGTAGAAGTTCTAAAATGTCAATGATGTTTCTTGTGTTATCAAACAAATGCCTACCAGGGAGAAAGCCAGCCTGGTCCTTGTGAATCACTTCATTTAGTACTTTTTTAAGTCTATTTGCCAAGATATCAGCAAAAATTTTGTAATCCACATTTAGGAGTGAAATGGGGCGGTAGTTCTTAAGTTGGGTCTTTTCAGTCTCTGATTTAGGTATCAATGTGATGAAAGCTTCTTTCCACGTTTCCGGTGCCCTCCTTCCCTCCATTATCTGGTTACAAACCTCCATCAAAGGTTGTATCAAATCGTCCTTTAAAACTTTATAGTATTTGGAGGTTAGGCCATCCGGGCCTGGAGACTTGCCAAGTTGAAGATTTTGAATGGCACTTTCAATTTCTTGCTGTGTAATGTTACAGTTCAGGTTTGTTCTCATTTCCAGGGGTATTTTTTGTAATCCATTAGTTTTAAGAAATTGATCCACCTCTGGGGCTTTTTGCGGCCCTTGTGTATAAAGTTCTTTGAAGTACCTCTGGAAGCACTTTCTGATTTCCTCGGGTTTCTGAACCATTCTCCCTTCGATCTCTAGATTTGTAACCGTGTTAAGCTTTTGTCTCTTTTTCAACTGCCAGGCTAGCAGTTTCCCACACTTATTCGCCGATTCGAAGGATCTTTGTTTCATTTGTTTAATTTTCCATTCCACCTCTTGGTTTATCAATTTTGAATATTGCGCCTGGAAAAATTTCACTTCTCTTAACACATCCTTCGACTTAGGCCTAGATCTTAATTTTTTCTCTCCTTCTCTTATTTTCTCCAATATCTTCTCCTTCTTTTCATTCCAGAGCCTTTTCTTAATTGTGTTTTGTTGTATTAGAAACCCTCTCATAACTGCCTTACTTGCGTCCCAGATTGTTCTTTTTTCCACGGTGGTATTCAAATTTATCTCAAAATAGTCCTTTAAGGTTTTTTGGGCCTTCTTCACAATCTCCTGATCTCTTAATAAGGTGTCATTCATTTTCCATCTGAAGGTACCGGTTGTGTTAAGTCTCAATTCCACTTTCAAAGCACTATGGTCGGAGCAGGTTTTTGGGCAGATTTCCACTTTTCTAGTCTTAGGTGCCAGTCCTCTAGTTGTCCAGATTTGGTCGATTCGTGTCCATGTCAGATGAGCTTCAGAAAAGAAAGTCCCTTCTTTCCCTAGAGGGTTCTTAACCCTCCAAATGTCCACTAAGTCCATATTGTCTGTCATTTCAAAAAAAGTTTTGGGTAGTCTGCCGTCTTTCGATATGTTAACACTTTGTGACTTATCCATATGTACAGACACAACCCCATTCATATCACCCAGCATAATGATGTTGCTATAGTCCAAATAATCCAGCATGGTCTCATGCAGCTTCCTGAAGAATTCCGACTTTCCCTCATTTGGAGCATATATTCCTAATATCAAAATTTTTTCTCCTTGTGTCTGTATTTCAATCGCCAAAATTCGGCCATATTCATCTTTGAATAAAAATTTCGGTGACAGGCTCTCCTTTGCATAAATCACCACTCCTCTCTTCTTAACTTTGTCCGAAGAAATAAATTCTTGGCCTAGTCTTTTGTTAATTAACACTTTTCTATGGAGCCTTGTCACATGTGTTTCCTGTAGGCAGATAACGTCCAATTGTTCCTTTTTCAAAATGTGAAAGACTTTCCTTCTTTTTTCCGGGGAGTTTCCGCCATTTATATTCCAACTAAGAAGCTGCAGAGACATCCTGAATCAGTTGACGGGTTCTACAATGGGGTATCTAAGCTTCCTCCCGATCCCGGGGGAGGTAATGCTGGTCCTGGTCCTGGTGGTATAACTCTTGGAGATGGTCCCGGTGGTGGTGGAGGCCAAGAAGCTGCGGCTCCTTTTTGCAGGTCCTCCTCGTGGTCGTGTAGGAACTTCTGCTGGTCTTCAGGTGATTTAATCTTTATTTTCCTTCCTTTGTGAGTAAATGAAAGTCCTTGTGGAAACTCCCACCTGTAAGGAATTCCGTTGTGTCTCAACAATTTGGTCAAATCTATATAGGTAGTCCTAAGTTCCAAGAGATATTTGGGTATATCTCTGTAAATTTCGGCCCTTTTACCTTCTACCTCCAAAGATTTCTTAAAATGTAGGCCTAGTATCTTATCCCTTTCTTCTCTTGATCTCAGAGCAACCAAACAGTCTCTGGGCTTATCTTTCTTTACTGATTTTCCCAGTCTAAAGGCTGTCACAATTTTAAAGTCCTTTTCTTCCTCAATTCCCCAGAATTTGGTGAACAAAAGTGTCAAAAATCCCTCTAGATTATTTTGTTCCAATTCCGGGATAGCCCTTATCCTGAGATTACTATCTTTACTCTTCAATTCAACCAATGCCAGGTAGGCTTGTTGTTCCCCTACCTGCCTTCTCAAAGGTCTTACCTCTCCTTTAATTTCATCCACCTTTAAGTTCGCCTGTTCTGCTTTTTGGTTGGCTTCCACAGCTAATTTAAAGTTTTCAGCCGTAGCTCCTTGCAATTTCTCAATTGCCTGAGTGTGCTGCGAAACCTGTTCAGTTAATTTGCCAATAGAGGATGTAGCTTGGTCAATCTTTGATGTTTGATTGTCCACTTTTTGATTTAAGACTGCCAATTGTTCCAAAATTTGTTTTAAAACTGTTTCAGATCCTCCAGTTGCCATGTCTTCTGCAGCAGGCTGCACTAGTTCCACCTCCTGTGCTGTCAGCACAGTTGGGACAGAAGATCTGCGATGATGAGTTAAAGTTGTTTGCAAAAGTTGCCCAGATTTTTTCTCTTTTTCTTTATCTTTAGCTTTAGCTGCTCTTGTTCTCCCTGTGCCGCTCATTCCACACCTGCCTCTGTTCAAGGTCAAATGGTCTTTTGTCCCATGAGAAAAACAAGTCCCAAATATAAATAAAAAAACCACAAAAGGTTTCAATAAAGCTCAGTTCCCATGCAACTATGTTTCCACAGTCCTATAGGGGGAGTATTCCAAAGCTTCGAAAAAGAAAGGAACTATTTTCCGCCATTGAAGTTCCTCAATTCCCCATATTGAGTTTAGTAATTCCCAAACACAAAAGGAAGGTTTCCAGGACTTCTAGTCTTTTAAAATCCAGCCATAAAGTATCAATACAGGTCCATGTAACAATGTTTAATATTAGTATCTCAGTCTATGCAACAATTTCGATCTCTGCAACAATGTCGTCAGTTTGACAGCAGTTTGACAGTTCTTTTTCTATGCACTGGCAGCCCGGTGACGGGGTTATCTCTTTCAGCCCCGTTTAGCCCAGAAATTGGAGGATAGTTCTAAAGAATAAAAGTCTATACAACCCACAGTTCTTTCCTTTTTGGCTTCAAAATACAGAGTCTCTCAATGCACCCTTTCTTCCACTTTAACAATCCCTTTTTAAATACTTCAGCTCGTTTCCGAGCCCTTGCTTTGATCTAATTAGCAGAGTCGGGAGGCGGACTTCCTGTTACTCGCCTCCCGCTTTCGGCCGAATTTCTTCAATTTAGTTGGAAAATTTAGGACCCTTACTCACGGGTATGTTGCTCCAATTCCGATAATTTCAAGAAGAAAGGTCAGCGCTCATCAGCAGCAGCAGCGCGGCTTTGCTTCCACGAAAAGAGCGATGAACTCACAGCGCCGCTCCCCCTTTCACGTTCCGGAGCCTCTTACGAGGCTCCTTCCCCGCTTCTGGGGGGGCTCCAGGCGCCCGCCGAGTCCCACGGCCGCAGGCTCACTCTGCCTGCGGTTTTTCTTGATGGGTCTCCGCTTTGCCGCAGCGGACGACCCTTTTTCGCGGAGCCCCTCTTCACAGCGCAAAGAGGACCGCCATTGCTGTTTCGCGCCGCCTCCGGAAGTCCCTCATGCACTTCATATATGGGACAAATGCGAAACTTTGCCATTCACTTGAATGCCGGAGGTTTGTTCCATATGCACACCTCATTCCACCATCCAAGTTAGAATGCTTTTGAGTCCGGGTCTGTAAAATTTACAAATGTAGATTCAAAAACTGCTGCATTAGTGCATCAGATTGAATGGGAACCGTTTCATGTGGGAGATGTGTTTGAGGGCAGCCGCTTGCCACGTGGAGCCTCAGAAATTTTCTGTGCTTTCACAAACCTGCAGGAGGGAAGTTTGCAGAGCTGTGGGGAAGATCTGAAATTTCAAGCGGTGATTATGGCTATGTACACATTTGTCCATTTGTGGTGAGAAAAGGTAGTTTTTTTATCAAGACACAATTGTTCATGCTTTTCCTCAGTGTGCTGCTTTTGATCAAGGTTTGGTTCCAGATCCTGCTCTCCACAAGGATGGGTGTGGTTAGTTGATATGTTTGAAAACCCATCCCTTAATTAGATTAGCCAATTACACCTTTTCCTCCCCGTGCCTGCCCTGGGTGAAGGAAGAGGGAAGTCATAATCACAATCTTGGTATATGTCCATCTGCAATGTCATTGGTCAGATGTGGATATGCCACATTGCTGGAGCTGCCTTCATTAGTTTTCAAATGGGCACACTGTTAGGTGGGCTAGGGGGTAATATAGAATCAATCTGCATTAAGCTTTTATTTTTGGAATGAAAAAGCAATTTCCAGGAGCAATTAGAGCAGTTGGGCAATTAGAGCAATTAAGGGATGGGTGCAGTGTGTGGACTAGGTAGAAAAACAACACCGACAAGATTCAGTAGGTATTGACTGTAGCATATAATGTTGCTTGTAAGCAGCATTACAGGAGTAGACTATTTTAGAAGCAGGATAGCCCAATACTCATGTTCTATTGTAGCTGAGATGACAGAAGATCAACCCCCCCCCCTCATCATTTTCCTCCTAATGCAAGGCAAATGAGCTAGTTGACCCTTGTCATCTGTAGGAGGCATATCTGTTTTTCCTTCCATCCTTTCTTCTAGGTCAGCAGGCTGAAATGTGCCACTTCTACACATCTTTACTTAATTGTTGAGGACTCTTATTGGCTACAGGATTGACAGATTGTGCAATATGCCTTTCCTGTGCCTTAATTGGACCTGTGTTACTGACCTTCTATAACTGCATATACATGCAGGTTAGATGTTCCTATACTGAGTTAAATCTGTCCTGGATTTTCCTTGGAGATGTAGGTGGTAGAATGAAAGCATATTTTCCACCATTCTGAGTTCAGAGCAGGACGTGTTATTCAGCTAGACCACTGACTGTTGTGTATATATGGCCACTGTGTATGGGGAAAGAAGTCCTGAGGAAATGGAAAGCATAATAAATGAGCATTCCTGATGTGACCTGAGTGGTGGGCAAGGTTCCCTCAGAAACTTGATTTCTAAAGAAAAGATTTGGAGAGAGTTTTGCCTAATTTTGCCATCATCCACCTTGGCCTAGCTTAAAGTGTCAGTGGGTCTCTGCCAGCTGAGACTTTTCCTGTTGCTTCACCTCAACCTTGCATTTTCATTCAAGAAACTTTCCATTACATTGAGTACCTGAGACCTTTTGGGGGTGCCAAATCATTTTTCCACGGGACATGTGAAATGGCATGAATAATGGGTATTTGTCTTCCTATTCTGGAAAACACAACAATATCTTCTTTCTTGCTGCCCTGGGCTTCTTTGAGGGGAACGGCAGGTCAAAAAACTGATTTATTTTTTTAAAAAAACAAAACTATTACAGCATTGTTTGTTACTGGCAATTTCTTAACTAATTCTAAGCCCCTATTTCTAAGGAATGCCCTGCCATTAAAAGGAGACAGAGACCTCCATGTAGCAAGAAAAACAAACAGACCCTGATTTATTTTAAGTGTATAGTGTCTCTGAGAAAGTCTTACTTTAATCCTAAATCCTTTAATTAGGGTGGCATAATCTTTCTAGTTCCACAAAATAAATATAGCACTTTTGAAAATAAGGCATTGCAAACGAATTTATGATTTGTCAAAATGAGAATATCTGCTTCCCCACCAATGCTAAACATTCCGAATGTCTCTGTGGTTTTTTTCTCACTTTCTTGGCTCCATTCCTCTCCTTTGGCTTTTTGTAAAAATACAGGGAAGTGGTTGTTTACGTAGTCAGATGTGACTGTTCCTCCTTGATTTAAAAAAAGCACAACCCAACAACTTTGGAATATTAATTGACAAATCTGTTTTGTTCACTGCCCCTCCCCCAATATGTTGGCTTGCTTATAAAGGTAAAGGGACCCATGACCATTAGGTCCAATCGTGGATGACTCTGGGGTTGCGGCGCTCATCTCGCTTTATTGGCCGAGGGGGCCAGCGACCAGCTTCTGGGTCATGTGGCCAGCATGAGTAAGCCATTTCTGGCGAACCAGAGCAGCGCACGGAAACGTCGTTTACCTTTCCACCGGAGTGGTACCTATTTATCTACTTGCACTTTGACGTGCTTTTGAAACTGCTAGGTTGGCAGGAGCAGGGACCGAGCAACGGGAGCTCACCCCGTCACGGGGATTTGAACCGCTGACCTTCTGATTGGCAAGTCCTAGGCTCTGTGATTTAACCCATAGCGCATGTCCCTGCTTGCATATAGATTACCAATTAATAATTGGAATATATGAGTAGTCATGAAACCACAATGAATGGATGCATGTACACTCTGAGCAAAGGAGTGAAGCCATTCCTGTTTGAGGGATCATTGCACTATTGCAGAACCTACACGCCCAGGTGGTTTGAGTTTGACTTCATCCGTAAAGGTACAGTCCTCCATTGTCTTCTGAGACAGATGGATGTCAACAGACTATGTATGAACCTGAAAGTTAGAAAGAAAAACCTGCCAGTAAATTTAGAAGCAGGGTGTCACATCCATTACTCACTGTGTCCTTGTTTATATGCAGTGCTAAGCAAAGTAATTGCTTAGGGTGAATGAGGAAATGGACAGGCTTCTAGAGAAGAGTATATGTCTGTTTTGTTCCTCCCCAGTCATTCTGTGTTGTGCTGACCTAAGCCATGGTTTAGATTAGCGTTATGTGCAACCATGCCAGGTTTGCATGTGCTCTGCTCCTGTTTGAGTCTGTTTTATTTTTTTTCCAAACTTGAGGAAACCAGTCCTTTGAAGCTTTATTCTTCATTCCCAACTTTAACAAAGGGTTAAATATAGATAATTAAACAACTGGCTAACTTACTCTGTTAGAAAGTAGATAAAAGAAAGTTTTTATTATCAGCTCATAACAGTAGATGATGGGGGTCACCAAGGTAAGCTGATTGTCGGATGATCAGGAAAGGCAAAAGGACAGACAATGGTTGAAATTTCTGCCACATTCATGAGATAAAAACATTTGTTCTCCTTTAATTTTTGCTTTTCTTTCCTCTCTTCACTACCCAGCTTGAGGTTGCTGGTTTTATGCAGCAGCTTATTCCATAAAGTACTACATATACACTGAAGATGTCATATGCAGAGTAAAAATTGTATTGTACTCCTAATTCCTGACATAGTGGAAGACTAGCTGGGTAGTCATAACAATGTGCTTTATTTTTAATTTTAGACAAACAGTTAATTTCCTGAGACTGCCTCTAGCCGCTCCAAAGAGATTGGCCTATTGTATTAGTTTTCTAATTGCAGAATTTGGTGGAGGCTGTTGACTTTAGCAAGAGATGCGGTTATAGTATGGGACCTTCAAGGTGTGCAAGGTGTGCTATTGATGTAAGGGATATTCTCTACTCCATATTTCTGGTGGTGGTGTGTTGATTAAATTGCAAGTAAGCTCACATCGAAAGCAGAGCATGCCCTTTCATTCATTATTCCCAGGAACTTGATAAATGCACAGAATGGATTTCTCAGTTGCGGAGTTGTGGTTATTAGCATTGCATGCACATTCTAACTCAGTTTAACTGAATTTAACTATCATGGTACTACTTATGGGTTTGTTGGCAAGTTGAAAAATAAAGCATGACTGAATTGAACTGTAATGCAGACCCTGCTTCTGAATAATCATATGAAAGAATAGGCTAAGGGCAGATTTCCTGGCTGTGGTTTTTGAGTGATAATTACTACACCATTTGGCAGCTTAGTTATATGAAATAGGTATTACTGCAAGTGTGTGCTTTGCCATTAATACAGAACTGGATGACCGAGAGCGTACTGGGTTGAAAGCATATTGCCGCCTGGTTGGGTGAATCCACTATAATAGCATTCTTAAAAATGGAAATCATCACATGTATGTTCAATCTGTTTCTCTTCTCTTTTTGGTAGAACCAGCTCCTTTCGAAGGGCTTGCTGTTCATGGAGGAGAAAGTTAAACTTTGTGAAGGCAAGTATAGAGGGGCTGCTGCACTTCAGGAAAGGGCTCTGGGTTCCCTAAAAGCCCTGTGAGTTATCTTTTCAGGCTTGGGTCACTTAGGTGGTTTTGTGGAAAAACCAACACCTGTGAGTCACATGACTAAATATTATAAGGTCCTGTTCTGTACAAGCAAGAAACTGAGCCCTGATGATAGCACAGAGTAGAAATTGAATTGGAGCACAGAGGAAGTAACTTTCTCTTCCTAAAAGAAAAAAAGCTAATACAAAGAATCACTTATAAAGTGGGAATTACTACATATAGGACTTGTTCATGGACCCACTTCTCTTTGTCCTTATTGTCTTGCTAACATCTAGCAATGTAGTATACATGGGGTTGCCTCTGAAAGTGGCTTAGGAACTTTAGCTGCTACAGAATTCAGCGGCCAGGACCTTTTCAACTGTGTGTGTTATTGTTTTTGTTTGTTACTATGTTGAGTAATTTTCTGTTTTTATATGGTAAACCATCCTGTGATCCTTGGATGAAAGGCAGTACAGAAATTCTATAAAATAGATAAGTAGTTGTAAGGTGAATCTTGTGACTTCTGGATTTCTAGCTGGCAGTACCGTGGCAAGATATTTCCCACATCTTAGCAGAACAGTTAACAGAACAATCCCTTGTGCTAGGCTGTCAGGGAGCATTTGGGTTAAGCTGAGGCTTTCTGGCTGAGCTGACTTCCCTCTGTCACAGTAAAGCAAGCATCTCTCCATTGTCACCAGCCTCCTCCTTCCATCCACTGAATGTGCAGGCAGCTGAGCAAGCTGAGGAAGAGATCCTTAAAAAGGGCATCCAGAGGGTGGGGAGGGGCTGAGCCTGACCAACATCTGCTCACATGATGTTATTGGTTCCTGGTCATTGGGCCAGTGATCTTTCCAGATCATTCTGCTCTCTCCCCCTTTGCACTGTCACTACTGTGATTTGCTGGACTGTGGAAGCGATGGCGGTCCTGCTGCTCTGCAAAGGGCTGCTAGCAGGAGGCTGTGGATTCTGGATTTCTCTGTTCATATCCTATGATTCAGATGGGCAGTGTGTGACTGTCAAAACCAGGAGGATCTGGGAAGGCTTCCAGTGGTCATGGTATATGGCTTTTTCACAGACATGCAATAAGTTCATAATTTTTTACTAGCCCACAAAAAGGTTTATTAGCTTGCCTGTACACATGTATGCCATTCCCTGATGTCCCAAAAAGAGAAAAATAAGAAGCTATTCCCTTCTAGTTTTGGTTACCAGGAGGCAATTGTGACTTGTCATAGGTAAACAAGGGAGATTCAATTATGGGCCTGCTTTATCATGTATGGCTCTCTCGTCTAGTTTCTTATCACTTGGATCTGACTGTTCCCAAACCTGCAAAAGTAAAGGAAGAAAGGAGCTCCTCAAATAACCTTTTGTAGCTCTTATGCTGAGATTCCTTCTGTTGATTTTTATTTTTTAGTGGCCTGAACCTTCTCCTAGCAAGTAATCAGCAGGCAGATTGGGTGTGATATAGCAGCTCCAGAGTTTGATATGCTGTTTGCTGCTAAAATTCAGCTTGTAAATTTAATTCCAGCTGGTCTAGTCCTGGAGAATGCTGGCTTCCTCCATGGGAAAAATTTCACAACCTGAAGTTTAATTCTGAAAGTAGTAAAACTTTATGTTGAAAAACAGTGGGCCATAGGTTGCTCAGGCTGCAACTCTAAGCACACTTATTGGGAAGCAAGCCTGAGCTATATTAGGTGGGAATTTGGCTGTAACATTGCAATATTCAGATCTACAGTACTCAATTTGAGGTCTGCAGTGTAAGTCATACAGTCCCTTTGGAAACCATGTCCATATGTGGGTTAAGCCAGGACATACATCTATCTGCTTGTACTGCCCTCTGGCCTCTGAGAACATCCAGCAGCTTAAAACTAATAGTTCCAGATTGGAAAGAAAAGCTCATTTTGGCAGCTTCTGGGTGGTAAGCTTCTGAATCACTCACATTTATGTGGAATGCAAACAGTGCCAGTTTGTGGCTGCTGAAACTTATTTTTTGGCAGGGGGAAATGAGTGACGCTTATTTTCCATGGTTATACCAAAGATCACGTAGATGCTCCTTTGCTTTGGCTTGGGCATGTGAACTGAAAAATGTTTGAAAACCTGGTGACCACAGGAGTTATGACATTGGTGGTGAAGATGAGAGCTACTTGGTTAATCAGATAGTGGGGCATTTGATCTTGCTTGCTCTGTGTGACATGAAGATGCCTTCCCTGCCCCTTTGAAATACACCATGCTGATAGGATAATAGTGAGAAGGACACATTTCTGCAGGGGAATCTCCATACATATGCTGTGCGCCAACTTGAGTTGTGGCTGAAAGTAGTATTTTTGTGAAAGCTGCTGCGCCAACATCAGAAAATAGTTGGAGATGCACATTAATGTTTACATCCCATGGAAAACAAAATCAGGTCCAGATGGGTACCAGTATCAACATTCAGTATCAACGTTCAATGAAAATTTGGATTTACACCAATGATTTTGACCCTGAGTAGATACAACCCACTATAATGGTGATATAGCTTACTATATTCCATGGGTACTGAGTGGATCTGCAGTTACAGAACATAGGACTTGGTATGATTTAGGGGAGCACCCGAATATTCATGCCCTGAAATCAACAACAAGGAGGTCAGTTCCTCAAATTAAACATTTGCCCCCTCTTTCCCATAAAGTGTTCATGGTTTTAGTTGAAAGCTAACTAGATTTTGCATGACTTTGAGCATTAGGGTCCTGCTTCTAAAGAAATTTGCAAGGTTTTTCTTTCTTTCTTTGCTTTTTACAAAAAGGATAAACCTTGCTTTAAAAGCTTCATATCACCTTTGCCAAAGGCAGTGTGGTACACTGGTTATTTTTGGACCGAGGCTAGCATTTTTCCCCTTTTTGCTTGTGAAGACCCCCAGAACCACCCCAAAATAAAGACACAATAGACACAAAATTTAGTTTAAGGTTTTTGGCATTAATTTTGGCCATAACTTTATTGATTACAGCATGTGAGTGGTTGCTTAGGCATTGGTTCCAGACTACCTGAACCTGCACAGTAGCAGGAACAGGACTGACACTGGGCACCACCATATGTCAGTAAGGGAAAGCATCCTGGGGGAGTGAGAAGCTGGCTTTGATCTCTCAGCTCCCCCCAGATGCTCCCAGGGGCTCTGGTGTGGCCCTGGCCCCTTGCCAGGGTTTGGACAAAAGCAAGGTGAACCCCTGGATTCCTGCAACAGAATTCTCTAGCAGCAGCGATGGAGGGGCAGGCACAGCCAACCACCTCCCCTCCACAAAGCATTGAACCAATGCCTAACCACCAACCTAACAAAGTTGTGACAATTTGCTACACGGTAGGCAAAAACCAAATGGCAACAGCCAATCAGCCTGTAGCAAAATTCCTACCGGGCCCCTACTCCAAAACAGACAACTCCTAGACAGGCATAGCAAGGCCAAAGAACAGCCCTAAGTATAGGGAGGGTAGGAGGGTGATTCGATGCACATTGTAGGAAAGAGAAAGCTCCCAGCAACGTGCAGCAGCTTAAATAGCCCCCCAGTAGCCAATAGATGACCCAACAAGCCAAATTTCTACCCCAGCAACCAAGGGGCAATCAATGGGGCGTTGTGGCTATCCAAACGGTCCCGCCCCACAACAGGGAGGCAGTTTAGGTGATCTCACCACAACACGTGCCCTCCATGATGGAGGACACAATATCTTGGAAGAGGTGGAAACAAAAACTGAGCTACAATTACCAACACTTGTCTGCCTTTACAGAGAATTAGTCAATAGTTGGATGGCTTGCTTTGGGTAGAGTATAGCTGAATATCAGAGACCAAGTTCTAAAACAAGGTTCTTTTTCTTCACCCCCACCCTCTGTTTGCTTAGAAGAGAATCGCATTGACATACTATCTGAGCTCTGGGATCACTTCTTCACGGAGACTCTTCCCACACTCCAGGCTATATTTTACCCTGTTCAGGTAAGTCTAGTTAAAATATAAGCTTGGCAGGGAGGAGAATACAGTTCAAACTTACCACAAACTACCTCTCTGAAAGCTGTTGAGACACCCAACAAATAGACTGTAAAGAAATAGATTTCAGGTATAAACCACAGATTTCTTTAGATGTACTGCCAAACTTAAAGATATATAGAGGAGGTCTTAGTATTCTAATAGGATACAAATTCTGTGTGACTTCAAATGTACCTTAAAACAGATTTCCTCATCCCATGTTTTGAACTGGTTTCCACCAGTTCTAGTCAGTTCAGCTGTGCGTTGCTGAGTATTTTGACCACACTTACATGGGCATACTTGCTAAAACATAGGCAGAAGAAACTTCCAAAAAACAAAGGAGGGCAGATGAGTTGTAAAGATCCTTTGACATCTTTAAATACCTTGATATGCTAATGGAGTGGAGTTGTCATGTGGGGCAAATGGTCCATTGACATCTAAACACCCAAGAGGTCAAAAAGAATGAACCTCTCTGGAGCTTCCTTAAAGGCCAAGATTTCTGCCCTTTGTAAATTTCCTTTCTGGCTTCCCTTTCAATCCCTTTATAGCAGATGTGAAGAAAGTAGATTTGAATCTATTGGTAGATCTCTCAGTGAGTTTCATTCTATCCACAATTGACTCCTAATTGGTTAACAGATAGAAAGGCCTCTCACCTCCCCCCATAAAAAACCAGATTGCTGAAAAGGAAAAGAGGGTGTGTGTGTATAACCAGGAATGGATTTTTGTGGGAAAGTTCTGGTACTGAAAACAAATTCTGAGGGTAAGCATGTACTTAGACATGCTCTCTTCTTAAATTTTGAGGGTACCCCCCTGGTCACACTTTTCCACCTGGCTCCTGTTGGTGGATCAAGTGGCTCCATTACAAAAACAAAGTAGACACCCCCCAAAAAAAAATTATAGTATACATTGTATATCATTTCCTGTCATTGTAGTTCATATCAAGACATTACAAATTGCACACACAAAATATATTTTGTAAGAAGGATAGCTGTGGAGAGAAGGGAGTGCCCACTTCCAAGGCTGGCTCTTCATTTTCAAACCATGGGTTGATTTGCGAAAAGGCACATCCAGACAGTTAAAAGGGTGTGCATTTTGCAACAGTTAGCAGTTTAATTTTTCTGCTGTTTGTGGGCTGGATTCTCCTCCCCCTTGAGCAAGGGAACAACAAAATTTTTGCTGGCCTCTTACTCAGTTGGCTTCAGCGAAGGACCAACCATTCTATGTATTGTTTGCTTGACAGACCCTAACAATCCTAACTACTAAAAAAATTCCTTCCAGTAGCACCTTAAAGACCAACTAAGTCAGTTCTTGGTATGAGCTTTCGTGTGCATGCACACTTCTTCAGATACCAGTCCATGGTATCTGAAGAAGTGTGCATGCACACGAAAGCTCATACCAAGAACTGACTTAGTTGGTCTTTAAGGTGCTACTGGAAGGAATTTTTTTTGTTTTGACTATGGCAGACCAACACGGCTACCTATCTGTAACCAATCCTAACTACTGAGTAACTTTAAAATGGGTATTTTAAAATAGCTACTTTGAGATAGGAGGGCAGAGAATACCCAGTCATTCCCTGCTATATTCATTATTCTTGAACTTGAGGGACCTAAAAGATAATATCCACACACACACACCCTATGGTACCCCCAAGGAGTTGAGTCACCTAAATGAGAGACAGCTACCTTGTGAACCAAAGAAGAAATCTTGTCTGGGCATGAGAAGCTTCTGGCAGCATAAATTTCCCACAGAATGAAATTCTTATGAAGGTCATATGCTTCTATGTCTGCCCTTGGCAATCTGGTATTGGCTGGCTTATTCCCACCCCCCACCCCATTCCAGCTCCAAAATATCTACTAGAGGCATGATACAAGCCTCCTACTCAGCCCCCAACCTGGCAATTTCCAAAAGGTCTAGAAGACTGGAAATACTTGCTTTTTGCTATGTATATACTAACTTCTCATGATGTCTGTATTAATTCTCTCTCTTCCTCCTTTCCTATCCCTCTTTATTTCCCATACTTGCAGCAGATGATAGACGGTATGTGTGAGAATGCCTGTTGTAGAAGGCTTATGGTCTCCCTCTTGCTACTTTTAAAGTGATTTATGTCCCAATCCTTACAATATTAAATGGAAATAAGTCTTTTTTCTAAAAAAAGGGAAATGTCTTTCCTTGTAGTGTATTCAGAACTGGAGTGTAAATCAGCTGAGAAGTCAATTTCACCCAATGGTACACTGCTTTTAAGGTAGACGTCACAATGTGGTTTTAAACAATAAGCATCAATTTTAAAATTCTACGACAGTTTTTTTCCTAAGTTGGATCCCCAAATGTCATAGAATCATAGTATCAGAGAACTGTAGAGTTGGAAGGGACCCCAAGGGTCATTTACTCCAACCACCTGTAATGCAGGAATCTATGTCTCTCTCTCTTTTTTAAAAAAGATATTTATTGAAGTTTTACAGACAGAAAAAGTTACAGAATAAAAAAGTAAATAAACAAAGGTACAAAGATACAAGGGAAAAATACAAAATACACGAGAAATAAAAAACAATTAAAAACAGATCAATCTTTTCATGTCTTATATTTCATTTACTTGTTTCCTGACCTCCTCACACCTCCCTTTTTTTGTATTCCAGTTCACATGGTTAATTCAGCAAATCCTTTCCCTCTTTGTTTTTATCTTAATTCTAGTAATGCAGGAATCTCAACTAAAGCATCCATGGCATGGCCATCCAACCTCTGCTTAAAAACCTCCAAAGAGGGGGAGTCCATCACCTTCCAAGGGAGTCTGTTCCACTGTTGAACAGCTCTTATTGTCAGAAAGGTCTTCCTGATGTTTAGTTGGAATCCCCTTTCTTGTAATGTGAAGCCATTGGTTCAAGTCTCCAGAGCAGGAGGACGCAAGCTTGCTCCCTCTTCCATGCGATGGCCCTTTAGATATTTGAAGGTGGCTATCACATCTCCTCTCCATCTTCTCTTTACCAGGCTAAACATATCCAACTCCCTCAACCATTCCTCATAAGGCTTGGTTTCCAGACCCTTGATCAACTTCCACCATCCCTCAACATTGGCTACACTGGCTGGTGATGCTGGCAGGTGTAGTCCAGCACCATCTGGGGACCCCAAGGTTGAAGAATGATAAAAATGTTTTATTACAGAGTCTGCCAAGCCAAACTTTTTGAAAGTCTGAGAGCTGAATGGTGGCAGCTAACCAGACAGTTCTTACTTCCTATTCATGGCAATATGGTTCTTCAGAAACCCCAGTGTTGGGGGGGAGGTATCACCTTAGGTGGAAGCTAGATACTATCAGCCCCCTTGAAACATCCCTCCAGTCTGAAGAGGATTCATTTATGAGAACACGTCTGAAAATAGTTTTCCAACCAGCTCTGAATCCACCTGACAATATTACCACTTAGGTAAAGGGACGCAGGTGGCGCTGTGGTCTAAAACCACTGAGCCTCTTGGGCTTGCCAATCAGAAGGTCGGCGGTTTGAATCCCTTGACGGTGTGAGCTCCCATTGCTCTGTCCCAGCTCCTGCCAACCTAGCAGTTTGAAAGCACGCCAGTACAAGTAGATAAATAGGGACGGCTGTGGCGGGAAGGTAAATGGCGTTTCCGTGCTCTCTGGATTCCATCACGGTGTTCTGTTGTGTCAGAAGCAGTTTAGTCATGCTGGCCACATGACCCAGAAAGCTGTCTGTGGACAAATGCCGGCCCCCTCGGCCTGAAAGCAAGATGAGTGCTGCAACCCCAGAGTCGCCTTTGACTGGACATAACTGTCCAGGGGTCCTTTACCTTTTTTACCTTTTTATTACCACTTAGTAATACCATTTACCTATTTAGTTATGGGGCAACTTGTCAAGTACTTGACTTACATAAAGTTTAAATATGTGAAAGCTTCATAGTGATTTTTCTCAAGTTATGTCATACCACTTCCCCTCTCTCCCATCTTTCCTTTGTAAAGGAATGATAGTGTAGAATCCTGCAAAACCTTTGCACCAACACTTTGCTATAAATGAGATCTTTCATCAGGATCTCCTTTCCCACAAATCATTCAATAAAAGTTTTGATTTCCTTAAAACAACATGGCCAGCCAAATATTAAATTTGGTTCAAGATTATGTAATCTATAAAATAGAATTCATTATTAATTTTAAACTTGGTTTCTGTAAATTCATGTAAAGTCCAGAGTTAAGCTTTTTGAACTCTGAACTTTTTTTGGGGGGGTGTGTGTGTGGAAGGAATACAACTGAAGTCTCTGGACTCTTCCCCCATTATTGTGTATGTGTGTTAAAGGCCATTCTGAGTTATATGTGCTTTTAAAGCAAACATAGTTCATGGCACAACTTGAAAGCCTCTTCACAAGTCTAACTTCACAATGTTTACTTGGAAATAATTGTTTCGCCAAGTTGGTTCCTGAAAATGGACTAGAGAGAATGCCAAGTGTTTGTAACATTGAATGATATGAGGAAATAGACTCTATGAGGGAAAGAGGCTCTAGGGAGATGCTTAATCCTTTTCCAAACACTGATCCTTCCTAGAAAGTTCCCCTTTCTTCAGATACATTATCCCCCATGCCCCACTTCCAGCTAGACTTCCAACACAGAAGCAGTAGAAAGGGTCTTGGACAATTGGTGCATTGCAGGTAATAATTGATGTGTGTGCATGTTTGCGTGAACCACTTATGACTTCCCCATCCTGTTCTGCAAATGGTCACATATCCCTGCATTCCTGTTATCTCAGCAATGGATTGAAGACACCCATTTGCAGAGATAACACTTAAACTTCCATCCTTGGTAAGCCCTGTCATTGATTTAATATGTGAATAAGTACATTTTCACAGCAGGTTAAATTTGCAAGATAAACTATGTGCTTGATTTAGCTTGTTTACACTCACAAAGCTAATGCTGCGACCCTGCAGAAATCTCATACTTTCTACAGCTTTATCTTGTATGCCCATAAATACCTGCTCTGATACCCAAAGGGGGCAAAGCATTTCTTTGGAGCCATTGGCTTTTGTTCCTATTTTGCATTTTGATGAAGATGTTAGCTGCATCATTAACCACGTTATGAATTGATGATTAACAAACGTGAATTCCCTTCAGCCAGAGATTTGCTTCACTGGTTGCGGAGCAGTTACCTATATAACTATTCCCATGGAGAATATAGGGCACAGTTTAACTGGGTTGTGGCATGTGGGGGTGGGGGAAGATAGATTCATCGCTGCAATGAAGCATTGGGAGTTGCTTTGAATCTCCTTATTTTCTATTTTATTGTTTTTATACTGTTTTATTGCACTACTAAGCATTGTTTTAATGTTATTGTTTGTTTTTATACTGCACAAAATTTAGATATTTTAAAAATATTCAGCAGTTCATAAATGCCATTAAACAAACAAACACTAGGAAAGCTACCACTTGTAGAATAATTTACCTGCTTGTGTAGGAAGTCTTCTGTGATGGGATGATGAGCTGCTTGTGCGTAAAAGCGTAGTCCCTCAGAGTTTGCCCAGATTAGCAAAGCTCTGTCTATAGCGGAGCCCCTTAAGCATGGCTCCCTCAGTCGCTGGCAGAATCTGACAGTGGGCATTTGCGGAATCTACTCCAGCATAAAAGCTCCTTGACGGAAACGCGTCGTCTGGAATCTCGGCACGACAGTTTCCGGCGAGGAGTGGGTGTACCTATGGGAGGTCCTGAGACTTCTCCGCTGTTATCGCTAGAAGACTCCCTGAGCCATTCCTTCGCCTCCCTCTCTCTCTGATCTCCCACTCTCCCCCTGCTGGTGCCTTCCTCTGCTGCTGAGTCTCTCCTGGCTTCTGAGAGCCCCTCCACCTCCTGCCTTTCCGATGGCAGTTCCCTGACATCCACCTCCCCTCCAGGGCCCCCTTCACCCCCTCCCGCCCCCTCCCCTACTGGCGGTGAGGATGGAAAACCCCGGAAAGAACACTCCTCATCGTCAGAGGATTCAAACACTTCTCTCCACTGCCTCCCGTCTCTTCTCCCTGAGTCCTCCTCCTCGTCGGAGTCGATTCCCTCTTCCAGCCCTGATTCGGGGAACCCTTCAAACTCCTCTTCCTTATTGGTGGTGGCGAAGTTTTCCCTCCTGAACCGTGCCACGGGCTGAGGTTTCCTTGGGAACCGTTGATGAAACGTTTCTATTAAAACCTCGTCATTGACCTCCTCTGCCGGTACCCATGTGTTTTCTGACTCCGCTTCCCCTTCCCATTCTACCAAATACTCCACCTGATTCCCTTTCCACCTGGAATCAATGATTTCTGCCACATGCATGTTGCGTTCCCTTTCTTCTATGACTGGTGTTTGAGTAACCTCCCTCTCACGTCCCCCCCACTCTCGCCCCTCTCGGTACAGCGACAGTAAGGACCTGTGAAATACTGGGTGCAGTTTCATGTGGTTGGGCAACCTGAGTTTGAACGCTACCGGGTTGACCTGTTGTATGACCTCAAAGGGTCCCAGCCGTTTGGGTCTCAATTTCTTACACCCTCCCTTGAACGGCAGTCCTTGGGTGGATAGCCACACCCGGTCCCCCACCCTTACGGTTTCACCTTCCCTTCTGCTTCTGTCTGCTTGCTTCTTGTATTCTTCCTTGGCCCTCTCTAAGTTAAGTTGGAGTTGCCGGTGGATCGCTTCCATCTCTTCAACAAAGTGTTCCGCAGCCGGGACACTCCATCTCTCCCCTCCTTCTCCTGGAAATGCCCTGGGATGACACCCATAATTAGCCAGGAAGGGACTTATCCCTGTGGACACATTCTCCGCGTTGTTGTAGGCAAATTCTGCCAGGGCCAACTTATCTACCCAATCATTTTCTCTGTCATTTACATAACATCTCAGGTATTGTTGTAAAATCCCGTTTGCCCTTTCCGCCTGCCCATTTGTTTCTGGGTGCCGGGCAGTCGAAAAATTGACTTCTACGTGCAGTAAGCTCATGAGCTTCCTCCAGAACCTGGAAGTAAATTGTTTCCCTCTGTCTGAGACCACCCTCAAGGGGGCGCCATGCAACCTGAAAATATGCTTTACAAACAACTTGGCGGTTTCTTCCACTGTGACCGCGTGTGAACAGGCTATAAAAGGGCACATCTTAGTTAATAGGTCTACCACCACCATGACAGCTGTTTTCCCTTTGGATTTTGGCAGATCCGTCATAAAATCTATGGATACTGCCTCCCATGGCCTTTCTGGTGTGGGTAAGGGTTCCAATAGCCCCGCTGGTGCCAGCCTCTCCCCTTTTGCTCGCTGGCACCGGTCGCACCCCCTAACATATTCCCGTACGTCTTCCCTCACCTGCTTGAGCACCCTGCCCCTCAGTTCCCCATCGGGTATGTACAGTGCCCCTTTGTAATACAACGCCCTGTTCTTTTCCTCAAACCCCCCTGTGTTCTCTTCTGTCCCCCTGAGTTCTCTGAGTTTCTCTTGGGCGTATTCATCGTTCTCGGTACCCTCTACCAGTTCTCTTTGCCCCACCAATGCCGCCCCACACACCCAGTGGTCCTCGGGGATGATATGCCTTTCCTCAGGCGCTCCCTCCCCCTCTAAATACTCAGGTTTTCGGGAGAGAGCGTCCGCCCTGACGTTCTCTGGTCCTGGTACGTAACGAATTTCAAAATGGAATTTGGAGAACTCCTGGGCCCATCTCACTTGTCTCTGGTTCAGTACTCGGGCAGTTCTCCAGTATTCTAGATTTTTGTGGTCGGTCCGCACTTGGACCTTGTGCTGCGCCCCAATCAGCAAGTGTCGCCATCTCCGGAACGCTTCATGAATGGCGAGTAGTTCTCGGTTGTACACGGTGTAGTTCCTCTCGGATTTGTTCAACTTCCGCGAGAAGAAGGCACACGGTCTCCATTCTGACGTATCTTTTCCCGGCTGTAGAAGCACCGCCCCCACCGCTCGGTCTGATGCGTCAGTCTCCACTCTCATTGGTTGCTGTAGGTCCACATGCAAAAGTTGTTCTTCCGACACAAACGCCTTCTTTAATCTCTCGAACGCTCGCTGCACCTCTTCCGTCCAGACAAATTTCTTCTTGCTGCTGAGACAATCAGTGATGGGCGCCGTTAAGTGGGCAAAGTTCTTGATGAACTTCCGATAGAAGTTTCCGAAGCCCAGGAACCTTTGCACGTCCTTCTTAGTTTTCGGTGTCTTCCATTCCAGTACCGCTTGAACCTTGCTGGGATCCATGGCCAATCCCTTGTCTGACAACCGGTACCCCAGGAATTCCACCTCTCTGGTATGAAACTGACACTTCTCCAGTTTCACCCACAGCTGGTTTTCTTGCAGTCTGCTCAGTACCTCTCTTACATCTCGCACATGCTGCTCCTCATTCTCTGAGTACACCAGGACGTCATCTAAGAACGCTACACAGTTCTTGTAAAGCAATGGTCCCAGGACGTGATTCATGAACGATTGAAAACAGGCCGAGCCCGCCTGTAGACCGAAGGGCATAACGAGATACTCAAAGGCCCCCAAGGGGGTGAACATAGTGGTTTTCCACTCGTCACCCTTTCTCATACGTATCAGGTTATACGCCCCCCTTAGGTCCAGCTTGGTAAAAATTTTCCCTTTCCTCACCTGGGTCAAAATGTCATCGATTCTGGGCATAGGGAAAGTCACTGGTTCTGACACTGCATTTAGGGCCCGGAAGTCCACGACCAATCTGGGTTTATTAGTGTGTTTTTTTGTCCACAAAGAACACTGGGCTGCCCCCCACCGCTCGTGACTCTCTGATGAAACCTTGCTTGAGATTCTTGTCAATGAACTCCCTTAACTCCTGCATCTCCCTGTCTGACATTGCATACAGCTTGCCCACTGGCAATTGTGCTCCTGGGAGTAAGTTAATTTGACAGTCAAAAGGTCTGTGCGGGGGCAGTTTATCTGCTTCTCTTTCGCTGAAGACGTTAACCAGGTCGGCGTATTGTCGTGGTACCTTCCCTTTATCTGTAATTTCCATCCCTGCTAGAGTAGCCTGGGTTCCTACCTGGGCTTCCCCTTCCTTGCAGTGTGCCAGGCAATGCGCTGACCCAAATGAGACTACTCTCTGGTGCCATCCCACTAGCGGATCATGCAGCGCTAGCCAGCTCATCCCCAAAATAATGGGCGCTCCTCCCAAGGTGGCCACATTAAACGCTATCAGTTCTGTGTGTCTTGCCACCCTCATTATCATTGGGACAGTCTGTTGGTTAACTTCTCCTCCCAACAGCGCCCTCCCATCAATCGTGGTCACCTGCAAAGGGTTACTTAAAGGGATAGTCTGTATCTGGTGTTCGGCTGCAAACTCCTTACTCATAAAATTACAGGAGCTGCCTGAGTCCAATAGCGCCTTTATCTTTAGTGGGTGTCCGTTTGGCAGCTCTAGCGACACCTCTATTACAAGCGCTGGTCTTGGGGGTTCCGGCGTGGGCACATTCACTGCTCTTTGGCCTGGCTGCTGTGCCCCGATGGTGGCAGCCAGGCGTTGGCTTTTACTTGCTCCTTAACCCCCTCCTCCCCCCCAACAGCTCCCGCCATCCCTTGCCATTCCTTTCTTTGCGGGCAGACTCTGGCAAAGTGACCTGGCTGTTGGCAGAGAAAACATTTATTGGCGCTCTTTCCCTCCTTCTTCCGCCCTTCACAGCGCGCGCGCTGTTCCAATTTCCATCGGCTCTACTGGCGGGGAATGCTGCTCTGGAATCTCTGGAATGCGGAAATCCCTCCAACGTTCCCCCTTCCCTTCCCGCTTCTCCAAAGCTCTCGCCTCCTGGCGTGCTCCTATGGCCAGCGCGGATTTAGTCAGCTGGTCCACAGACTCCGCCCTGGGCGCCCGGGAAGGTTCATCCTTCACCGCCGAAGATAGCCCTTCTTCGAACAGCATTTGAATCAGTTCCGCCGACAAGTCCCATCCCAATTTATGGATCAACATGGTGAACTCAGTCCAGTACTCATGGACAGATCGGCTCCCCTGTTTACACGCCATTAACTGTCTGCGCGCCACTCCCTGCTCAATCTCGCTGGAAAACATCAGATCCATGGTGCGAAAAAACTTCCTCGAGTCCTTTAGGGCGTCATTATTAGCTGCCATCAGGGGCCTCACCCAGTCTTTCGCCCCCCCCCCTTAGAGATGGCCAATCACAAACGCTACCCTCGATTCCTCATCGGGAAAGTCATCAAACTGCAGATTGAGAGCATATTGCATCTCTGTCCTAAAGGCTTGATAGTTCCTGGGATCACCCCCAAACTTCTGCACCAATCCTTGCACCTTCCTTGTGAGTGGGGTGGTTTTTCCCTTTTCTGCATCCTGAGCCCTCCTCTCCTCGAGCCTCGCCGTTTGCAGCGCTAGCTGGACCTCCAACACCCTGTACCTTTCTTCCAGGCTTGGACCCGCTCCAGCTCCTCCTGCGTCTCCGGCTCCGGTTGGGTTGCTCATGATGCCTCTCCTTGCACAAGCGGCTTTCAGAGACTGTCAGATTGCTGTAATGGGATGATGAGCTGCTTGTGCATAAAAGCGTAGTCCCTCAGAGTTTGCCCAGATTAGCAAAGCTCTGTCTATAGCGGAGCCCCTTAAGCATGGCTCCCTCAGTCGCTGGCAGAATCTGACAGTGGGCATTTGCGGAATCTACTCCAGCATAAAAGCTCCTTGACGGAAACGCGTCGTCTGGAATCTCGGCACGACAGTTTCCGGCGAGGAGTGGGTGTACCTATGGGAGGTCCTGAGACTTCTCCGCTGTTATCGCTAGAAGACTCCCTGAGCCATTCCTTCGCCTCCCTCTCTCTCTGATCTCCCACTCTCCCCCTGCTGGTGCCTTCCTCCGCTGCTGAGTCTCTCCTGGCTTCTGAGAGCCCCTCCACCTCCTGCCTTTCCGATGGCAGTTCCCTGACATCTTCCTTTCCCCAGATTCTTTAACCAGCCACTGTAAATACCTCTCCATCCACATGCCTGTAGTGGCTAGGTTTATAACTTCATGTGACCAGTCATATGCTGCATTATGTTCTTTGTCCCTCTTCATTCCCCAGTTCTTACGTGAAAGCATAAAATTAACCCTTGGCATTATTTACAGCTGCTCTGAAATTGGTGTCGGATGGAGTTAAATGTACCCCAGCACCAACAGCCACTAATTCCCCCACTGTTTTCTGAATGTGTGTACAGGGCCAAGAATTGACTATTCGCCAGATTGCATTGCTCGGCTTCCGAGATTTGGTCTTACTAAGAGTGAATTTGGATGAGATACTTCCTCGGGTCCAAACCAAGCTTCCACCTTCCATTGTCCAGATGCTGCTGATTTTACAGGTGGGGAGCAATGTGTTTCTTCTTATCATATGTGCCTTGTTTAATGACTAGTGAGTAGGTGGAACCTGTGCAGAGCAGAAAAGTGCAATTGAGCAGTTGCTATGAATGGCATAGACTAAGGCTGCTGTCCTAACCCCACTTACCTGAGAGAAAGCCCCATTCAATTAAATAGGACCTACCTTTAAGCAGACACAACTAAGATTGTGCTGTAAGTTACTAACTACAAAACCGTTTAGTAAAGGGATACCAATAAGCAGATTTTGTCTTTCATCTGAACCAACTAAGACTATACCCTCTGTTTTATCAACTATCTTCCTCCTCATTTCCCTGTCTCATGGGGGGGGGGGAGGAATCACTCTCTGGTATTTTTATGCATCTGATGATGAAGGATTTTACTCTCAAACCTTACAGTTGTTTTCATTAAGTACCATAGGATTTTTGTTTGTTTGTTTTTTGCATTTTCTCACTTTCTTTACTCTGGATAGCTTAATCATGTTCCCTGTTCTAACTTCATAGGAGGATTGTTCAACATTTATTCACTCTCTTATTTCCCAGGCTTACACCATCCATTTTGTTGCCTCTGTAGCAAGCACTTAAATCCATTTTGGTGCAGCTGCTTGAAAAGCTTGCACCACTCTACTTGTTCAGCCTTAGAGGGCTTTTATATATTTACTTTAGCAGAACAGGTCTTCCCTTGGGGCAAGTCCTATTCAACCCCATTGACCCACTGGATCCTATCCATCTTCTAGGGTGTTCTGTTAAGTTACTTTTACATACCAGATTCGGTTGACCTGGGCATTCTCAGCAGGGGGTCCTTTTTACCTCGGATAGCTTACCATAGCCTGAATCTGCAGAGTTCTAGAAAGAGGTGTACATCTGTAAAGCATTAAGTATTTTTGAACTGCTTCGAATGGTTGTCTTAAGTTTTTCAAATCCTTAACAGTACTGCATTGTAACATATATTAGGTGGCCAGACATCACCAACAGTGAACTGAGCACTAACAGTATGGGAGCCAAAATGGGGTCACTGAGAAACAAGTGGGGTGTGACTGCAATGTTGGAGGAACCCTGAGGTTTGCAGAAGTACAAATATTTCTAACCCCAGCCCTCCTTCAAAAAGATACCCAAGCCCAATGATGACTGAGCATATTCAGGAGCTGCAGAAAGCTGACTGTCCATTGGAATAGAGAAACAGAAAACCAGGATATGAGGGGAATCGAATGACTTATTTGAGCCACTTATGGAAACTTTATAGTATCCCGAAGAGGGTTGGCTAGAATGCTGAAAGCAACCTTCATTTTGTTGCAAGCTCCATGTAGGATAAATAATTATGTAACAGGCTCTTTTTTCTTCATTTTCACAACTTTTTCCTGTGCGTACAATTATATTTCTGAAAGTATTGTGAAAGAAATATATATGTTCATATGCATATCTGTTGGATACTTTTTTGTCACAGGGAGTACATGAACCTACAGGTCCCAGTAAGGCCTTCATGCAGTTGGAGGAGCTTGTTAAACTCGTGGTCTCCCCATACCTCGGTTTGTGCGAAGAACACTGCTTCCCTGGTAGTACGTGTGCTCTGGGTAAGATGCATTGTATTGCAACGCCATTCAAGTTTCTTTCCCCCCAAGATCCCTTCTTAAACCAATGTAACTTGTGAGAGCCAGTGTGGTGTAGTGGTTAAGAGCGGTAGTCTCGTAATCCTGGGGAACCAGGTTCGCGTCTCCGCTCCTCCACATGCAGCTGCTGGGTGACCTTGGGCCAGTCACACTTCCTTGAAGTCTCTCAGCCCCACTCACCTCACAGAGTGTTTGTTGTGGGGGAAGAAGGGAAAGGAGAATGTTAGTCGCTTTGAGATTCCTTAAAGGGAGTGAAAGGCGGGATATCAAATCCAAACTCTTCTTCTTCTTCTTCTTCTTCTTCTTCTTCATCTGCGTTGGTCAATAGTTTGCTTGAGGGCTGTGCAAAAAGAAAATTGGTACCCAAAATGTGTGTTCTCGTGTTAGTACTGCCTCTGCATTGTTGCAGAACACGTTTGACCAGAGACAACACAGTGCGACAAAAGAACTGTACATCAAGAGTGCTGCCTCTCACATACCGCTTGCAACTCTCTTTAAGAAAACAACAACTATTGTCTGTCAGCAGCCAGCATGGTCTAATTAATATGCAGCTTTGTGCAAGACAGAGATGGGAGAATAAAAGCTTAAATCATCCCTGAGTAGATACCAATCAACGAAGCCTTAAACATAATTAGTTTGTATGGAAACAGCCTTCATTTTTTTCCTTCTTGAGTCTTACCAAGTGATAATGAGAGTTCAGTATTCACAACCTGGTTCTGCAGGTGCTTAAAATCTGATTTTTAAAAAAATGGTAGGTGAAAAGCTTCTCGCCACATATTACAGGTTTCTAGTTTAGTTTCTTTCCCTTCCTCTATCCTGCAAGGGAACTTGCCAAACATCCATTGTAGTAGTTCTTTGCAGATCCACTTGCCCCTTGTTTCCACAGCATCATCAGACACCTGTTGCCAATGTTCTGCCTGATCACCAGGTTGTTAGTTTGACAACGTCAGCTCTCTTGGAATTGTGTTATTCAATCACAACTACTTTGTGCTGCTCTTCCCAGCGCCCAGGGCTATGTTGTAGGCAAGGAAATGGCAATAAAGTCAGATCAGCACTCCCCCTAGCACAATACTGTCTAATACCACCGCTAGCCAGTGTGTCTCTCTCCCCCCCCCCCCAATAGCTGCCATCATCCGTGACCATTGGCTATGCTAGCTGGGGCTGAGTTGCAGTCCATAACATCTGGAGGGCTGCCCCTGATCTCCATGATTTCTGGCTTTCCCAGTTCTGGCCACCACTGGACAAGGAATGTTTGAAATTGGCATCTTGTCAGGAAACGTGTGTTCCCTTTGTGTTGTGATTCCTGCAGCTGTGGGGCCACATCCTCGTCTTTGGATGTAATCTAGTGTGTGTTGTGTAGTTCAGTGGACATGACCCTTTGCCTCTCAACTCCTCCAGTTCTAACCCATATTTCCCCTTCCTTCTGACAATCATCTTTGTTTCCTCGCCTGTCTTTCTAGCCTTACATTTAAATCAGGGATTGGTAACTTGCAACTCTCCATATCTGGGTAGTCCTTCAGATTTTTCTGGCCTACAAATCCTGTCACCCCTGGCCATTGACCATGCTGACTGGGACTGATGGGAGTTGTAGTCCAGCAACATCTTGGAAAGCCACAGGTTTCCCATCTCTGTTGCAAATCAGGATTGCTATGTAAAAGAATCATAGATTCAGAGGGTTCTTAGGCAACTTAGGCACACTGTATATAAATAGCTGGCATTTTATTTGTTTGTTTAAATATATGCTGCCCTTTTAAAAGTCTAAAGGTGGCTTCTATATATGCATAATGCAATGCAGTTGCCTATCCAAAAATAGTCACCGACTTCTATTGGTAGTGGTGGGCATGTAGTCAGGGCCTCTGTTGGTCTCAAAGTGTGAGCAGCTTGGAATGGGTGGTTGTATGTAACCCACATGGCAAAGTTTCTTTGACATCCTATACATGCCGAGAACAAGAGCTTGTAGATTGGACCAAATGCCTATCTAGTCGAGCATCTTGGCCAACCTGATGACACCAGGAAGACCACAAGGGCAACATAAACAGAACAGCACTCTCCTGCTGTTGTTTCCCAGCAACCTGGCATATGACCAGTAGGCATTGGTAGCCTTATCTTCTATGAATTCATCTAATCACCGTTTAAAGTTGTCCACTCTGGGGGTTCTCCTTCATGGATCACTGCCTTGTTGTGGCGAAGGGGCTTGAATAACTCAGAGAAGCTATGAGCTCTGCCATGCAGGGCCACCCAAGATGGACAGGTCATAGTGGAGAGTTTTGACTAAACTTTCTTGGGTTCCATGATCACTGCAGATGGTGACAGCAGTCACAAAATTAAAAGACGCTTGCTTCTTGGGAGAAAAGCAATGACAAACCTAGACAGCATCTTAAAAAGACTGCTGGATCAGGCACCTGTTTTCACAGTGGCTAACCAGAGGCCTGTGGGAATCTGCAAACAGGACTTGAGTTGTCTCCCCTCCTGTGTCATCACCTTCCTTAGATTAGGGAGACCAGCAGCCTCTTCTCCACACCATGTACATTTTTGTTTATCTCTATTCTGTCTCTTCATTACTAACATTTCTCCCATAAACCCAATAACCCCAAAGATTGCAACTTTTTCTCACAGGGGAGTTGTTTTGAGCACAGTTTCACTTTTGCACTCTCAAAAGTGAGTCCAACTTTCCTCAATAAAGCTTACTCGCTAGTAAGTTTGTTTAGGGCCAGTGCTTTTTTACGCACACCCCTAAACATTTTGTGAATCTAAGTTTGGCCTCATTGAGGGGCAGTATTTCAATATGAGTAGGAAAATGAGAGTACCCCTAAACATTATTATTATTATTATTTTAGGGAAAAAAGCACTGTTTAGGGCTATTCCCAATTTTATATGGGGCCCTACAGGGCCAAGAAGATGAAATGCATGTATGGTCTGTCAGTTCCTTCAGACTGAGAGATTCTATACAGCAGCACTTATGGAGAAGAGGAGAAGGAAATAAGTTGGATTGGGAAAGTGATTGATAAGCAGCATAGCAACTTTTTTGAACATAGCATTCCCCTGAGTATTCAGTCACTGGTTTAATGTGGGAGTCATAAAGCCATGGCAGAGGCTTGTGCATCCAACTTTTGTATAGGACTCATGAGTGTGATTCCTATGTTGATTCCTATTAGTTCAAATTAGAGCTATGTTGCATCCTCCTTTGCCCATGCCAGCTGATATTCCTTCCTTGAGCCACCCTCTCCCACTTCTGGGTTTTGCCGAAATCGGTTAGGGTGGAAGAGGCATCACGTTGACTGTCTTTGGTTTAAATTGACTTACTTCTGAATGAACACTCTTTGATTCATCATTGTTACCATTTGGTTCTTCCTTAATAAATATTTGTTAAGAACAACATGCCTGAGAGACATGGGCTAATCTCTCTAGAGCAGAGCTTTCCAAACTGTGTCATGACATGTTGGTGTGTCGGCTGCAATGTCTTGGTGTGTCGCGCAAATACTCTTATAAGGGGCTAGTTTAACCTCTGGTTTACTAGCAAAACTGAATTACTGTGTCACAAAATGATTGTGTCTAAAAAGTGTGTAACCAACATGAAAAGTTCAGAAAGCTGTGCTCTAGAGTGTCTGTTTGTAGGACATGCACACCTTCTGGAGTTTGCTGCCTGATTCTATAAAAATGAAAGAGGGCGGTAAGACCATATCTGATTACAGCTGCTTAGGTTTTACACAACAAATACATGCCTTGAGGAAACCAGATGTACTTCTCCCAGTGCAAACATAATCACAGCACAGTTTGCTATTCACAAGTAATAAAATCATGACCCTTCTCCAGAAAGAAAATGATACAAAGTGCATGCAGACTTGCACGGTGCTGAAATTGTTTTGCCTGAAAGTTAGCCATGTGACTCTTGGGAAACTTCTCTGCTATCTTTTTGTCTGCCAATAAAACAAGGGATTGGTGTCATAAAGCAGTTTTATGAACTCAGTGGCCTTGAAAGGACTGTAGATTCAAACCCATCACATTTGCTTTCTGTTTAGAAGTTACGTGTGTGCTATTCACTGTGCATGTAGGTAAATATGCAAAGCACCTGTTTCCCATGTCAGGTTTGTAGGATTGGGATCATGTTTCAACCAGGATTGAGGAATACTATAATAAACGGATACAAGACTTTTATTTTAATGGGCTGTAAAACAAACACTATTGGCTACTGTATTTATTTGTAAGAATATTTATAAACCACCAATTCATATAAACATCATGGTGGTGTACAATAAAACTTTTAAAACATCTTAAAATTTTAATGTATAAAATGCAGAGCAACTGACTAACATGGAATCAAATTAATTCAACAACACTTGGTGAAATGAACAATTTCAGCAGGCAATAGCATTTCAGAATCATAAGCACCTGTCAGATTTTAACAGGAACAGCCTTTCAAATCCATGATGCTAAAAGCCTTCGTTCACTAAGAAACTAATCAAACATTAGATCACAGTGAGTGCATTAGACTTCCTCACCCCCCCAACGATCAATCTGTATGTTGCTTTGAGACACTTTTTGCGAAAAACGTGACTAAAAATTAATAATAATGATAAGGCTAAATGAGCCAGCATGAGTTTTGTACTTTTCTATTGCAATTAAAGTATGTGGGTGGAAAAGATCTGATGGGCTGAGTGAGGACTGCTTTCCTTATGTTGCCATGCTGCAATAAAAGGGACCGCAAGAGCTTAATCTAGAGACAAAGTGACAACAGAGCTAGACAAAGGCCTCAACTCCCCAACTCCCAATTACACTGGCATTTTAAGAGACTAATTAGACACTTAAATGATTTCCGCTGACCAGCATCTTCCTTCCTCTCCCATCTCCCTGGTAACAGTTTCCTCAAAGCAATGTGTGATGTGACTTCATTGTTTCCAGTATTTCCTTAACTCCCTGCAAGCAGCCAACAATTGAGTATGAGGATGACACCTCCTCGTGTTTCTTTTCCCAGGGGATGCTGGAGACATCATTAGGCCCTCAAAGCCATTGACTTCAGCATGCCAGACAGCAGAGTTAAGCAATATCTCCACCTATTGGCAGTTATGAAGGGGGAAAAATTCCACTCCACTTTTTCATGAGCACAGAATAACTCATTGCATTTTGAATGAAAGGCTCAGAAAACTGGGGGTGTTGTATGAATTTTTGAACACCTCAATCCCTGACACTCAGGCTGTTCTGACTGAGACAGCGGCTGTCAAATAAACTGTATTTGCATGAGCCTAAATGCTTGGAGGAACAAAGGAAACTGGTGCTGAAGACCAAGGTTTATTCCACTAAACTTTCGCCAATCCCTCTTAAAGGGTCACGTTGTGGAAATCTTGGGGTAGTGTTCTATGTCTGGACTCTGGAAATCTCTTCTTGTTCCTCTTTGGTTGAGCATATTCAGAGCTGACTTTTTGTTAAGCTTTTGGCAAGAGAGGATGGTATTCAACTAAGTCCTATCCAGAGGAGACCCAGGGAAATTTATGAACCCATGTTAGCCAGGCCCATTAACTTCAGTGGGTCGACTCTGAGTAGGGGTAGCATTTCTTAGTCTGTTCTCCAGCTCCAACACCAAGTTCATTTTGCTCCCCACCCCCTTTCCTTTCCCTGCATGATTGCTGGCTTCCAAATTTTACGATGAGTGGATATTTTCTTAATTTCCCCTTCCTTCCACTCAAAAGCTTTTCTGTCTCCCATTCCCTTTTATGGTTTTTCAACTGTTTTATGACTGAGTTATTCATGATCTCTTCTTTGCACAAAGCATTTTCATTTTCTCACTTTTACAGCCTCTTTTTGCTTTTTTATCTTGGTTATATAATGTTTGATGCTTCCACTGCTCTTCCTGTGATCTTGCCTGGATTCGTGGGCTTGTGTGTGAGATGATTACTTCAGTGAGAAGTGATTTGTGGAAATTAGGTGGCAGCTGAGAGTGGAAACAAAAAAGCTGAATCAGCTTCCTCCCCTCATATTGTTTTCCACCTCTGCTTCATTCTTCTAGTTTGTAGGCCTTTTGCTTGCAGCACCATCTTACTAACCCCAGTTTTAACTTAATTCTCTCAGAAACTCATTTGCATCTTAGCCTACTGTGCAGAAGCACCACTGCATTGTACTACATACTGGTTGTCTGTTGTCTGTTTCTCATGGTGCCTGATGTGGACGTGTAGTTTCCTTCATACTTGTATCTAAGTGGCCTAAGAAGAAACCTGTGGCCCTCCAAATGTTGTTGGCCATTGGAGTTGGAGTCCCAGCATCATCTGAGGGACCAGGGGTCCCTCAGCCTGGCATTAGGCAAAGTGAGGCAACCACCTCAAGAGGCAGATGGCTAGGGTGCAGCAACAGTTCCTGCCTGTTCCTTCTGAGTTCCTCATCTAAGAAGGGCCTGTCCCGTCCCCCCTCTCAAATTTGACCTACTGCCTGAGGTACAGAGAAGAATGCTATTCCACCATTGGTGTTGGAAGGAAGGTGCAACTGGCATTCCAGCTGGTTTCTGGCTGTGAAAGCTGTGTGAAGACACCATCTTACCATTTGCCTCAGGCTGCAAAATATCCTGAGCTGGCCCTGGGAACTGGATGTTCCTCAGGTGACATTAGTCCTATGCAAAAGCATAAGCAACTAACTCGGATAAAGTTAGTGTAATAATTCTGGCACTAGACAAACAGGAAGTTATTTATCTTAGCATGATTCCATGCTAATTCTCCCATCTGCCAAAACTGTGTTTCCAAGTTCCACCCTGCTTTCTATTTTTAGTTGGATCCCTTATCTGCTTAGCTGAACCTGTTGATCTCTCTCTCCTTGTTGCTTTAGTCAGCCTGCAGCAATTTGCTGAGTTGTCTGGCCGTAGCAGAAGAAGATTATGGGTAGCTTGTCATAGTAGTACAGGGCTGTGGAACAAAGCCTGCAGTGTTTTGCTTTTGGCTCGCTCAGTTGCTTCCATTTTGCCATTATTGGATTTTGGAATGCATCACCTTCAAGATACACTTTCAGCTGCTTTTTATCGCTGTTGCTCTAAGTTGGAAGGGACTGTTGGAGGCAATGAGCTGAGACCACCAAAAAATGAGATACAGGAGGAAACCATTGCAAAATCTAATTTTGAAAAGTGGAATCATATGCTGGCTAGCAGAAAGCATCTATTTGGATGCCTCGTCATCTCATATGATTTGAAAAAAATGAATCCAGAAATTTAAATGAGCTTTGGCCTAGAAAACTTGAACAGCATGGAGAGACCTGAGTTTTGTAAGCTGGAAGCTTCTCTATCAAAGTCCATAGAGTTTCTCCAACCATGTTTTTCATAAGCTTCCTGTATTTTGGCTTTACCACAGTGGTCCATTCATGGATAACTTTAAGGATGTATTACTGCAACGCATTCTATGTGACACTAACCTTGAGGCTTGTCTGAAGGCTGCAACTTGTGCATAATGTGAAGGCTAGGATGTTTGTGAAGCCAAACTGCCACCAGCATATAGTACCTTGCTAGGCCAAGTTCAACGTTTTAGTATTAACATATAAGGCCTTATATAGATCCGGACCAGGGTACTAGAGAGATTAAGTGTGGATCTAGACACAGGAAGGGAAGAACGCTGTAAATAAGTCAGAAATTAGATCATTATAACAAAAGAAAAAAAATCTGTATGGAAAATTGTGTTTTAAAATTTCCTGCTCTGTCGTGCAGGAAATGTGTGTTTTTAGCATGTTCAAATCACTGTTTCTTAATGTAGCTGACTCCTAGGTCACTGTGGTCTGCAAGAAAGCTTCTCCTGCAAGTTTCCAAAGATATTGGAAGTCTGCCCCATAGTAACTGAGGTGGGCTATCAGTGTGGCCGCCTGTGTTCTGTGAAGCAGTCAAGAAACTATCTGCAATTTCTAGAAGCAACTGAATACATTTTTCTTCAGACAAGCTTCTCCAGCTGGATAAATAGGTTTCTGCCATGGGTGTACATACTGTTTTTTTTTTTGTTTCTTAAAATTCACAGTCATATAATTCCTGCAGTGCAGGAATCTCAGCTAAATCATCCACGACAAATTCTGTTGGTATTTTGTGTTTTTAACTGTTTTCAATTCATTTCATATTGTTTTCTTTTTTCTTTTTACATTACCTTGAGGTATCTATGTGGAAGGCAGTTAATAAATAGCAACTGCAACAAGTTCCACAGCAACAAATTGCTTGATTCCATGAGCTGGTCTGCAGAGTGTCCAAATGTTCTGTGGTGCTAAGAGTCAAACTGTGCATTAGATTATTCACCATTTTAGAAAAGTGTGCTCAGGCTGACTGCTTTTATTTTGAAGGAGAAACTGTTGTGCAGGGATGCGATCTGGGCCCAGGTCTGCGTCTGTTGAAAATCACTCCCCCTTCCCTTCATAGTTGCTATTTGTCGCTGAAGGTGATTATAGCAAACTGTACCTTTGAAGAGAAAGTGCAGTGGGGAGAGGATTTCTAAGAAAAATCAGCATGGGCTCCCAGTCTGGATCAGGAGTACATACCGAACTGAGGCCCCACATGGCTGCTTTGGAATAAAAAAATATCCTTTGCTTTCACCTGCTTTCATGATACATAACATGCTTCTACTGTCATTAACAGTTGTCAACAGGTTTACCACACCTATCAGCCAATCACCCATTCCCACTGTAGCACCCTGCTTGTGGTTAACGCTTAGCTGGAATGAAATATTCAACGCAGCAATAGAGAAATTAAAATAGTAATTTATTTGTCAGACAAATAAATGAGAGGCACAGTGGTATGGTTACCAAGCTCTGGCCTGGCCTCCTGCCATTCTGGCCAGCACTTATATTTCCTTAATCCAGCCCCCTTGCTCCTCCTGTGGCTGCCTCTGTCCAATCAGCCTGGTTGAAATTCCTATTGGCTGTTTGCTAGAACCAATCACAAAAGATACACCCATTTCCTTTCGCCCTTTTATGGGACACAAAAAGCTATATATTCTTATATCTATAAATGACAAATAAGTAGTAATATATCTTACACTTGTCTCAACAAGGAACCTTAATTACCAGCTCACCTCTTGCCCTCCTTGCCCTATTGCCTTCCAAAACAGATGGTTAATCTTAACTTTTTATCTTCAAGGATCTTGAGTTCACATCATCATTGAAAGATCTCCTTCATTTGGAGGTCTCTAAACAAAAGGCCTGACAACCATATATCTAATGATGTTTCCTGCTTGGCAGGGGGGCTGGGCTGGTGGCTGACTTAATTTCAGGATAGTTACAACTCTTACAACTATATGAAATAAGAATCTAGCATTTCTTAAATCCTTTGCATAATTACATTTAAGCCAATATATTTAATACATAAATAACCTTTTAAAAGGAAAAGCAATCTTCTCAAAGTAAAAAAGGAAGGAACAGTTTCCAGCCTCAAAATAAGATAGGAAGAAACCTATCTTCTCCAGCCAAGCCAGTTGCCTTTTTCACTGCTCTTGACCTTTTAACCTTAGGAAAATATGGCTCAAGTTTAATGGGAGGCACATGGTGTTATTTTACTATTTACCCACTCTTAATTTTGACCACTCTTACAGCTTAATTGTACTCTGTAACATGCAAGGTCAGTGTCCTGCTCTCAGCCTGTAATTCCCTTTTTACGACTTTGAGAATTGTTTTCTGCTATAAATCAGGGGGCCCCCTTGTCTAGGAGGAAAAACATTGCCAAGGTTCTTAGGCAGCTGGACTTCTGCCTGGCATGAAACATTTGAAAATCTTTAAGCTCTTTTTAAGATTCAGGCCCTGATCAAAAATATAAGCTTTGATAAAAATGCAGGCTTATGATTAGATGCCTCACCACCACCCTTCTAATACCCTTCCCCACCCTCTCACTATATATAAGGGCCTGGTGACTTTTGTTTCAGTGTATCTGAAGAAGGATGCATGCACATGAAAGCTCATTCCAATAACAAACTTAGTTGGTCTATAAGGTTCTACTGGAAGGAATTTTTTATTATGCTTCTCCTGTATTACAGAGGGGGGGTGGGGACCTGTCTTTCTCAGTTGTTCAACATTCCATAGCAGTGGTGGGAACCTCTGGTGCCCTCCAGATGTTGTTGCCCTCCAGTATCCAGCAGCTCCAGCCAGCTTGGCCAATGGTCAGGCATGATGGGAGTTGAAGCTCAGTGGTGGAGCACCTGCTGTTCCAGGTTCAATCACTGGTATCTCCAGCTAAAGCTGGGAGCGATACAGATCTGAAATCTTGGAGGGGCACTACCAGTCTGTGTAGACAGTATTGCGTTGGATGGTCCTAATGGTCTGATTCAGTACCAGGCAGCTTCCTTTGTTCCTGTACAGCAACATCTGGAAGGCTACAGGTTCCCCATCTGTGCCTCACTGACTTTTGAATTTTTTGACCATCAGTAGGGCATTCCCTGGACTAGTTATGTCCGTGTGTGTGTGTGTGTGTGTGTGTGTGTTGAATTCTGGCAGCTCTCTTGGCTCCAGTCCACTTGCTAGGAATACATTCATGCTTTGGCATCAGCAGGGCAGGTTGCTAGTTTAGCATGGCAGAGGCGTACTTTGCTCATATCTCCAGGCAGTTGCTTTTTGCCGTCATGTTTCCACCCCTGCCCTCTGCCCCATTATTTCAGCCAGTGATAAGTAATTGCTGAAATGTGGCCTTTGCCATGATGCAATGCAGAAATCTGCTGCTCCAGCGGCACCCTAGAACGATTTCTTAGCGCGGACAATGAAGCAGATATTCATTTCCAGCTGAAAGGCCGGGAGGGGAAAGAGATACACGACACAGTGACAACTGGAGGAATATCTTCCCTTTGCTGCTCAGAAAGATAGACTGCATTCCAGACAATGCTGCTATCAGCCTCGCCGTGCGCAGCTTTTACCGTACCAGCGGGAGAGCCTCTGCGTGGGAGTGAATGTTCTAACCTTTTTGTGTGTGTGTGCGAAGCCAAAGTGCCGTAGACTTCTTATGATTCCACAGCATCAGTTATTGATGCTGGAAAGCAAAGTATTGCTTGTGTCTTACTTCATAACCCTTCGTGGAGAAAAGGCCAAGTTCTCCCAGGTTCGGTTTGAATTGGGACCAGCAATTACAAATGACAGCAGGGAAAAACTCAAAGTACCGTATTTTTCAGTGTATAAGACTAGGTCTTTCCCCTTAAAAAGAATGTCAAAAATTAGGGGGTGTTTTATACATGGATACATCTCCCCCCATTTTCTTAAATCCAAGTCCCCCCAAATACATGGGGGTGTCTTATAGACAGAAAAGTACAGTAGTTGCTACCACCCCCATGCTCTGCCATGAGCTCCCGAATCCCCTTATCCAGTAGTCACAGCTCTGGCCAGTACTGCACACCTGCCTTTTCTCCTGCTGCCACCCCAGAATAGGGAGGGAGGCTGGAGTCTCTCTCCTTTCTGTCCTCCACCCAGTGGGAAATACAGTTGGAAGCACTGAGAAAATGAAGGCTGTGTACACAGTAGCAGCTTAAAACTCAGCAAGTTCACGTCCCCTTGCTGCATTTCAAGTCACACGGATGGGACATTCACCACAGTGGGATAATAATAATAATAATAATAATAATAATAATAATAATAATAATAATTTTTTATTTATACTCCGCCCTCCCCAGCCAAGGCTGGGCTCAGAGCGGCTTACAAGCAATAATAAAAACAAGATGAATGGTTACAACTTAACCATTCAAAATACAACATTAAAATAATGGAACATTAAAATATTAAAATGTAGCCTCATTGCAGGAGGAGAAGGAAAAGAAAGGAAAAAAAAAGAGAGAGAGAGAGAGGGAGGGAATCAAATTGGCTCCAAGCAAAAGGCCAGGCGGAACAACTCTGTCTTACAGGCCCTGCGGAAAGAAATCAGATCCTGCAGGGCCCTGGTCTCATGAGGCAGAGCGTTCCACCAGGCCGGAGCCAGAGTTGAAAAGGCCCTGGCTCTGGTTGAAGCCAATCTAACTTCTTTAGGGCCTGGGACCACTAGGGTGTTGTTATTTATGGACCTTGAGGCTCTCCGTGGGGCATACCAGGAGAGGCGGTCCCATAGGTACGAGGGTCCTAGGCCGTGAAGGGCTTTAAAGGTCAAAAGCAGCACCTTAAATCTGACCCTGTACTCCACCGGGAGCCAGTGCAGCTTGAAAAGCACTGGGTGAATATGCTCCCATGGCAGAGACCCCGTGAGGAGCCTCGCTGCAGCATTCTGTACCCGCTGGAGTTTCTGGGACAGCTTCAAGGGCAGCCCCGCATAGAGCGAATTACAGTAGTCAAGCCTGGAGATGACCGTCGCATGGATCACTGTGGCCAGGTCGGGGTGGGAAAGGTAAGGGACCAACTGCTTGATACGGCGAAGGTGGAAAAATGTCGCCTTGGCTGTTGCTGTAACTTGCACCTCCATGGAAAGGGAGGCATCAAGGATTACACCCAAACTCTTAATGGAAGGCAATGGCACTAATTGGGCCCCCACAAGAGAAGGGAGTTGGTCCCTCATCCCCATGCCATCCCGACCTAGCCATAGGACCTCTGTCTTCGAAGGATTTAGTTTCAATCGGCTCCCACGAAACCATCCAGCCACAGCTTCCAAGCATCTGGTCAGTGTGTTCGGGGCCGAGTCAGTGTGGCCATCCATCAGCAGATAGAGCTGAGTGTCATCAGCATATTGGTGACAGCCCAGCCCAAAGCTCCGGATAATCTGGGCAAGGGGGCGCATAAAGATGTTAAAAAGCATCGGGGAGAGAATTGTGCCCTGCGGTACTCCACACACCAAGGAGTGGCGCGACGACATTTCCCTCCCTAGTGCCACCCTCTGTCCCCGACCAGAGATAAAAGAGCACAACCAGTTACGGGCTATGCCCTGTATCCCCACGTCTGCAAGGCGGTGGTCCAGAAGATCATGATCGACCATGTCAAAGGCTGCTGACAAATCTAAAAGGATCAGCAGTCCTGACCCGCCTCGATCCAGTTGTCTATGGAGATCATCTGTTAGGGCAACCAGAGCCATCTCCGTCCCAAAACCAGGACGGAAACCAGACTGAAATGGATCTAATGCCGATGTTTCCTCCAGAAACCTACCAAGCTGTTCAGCAACCGCTCTCTCAATTACCTTACCCAGGTATGGAAGATTTGAAACTGGGCGGTAATTGGATAGGTCTAAGGGATCTAATGAAGTTTTTTTTAAGAGTGGACACACCACTGCTTCCTTCAATTCCCCTGGGAATGTCCCCATGTCAAGGGACAAATTGATAATTTCAACCAGGGGGGTCCGCACAACATCTGGACACTCCCTAATCAGCCAAGACGGGCACGGATCAAGGAGGCAGGTGGTGGGCCTACCAACTTGGAGGAATCTATCCACATCAGTAGGGAGTATCCGATCGAAATGGTCCAACACTGGACCTGAAGTCAGTCGAGGGGCCTCCAGTTCAGTCACTGTATCTAAATTGGCAGGGAGGTCACGGCGGAGCAACAGGACTTTCTCCGCAAAAAAATTCGCGAATGCCTCACAGCTGTGGGTCGAATTTGTGCTTAAATTTGGTTGTCCTCCTAAGGATGTTATTGACCTAATGTTGAATTCTGCACTAAGGCTGTGATCCTAGTCGCACTAGGGACTTCTGAATAGTTTTAGTTGTATGTAATAAAGGTAAGAGATGATAGGGGAACAACTTGTTCATGATTTCCCTGAATGACTTAGGCTTCAATCCAATGGTGTCCATGGATGAGTGGAAAGGACTTCTGCTTGCACAGCAGGACTTCCCCTGCCTCTCCTCCCATGTAACTCCAGTATTTACTCTTGGTGGTTGGGGGACCATCCTCAGCAGATATAGGGGTGCTGCAGTTGAGAAGAAGGAGAATGAGGCCTACGACATGGGTGAAAGTCTGAGCAAGGCATGCTGGATTTTGCCCTACCTAAACATGTGCGTAGTCATATTCAAAAGCTATGTATTCTTCTGCCACATTACTATTGGATACCGTGCCATGTAATCTGTGTTGATCTTCGTGCAGCTTATTACTTCATCAAACTGTGTATGTGAAACACATTACGTTAACAATGAAAAGAATCAATAAGGATTTTGCTGGAAAGAACTGTGGCTGGGAGTCTATTTTAGTGCAAAACCCAACTGATGTAATGTTTTGCACAGGTAGTCATTGGTTACAGGGAAAGAAAACATTGCACAACCATGAGAGCACTTACTTAAGATAATTTAGACAAATTCATGGGGAATAAAAGGTAATGACTGCATGAAGAATACACCCTTCATGGCTATATTACCTCCAATACGGGAGACAATATTTTATTTAAATATTTTTAATTCATCATCATCATTTTTAATTTGTATACTGTCTTTCTATCTTACAATACTCAAGGTGGTTTACAAGCTGAAGAAACAAAAAATGTACATCTTATAACAATCTAATGCAATACAAAAATGTGATAATAAAACAAAACTTTAAAATAAGCAACCTACATCAAAAAAGTAACATTCAACAATCATTAGACTAGTATAAAATAATAATATCAACATATAAAAGTTAAACAGAAATCCACTCAACAGTTACACTAAATACTTTCTAAACTATAATCAATAAAACAAGAGGCCACAGTACATAAAATAATACAATACAAATTGAGAAGCAGCGACTAGAGGGTGGAGAAAGGCAGGTGGAAGGAGGCCTTGCCTGACGAAGTCTCTGTCGCGTATTCCACGCGGCGCTTTCAGCAGAAACGCTAAGAGTTCCAGGTTTTTCCAGTGCAGTCTTTTTTAATGTGAGCTATATACAGGCATTTACAAAAGAAACAGTCCATACAGAGTACTTACAAACGAATACGCACCACCACACTACAGCACAACCACCACACCCACTGTTAAACAGGCTTTCCTTTTAAAACAGGTGATAGCCAATCACACTAATCACACTCCTGCTGAGTCACTCTGACCCAGCAGAGTATTGCATCATCCTGTTGAAGCCTGCAGACTTATCCAGTATCCTGCAAATCCCAACACTCCTCCTTAAGTCAAAGGCTTGAGACCTAATAATTTTCTTAAGTCTCGAAATTTAGGAGCATCCAAACATTTTGTATACAAATCCGCCACATTACATTTTGTGTTACAGTGCTGTACCTTTAACACATTTCTTTCCAAAGCATTTTTCACATTTCCGTATCTTACAGCAATATGTTTACTCTTGCTTTTAAAGTTCTGTTGGTTAGCAAGCTGTTGTGCAGCCATGTTGTCACTTAGCACAGTAATTGGCATTTCAGAAGGTATTCCAAGCTCTTTTGTTAGGCAAGCAAACCATTCTATTTGTGATACACATTCGCTTATGGCTGAGTACTCTGCTTCACAAGTACTTGTGGCAACAAATGTTTGTTTCTGGGATTTCCACTGAACCAGGGCATTTGCAATATATATGGCATAGCCAGTGGTAGACTTTCCATTTTCTCTGTCCCCCCAGCTGGCATCAGCGTATGCATACACTTGCTGATCATATCCTGTATCCAGCACCAGTTTGTAATCTTTTGTGCCTTTCACATACCTTAAGATTCTTTTAAGTGCTACCCAATCTCTCTGAGCCGGGTCTGCACTTCTTTGGCCAGGGTAATTTTATCATTTAAGGATACTATCTGAAGTCCCCAAACTCCAGGTCTGCCTGTCCTTAAAATCTGGTGTCTTGTACAAATCAAGTTCACTTTTGTTTTTCTCCAGGGAACAATTTCTGAAGTGTCTGTGGCACAGCATGAAGAATAGTTGGCTGTGATTTTCTCTCTGTGTGCTGATTGCCTCCCATTCATGCTTGCTGGGAGTGTGCCAGAAGACTTTAATATAAAGAGCTTTATATTCTTCAACTATTTATTGCAACTTATTTCAGTAATAAAATTTTGCAATAATTATTTTGGCTTGGAGCCAGAGTTCCTGTCAGTGTTACTCTGCTTACAGAACACTGAAGGAAGAAGGGAAGAGGTGACTTTTTTTTCTTTTTTTCTTTGCTGATTCCCCTCTTCTCCCTGTACCCCCTGAAGATCTGCTCTGGAACAGTTGTGGGGAGAGTTGTGGGGAAAATCAGCAAAAAGAAAAGGCTCCTCTCTTTGTAGTATGGCAGCTCTGGATTCAATCTCTTGCCATTATAATCAGTAATAATAATAATAATAATAATGCTGTTCTTTTATAAGCATTGCAAATTCCAGCATAAAAAATACTGGCAGCCAAAAAACCAGTGTTTTCCATCTTAACTTTATGGCAACTTTTACCATCTTCTGCAGATTGAATCTGGCAAGGTGCTTGACCTGGTCCTGAGAGGACTTAGTCCCTTGAGGCTTCATTAGATAACTTAGCCATACCCATGAAGTTGATGCAATGAAGATTACTGAATTGAGTAAATTTATACTAGCTTTATGTAAATCCCTTGGGCTACTAATGCTGGTTGTTTTAAGCTTAGAGGCTGTTTGCTTATTTTGCAGTGTTAACATTCAAAGCGAAGGTAGATTATGTGGCTTTAAAAACATTGTGCAATATATCACTCTAATACACCCAAGGGTTGGAGTAACATTTCAAGAGATATACAAACAAGCCTTAGCCAGAGACCTCTTCTCCTTTGGGTGTGTGTGTGTTGTAATGGACTTCCTCTCCTTGTGTGCCCCCTAATCTGTTATGAGGGTTTCCCTAACACTATGGAACAGTTTTGAGGAGTATTGGCTGCAGCCCTCAGTTTCTCCCTAGCTGACACCTTTTGGTTGTGATTGTTGGCAGAGCTCAACTGTGTAGTATGACCAGCCAACTATCGGTCATCCCCTAGTAGGCCAGTGGATAAACAAACAAGACATCCTGCACATAAGGTCTCAGACTGGATTCCTTCCAAGAGGACACTTTCATCCTTCTAGCCCATCTCACAAGCATCTTACCATGCTTTCATGAATCATTTGGCTGATCACCATTATCTGTACCTTGTTATTAATCTCCCTTCCCCTCCATTTCATGGCAGCATTTCATGGCAGGTGGGTAAAGAAGCAGTCCTTATAGGGTTTCAGTCAACTGATGTTAATCCATTGAAATTAGTGGTCACAGCTAACTTAGATCTATTAATTTTTTAAAATAAATATTTATTAAAGATTTTCTTAGAACAATAGAAAGAACAAACAAAATAACATATACTTTTTTCCAATATCCACATTTTCATCACTTCTTTGGACTTCCTCGCATCTCTCGTTCCTGCGTTCCAAATTTTCGAACTTTACCCAGCAATTTATCACCTTGTTTCAATTCTTATATTATAATTTTCTGATATTGTATCCCTAATTTTAGATAATTTAACCCAAACCTTAAAAGCTTAATTTTATCATAATATTTATCCAAAATTTATCTTTTCTTATATTTTCATTTATCTTCATATTCCTTTTAACTAACTTATTGGTGCCATATTGTTGATAATCTTACATCTTTCTTAACATTCATACAATTTACAATATTTTTGTAAATAGTCCTTGAATTTCTTCCAGTCCTCCTCCACAACTTCTTCTCCCAGGTCTCGGATTCTGCCAGTCATTTCTGCAAGCTCCATATAGTCTATCAGTTGCATCTGCCATTCTTCCAGTGTGGGCAAATCTTGGGTTTTCCAGTATTTAGCGACAAGTATCCTTGCTGCTGTTGTTGCATACATAAAAAATGTTCGGTCCTTCTTTAACACCCTCTGGCCGACGATGCCCAAAAGAAAGGCCTCTGGTTTCTTAGGGAAGGTATACTTAAATACCTTTTTCAACTCATTATATATCATTTCCCAGAAAACCTTAACTCTAGGGCAGGTCCACCAGAGGTGAAAGAACGTTCCTTCTAACTTAGATCTATTAATTTCAGTAGGTCTACTTTGACTAAAAGTTGAATACAACACTGGGGCTCTTGGAACAGCAGTTTTGTTGTTGACAGGGAAGGCAGGCCTACAACTAGAAGAGAATTAGAGTCCCAATGAAATAAGCTACTTTTACTGCCGTGCTCCTTATTCACAGATCATGGTCCTTATTCTCCACATGTAGGGGGAACTGGGACCATGCTTTCTATCTCCATTCCTGACATTTGCACATTTGGTATGAATGTCTGAAAACAGGGATGCTGCATATGGATGGGTGTGTAGATGTGATCCTGAACCCAAGGCACAAACAGCAGTGCAGATGAAGGCTGTCATTTTTCAGATTCTTGTAAACTCAAAGATAGGATTGCATGGTTAGAAAATACAGGAATAAAAAAAAACCTGCTTCCCTGTTGCGAAATTCAACCCAATCAATTTGGTGAAACTAATTAGAAACTAATGTTATGCAAATAAGTACAACCTCTGGAGTCACTTGATGCAAATGTTTGTAAACAAATTACCAATGCTGGAGAAATAATTATATATGTACATAGAAGAACAACAATCATAATCCCTTCCCCATTCCTCCGCTGGATAACAATATTGAAGGAAGGATTAAATAGGTTTTTTTTATTCTCTCTCTTGGTGTATATATACATGCACATGTACATACATGACTATTCCTGCCTAGGCAGAATGATGAACTTTCTTACATTCCTTTGTCAAAGATATGTCACAGCCCACATTGGAAGAAAACAGCTGGGTAGGGATGGTACCCAGCCTAGGGAAGTTTTCTGAAATGTTGCACTGTCGGTTGCTCTTGGATTTGTATGCAGTCCACAATTAATCTGCATGCCTTCCTTCTTATTTTCCAGAGAGAAGGTATCATAGACCTTGTGCCAAACCCAATGGGCTGAGCTTCTCTTCTCACACTGTGGCAGACCGACAAGTCAGCGAGACTGCCTTGACGCCTCTGACTGAGCAGGAGGGCGAGGCATATCTGGAGAAGTGTGGGAACATCCGCCGCCACACTGTTGCCAATGCTCACTCTGATATCCAGCTGTTGGCCATGGCTTCCATTATGCACTCTGGGATGGTGGTGGAAGAACCAGACAGTGGCGACACATGCCTCCTCCTGCAGCCCAGCTTAAACCACAGGCAATGTTCCAGTGAGCCCACGATAGTAGATGGACCGGAAGGGCTGGGGACAGCATCCATGCAGGAACCCACGGAACTGAACTGCACATCTGTCTGCTGAAATGCCGTGTGGAGGGACGAAGGACCAAGTGTATTAGGCAAACCATTGTTTTGTCATTTGCTGAGAACAGTGGAGGAGTCAAACTCCATAAATGAGATCAACATGCCATGTCCTAACTTAATATTGGAAGACTTTTTGGAAATAATAGTTTCCAGGCCAGGTTCTAATTTTATGTGGCTTATATAGATTATTTTCAAGGTACAAAGCTGCTACGTTCAAGCATTCCAACATCCCTTCCCTTTCTGTTTCTTTGGATTTTTCAGACCTTTTCTCCTCCTGAACTGGTCTTTCACTCTTTTGTCGCATCTTATGTGTGGTGTCCTATGAAATCAGGGGAGAATGATCAATACTATTAGGCACACACTTTCCCCTAGCGACACTTTATGGCATGCAGGAGGCCAGCTATGAAGCATGCTGGTTCAAGTCTGAACCATCAGGATGGGTGAAACTGCACCCAATTTCCAGAGTTAGAACTCTATAATATACTGAATGAACATTGCTTCATTCCGCAGCAAAAGCTGGTGACTAGGTTGCACAAGCCATTTCTGAATGTTGGGGATTTTGAGGTTTTCTTTTCAGCATTGCTCTTCTCAGGGATCCCTTATGTATATTCCAAAGACAAATCTAAGCTCAACTTCCACAGTCTAGTTCCTTCCAGTTGTTGGACTCCAATTCCCATCAACCCCAGCCAGAATAGTCAATGGTCTGGTGATGGGAGTTGGAGTCCAGTGACATCTGGAAGGAACTAGGCTGGGAAAGACTCTCTAAATTTTTAGATTCCAGGAGACACAATTGGAGAAGAGGCTGTTTTTAAGGATCTCATGCTAAGGAACTTGTGGGTGGTATTTAACTAAGTTTTACTCAGAGGAGACCCGCTGAAATTAATGAACCTAATTTAGTCATGTTGGTTACTTTAAGTGGGACCACTATGGAGTGGCAATGGTGCTATGCATGTATTAACATGTAGAACTGAGAACTGTCCACCCTACCCATTGTTTCCATGAACACCAAGAATGAAAGAAACCCAGCTTTCTTACTCAACAATGGGATTCCATTACATATGGGAAACTTTAGGCTGATGGGGATCTAACCTCGTTTGGGGGCAACACTCCTCCTCTTGTAAAACAGGGCCTTTTGTTGACTAGTATGGAGAATGTGTAATGCCTTCTATACTTATGTTCTTACCTCTGACACAAAGCTCAGCACCAGGACAGACTTGCTTTCTGGAAGCTGTGTAGTGGTGTCTTTCTGGAGTCCAGGGTTCCAGTTTCTAGAAACCTGATGCTTCAGTCACAACACAGTTCTGTTACCAAATACCTTTGGTAATCCAAGTTATCATGGGGGTGGGTAGGGGTGATGTTCCTCAGGTTCTCCTTCTCCCACTGAGGGTGATTCCAAGAACCTGTTAGCAATTGAAATAGCCAGATTTTTACTTTTTTATTTTAAATCAAGCATCATAATAGTGTGTGAAAGTTGTTCTGCAACAGTTACCTCTTTATGGAAGTAGACCGCAACCCAATGAATTAAATTGTCTTGATAAAATTAAGGAGCAGGGGTGGTCACATTAGACCAATAGGTGCACAGACAAGAGACAATGCCTCTTTGATAATTTAGCTTCAGAGGCCCACAATGATGAACAAACCTTTAAGCTGTAAAAGGGCCAGCTTAATAAAATGAATGGGGTTGTGGGTGGCCAGGCCCTAATAAGGGCTCCCAATGAGATATAAACAAAGGCTAGGTAAATCCTAGTATTAAAGCCTGATTCTCAACCGCAAGTGTATAGGCTTACAGCCTTCACTCTATAAAATGTTCCAAGTAACTAATTTGGAATGAAGGATAACATTTCCCCTTTATTCTTCCACTACGTGTCCATTTCTGGTTTTGATTTGAATGTATATGTTAAAAGGCATGTATAATTTCCCAAGTATGCTTGCCCCTGTGGAATTGTGCCAAGCCACAGTGATGGTTACCACTCAAGTCCATGGCAAAGATTAACTTGGTAAGAGAGCTTTACTTTGAATATCTAATGGAAGCTCACAAAGAAGGAAAAAGTTAATGTTTGGAAATGTGGTAGGAACCGGTGTTGAGTCCTCAATTAGAAATCCTTTTATTTAAATGGAACCTTTGTTGCCTGCCTTCATTTTACATATTCACAAGAATCAGCTTTGATGAAGCCTACTAGAGCCAAACTTCACACACCATCTTCTCAGCAGGTTTTGTGTTACCAAGAGCAGGCCTAATGTATAATTACAAACATATTAATGGATCTGTTGTGGGACCACACATAGCCACAGTTTTCTCCTCTGCTAAAACCTTGCATCTACCTTCTTCCAGAACGAAAATCTTTGCTGCCTTCCAGGAAAATGTGGCACAGATCAGTAGTAGGGCACATGTTTTGCATGCTGAAAGCACTGAGCTTCAATCCCTAGCATCTCTAGTTAAAAGATCAGGTAGGTAGTTGATTGTGGGAAAGACTCCCTCTGGAGAGCTGCAACCAGTAGACAATATTGGACAGACCAGACAAACAGACTGGCCTGCTATAGAGCATCACATCAGCGAGGCCAAGAGGGGCGTCTTGTCATCTGGGCAGCCCAGGACCTCCATATGCACTACCCAGGCTTGAACCCCAGGGAGGTCACTTTGGTGCTGCTAACACAGCAGTTTGACTTCACCCCTAGAGACATGCCCCATTGTCTCTTGAGACGGATGCCCAGCAACAACACAGCAAGCAGAAGGTACATTGGACTCACACCTGGAATACTGTCAACCATATTTGCAACTGTCCTTTAGACCCGTGTAGCAATAACCTGGACACCCACTTGCCTGTCCACTTGTGGCAGCCCCTCTGGCTTCAGCTTAATCCATGGCCAGTGCTTTCTCAAGACACTGCCATGGAGCTCCAAGAGATTTCTTTAAAAGGGGCCTCCCACTGCATGCCGTTCTTTTTAGTGAAAATTCCCCTCTCTCCCTCCTAAGCAGTATGAATTATTTTATTGAAAACAAATGCCGCCTCCCAAAATTGAATGAGGCCAGTTTCTATATTAATTTTTAATCTGGGCACAGCTCATAAATCCCTCCCTAATAATGCTCTGTCATTGCTAGCAGCAGGTGCCTCGCAGCAGGGGGAATCATGTGGAGTCATCATTTGAAAAGGAGCTGCTGCCTCCCTCCTTTGGGTTTTCATCTACCCTGGTCTGAATAAAGAAAGAAATCAGATTTGGACACCCCTAATAAACGAATCACCTTGATCTTACAGACAGAGGGCTTGTGAAAATTTTATGGAGTTTTCTTTGGGGACAAAAAAAGAAAAAGAAAAGAATCACATTGTTTTATACTCGTTGCTTGCATCCAAATTCTAAATTTATATAAGATTCTGTTAGTCTGTGTTTTTGTAACACAGAGACATCTGGTACATTGTTATAGAAGATTTCATTAGCTTGCTCATCTCAGTTCAGCATTAAAATATCTTACGCCTGTTCATGCCAGGCCCTCTCAGTGTCCCTATTTTCCAGGGACAGTCCTGGATTTATAGAAGCTATCCCAGTTTCTGATTTGATCCTAGAATGTCTCACTTTTCCTTAGGATGTCCCTATTTTCATTGGAGAAATGTTGGATGGTATGCCATGCCAATCACCCCCACCCTGCTTTTTTTTGCACTTTGGGATGGTGGTGTTGAAATTTCCAGAACAGCAAACCACTTGCATAATTGGCTCACAATAGAGAGACACTACCCGTGGGATATCTTCATTGTGTGCTGGGCCAGAACATCCCTAGATTTGCTTCAAGGCATCTCTAAAACTGGGCCAATGCAAGCTTCTTAGTAGATGATCACACTGTTTGATCCTCTGAACAGAGACTCAGAAGACCAAGCCCATTGCAAGGAACCAAAAGTTATACGTCAAATGAGCTGTGATCGTCCAAACAGTTGACATAGGTCCAGGCAAACTCCTGCTGAAGCTCCTGTGTGGAAACTTTCTCTGTGCATCCCTTTTCAATTCCCTCCTGGTTCTGGGAGACAGTAGTGGAGGAGAGGAACACAGTCCTCCTCTTGCCCAACCTACTTCTTTCTCCTCCTCTTCTTACCCATCCTGTGCTCCACCTTCCAACTCTGAAGTTTCCCCTGCCTCTCATTCTTGCCTCCTGGCTGGGACAGCTTCCCACAAACCACGGCTACCCTCTCCAGAGTCAGACTCCAGCCCCCTTGTTCCCCACGCACACTCTTCAGCTGCCTGGCAGTCCCCAATATGGCTTGATCTCCGTCTTCACAACTCTTCTCAAGGGGAAAGGATAGAATTCAGCAAAGGGGTCAAGGCCCTGGGCTGGACCTAGCGCCCAGGCTGTAAGTTTCCGACCCTTGCTTTAAAGCCAGCTGGGGGAGTGGTGGTGGTAAAAGGGAGCGAAATACTTGAGAACCAGAGACTTCGCCACACTAGATTTTCTCCAGTAGCAAAGTTCAGAACCCGCTTTGCATTATTTTTCCGTCTCAAATTGGGATACATACATTGGAAGATGAGAGGGGCTTGCTTACGCTGAAGGGGATTGAGGCTTGCTGCCAAGTCCTTGCCTCAGATGTGCCAGGAGCAGAATCTGGGTTGCATCAGGCAGCTGCTGCATTCACAACTTCTGTGGCATTTCTGTTCCCGTGCTGCTAGGTTTTAACCACTATATATATATATATATATATATATATATATATATATATATGTAGATGTACAAACAAACCACCATCTGCTCTAGTTTAAGTGCCCGTTAACAAGGTGAAGAGGTGGTGTTACTGAAGGGTTTCCTGCAGTGTTCACAGAGTGTGTTTAAAGATCTCGTGCTGTAATGCTTACGTATCTCCTCACTAGCTAGCTTTCTATTTACTATCTACCATTAAGTTAAAACATACAGTCTTAATGCAAAAGGAAAACATTAAAATTCTAACTACTTACCACCTCTTTGCCAAGTGCTGCAGGGGGGAATTTCATGGTTTTCAGCGAGAGCACATGTTTAGTTAAACAGGGTTGCAGTTAACTTACTGAACACACACACACACATATATATTAAAAAAAACCTTTCTTTCAAGCTGCCAGATCAGCATCACCCAAAACTGCAGCAAAGCTCTCTAATTTGCAGGAACAGCTGCTCCAGATTTAATAGAGTAACACTGCCCCCTAGCGTTACAGTAAGGACCCAGCTTCAAGTATATTGATAAACTCCGTTTAAACAAAGTGTCTAGTAATATGCTGACTACTACCAAAATATTGTTATGCCCAGGGCTTTTCCCCCCAGCTGGAACTCATTGGAACTCAGTTCCGGCACCTCTCAGATGGGTGCCATTGCCATTCTAAGAGAAAGACTGAGGCTTTACATGGTTAGTTCCGGCACCTCTTTTTCTAGAAAAATAGCACTCTTAAAACTGGTAATCGCCCTTTTTCAGAGCAAATAAGAGTGAAGTCTGAGCTGAGGCACTGATGAAGACTTGCTCTACTCTCACAACAACAAGGGATCAGATGTGTTCTTCAAGCTGTTTACCTTGGAATATTTAACTTAGGTGTGCAGAACATCTGGTCCTCCAGATGTTGCTGAACTACAACTTCCATCGTACCCAACAAGCATGAGCAATGGCCAAGGGTAATGTGAGTGGTGGCTCAGAAACATCTGGAGGACCAACAGTTCCCCACAGCTGATTTAACACAAGGTCTAATAATATGCTGTCTCCGTTGTTTCCCTAACATTTTAACTTTTAGCCCTGTTTATATGTTCATCCGTGAAGCTGAGGGGTGAAAGCTCTCTCTCTCTCTCTCTCTCTCTCTCTCTCTCTCTCACACACACACACACACAGAGAGAGAGAGAGAGAGAGCGCTTTCACCCCTCAGCTTCACGGATGAACATATAAACAGAGACCACTTCTATGTAGTATGCATATAGGTTCAATTTTTGGAGACTGGGGCGTGAGCAGTGGTTGCAATCTTAAGCCACATTCACACCATATGTTGAAAGCACTAGGATACCATTTTAAACAGCCATTATTCCCTCCAAAGAATTCTGGGAGATGTAGTTAAGGGCACTGAGAGTTGCGCGTCAAGACCCTGGTGCAACCTCAAGGATAAATAAATACACACTGACACAGAATTTTAGTTTAAGGTTAATGGGCAAAAGTTTAGGCCACAACTTTATTGATTACAGCAGTGTGAGTAGTATTGGCTTAGGCATTGGCAATAACTATATCTGACTCCTACCCACCTTGCAGGAATTCTGGAAGGGTAAACAACCAAACGAGGGAGCTCCGTCGATGGCAACCAACTGAAGCTCACCCTGGGGTTCCCGCTGGGTCCTGGCATGGCCCTAGCCCCTCAAGCGGACTTCGGACAAGATCCAGACCCACGGATTCCTCTAACGGAATACCCTTGTACCTGGAGGGGCAGGTGATGGCTGCACCTCCCCTCCCCCACATCACAATAAGCCAATGCCTAGCTGCCAAACCTTACAAACCCTGCTAAGGGGGTAGGCGAAAACCAAATGGCCAGTGCCAATTTGCCAAATGGAAAAAATTCCTACCCAGCCCTCAGCGTCACCGCCTTGTATATGCCCCCACGATCACACCACCGATCTCTGATTGGCCAATAGGCCATGCTGTGATCATGGGGCCATCGCGTGGGCCCGGCTCAAATCCCCCCCCCCCCCAGGATAGGGAGGGCATCTTGGGCCCGTGTGCAATGTGGACCCTCAATTAGGAGGATCCAATTTGTTAGGCAATCCCTGTTTCTCTCTGAGAGGTAAAATTCTCTATTTGTGGAGAGAGAGAGAGAGAGAGAGAGAGAGAGAGAGAGAGAGAGAGAGTTAAACCACTCTGGGAAAGACCTTATTCTGCAGGCGGTGGATCCAAGCCACTGAGGGCATGTCATTTGCAAACTGTTTCCCTTTGTATGTGGGAAACTCTGTGTTTGGCATATGAGTCAGGGGGGAGTACCAAATATTTTATGAACAAAGTTCCTCTTTAACATCAAATAACTTTTCTTCCTCCTCTTCTACAAATGAAGTGAAAGGAGTCAACCACATTTAAAGACAGCTTTGGCAAGAGAAACAGTAATTTGGGGCTGTATAGCAGGCTATGTTCCTTGATCTGATCTTATACCCACAGATTTGAGCTATTCGAATAATTCTTCTACACATGCTATCTTTTAGTGCAGTTGGATGGATGTATTGGAGTGGACAAAACCTCATGCACCACTCTATACTTGGTAAGGTAAAGGTAAACTTGGTACACAATATAGACAGTATATATTGCCAAACAATGACTTTGAATTGCACAGTAGCAGGTTATTACCAAATAACTGAAAAGAGCCTCTACTTTTAGGCTTTAGACTGCTAAATTCACAGCAGCAGTCAGGCAGGGTGAAATATTGGAGTGTTGCTTTTCAGTTAAGGGAAAATAGGAAGCTTACATTCGAGATTAAATTAGTCAGCGCAAGTCCACAGCCCTGCATCTAGAAGGAAGCAGACTTCATTTTGAACCTCAAGAGGAACTTGCTGAATGTGTTTACTTTTTTTTCAATGGAATAGGGACTATGACTCAGGAGCTTGCTATTGAAGAAGTGGAAAAACAAAGCAGTTGAGAACTATTTCTGACCTTACAAATATCTGGTTTATAATGCAGCTCAAGTAGCTGTTGGACCACATTTGCTCTAACAGAAACCCAAGTTCCAGTTGCAAAAGCCACACTGTAACTTATGCTTCATTCATAATGTATATGGAGACATTCAAGTGCCAAATTTAATTAGCAGAGATTGGTTTATTATTCTTTAACTCAGCCTTTCTCAACCTCCGATCTCAGTTGTTGTTGGACTACAACTCCCATCATTCCTAGCTAGCAGGGATGATGGGAATTGTAGTCCAATGAGATCTAGGGACCCAAGGTTGAGAAAGGCTGCTTTAACTGATATAGGCAAGCTTTATTTTATTTATTATTATTTTAAGAGTACTAGTAAACAAAACTGGTTTATAATGCTACAACCTATACAGTGGTACCTTGGGTTATGTACGCTTCAGGTTACACACGCTTCAGGTTACAGACTTCTCTAACACAGAAATAGTACCTCAGGTTAAGAACTTTGCTTCAGGATGAGAACAGAAATCGTGCTCCGGCAGCGCGGTGGCAGCAGGAGGCCCCATTAGCTAAAGTGGTGTTTCAGGTTAAGAACAGTTTCAGGTTAAGAACGGACCTCTGGAACGAATTAAGTACTTAACCCGAGGTACCACTGTACTAGAATGAAGGTTGCATATAGGAAGCACCTGATTCTCTGTACAGCCCTGACTTCCAGGGTTTAGGACTAGGGTATCTGTCCTCCTATTATGATTATTGTACGTCTGCATGCTCCAACATCCTTTAATATATGCTTAGATGGACCAAAGAGAGGGTCCTTTCAGTGGCAACAGGACAGGTACCATTTTGAGCAAAGCAAACATTTGAAGGAAGAAAACACTTGCCATGCCTCCAGGATCTCACATCCATTATTTAAAAACTGATCAATTAATCTTTTGCAAGGATAGTTTCTAATGGAAACCAGGAGCTAGCATACTGTCAGCATGTAACAATCAATTCTAAAAGAGAAAACAACAGCAGCCCACATGGAGAGAACGGTGTAGTGTTAGACACCCAAGGAAATTAACTGGAAGAAGCCAACTTTGACTTCTCTTACGATCTGTTGACTATAAATTCTTGCAAAGTAGCTAGGGAAACAAGGCTTTCCAGACAGGCAGCTTGGAGTTTTCCTGCCTAAGATTTACAGTTACCATTCCCCTGATACATGTAGCTTTATTTAAAAGACAGGAACTTCAGCTTTAACTTTTATATGTTTACGCAGGAAATATGTGGCAGAGACACCGGTGAAATGAATGTTCCCATCCTAACAGCTGCACAACCTTGATCTGTATGTGCCCAGACCTTACATTACATGGTAAATCCTCTAATCCTAGGGGTATTGGAAGCTTCAACTGAAGTCAATGTGCAAAGTTGTATCTGTAGTGGCTATGAGGAAAAAAAGAGAGATCAGATTACACTTTAGAGCTGGGATTCAAATACAGTTACTTTGCTCAGTGCCAGCATGCTGGTCTGTGTTTGTAGCTGCTGTTTGCCATTTACTCTGAGCTTCCTTTTTGGATCTGGATGCTTGGTTCATGAATAGTTTTGAATAGATGCAGGTTTTATAGGGTTTTATTTCCCCCCCAAAATAATTTAATTTTGATATTATCTTCTGCTTATTGGTTTGAGAGGCTCAAACTTCACCATTCCAATTTTTAGAAGGATGTGATTCAGGACTTAGTAATCCACTCTCTCATATTTTATTCATCTATTCTTTTGACTCTTATATTTCAGTTATTGCAGAGTTTGTATATTTTCATCATTTCTGTGTTTTGATTTAAATGTATTATATTCTTGGTCTGATTCTGATCCCTTTTGGATTACAACCAGTAGTTCACCAAAGCAAAATTTTATTTTCATCTCCCACTCTTGCTGTCCTGCCGTTTATTAATAAAACCCAATGGTTGGGAACTTTAGGTTAGATTACTGCAATGCGTTATACATAGGGCTGCCTCTGAAGACGGTTCAGAAACTTCAGCTGGTGCAGAATTCAGCGGCCAGGTTGCTCACCGGAGCAAGACGCTTTGAGCATATTGCACTGATCCTGGTCCAACTGCACTGGCTACCAATTACCATATTTTTCAGTGTATAAGACGCCCCCATGTATAAGACGCCCCCTATTTTTGGGGACTCCAAATTAAGAAAACACTCCTCAGTACTACCTGTGTATAAGACAAGCCCCAATTTTAAACCTATTTTTTTGTAAGAAAACCTAGTCTTATAAATGGAAAAATATGGTAGTTTCCAGGCCCAATTCAAAGGGCTGGTTTTGACCTATAAAGCCTTAGGACCGCAATACCCCAAGGACTGCCTCTTTCCATATGAACCCACCTGGACCCTGAGTTCATATTCTGAGGCCCTTCCTTATGTGCCGCCTCCTTGAAACGTGGCAACAAGAGAACGGGCCTTCTCTGTAGTGGCTCCTTATCTGTGGAATGCTCTCCCCAGGAAAGTTTGCCTGGCACCTTCATTATGCACCTTTAGGCACCAGGCAAAAACATTGCTTTTCAACCAGGCCTTTGGTTGAGCTGATTTACATACTATGCCCCTTTAAAATGTTTTTTTTTTGGGGGGGGGACTATTGGGTTGTTGGTGTTATTTTTATTAGGCATTTTGTGATTTTATATCTTGATTTTATTCTGTAAACCACCTTCCGATCACCGGGTATAGGGTAGTATATAAATTCAATTAATAATAATAATAACTTCTCCTTGCTGATGTAATGCATTATTCCACCATGACAGCTAATGTTGCTCTTTAGGAGGATCAACAAATGAGCATTTTAAAAGCTGAAGTTGGAGGAGTCATAAACCTGTTCAAGCCCCTCTAAAAGTATGTCACTATATCCATGTATGGTCCCAAAGCTGGACCATAAAGAAGGCTGATAGCCGAAGAATTGATGCTTTTGAATTATGGTGCTGGAGGAGACTCTTGAGAGTCCCATGGACTGCAAGGAGATCAAACCTATCCATTCTTAAGGAAATCAGCCCTGAGTGCTCACTGGAAGGACAGATCGTGAAGCTGAGGCTCTAATACTTTGGCCACCTCATGAGAAGAGAAGACTCCCTGGAAAAGACCCTGAAGTTGGGAAAGATTGAGGGCACAAGGAGAAGGGGACGACAAAGGATGAGATGGTTGGATAGTGTTCTTGAAGCTACCAGCATGAGTTTGACCAAACTGTGGGAGGCAGTGGAACACAGGAGTGCCTGGCGTGCTCTGGTCCATGGGGTCACGAAGAGTCGGACATGACAAAACAAATAAACAACAACATATCCATGTTAGTCATTATTCCTTTTATTAGTTGCGGTTGCTCTTTCCTTGTTAGTGTCACCTCAGTGGATAGCAATGTGACCCTCCCCACCTGTTCCAAGAACTCCCCCTTCATAACACCACTAATTAATCACCCCATCAGGTGCAATGTCTACCAGCCATCACTTGTGTTTTGGGACAGTCTAGGAAACCAGAGAATTTTTTCTGCATGCTCTGTGTAGTAATATTGTAGAATCAGCCCCCTATATTGCTTCATGCCCACAGCACTGTTCCTGTGTTGCTTTTACTGGAGATTGTCTGCAATAAAACCCGTGAGAATGAGAGAGTGCGATGTTCTCAACCAAAGGCAATAAATCAGGAACAAACATTAGGAGTGAACTGGAGGACATAAAGTACAGAAAAGATGGAAAACTCAGGTGTCTCTTGTTAAGAAAAAAGCAAAGAGGAAGAGTTATTCTTTCCAAGCACTTCCTTGAGACAACAGTATTGATATTTCTGAACCCAAGTAACACCAGCCAATAGCAGCAATTACTTGCTAGCATGAGATTCCGAAGGGGGAAGAGAAGGTTAATGTTCAAACAGAAAAATGTTCAGACAGCAATAATCACTTTGTAAAACCATAATTGTAGCTTCAGTTACGGTGCTACATAGGAGTTTCCTGAACAAGCAGTTCCTGTTTTATTTTAAATGGTGGCAATCTTGTCTCCATGATTAATTCTATTCAGTATTTTGAAGAAGTTGGAAAGTCCCATGGTTGCACAGACACAGTTTTCCCGTTGATAATGCCCTGATTATCTCAGAGCCGCACCTTTCATTTTATCAGATAAATCAAGTTCTGTGATCTGAAACTTAGCACAAGAACTGCAAAGACTTTCTACTGCTTTTGTATTTATTTTCATTTATTAAATTTGTATGTCGCCCTTCACCCACAGATCTCAGGATGGTTCACAACATAAAAATACAAGATAAAAAACACTAAATATATAATAAAAGCAAGAACAAAAACAAACCAATAACCACCCCTCCCACAAACAGATTTAAAAGGGTTATTTTTAAGATACGGTCTTCAGTTCAGAAAAATTATATGAGGCCCTCTATGTTTACTATATGTGGTAGTCAACTATGTTTTACTCAAGAGTAGGTGCATTGAAATTAATGGACCTAACTTGGTCATATGCACAATTAGTTGAATACAAGTAAGAGTGCATTTATCCTTTTCACAAACAATTGTCACCTATGCCTTCATAACCTTGAGGCTTAGCCTGAAATACATTATAGTGCTTCTGATAACCACTCTGATATTGACCTTGGAGTTTGCTTAGAAGCTGTAGCCTGTACTTTTGTGAGTAATGTAGTATACTATTACTTTCTGACATTTCAGGAACACGTTATACTGGGCTCCAGCATCCAAACTGCTTTCTTGAAAGCCCTAGGGGCAATCTGAGAATGCTGATGACAAACTAAATTCTAGACACAAATCAAAGGTACCATCTATGCCTTTTTCAGATCTGAAAGACTTAGCAGGTATGTTCTCCATTAAGTCATTTTTGAAAAGCAGTTGCAGTCTGCTCTGTACCTCCTTGGTCTCCCAGAAACAGATCCTTGACATCTTTCAGGAACAACAGTTTAGTCCTAATACTGTTGATTTTAATTATCATATATTATTTTAAATAATATTTTGTTTGTAAGCCATCCAGGGGATATTTATTGAAGACACCTCTCTCTCTCTCTCTCTCTCTCTCTCTCTCTCTCTCTCTCATTGTTATTTAAGGTGCCTCAAGAATGGAGTAGACAGAGAAACAGCAATTCTATAAGCCGATAATGCCATCTTCTGGCACTTCCCTTGAAAAACACTGTAAATACTTGGCAAAGTTTAACATAATAATAAATTGTAAAGGTAAGGGGGAAAGCATTACTAATCAATAGAAATTTCTCTCTGGTAGTACTTGGATATGGAAGATAAATAAGAGAGGAAGATAAGGGACATTGCACATTTGTAATATTATTAATAGGGCTGCACTCCTGCTTGCTTCTCATGCCAGCTCCCTACACATTAACCCCCTCGAGCTTCTCCTTCCTATCCCAAGCAACAACTAAGTTCACTTTTCACCTTCCCAGCCCCACTTCTGAAGCACCTTCCCTGTTGTATTTTGCACCACTGCCTTGCACTCATTTTCACTTTCACACCCATGCCTCCTCCTTTTGTAAAGCTACCATTGCGCACAAACTACCCCCATGGTAAACTTCTGCACCTTCCTCCTCCCATGCATTGCAACTACTAAGCACCTTTGCCACCTTCCATTCAATTATGAAGCCACATTCCCCTCCTATTCTGATTTTATCATCATCATCAATTAAATTTGTATACCACCCTATGCCTGCAGGTCTCAGGCACTTCACGACATAAAATCACAGTATAAAAAATAAAAACAAGAACAACCCAATAATCCCTCCATTCTCCCCAACACATTTTAAAAGGGCATCAGATGTCAATCAGCCATAGGCTTGGATCAAGAGGAATGTCTTTGTCTGGGGCCTAAAAGTGTATAATGAAGATGGCAGGTGAACCTTCCTGGGGAGAGCATTCCACAAATAGGGAGCCACTACAGAAAAATCCCATCCGCATGTTGCTACCCTCTAGACCTCTCGTGGAGGAGGCATACAAAGAAGGGCCTCATTTGATGACCTCAGGGTCCAGGTAGCTTCATATGGAGAGAGGTAGTCCTTGAGGTACTGAGGTACTGAGCCGTTTAAGGTTTTATATTTCAAAACCATCACTCTGAATTGGGCCCAGAAACTAATTGGTAGCCAGTGCAGTCAGACCACTATTGATGTCATATGCTCAAACCATTTTGCCCTGGTGAACAACCTGGCCACTGAATTCTGCACTAGTTGAAACTTCTGGTAGGTAACACATTGCTGTAATCTAACCCTGAGGTTAGCAGAGCATAGGCAACAGTAATTATTAATCTATCCCTGTTCAGATAAGGGTGCAGCTGGGCCACCAGCTGAAGCTAATAGAAGGCACTCTGTGCCACTGAGACCATCTGAGCCTCAAGTGACAGCAAAGGATCCAGGAGTAATCCCCAAGCTACGGACCTACTCCTTCAGAGAAAGTGTAACCCCATCAAGAGCAGCCTTCTGGTCTAGGGAACCAGCCACTCAGTCTTATCTGGATTGAGATTCAGTTTATTTGCTCTCATCCAGTCTATTATCGAGGCAAAACACCAGTTCAGCCCTTCCACTGCCTTACCTGCAGATGTAAATGAGAAGTTGAGCTGATTGTCACCAGCATATTGCTGACAACGTACTCCAAACCTCCAGATAACCTCTCTCAGTGGTTCCATGTAGATGTTGAACAGCACAGAGGATAGGATTGGGCCCTGTGGAACCCCACACTTGGGCTGAAAAGCATCCCCCAAGCAACACCTTCTGGAAACAACCATATAAGTAGGTCTGGAACCACCGCAAAATGGTGCCACCCATCCCTAACTTGGACAGTCACTCCTGAAGGATACCATGATCCATCAAAAGCCACTGAGTATTAGGAATAATAGGAAATGAAATTAATAAAAAAGAATGGAAGTTGTTTTTATACACAGTAACAGCAGCAAGAATTTTGTTGGTCCAAAAATGGAAACAAGAAGAATTACGTACGATTGAAGAATGGAGAATGGAATTAATGGATTATGCAGAACTTGATAAACTAACAGGGAGGATCTGGAACCGACGAGACCAGAAATTCACTGAAGACTGGAATAAATTTACAGATTACCGGTATATGAAAAGTTTATGTGATGATCAGATAACGTTTGTAAGTTTTCAGGAAGCTCTGTGAAAATGTATAGTAGAAATATTGTTTAAAAAACAAGGTAAAATAAGATATTAATGTAGTGCAATATTAAATTAAGAAATGTGGAAGAAGTGAGCAAAACGGAGAACTATCAGACATGCTGATGGAAGTCCAAAAAGAGGATGTTGGTGATAAATTGTATGTTTTGTTTTGTATAATTTTATATTGGAAAATTAATAAAAAAATATTTAAAACAAAAAACAAAAGCCACTGAGAGGTTGAGGAGAATTAACCAGGACACATTTCCCCCCTCTCCCAACAAAGGTCATCATACAGGGTAACCAAAGCAGTTTCTGTGCCAAAAGTGGGCTTAAACTTTTTAACATCTACATGAAGCCGCTGGGAGAGATCATCAGGGGGTTTAGACTGGGTGTCCATCAATATGCAGATGATACTCAGCTCTACCTCTCGTTTAAATCAGAATCAGTGAAGGCGGTGAAGGTGGGAGGATGGATGGTGGCTAATGGATTGAGGTTAAATCATGACAAGACAGAAGTACTGTTCTTGGGGGACAGGGGGCGGGCAGGTGTGGAGGACTCCTTGGTCTTGAATGGGGTAACTGTGCCCCTGAAGGACCAGGTGCGCAGCCTGGGAGTCATTTTGGACTCACAGCTGTCCATGGAGGCACAGGTCAATTCCGTCTACCAGCTCCATCTGGTACGCAGGCTGAGACCCTACCTGCCTGTGGACTGTCTCACCAGAGTGGTGCATGCTCTAGCTATCTCCCACTTGGACTACTGCAATGCGCTCTACGTGGGGCTACCTTTGAAGGTGACCCGGAAACTACAACTAATCCAGAATGCGGCAGCTAGACTGGTGACTGGGGGTGGTCACCAAGACCACATAACACCGGTCTTGAAAGACCTACATTGGCTCCCAGTACATTTCTGAGCACAATTCAAAGTGTTGGTGCTGACCTTTAAAGCCCTAAACGGCCTCGGTCCAGTATACCTGAAGGAGCGTCTCCACTCCCATCATTCTGTCCAGACGCTGAGGTCCAGCACCAAGGGTTTTCTGGCAGTATCCTCACTGTGAGAAGCAACGCTACAGGGAACCAGGCAGAGGGTCTTCTCGGTAGTGGCGCCCACCCTGTGGAATGCCTTCCCACCAGATGTAAAAGAGAAGAACAACTACCAGACTTTTAGAAGACATCTGAAGGCAGCCCTGTTTAGGAAAGTTTTAATGTGTGACATTTTAATGTATTTTTAATCTTTGTTGGAAGCTGCCCAGAGTGGCTGGGGAAACCCCACCAGATGGGCTGGGGACAAATAAATAATAATAATAATAATAATAATAATAATAATAATAATAATAATAATAATAACAACAACAACAATAATTAAACTCCAATTGAAATAGGTCTAGAAAATCACTTTCCTCCAAGAGCGCCTGGATCTGGTCTGCAAACACCTGTTCCAATATGCTTGGCAGTAGCTTGGCTGTGGGAGTTGTGGAAGGAAACATACAAGGTGCCTTCCAACCATCTTAAGGGCTCCACTGAGGATTTATATAGGGTTTATTCCTTAGCCTTTTTTGGTTTTGTCTGCTCAATTCACTGGAGCCTGCTTATGCATGCAGGGAAAGTTCCTATCTCACTAAGGGTTTGAGACCCACTGGCTACCCTCACCTGGTTTAGCTGGTCAGTCAAAGCTGTTGCTGGGGTGTGGCTCCTGTCGTATGCTGACAGCTTCTAGGAGCCACAGATGAGAGCTGAGTGCAGGGTGGGAACCAAAGGTGGACGAACTACCCCAGAAGGAGCACAACATGTCCCCTACCAAAGGTACTCCTCCTCCCCTAACACTTCACACATCCCAAATAAATAGGTAGCCCATATATTAAGAGAAGTGTTGATTGATTGATTGATTGATTGATTGATTGATTGATTGATAAATTTATTGTCATTGTCCGTATATACACAGTATACACAACAACGAAAATCAAACACCCAAGACCGGATTCACATACACATTCGCACGTATCTCCAACACTCTCATCCTATTCAGACATAATCTATTAGAACATAACATAATCCAGAATATAACATAACCTATTGAAAGCATAGCATAACCTAAAACCTATCTCATTCCTTACTACTCACTGCTTGCTATTTCTTACAACTGGCCCTGAGATCATTATTTAGTGCAATCAGAGCTCTTGGATAGAAACTATTCAGAAGGCGTGTGGTTCGTGTTTTCATTGTCCTGTATCTTCTGCCCGAAGGCAACAGTTCAAAGAGGTTGTGAGCAGGATGGGTGGGATCTCTCAGGATATTGTGTGACTTCTTCAAGCTGCGAGACGTGAAGATCTCATCCAGGGTTGGTAGTTGAAGCCCAATAACATTCTGGGCAATTTTAATTATTCTCTGTAAAGCTTTTTTATCCATTTCAGAGCTGCTCCCATACCACGATAATATACTATAGGTTAAGACACTCTCAATGGTACTGTGATAATAGGACAGAAGTAGGTGCTGAGATAGATTCAATCCCCTGAGCATTCTCAGGAAATACAACCTCCCCTGCACCTTCCTCACAACCATATTAATATTTGCAGTCCATGAGAGGTCCTCAGAGATGTAAATGCCCAGGTATTTAAAACTACCAACCCTCTCCACCTCCTCGCCATTTATGTGCAATGGTAAAAATACACTTTTCTTTCTCCTAAAATCAATTATGAGTTCTTTGGTTTTTTTGGTGTTAAGCATAAGATTATTTTCTTTACACCATTGAATTAACCCCTGTACTTCTTTCCTATAAGCAGCCTCATCATTCTCACTAATGAGCCCCACCACTGTTGTATCATCCGCAAATTTGATGATTGTGTTGGACTTATACAGTGGGGTGCAATCAAATGTGTACAGGGAATAGAGAAAGGGGCTTAACACACACCCCTGAGGGGCTCCTGTGCTTAATACTAGAGTAGAAGAATAGTAAGGTCCCATTCTCACTGTCTGCGGCCTATCGGTCAGGAAATTCCTTACCCAGTTGTATACCCCAGTTGATGAGCCCTAGATAGGTCTCTGGCAGCTTCATTTTGGATCAATACTTTGAAAGGCAGGCCCACATAGAATGCACTGCAGTAGACCAGCATACAGGTATGAGTGACTGGTGTCAGGTCCGACTCCTCTTAGAAAGGTTGCAACTAGCAGACCAGACACACCAGAACAAGCAAACGTTATTCTCTGACTTGAAAATGGAATGCAATTTCATTCAGCTATCTATATATCCAGACTACAATTTGGAGATTTTCACACTGAGCAGCAATTTACAAGCGCACTACTACATACTGAGAGCTCCACACTAAGCAGATGGTTGGCGTGATCACCTTTAGAAACACTGATTACCAACTGGTGTGAAGCTGGTGTGGGGTTGCTTGGAATCATTCCTACAAGAAGTGATTGGTGAGTTGTCAGAGCTGGCAGGACAAACCATCTGTTTGGTGCTGAACTCAGGCCTAGAGCTGGAACTCTTTCCCTCTATAACATGCCTTGCAGAAGATCTCATCAGGAAGTGGGATCTGTGTTTCCTGAATGAAGATCCTTTTTGGGTTTGGGTCACCGCTTATTAAGTCTAATCCACAGGGACAGGAAAGTGGATTTTTAAAAAAATTATCTTGCTGGAAAGCAACAGATCTTGTACAGTGGTACCTTGGGTTACATACGCTTCAGGTTACATATGCTTCAGGTTACAGACTCCATTAACCCAGAAATATTACCTCGGGTTAAGAACTTTGCTTCAGGATGAGAACAGAAATCGTGCAGCGGCGGTGCAGCGGCAGCAGGAGGCCCCATTAGCTAAAGTGGTGCTTCAGGTTAAGAACAGTTTCAGGTTAAGAATGGACCTCCGGAATGAATTAAGTACTTAACCCAAGGTACCACTGTAGTTCTTCAGGGTTTTCTTGGACTTTGTCAATGCCCTTGTTCTACAGTTATGGGGGTCAAGCCACCAAGAATGCCTTTGAGCATATTCAAGATATTTTTACTTGCTGTATGGAGAGATAAGCACAGAGATAACTTTTAGGTGTGCTTAAAGCTTGTCTAAACCACAGAGCCTAGAGCTTGCTGATCAGAAGGTCAGCAGTTTGAATCCCTTCAACGGGATGAGCTTCCGTTGTTCTGTCCCAGCTCCTGCCAAACTAGCAGTTTGAAAGCATGTCAAAGTGCAAGTAGATAAATAGGTACCACAATAGGTAAATGGCATTTCCGTGCGCTGCTCTGGTTTCGCCAGAAGCAGCTTAGTCATGCTGGCCACATGACCCGGAAAAACTGTCTGTGGACAAACGTTGGCTCCCTTGGCCAGTAAAGCAAGATGAGCGCCGCAACCCCAGAGTTGTTCACGACTGGACCTAACGGTCAGGGGTCCCTTTACCTTTACTTTTAAAGCATGTAAAGGAACATGATAAAAGGATAGAACTTTTCATTAAAAACAATTTAAATTAAAAATTAACAGCAACAATATTTCATCATCAACATGAAGCACGTGAACGTAAGCAGGTACTTGCTTGGTGTTAAATAAGGATCAGGCAGACTCAGCAGTGGAGAATAAGAAGGTGAAGTTTATTGCCAGGCAATAAGGACCCAGTTTGGAATCTCTTCCAAAAGGAACTGGGACCCCGATTGACAGAAATCCAGAGGTCTTTATACCTGAGCAGATCACAGCAAATCATAGATCATGAGACAACCATGAGACAGTCACGATATTGTCAGCAAAAGTTAGCCAATTAGCAAGCTTCTTGCTATGCTACCAACTCCTGGTCAAGCACTGGTCAAGCACGAAGTTCTAGTTCTGCTTTCCGATGCTTGCAGTGAAGCTCTGTCTAACCTCTCCCCTAGTTATGACAGGACAGGGAGTTTGGAGATTTTGCGGTTTTGCTCTTCCTGTTCTGTGGATTAATTTAGCCGTATCTGAGGGGATTTTGTACCAGAATCTCTGATTCACGTCTTCCCCTTGTCCAGGGTACATGGATGTTTGTAGGGGAAGGGTCGGCTCCTAATTTTGCTGTTTCAAGCAGTATGCAGTTAGGTAAGGCACAGCTTCCCTTTGATTCAAAATGGATTATAAAATACTGTAAGCCCTGATTATATGTGAGCATATATGAATATATTGATTCCTGATAACTGATTATATGGATAGTGTTGAATAATTGGCGTAGCTAATTGGATTGGACCCCAATTAGGCGCAGCTGCTTGAATGGAAGCCCGGCACACTTCCGTCTGGCGCCTCTGCTCCCGGTCCTCCGTCCTCCAGCAGCCACAAATGCAGAGCTTTTACCCGCAGCGTGCTGTTGCTCCCCGGTGTTAAGCAGATCAAACACACCTAGGCGTCAGTGTGTTTATAACTCAGTTTTTATTCAAGCAGTTAAGCAATTACAGAGCTTTCCTGGACTCAGCTCACACATTTTGCTTCTGTCTCTTTCGGACGCAGAGACAAACAGGCAGTGAGATAAAGCCACTCCCTCAGTCACGCCTCAGGAATGGAGAGACGTCACTCAGAACTCCTTAACCCTGTGAGTTCTGAAACCAGTCACACCCCCTCTTCTGTCCAGTCCTGAGGTGACTTGGGTGTTTACCTTTACAGACCTCTGTGAGATCAATCCCTTTTCCAATGCCTTACGCACCTTCCTGGCGTTCTTGTCAGGCAACTGTGGAACCTCCTCACAACTCCCAGGTTCACACTGTGCGAAGCCAACCCACACACCTGTGGACTGATACCTCTCAGGTGGAATGCCCTTCGTGGCTCGAGAGGACCGCCTGGGTACAAACTCAGGTACTTTCTCTGACTCACTGTGGTCAGCTAGTGTGTCCTCTGCATCACGGGATTCCCCCTCTGACTTAAAGCGTCTTCGAATTCTCTGCATTATGCTAACAGGAGACGCAGGCTCACTCTTGGGCTCTCTTTTAGCAACCTGTGGAGATGCCCCACCCTGTTCTTGACCCTGGTCATCGACCTGGTCTTCATTAATAGGTTCAGCCCCTGGCTCTCCCTCATCCTCATCCTCAGACAGACATTCTAAAAGAACATCAGGACTAGCATTGCGCTTTGACATACCATCTTGTTCACAGAACTCAGCATGTCTGCTGACCAGAAGCTTGGTCTGGTCACCTTCTGGATATGCAAACCTCCATCCCTTTGTTGCAGGCTCATATCCACAGAAGATCATCTTCTGGAACTTAGGTCCACCTGGCTTTTGTAGTGCTTTTGGTATCGGCACCAAGGCTCGTGACCCAAACACATGGAAGAAATGAATCTGAGGTTTCCTTCCGTGAAGCATGAAGAACAGGGTGTCACCTACCACTGAATTGTAGGACCGGTTCAAGGTGAAATTCACAGCCCGCACTCCCTCCCCCCAAAAGCTTGGAGGTAACCCAGAGTCTGACAGCAAGACCTCTGTAGCTTTAATCAGAGCTTCACTTCTGAGCTCTGCCACCCCCCTCTCTTGAGGAGAAGTTACCTTGTGATGTATCCCTTTCTGGCGAAAGAACGTCTGCAGAGCAGACCCAATAAACTGTGCATATCGGTCACACTTGACCCCCTGCACCTTGGTGGAGAACCTTAGTTCCACCTCCGCAACCCAATCTTTAATCAGTTGTGCTGCATCTTCCTTGCATTGCAATGCATAAGTCCAGGAATTCTGCGTATGGTCATCTGAAATTGTCAGCAGAAACCTGGCTCCTCCCAGACTTGGCTTTGCCATGGGACCAAACAGGTCTATGTGCACAAGCTCAAAGGGTTTTGTGGTTACCCGCTCCACCCTGGGATAACTGCACCCTTTTACCTTTGCCCTTTCACATGCCCCACAATTTAGGGATTTACCACACTTTTCTATCTTGCAACCCTTAGTGCACTCTGGTAACATCTGGATTTCTTCAAGAGAACCATGTGCTATCTTCTTGTGCCACGCACACGCACATGAAACATGAGTGGGAACTGTAGCACGCATAGCTTGTGCCCTCTCAGCATTCCCCTCACCCTTCAGAGGCATTTCCAGAACAAAGAGATTATTCTGCCCCCATTGCAACACTGACCAGTTGCTTTCCTCCCTTGTAAATTGTGCATACATTGTTTTCAAAGCACACCTTATACCCTTCCTGTAACAGACAAGGAACAGATAAAAGACAATGTTTCATCCCAGGCACCACGTAAACTTCCAGCTGCGCCTGTAAAACAGAAACATAAACATTTGCTATGTTAGAAACCGGCATTTGTCTCCCATCAGCTAACACAACATTTTTCCCATCTGAAATAGATCTGCAGTTCCACATCTCGACAGCAGGTGTCTCTGTTATCAGATGCCTGCTGGCTGCTGAGTCAATTATAAAGCGTAGCACTCTCTCCTCCCTGGAGCTGTCCTTCAACATCACCATAGCAACAAACGTCTCGCTGCCCCCGCCCTTGGGGCCTCTGCAGCTGTTCTCTCTGGTTGTCACGGCAACAAACTCCCCCTTGCAGGAAGACTTGCTCAAGACCTTGGCAGCTTCCGTAGATGCAACTGCCTCCGTTGCCTTGGAGACCGGACTGGTCTCTGCGTTCCCACACAGCTCTGTAGGCCTTATCTGCACTTTGTGCAGGTGGCCGGCCTTAAAGCGTCTAGCTCTCTGCAGCTTCCCAGGCTCCGAGTCACGACAAAAACAACTCTTGGCTGCCTTTGGAAAACAAGCCGTTTCTGAGCTTCCACCACTCACTGCCCCCCCCCCACTGCTCTCAGGGCTCCCAGGACGTTTTCCTGCACCCCCTCTGGTGGGTAAAGGGCTCCCAACGCTTGGCCTCTCTCCTGGCTCCTCACACAGGTACGGTGCAGCATTCATACAGCTGCCTGCAACAGTCCCTTCGTCCCCCCGTGGGGGCTCACAGCTCCCCTCAGCTGTGTGTCGGTTCTCAAGAATGTGCCCAGCACCATCTTGCCTCTCCCCTTCGGATGCAGCCACATCTTGGCCCTTGCTTCCCACTCCCGCTTCACAAGCCTCACGGAGTGCCAGCCAAGCAGCCTCAGTCCTTTTAGCATCCAGGATAACATGCATCAGATCAGCACTCACATTCTCTGCCAGAAAAGCAAGCACACGCTTCTCAGCTTCTCTTAGCTTTGCAGCTTCAGCTTTCCCAACCGCCTTCTGTGTTGGCTGAACTGCTTCCCAAAGCTTTGTCCCAACGAGAAGATATTCCACGTGAAAGCTCCACTCCAACCAGCTTTCGCAAGTCAGCTTCTCACATGGCAGCTTAAGCTCAAAGCCATGCTTCTGGGACTGAGCCATCTCTCCCCCGGTGCCCAGCGTACTCACGTTTCCAGCAGCTTTCTGGCACCCGGCTCAGCAGATTAGCTCCTTTCCCAGCGAGTTCCTCTGCCCCAGACACAGGCAGGACTCCAACTGGCCCCAGCGTCTTCTCAGCTGACTTCAAACACACACCGGCACACCGTCGCAACAGCTTCAAAGCAGTAATTAGCGACCCATAACCTGTTGAATAATTGGCGTAGCTAATTGGATTGGACCCCAATTAGGCGCAGCTGCTTGAATGGAAGCCCGGCACACTTCTGTCTGGCGCCTCTGCTCCCGGTCCTCCGTCCTCCAGCAGCCACAAATGCAGAGCTTTTACCCGCAGCGTGCTGTTGCTCCCTGGTGTTAAGCAGATCAAACACACCTAGGCGTCAGTGTGTTTATAACTCAGTTTTTATTCAAGCAGTTAAGCAATTACAGAGCTTTCCTGGACTCAGCTCGCACATTTTGCTTCTGTCTCTTTCGGACGCAGAGACAAACAGGCAGTGAGATAAAGCCACTCCCTCAGTCACGCCACAGGAATGGAGAGACGTCACTCAGAACTCCTTAACCCTGTGAGTTCTGAAACCAGTCACAGATAGCATAGGGGTAGCCCTTCTTCCTTGCCTCAAACATATTGATCAGGCCCAGTGTCACCCCCCAGTATAGATGGCAGCCACTGGTGATGACACCAATATTTCATTTTATATTTTACTTTAATGGCCCAATGCTGAAAGGTTTTAGAAAACTAGGTTAAAAATTATTACAAACAAATAAACAGAATGTTATGTTACCCTATAGGACAATTCTTAGTAAACAGAGTAACAATCTCCCACCATCAGCACTGCAAGCTGCCTGCTAGGTTGAAATGGATCACTGTAATATGATACCCCTCACCTCCCAACCCAGCCGTACAGTCCCAAATGATACCATGGCTAATAATACTGAAAGCTACCAAAATGGTCTGGTTAATCAACAAAGTCACAGTCACTGGAGGCTGCCTATTGGGGCAAATGTGGCACTGCCCCACCAACCTCAGACTGCCCTCAGCTGCTGTCAGGTGTGGAGAGTCCCCCTCTCCCATTGGTAACATCACAGATAAGAATTAATGAGCAGCTGATAGATTTATAGTCCTTTTATTACAGATTAATGTTGCAAGCACAAATATGCAGCTTTCCGCAAGGAGGGCAGTTGGCTACTCTAAATTCTGCTTCTGACTTCTGCAGCAGTTAAAGTGCCAATGGGAAGTTCCCCCCCTTCTGCCTCCTTTGCTCTCTGATATGTTCAGACCTCTGAGTCCATGGTGGTGGTGGGGGTCCCCACACTCTCAAGTAACTAGCTGCCCCTCCCTTCTGGCTCCCTTGTCATTATCTTGTAACTCGGTAACTCCTCCCTAAGCTGTTCAGCTTCTCTCTCTCTCTCTCTCTCTCTCTCTCTCTGCTTCTGGACACACTGTGTACAAGGAGAGGGGTGACTCTTCATCCTCCAGCTCTCCATTGGAGAGAAGCTGGTCTCCCATAGAATGCCTTCCCCAGTCCTATCTTCAGACCATTCCCTGACAGCCGCCCCCCTCTTGGCTACCTTCTCACTCCAAGTCAGGCACCCCCAAACTTGGCCCTCCAGCTGTTTTGGGACTACAACTCCCATCATCCCTAGCTGACAGGACCAGTGGTCAGGGATGATGGGAATTGTAGTCCCCAAACAGCTAGAGGGCCGAGTTTGGGGATGCCTGCTCCAAGGGATAGTGTTGCCTATCAGCTTCCTCCTACATCTCGCTTTTGCCCTTAGAGAAGGAGATGGATGGAGACAAATCTAGAATTGGCTGACGTCCTCTGTCATTGGTTTTGGCTCCACCTGGTGTTGACCTCTCGGTTTTCTACCCTACAACTCCCAGCGGGCGCCAACCTCCACTGATCACGCTCCCTGTCTGTCTGACCAGTGAAAGTCATGAAACAGGGTCTTCGATGCCGTTTCAGTCCTGAAACTTGGCTATGAGCTCCTGGAAAAGGCACTCCTGATAAGAGCAACTATTGAAGGTATAGGCATGGCAACCTCCTTTCATGCTGTCTCCAGGAGAACAATATGTCTGTAGCCTTTCTACAAAGATACGGTCCGTTATGAAATATATCAAGTGGACCAGCTGTGCTTCCAGGCCTAGAATGTTGGTTTGGAGTCAGCTCAGTTTGGCAACAGGTTTGTTATGACCTGAGAGCTGTTCAAGGGATTTTTATGAATTGGCAATTTCATCCAGCAGCTTTGTATCACACAGTTGCAACTGGCCCTTTCTGAATTGCGTGGACTCAACTCAAAAGGTCCCCAGTGGTGTCCCTTTAACAGCAGATCTGAAGTACATAGACAAAAGCAGCTTATCCGGAAAGCATGAACCACTACTTCTGGTTTCAAAGATAAGTGCCCATTCCAGAGAGGCACTCTGATGATACAGGGAAGAAAACAAACAAGTGCCACTTAGAGACATCATTTCTCTTTACAAAACAATGGCTTATGGAGCATTCCTCTGGGTTCGAAGCCTGGCTAGTGAAATGGAGACTCAAACTTGCTCAGCATCTGAGACTCTCAGCCTCACACTTTGAATTCAGAAGAAGAACCACAATCAATTTATAAAGCAGAACAAAAACCCGGCGTCCTAAAATGTGTGTGTGTGTGTGTATGCCGCACTTTTCTAATTACAGCAAGGCAGTATACACCGTACAAAATTACAGTAAGATTAATAAAAAAAGCTAGTTGGGAAAAAGAAAGGTGTTTCAAAGGCCTGTCAGAATAACCAAGTTTTGAGGAGAAGTCTAAAGATTCTTCTTTTGTCCTGCCACTAAACCTGCTGTTTACTGCTGCATCAGAATGAACACCAATGGGTTTTTTGGTGGATTGTTCCAGTTAAGCAGTAAACATCAGGTTTTCCCAGGAAAAGCGGTGAGATGAAACTAAAACCTCTTGGACCCATAACTAGAAACCATGGGACAAACAGAAGTAGGCAGGGATGATTTCTGACAAGCTTCTAGTGGCAGGGAGTTCCACAGGGCCTGCCACACTAAAGGCTCAGTCCCAAGTAAAGGATGCTTGAATATCAGGGGCATGAGGAAGCACCAGAGGATCTCAATGATTGAGGTGGTGCAAAAGAAATCAGACAGTCATTAAGGCATACATTATTTAGGGTTGTACATTATTTGCTGGCAGGGAAATTGCAGGTACCATTTTGCCATATATTCCTGGAGGAATCAAAGTTCTCCAACATTTTTTTTTGAGGGGGGGCACTGAATTTGCCCACACCTCTTTTTTGTGTTGGTTGTAGTGCAGTTCTGACTGCATAAGCACACGCACAAGATGACTGGAAGCACAGGAAAATTGGTATTAGTGATACAGCTAGAAAACCTGGCTGCAAAATGTCTTCTAGTAATTATTTGTTATGGAAGATCTATGGATAACGAACTACAAAAGATGGTAGGAAGAGGCAATCATAACTATCAGAACTACCTATTCCTTTGGAATGTGATGTACTTGATATGCCATGGTAACAAAATCGGTTCATTTAACAGATGTCAATAGCAAGATAATAATAAGAATTATATAAAAAAAAAACTAGTTGAAATTACCAATTTAAAAAACCTAGTTGAAATTGCTATATCAAATTAATGTATATTGTGCTGTAATTACCTGCTAAACACCATAAATATATGTTGTGACATTTCATGATGCAGAGATGCTATCCACCACATGATGGTGCTAACAGAACACAGAAAGCAAAGAGACGCTGTGTGTCATCAAGTCTGTGGTAACCGTTGAAGCATTCATGGTTTTTGTGGTTTAACCCAATTGTGATCAAAGTGATAAAAGATAGACTTTCACAATCATGTAAAGCAGACACACAAACTGGGATTGATTGCTGAATATTCCTGTAGACATACATACACTGTAAGGGCAGAATTAAAGGAAATATTTGGCAGGTAAGTTGTTTCCTTACATCTGAAGCAATGTGGCATAACAAAGCATTTCTGCAAAGTCTCTCTCTTTTCCTTAAAAAAAAAGGCGGGGAGGATTGAAGATCATGAATCTGACCACCCTGTGCATGGAGCCTGATTTCCTCCCACCAAACCTGGTTAGAATCCTGGATAAATTAAAACCATGGCTGGTTCCCAACACCAGAGCTGAGAAATCCTGGGACAGATGATATAATAAAACAAATGGTGCATCTGACCATGCGCAGAGAGCATTTCCCTCAACATGGAAGTGGCCACAATCAGACCCCAAACATCTGGAATTAAGAATTAGTTCCCTTATTACTTCCTGTAGACTGAACATTGTAATTCTTTCCCCTTGCATAAATCTGGCTTATAAATGCTACCGCCATTGGGTATTTATCAGTCACTCATGTATTTCCCCCCCTATTTCACAGGCTTCCTCTTTCTTCTCTGTTTTCTGCTTCTGGAACCTGCTTTTAGCTTTGTTCCTGCTTATTCTTCTGTATATCCTCTTCTCTGTACCCTTTACCTTATTGGTAGAGATGACCACTCTATTCCCTGTCTGCAAGTCTCTTTCCCCTTGAAGTTCTCTGCCACTGGCAGAGCTGGCACAATACATTTTGGCACCTGAGCCGAACCACAAAATGGCATTTCACACCAGGGGAGAAGGGTGAGTGAAGATCTACATTGAGAACAAGGAGGGGTGGAAATCATATCAACCATACTCAATGGAACTCAAAGGCTGTCATGGGGGGGGGGAGCAATGGCATAGCAAGGTCAGGTGGTACCTGGTGCGAAAATTTCTTGCCACCCTCCCCCGACATTGAAATTATTAAAGGAAGGAAAAATAAGATACTTACAGTTGCAGGTGTTATTTTCCGGTTTATTTACTTCACATTGTGAGCATAAGCACTTAAAACCTTTTTTCTGTGATGGGAATTTCTTATTTTAAAACCACATATTTTTGCCCCCTCAGTGATGACACCCAGGGCGGTCCACACCCACAGCGCCCCCTTTCCTACACCAGTGGGGGAAAGGGGTCCACTCTGAATCATGCCAGTCAGGTACAGACCCCAGGAGATCTCAGAGGGCAGCTTCCACCACTTCCTCCCTAGGGGTGAGAGGAGACCAGCAGTGCCTCCTATTTGCCAAGAGGCCACTGTAGTGGCAGCAATGGGGAGGGCTGCTGTGGTGGCAGCAGATCTAGCCTCCAAGGATTATGCCACACCCATTACTGCTACCGTGGAGGCAGCAGCAGCAGCAGCAGACAATGCATTCTGTAAAGGATGGAGCTGCTGTACTGTGGATCCTGCCACCTGAAGTAGTTAACTCACCCTGGCAAGCGGAATGCCCTTTTCACATCTGGCCTATCATTTCTCTTCTGCTATCACAGTCCAACAAGTCATGCAGGCCTGCTGGCACAATATACTAAACTCCCCTTTGCAGTAAGCAAATGCAGTTCCCTGTTCTCCAATTTGTTCCCCATTGGAAGCTAACACCAAATAGGATGCTGTACTGGGCTGATCCAGAAGGGTGCTACTTACATTCTTATTGCATTTTGTTGTTGCTTTTTTGCTGAGTGTCATTGAAGCCACTTTGAGATCCCAAGGTCTGGAGTCACAGAGAAGGTTGTGGCTGCTGAGCTCCTCCATCTGCATGATGGAGTGAGCTCCCGCTGCTCTGTCTCACCTCCTGCCAACCTAGCAGTTGCGATAGCTGTGGTGGTCTGGAGTAGAGAAACAGTGGGCAGGGCTGCAGTTAAGAAGCCCATCACCAAATAGTCTCCATTTGATAACTGTTTATGAAAATCAGCTGTAAGGTAAAGGACCTCAGACGGTTAAGTCCAGTCAAACTTGACTATGGGGTGTGGCGCTTGTCTCTGCTTTCAGGCCGAGGGAGCTTGCGTTTGTCGACAGACAGCTTTCCGGCTCATCTGGCCAGCGTGACTAAACCGCTTCTGGTGCAACAGAACACCATGATGGAAGCCAGAGCACACAGAAATGCCATTTACCTTCCTGCCACAGTGGTACCTGTTTATCTACTTGCACTGGAGTGCTTTCAAACTGCTAGGTTGGCAGGAGGTGGGACAGAGCAGTGGGAGCTCACTCCATCATGCAGATTTGAACTGCCGACCTTCTGATCGGCAAGCTCAAGAGGCTCAGTGGTTTAGACCGCAGCGCCACCCGGTCCCTAAAAAGCAGCTGTAGGGTTTACATGCGCACATGGATAATGAAATACGTGGAGAGAGAGAGAGAGAGAGAGAGAGAGAGAGAGAGAGAGAGACAGAGAGAGACAGAGAGAGAGAGAGAGCAGCTACTGTGGTGGCAGCAGCCACCTCATCATCAACCCTACCCGATTGCCAGCCCACCTGTACTGAGCCCTTTGATGGATGCTGTAGAATCTAGAGAGGAGTCAGTAACCACAGGAGTCAGCAGCTGAAAAAGCAAGCTATTGAAACCTTGGATGCAGCTCATGCTTTGTAAGGAGAAATCCTAACCATGAGCCCACGTTCAGATGACAGTGGCTAAGTGTGACACAAAAAGGACCAGAGAGGAGCTAAGCAGCCACAACCTTCTCTGTGGGAATGTATACATTCATGTGGTCCTGGTAAGCCATAGTTTGGCTTACTGCATCGTCTGAACCAGACCTTGGGATCTCAAATCTCAGCAAAAAAGCAACAACAAAATGTAATAAGAATGTAAGTAGCACCCTTCTGGATCAGCCCAGTACAGCATCCTATTCTCACAGTGGTCTACTCAATGCCTATGGGAAAGCTGAAAGGAGGACCTGGGTGCGACAGCACCTATGATTCCCAGAAACTGCTGCTCAGAGATATGTTGCCTCTGACAATGGAGGCAGAACATGACTAGTAGCCACTGATGATGGAAGTTGTTGTCAAACTACATAGGGAGGACAACAGGTCCCTCTTCCCTGTGCTACCTCCACTGTCCCATCTGTCCATCTTTTGTACTGTCCTCTGACTCCAGATTCAAACTGGGAGGCAAAGATAACTGCAACCCCATTATTCCAGGAGAATTCTGAAAAAATACTAGTTATTGTCACTGCTCAATGACCCACCCTTGCATCGTGGTGTTCACCTTCTGTTGTTAGATATATGGGTCTTTATGCTTCTGTGCTCTTATGTTCGTACATACTTTATGGGCTAATAGCCGTATAAATAAAGAATAGAATACTAGTTAGGCAGGGTCAGGTGGACTACAAGTCCCATCATCCTTGACCACTGGCCATCCTAGCCTAGCTGGAGTCCATCAACATCTGAAGGACAGCAGGTTATCTATCCATACTCTAGTATCACCTACTGAGTGATATTTTTCAGGGGCAGCAAATTCTTGCCTGACAGAATGTCTGTTTTTAATCATCATTTTAGCTGTGTAATGTATTTTATTCTGTTTTTATTCTGTTTGATGTATTTTATCTCTTGTAATGGGTTCAGCTGGACAAAATAAATAAATAATAAAAAGAGAGAGATATGAAGCAGGCGCACATTCTCTTAACTATTGCCCTAATTCAGGAGTCCAGTTTTTGACCTCCTACAAAGGTCCCAATGACAGAACACAGAAGAAAATTGAAAAATATTGGCAAAATTCAATTGTGTCTATGAACCGTGGTTGTCCCATGGGAAGGTGTTGTTTTGCTAAGCTGTACAGCATCGACACATTAAAAAAACCAAAACAAAACAAAGCAGGTGTCAGCTGGAGCTGGGCCTCCTCAACTGTGGATGACAGTAAACAACTTGTGGTTAGTAACCAAATGGTACAGGGAGTTGGGAGGGACAAGCGAGGGCAGAATAACATGACAAGGAGCTTTAAAAGTGCAGTGGGAAGCATGTCTGTGTTTGTATGAGAGAGCCTGGTATCAACAGAGCAGACATACATACGAACAACGAACGTTAGAAACTGGGAGCGGAAACAAGGTAGGCTTCACTACATTATTCCAGTGTGTTATGGGCACTCTAAGGCTGGATTAAATTATTTTATTTTCCCAGAGCTTCTGTTGATTTTGTTTCTCCTCACCAGATCCACACAGTAGCATCTCCTCTACAGTACAGAGCTCATTTTATGGAGAAAGCTGACAGAACATGGCAGCCTTTCCCAACCTGGTGCCCTCCAAATGTTTTGGACTACAGGTACCATCAGGCTCAGGGAGTATGGCCAATAATCAGGGATGATGGGATTTGTAGTCCAACAGCATCTGAGGGGCATCACATCAGGAGAGATGGAAGAAGGAAGGGTTCATGATGAGTGTGTCAGATGAGTGTGCCATTCCACAGCAGAAGTAACAGAAAAACAACAGCTTTCTAGGACCAGTTTGAGCTATTGCAATTGAAATGAACTTTGTGTCAGAATACAAATCTGATTGTGCCTTTCTAAGCAAATGCCAGGGATGAAAACAAACAAACAAACAAACAAACAAACAAACAAACAAACAAATAAACCACCCTAGCCATTTTGCATATTAAGAGGGAAATAGCTTGATAATTATTTTCATTCCCCTGCACCCCAAGTTAAAAAAACACCTATCCAATCTATCCAAATACAGAGAGGTAATTGTGGCAATATGCAACTGCATGTCAAGGTAAACACCAAGGACACTGGGAAGTCCTCTTGCTGCAGCTCCTATTCCTGCAGAAGGAGTTTGAACATGAGATCTTCCCTGTGGCTCGTGCCCTTGGGTAGGATTACCTCACAGAGCTTAATTAGAGCCAACAGAGCACAGATAAATGCAGATGTAGTGAGAGGAAATCCCTCACGGTGAGACCTTTTGAATAATCTCCTGAGCAAGTAGATGGAAGTTACATTACCTGAGGCCTTGAGACTAGAGAAAGTATTTGACGAGGAGGCCAGAGGGATTAGGAAATCTTCTCCTGGCATTTTAGTTTTGAACTTTTCTTAGGCAGGAGATGAAATCAATCTCATGTAACACCTGAGCTGCATAACCATAGCAAGCATTAGGCCTAGGTGTGTGATGTGGGATGAGTCATTGTGGAAGGTTGAGACAAGGTGAGATGACATGATGAACTGCTTTGATTTAATGTCATCCACTGCAATCCGATTCTTTATTATGAGCCCTCCCCATGCCTGTTTCTCAAGTGTAAGGAATAACTTTGTATTAGCAGGACTATTAACAGCTGCAAGGCAATTCTAAACAATCTTATTAATTCATTAAATCCCATGTAATTCAGTGGGACTGACCTTTGAGTAAACATGTTTAGGACTGAGCTCTAAGCCCACACTTGGATACACTTAACAGCACAGTCCTATGAGGTACTTTCCTGCCACAGGTTTACTGCCTTATCTGTTATTTGTGAAATCTAAATCCTAGGGATCTTCCAGTACTGAAGGAGGATGGATGAATATTGGTTCCAATGATATTGTGAAAGGGAAGAGGTTATATGGCACTTTATTTTGCAATATAGGTGTGTCACTGATTTGAAGCTGAAAGGATGTAGATGATGGGCCACATGCAAGTAACATCTGAATCAGGGGAGACAGTGAAAACTTTGGATAGGTGTCTGGATGCTGGGTGGTGGTGGACGAGGGCCAATAAACTGTGTTTGAATCCTGGGAAGATGTAGGATCTTTGGGTGGGTTCCTCCCATGTTCAGGGGATTGACAATTTACCTGTTCTTGATGGGGATGCATTCCCTCTGAAGGAACAAGTGCCCACTTTGGGGGTACTCCTGGATACATCATTGTCACTAGAGGCCCCAGGGTCCTCTGTGGCTAAGAATGTCTATTAATGATTTTACTGTCTGGTTTTGTGTTTGTATAGTGTGGACCATTGTGATATATTTTCACGATGTAGTGGTATATAAATATTTTCATAAATAAACGAATAGTAGCCCTAGTGGGAGCCAGTGTAACGATTCCGGCTGGCACAATGGGGCTTTCCTGCATGCTCCCCCAAAAACCCTTGCCTTTGGGGAGAGGGTCAGGAGAACCTCCATAGCAGTGTGGAGGGGAAGGACAGAAAGATCATTCCATCAGGCAAGCAGAAACAGTTGTGCTGATGGAGCGATCTCCTTAGCGTTACGCTGAATTCCACCCACCATTTCTTGTTATGTTCAAGCAACACGGTTAGAAGCAGACTATAAAATAGCTTCATTGTGAATCCATGGTGCAGGGGGTGGGCAGCAGAAATGGCAGGTCTCCTGCACCTCTGATAGTTCTATAGAAGCAGGGGTTTCAGCAGGTGTGGGTTGCATGACAAGCTACACCTGTTGTGGTTCCTGCTTCTGCACAGCTGTTGAATGTGTAAGAGCCCTGTCCTCTTTTTTTTGCAGCTGCCCCCCTGTGTGGATCATACAGCACATCTGGTAAAGTGGATCAGGGAACCTGTAGCCCTTCCCCACAATGTTGTTGAAACTTCAGCTCCCATTAACCTCAACTAGTAGGCCAATGGTTAGGACCCCCCATTCCTTGAAAGCAATGAGACTAAGAAGTCCTAAGTGTCATGTAAACTAGCTTGAATAATTTGCAGAATGCAGCTAGAGTTGGATTATTATTACAGTGATACCTCGGGTTACATACGCTTCAGGTTACAGACTCTGCTAACCCAGAAATATTACCTCAGGTTAAGAACTTTGCTTCAGGATTAGAACGGAACTCGTGTTCTGGCGGTTCAGCGGGAGGCCCCATTAAGCTAAAGTGGTGCTTCAGGTTAAGAACAGTTTCAGGTTAAGAACAGACCTCCAGAACTAATTAAGTTCTTAACCCGAGGTACCACTGTATTATTATACATTTATATGCCACCTTCATCTTCCAAGGATCTCAAGGTGGTGTACCTGGTTCTCCTCCTCCCAATTTCATCCTCACAACAACCCTGTGAGGTAGGTTAGGCTGAGAGATGATGACTGGCCCAAGGTCACCCAGTGAGCTTCATGACTGAGCGGAAATTCAAACCCTGATCTCCGAGGTCCTAGTCCAGCACTCTAGCCATTATGTCACACTGGTTTTGGATTAAGTGGTATGAGGATTGTGACCCAAGGGTGCAGTCAGCATATACACAAGCACTGGGGGAAGCTACTCTGAACTCTGTTGCTGTACCTCTATGCATGCTTATCCCACTGAACTCAGTGAGGCTTGATATGAGTAAGCAGTATGTACAGGATTGGACTATATAGTCTTAATAGCAGTGAGATTATTCAGAGAAAAAAGAGGCTTAAGTTTCTACATTGCGACTAACAAATTCATTATGCTTAGAATGTTTTGTCTTGTAAAGGCATGGACACTCCAGTGCCTAATATATTGTGCTTGTTTGTCTTCTGTAACAAAAGGCATAGACTGCAGGGTTTTATTACTTGTTTTTTTCTAAGACATTGTGCTTAAGATCACCAGCCGATTTGCACGTGTGCATTTAATAGCAATGTTTTATGCAGAAACCAGCAGGTAAATGTTAGGCCTCTGCTAAGGTGCTGAGACTAAGTACAATATCTCAGGGACAGGGGTTAGGATAACGCCCACTGGTCCTGCCCTCCAACTATTATTATATGTTGATATCTCTTTGGGCACACAGGCCTGCAGGAACAAATCTGTGGAGAGAGGCAAAATATGCTCACATTGAGCACACAGAGTAGTCCATGCATGTAGTTTGTGTTTGGCTAATAAATGTAATTCTGGTTGTCACACCACATGCTGTTTTCAGGCCGACAGAGTCGATGTCACCTGCTAATAGCTATGAATCAAAAAGTAATTTTAGAGGGGCCAGTTCGAAAGCTGGCAACTCTACACACCTCTAGGACAGCACTCTGTGGGACACAACATAATCTGGGTTATATGGGTCTATATTAGATTATTCGGCCCAACAGGGCAAAGAACCTGCCCCCGTTCCTTTAATAGTTGTGCAGAAGTGTGAATTGCAGCAGATTCAGCTTCCCTCATATGTACATGACAAACTTGTACTTGCCAAAATTTTCTGCTTCTGCACAGCTGTCTCTTTTGCATTCTGTCACTCTGGTTTTCTTTTTGTTTTTAACAAAGAAGCTGGTCTTCTAACATACATCCTGCTAAATTGGGATATTCTCTGGTGTATCCATATGCAGACTACATACCTTGATGAAGTAGTCTGGCAGCTATAAAAGTTCAAGTTAGTCTCTAAGGTGCCACAACATTTCCCCTTCAATCTGGCAACTCTCTGTAGACACAGGATCGGCAGCACATAGTCCTCAGAGCTGCTGGTGGCTTTCTTTTCATTGAATATAGACAGAATGCACAACGCTAATCAAAGGTTGTAACTTCTCTACATGGAAAACAGATGTAGTCTGAAGGAGCCTTTTCCCAAATCCAATAGGTTTAAAATAAAGCATGTTGCTCATAAGAGCATTACTAGTGTAGAGTTGTAAGTATAAATTCCATGCATTTTTAAGTTGAGCATGTGGGCAGGGGACCAAATCCAGTGAAATCCCTTCCTTTCTTTCAAATAATGATGGAAACTTTTAATATTTGTGATCTGTTTACTGGATGCACCCTGGGTGCAGGCTACTGATGTATGTGAGAATCTCTGAAGTAGGACCAAATTCTGAAGCATTCAGGCTGCAGCCATGGGCAGAGTTGCATGAGGATGCACACGTTAAACACAGCAAGACTTAACTCCTGAGAAAATGTGTATAGGAGTGTGCTGAGTGGCTTCAATCCTATGCACAGGCACATAATAGCAAGCCCCATTTAGCACATTGGACTATACTTCTGAATATACATATTCAAGACTTGATTACCAGTCTATGTACATGGTCACAACTGAATTGGCATGGCATTCATAACTGTGAGGGTATGCAATTGCTTTTAAATGTTGTTGGATGCTCCAAATGTTTTTAAGTTTTAAGTTGTTTTTATTTGTTTTTTAGACTGAATTGTTGTGTACAAACATTTTTCTGTTTCCTTCCCTGGGCTTCTTTATAAGTAAATTAAATATTTCATTGGCATTTTGTTAGCAATCAAATAATGTGCATTGGCCTTTTTAGGAATATGGAATATATTAGCATCCCCCCCCCCCCACCGCCATTTGGTTTTCATTATAGCATTCACTTTGGTGCACTGGAATTCCTAACCCTCTTCTTTTTCTCTTTCTCTTTCCCTCATCATAGGAAGTCAACATCTGCCAGCATGGAGATGCTGCCACCACCAAGCATGAACTTGTGCTTTGTGTCGGAGCAGCTCCAGCCGCCCTCTATGAAGTTTTCTGAATGGAAATTCAAGCTGTTCAAAGTGAGATCACTCAGCAAACCGCTTCTGGAAGATGGTCACCTGGCTCACAGTGATAAAGGAAAAGAGGCAGCCTCTCTGGACAATGTCACCAAGGAACAGGCTGATGTGATTACTTCAGTGTCACAAGAACCTTCTGAAACAGTCACGGAAGTCAACAGCACTGTGCAGCCAAGAGATAAAAATGCCTTTCCGGTGAACCAAAGGGAGATTGAAACTCACCAAACCAAACTGCAGCACCTCTGTCGCATCTGTGGAGGCTCATTTAAGACTGACCCTTACAAGCGAAGCCACCCAGTTCATGGGCCAGTGGATGATGAGATGCAAGCCCTTCTAAGAAAGAAGGAGAAAAGGGCCACATCCTGGCCATATCTCCTTGGTAAGGTTTTCAAGATAGACGTGAGAGGTGACATTGACACAATCCATCCTACTAATTTTTGCCATAACTGCTGGAATGTTGCTCAAAGGAAATTCAGCAATTCTCCATGTGAAGAGTATTTCCCAAGGAATGGCACCATGGAATGGCATCCCCATTCCCCAAGTTGCAAGGTGTGTGGCACTGCCTTCCATGGGGTCAAAAGAAAGAAGCAAGCCCTGAATCCACAGATGAGCAAAAAGCTCAGGATCGCAGCTGGGCGTGCTAGAAAAATAAGGAGCGTAAGGAATACGAAACGAGTGAACCACAAGGCTTTAATGAAAAAGATTGCCAACTGCAACAAGATACACCTCAGTACCAAGATCCTTGCTGTAGATTATCCTGTGGACTTTGTAAAATCGATCTCTTGCCAGATCTGTGAGCATATCTTGGCTGATCCAGTAGAAACGACATGTCGGCACTTATTCTGCAGAGTCTGCATCCTTAAATGCCTCAAAGTGATGGGAAGTTATTGCCCAGCCTGTCGCTATCCTTGCTTTCCGACAGATCTGGTGAGTCCTGTTAAATCCTTCTTGAGTATCCTCAACAGTTTGGCTGTGAGATGTCCAGTGAAAGGGTGTCATGAGGAGGTCCTCCTGGGAAAATACTGCCACCATCTTTCCATCCACAAAGAGGTAGAAGACAAAGAGGGCTATGTGTATGTAAACAAAGGTGGCCGGCCAAGACAACACTTACTTTCATTGACCCGGAGGGCACAAAAGCACCGCCTAAGAGAACTCAAGCTTCAAGTGAAAGCTTTTGCTGAGAAAGAAGAAGGGGGCGATGTAAAGTCTGTGTGTCTAACTTTGTTCCTACTGGCTCTGAGAGCGAGAAATGAACATAGACAAGCTGATGAGTTGGAAGCTATGATGCAAGGAAAGGGATCAGGCCTTCACCCAGCTGTTTGCTTGGCAATTCGGGTCAACACTTTTCTCAGCTGTAGCCAATACCATAAAATGTACAGAACTGTAAAAGCAATAACAGGAAGGCAGATATTTCAGCCATTGCATGCCCTCCGAACTGCTGAAAAGTCTCTCCTCCCAGGTTACCATCCATTTGAGTGGAAGCCACCCTTGAAAAATGTCTCCAGCAACACAGAAGTAGGCATTATTGATGGGCTGTCAGGCATACAGCGTTTGGTTGATGACTACCCAGTGGACACAATTGCCAAGAGATTTCGATATGATGCAGCTTTGGTTTCTGCCCTGATGGATATGGAAGAAGACATCATGGAAGGGCTGAAAACTAAGGACTTGGATGACTATTTGAAAGGCCCTTTCACCGTGGTGATTAAAGAGTCCTGTGATGGAATGGGAGATGTCAGTGAAAAGCATGGCTGTGGCCCACCGGTCCCCGAGAAAGCAGTTCGGTTCTCTTTCACACTCATGAGCATCACAGTAGCTCATGACAAGGGAAGCTCCAATATCTTTGAAGAAAGCAAGCCCAATTCTGAACTGTGTTGCAAACCTTTGTGCCTCATGCTGGCTGACGAATCAGATCATGAGACACTCACAGCCATACTGAGCCCTCTTGTGGCAGAAAGAGAGGCCATGAAAAACAGTGTATTGATACTTGATATGGCTGGGATCCCCAGAATGTTCAAATTTGTCTTTCGGGGCACTGGGTATGATGAAAAGCTTGTCCGTGAAGTAGAGGGCCTTGAAGCCTCTGGCTCGACTTACATTTGCACACTTTGTGATACAACACGCCAGGAAGCATCTCAGAACTTGATCCTCCATTCCATAACTAGAAGTCATACTGAAAACCTAGAGCGCTATGAGGTGTGGAGGTCAAACCCTTTCCACGAGACTGTTGAAGAACTACGTGACAGAGTGAAGGGCGTTTCTGCCAAGCCTTTTATTGAGACTGTTCCTTCGATAGATGCATTGCACTGTGACATTGGCAACGCAGCCGAGTTTTACAAAATATTCCAGTTTGAGATTGGCGAAGTATACAAAAACCCTGACGCATCCAAAGAAGAGAGAAAGAGGTGGCAATCAACTCTTGATAAGCTCCTTAGAAAGAAAATGAACTTAAAGCCCATGACAAGGATGAATGGAAATTTTGCAAGAAAGCTCATGACCAAAGAGACTGTGGAAGCAGTTTGTGAATTAATAAAGTGTGATGAGAGACAGGAAGCCCTTAGAGAACTCATGGACCTTTACCTTAAGATGAAGCCAGTATGGCGGTCCTCATGTCCCACCAAGGAATGCCCAGAACTTGTTTGCCAGTACAGCTTCCATTCTCAACGTTTCGCAGAGTTGCTGTCCACAAAATTCAGTTACAGATATGAGGGAAGGATCACAAATTACTTTCATAAAACGCTTGCTCATGTTCCTGAAATTATCGAAAGAGATGGCTCCATTGGTGCTTGGGCAAGCGAGGGCAATGAATCTGGAAACAAGTTATTCAGGCGCTTTCGAAAAATGAACGCCAGGCAGTCAAAATGCTATGAAATGGAGGATGTCTTGAAGCACCATTGGCTGTACACCTCAAAACATTTGCAGAAGTTCATGAATGCTCATAATATGTTGAAAAGCCAGGGGTTCACATTAAATCCAGAGCAGAGTATGGGAGATTTCATGACACTGGAAGACTCATTAGAAATTACTGATTCCATGGAATTCTAAGCAGAGGGTAAAATTGCATTGGTCTTGGAGCTGAACTGCCTTTAGTGCAGGCAGACTTGGAAATAACATTGCTGTTTACAATGAGTGGTAGAGAGTCCTGCCTTTGATGGCATTTTATGGTGGGCTGTCCTGGGTAACATATTCCAGAATATGATAAGGCGTGTTAGTATACTGGTGTGAATTACTGACCAGTTTGTAAGAGGAAAGTTGAAAGGTTTTAGGAATCTTATTCTGATTTCTTTCTATCATGTAGTAACTTTTGCCAAAGTTTTGGAAGTTTAGAAAAGTTTGTGGAGACATCAAATGAAGATTATAATGCAGAGAGATAATAGAATGCTTGTTTTCATAGCTATAGTTTATCCTCCCTGGGAACCCATTTTATAGCTATATTTTATCCACCATGGGAATCCATCTTAAGGGTAGAATACACATTCATTTAATAGATAAAATATAAATCATCACATTTCAATTTCCTTGACTCTCCAAGCAAAGACCAATGAACTGGAGCAGGATGGAAAAACTTGAATTGTGATGATGTCACAGCATGCACACAGACTTACGTGAGATCATGGGAAGAGGGCAAGAAGGAGACAATGGGTTGCAGGTTGTTGGTAGGCACGCCCATCTTTCTGTTCTTAACACCACTCACTAAATAAACGACCATCTTCTATAGGTTTGCAAGAAGTCCCAGTGAATTTATTGTTAATGGTTTCAGCATGCTTCAATGTAAGCTTTTGTTTTAAATACCTTATTGGATTGAGATTAGTTTACTTTACACATCTGCAATGCTGCTCATCTATTAGCATCAGTACAGTATTTATAAAATTGTTTGCACACTGGGATAATGCCTATTCAGGCTGTTCAGATAACTACAGCATATGCTTTTTATGACAGTCTCTTTTATATTTTGTGACAAGTAATTTTATTGATACAATAGCAGTGATTTTATCTTTTACTGTTTTCTAAACTAATCTTATGTTTCTTTTAAAAATGTTTGCTTAAGCGTTACGGAGTTTTTTTAAAAAAAACCCTGAAATGTTTTCCTTTGTATTTTTACTTGACATATTTTAGATTTTTAACAGATTGCAAATTGTTTTTGGTAATAAGCAAATGTTACTCTTATATATGTAATTTCTCTTGCAGTATGTATTTGTTTGAAAATATGCATCTTTCTATGTTTTGGGTACAGTTTTGGAGCTGAGAGCTATATTGCAAAATTGGAGAGGTGCAAACTTCAAAAAAACAACTGCATTTGGGTCCAGCAGTAGTCTGGAAGGTGAGGTTCGAGAGTTTTGCAAAAAATAAAATTCCCCAAGCATCCCATTGCTGAGACTCTCACAATGCACTAAGAGTCTACTTTCAGGACCATCTGTAGATGGCTCTTAATAAATTTGATTGATTATAAATAAACTCAATTGATGCTTAAAGGGATCTCACTGCCCACTGTGAAAATTTTATTTACAGACAGGTCCAGAAGGCTCAGTAAAATCCGCACCTTTCCTTTGGCACAACTCTGAAGTTCTGAACTATTCATGCTGCTGCTTGTTTGCTTCCTACTTTATCTGGAACCTGACATTGCAGAGTTTGTAATCTGCATGCCAAATCTGCTTCAATATATTTCTGTCATCTTTTGCAATGCGTTGGCAGTACCTGGTACATGTAAACTTCAGCAGGAGGGGGCTTGGGGGCTTTTTTGTTTTGTTTTTGCCTACATGCCACGTGGCAAAAAAGCTACCCCATATTCTCTCACACATTCTCTCTCCTACACATACACACATAGGGGCAGGCACACAGCTGATCCATGCAGCTCCAAAGAGCAGAGGGACTATTACCTTCTTTGGGCTCATCAGATGACCAGGGACTTGTAGGAGGCAAATTAGGGTGCTGGGCTCTGCCCACCTCATACTTAATATTTTCTCTACTGATTCTAAAAAGTCTGAGTTAGGATTTCTTCTTTTGAACAAAGCTGTACATGACTCAACTCAACCTATATATGCCTTAGAGATATTCAAGTATTCTGAATTTAGCTCCTTTGGCTGGGCTTAACCATCTAGGGGTCCTTTACTCTTAAAAACATGCACACACACAAAAAAATTCTATCCTTATTTTACCCTGCTTTTTGGTATGATTCCTTAGTCGTGTGGATTGTTGCAAAGAGTCTCATTTGAGACTGGAAGTTACACTATTAAATCCCCCAGACACTTAGGGGAGGGGGTTGACATCTGATTTCCTCGGTGCACGCAAGCTATCAGGGAAAGTTGAGGCTGGTTTTGTTTTGTTGTCTTTCTCCTGTACAAACTTGAAATTAGTCTTGTGTTCTCTTTGTCTCTGTTGCTGCATTATTTAAATAAAGGTGTCTGTTTGGTTGAGAGGCTTTGAACTCATTTAGACAAAAGGAAGTCTCCAGCAACTGATTCCTTTAGTGAAGTGTAGAGAGAAAAACAATAGGACAAACTGCACAGCCTTGCATCTGAATGAGAGTGATTTTTGTTATTTGCCAAGAGATGCGCAGTGTTGGCCCACGGCTAGGCAAATGGTTTATTGTGAAGCTTTTGGGGGCTTTGAAGCAGCTTTAAATAAGTGGAAGCACTTACATTCTTTCTCTTCTTCAAAATTACATTTCCTTTCTACTCTAAATTGATATAAATACCTCAGATGCTCATTCTGTTGGTTGGGAAGCTGTCCGTCCCCCCCCCCCCTTTTAAATCGCTCTTGCTAAATTGTATTGAAACTCAGCTCTTGGCAATTATTTTCTGTAGTTTTGTTGTCGAAAGGCTTGTGCAAGGTGTTTTAACAGGCAGTCTGAACCCCAACCAAGAAACTTGGAGTTCAGCTAACAATTAATTCATTGTGTTAATTTAGCTGTCTGGATCCTACCAATGCCACTTTGATTTAACTGGGGTTTGGTTCAGGAGGCCAGTGGCTGGGACCTGACATGCTGGGCAGTTTACCAACAGACATTGCTTTCTCTTGTTTCACCATATTCTATGCTTACCTTATTGCTTCAGACGAAAAAGATTTGTGCTTGATTTTGAGGTAGCCAGTTACAAATCCTCTAAACTCAGGACTCGGCCATGTGTCCTAAACTGTGTCATTAATGATCATTCCAAAATTAAAGCAATTTAATTGTCATTTTCTAAGGATTTAGAGAGCATACTGCAATTCTGCAGTCAAACACTGGCTGTAAAATCCAAAACTCTAGAAACAGGGAACCACTTTCTGTTTACTTCAGTAAACATGCCAAAGGGGGATGGATGTCCTTGTAATCATATGCCCTGCAACTTTAAGGTATTTCTTTATCGGAGCACTATTTTATTTTTTTAAGAAACCATTACATGGGCGTAGCTAAGGCAGAGGGCATGGAGGGGCAGCTGCCAATCCCCAAATCAATAAAAATCAACAAAAATACATAGCAAACAGAGGTCCTGCCCCCGCCCAACAAAAATCCTGGCTACACACGTGATCCATTAGCTTATTCTGTGATTCTCATTGTCTCAGCTTTTAAAAGCAATGACTTGTATCCTAATTTTGGAGTTATAAGAGTTAAGAAACATCTTGAGATGATAACATCATGAGACTTAGCAGAAACTCTTTGCTTTGCAGTGGAACCAGAGAGCTGAGGAGGCCACCAGTGTCATATTTTCCAATAAAATGCTTTCAAAGGTTATATCAAGCAATATTATTTCTTGTTCTGTTCATTTTATGTTATTGTTAAAATTGTTCTTAAAAATAAAGTCTTTGAGAAATATTTAACGTGTCCCTTTCTTATGGTTTACTGCGAAATTGTATTTGAGATGCTCTGCCCTGGTTCTCGAAGGCAGAATGCTGTTGAATAAATGTGCCATTGGCCTGATCCAGCAGACACTTCTTATTTTCTTATTGGGAGAGGGGGCAAAAAGGAGAGTTTCAGCCAATGCTGCACAAGCAGAGTTCCACTCACACAGCTGGACTTCCACTTCATTTCCTCCTTCCCAAAATCTACTCAGTGTGTCTGTCTGTCTCTGAACCATTGGAACACTTGTTGGGGTACATAGGAGACTGAGAGGAGATATGGGGGAAGTTCTGTTGCACAAGCATAAGTTGGCTGTGTGAGCAGAACAAGAAACCCATCACCCCCAGTTCTCTCATAGTCCTCCTGACACTGTAATAATAATAATAATAATAATAATAATAATAATTATTATTATTATTATTATTATTATTATTTATTATTTGTACCCCGCCCATCTGGCTGGGTCTCCCCAGCCACTCTGGGCGGCTTCCAACAAAGATAAAAGATACACTAAAATGTCACATATTAAAAACTTCCTTGAACAGGGCTGCCTTCAGATGTCTTCTGAATGTCAAGTAGATGTTTATCGCTTTGACATCTGATGGGAGGGCGTTCCACAGGGCGGGCGCCACTACCGAGAAGGCCTTCTGCCTGGTTCCCTGTAACTTGGCCTCTCGCAGTGAGGGAACAGCCAGAAGGCCCTCGGAGCTGGACCTCAGTGCCTGGGCGGAACGATGGGGGAGGAGACGCTCCTTCAGATATACTGGACCGAGGCCGTTTAGGGCTTTAAAGGTCAGCACCAACACTTTGAATTGTGCTCGGAAACATACTGGGAGCCAATGTAGGTCTTTCAGGGTATGGGAGATAAGGAATACAGTCAAACCTTGGCTCCCGAACGGCTCCATTTTTGAATGCTACAGCTCCCGAACACTGAAAACCCGGAAGTAAATGCTCTGGATTTTGAATGTTTTCAGAAGTTGAACATCCGATGCAGCTTCCACTTGAGTGCCGGAAGCTCTTGCAACCAATCGGAAGCCATGCCTTGATTGCTGAACTTTTAAGCTGTTGTAAACATAAATTGCCCTTTTCCCTTATGGGATATCCAAGAGCCAATATAGAGTCCTTATGTAGGTTCCCTATTGGTAGGAGAAAATAACAGAGGCCAACCAGAGAATATTGAGAAGCAAAGCAGCTAGTAAGCTTGATCTTTATTGATCTGTTGCAACAGGGTGCTCCCCTCACCTGCAGGAAAGGAGGAGGAACCCAGAACAATGGCACACAAGGCCTTATATAGACTTTTGAAATTGCCACCCTGTAGATCAAGACCACCTCCAGAAACAGCATACATATATCACAGAAGGGGTGTAGCCCAAGACCATCCTCCAGATACATCACACCTACATCACATAAAAGGCGGTCTAAAACAGAAATTTGAATATTGTTTTTCTCCTGTCATTGTTTATCTCCTGTCTGGCAGGTTTCTTGATTGGATTGCCTTGGAAGCCTGGCCAGTCCTTTGTAATGATAAATACTTAGTTCCTGGGCCAGGTCACAGGCTCACACTCTATTCATATCTTAAATGTGCCCTTAAGACAGGATTTGTGAGGAAAGAGACAATGGGGAGGTTTCCCACTTTGACCTTGCAGAGAAAACATTTGCTCAGTTTAGGAATCAAAATTGTTCCAGGTTGGTCTTCCTGTGCTGATCTATGTACATGCTTGGCTGGTACACTTATGAACATTACCATATATCTAAGACCTCAAAATTCCTATCACAAAGCTGAACAGGTTTCCAGAACGGATTACGTTAGACAACATTAACAGAATGGAAAGGAAGCAATGGCACTAAGAGCACCTGCTTCAGAGCAATAACATCCATCCTGGTCCCACATGAACCCCCACACAATTCAAACCACAGCAAGCCACAGTCAAAGAGGTGCTGCCCAATTACATAATTCTCAGAGTAGGTCCATTGAACTCAGTGGACAAAGTTAGGCCTGCTGATTACAACTGTTGGGTCTATTCTGATAGTTGGATATCACTCAGTGTTTTCAGTAGTGGGGAGGAAAATTGAATCTTAATTTGTTGATCTGAAATTGGCCTGGTTTGGCTTGAAGTGTTTTGGAGGCAACCAACTTTGTGACAGGTTCGAATCAGAACCTTTCTTAGGAAAACTGAAGCTTTGTCTTTAATATTCTAAGATTATTATTATTTTTTTAAAAAAGGTTGTGACTCCTTTTCCTTGCTTCTATGCTGTGTGCCTTTAAAATTGTAGTATTGTTGTGCATCAAAAAGAATAGTACCATTTTGTTCTCTCAACAATCCTGTGAGGTACATGAAATGGAGAAATAACAAGTGAGCTTCATACCTGAGTGGGGAGATAAGCAAAGGCATCCCTCCTAAATTCTAACACTCTATCAGCTCTAGCAAACTAACTCTTTTGCCATTCCTGTAGAAAGCTGCATGCACTCTATTATTTAGTCATTCATTCATTAACTAACTATTTATCCAGCCCTTCCTCCAAAAAGAGCCCAGGGCCAAGTGCTAAAACCATTCAATTTTTAAAAAATTAAAAATGTATATGAAATATCTGAAAACATTAAAAACACATAAAAAAGAAACTACTTGCAAGTTCCATGTAAACTCCTACATGGAAGTGAGTTCCCTGAGGGAGTTTTGGATCAGCTCAGGCAGCCTTGAGTAATCAGCAGTGCTTTTGATATCAAGCCATGCACATGTATCAGTGACTACAATCCTAAACACATTAAGCAGCAAGTAAGCCCCCACTGAGGGGGGACGTGGGTGGCGCTGAGGTTTTACCCACAGGACTTGCCGATCGCATGGTCGGCGGTTTGAATCCCCATGGCGGGGTGAGCTCCCATCTTTCAGTCCCAGCTCCTGCTTACCTAGCAGTTCGAAAGCACCCTTAAGTGCAAGTAGATAAATAGGTACCGTTTTATAGCGGGAAGGTAAACGGCGTTTCCGTGTGCTGCGCTGGTGCAGGCTCGCCAGAGCAGCTTCGTCACGCTGGCCACGTGACCCGGAAGTGTCTCCGGACAGCGCTGGCCCCCGGCCTCTTAAGTGAGATGGGCGCACAACCCTAGAGTCGGACACAACTGGCCCGTACTGGCAGGGGTACCTTTACCTTTACCTTTTAAGCCCCCACTGAAGGGGCGCAGGTGGCACTGTGGGTTAAACCACAGAACCTAGGACTTGTCGATCAGAAGGTCGGCGGTTCGAATCCCCGCGATGGGGTGAGCTCCTGTTGCTCGGTCCCTGCTACTGCCAACCTAGCAGTTTGAAAGCACGTCAAAGTGCAAGTAGATAAATAGGTACCACTCAGGCAGGAAGGTAAATGGTGTTTCCATGTGCTGCTCTGGTTCGTCAGAAGTGGCTTGGTCATGCTGGCCACATGACCCAGAAGCTGTACACCAGCTCCCTCAGCCAATAAAGCGAGATGAGCGCCACAACCCCAGAGTCGGCCACGAATGGACCTAATGGTCAGGGGTCCCTTTACCTTTACCTAAGCCCCCACTGAATGCGATGGGATTTCAGAGTAAACATGTATAGGATCTAAAGCATTCCTTTTTGGATGCTTAATAGCATGTTCAGCCCTATCCATGTTCGTGTCTGTTATCAAACCTGTTAAATCCTAAGCATGATGGTACTGGTTCTCAAGCACATTATTCTTTTTTAAATTTAATGCATTTATTGTTCTTGCCAAAAAAAATTATACAAATTCAATAAAAATGAAGTGCCAACTTCCAAAATACATGTCACCACAAGACATTGAATAATCTCCACATTTCTAATTTACAAAGATTGTAAGTAATCACAGCATTTCCTCATACAAAATTAAAGCAATTTTGCATTCTCGGAAATAAAGCATTCTATGCACAAATTTGTATGTATGGTTCCACTTAATTACAAATAAATCTAATGTGTGGCATCTTTCACTCAAACATATTATTCTGTGCTGAAAAAAATAAAAGGAAGATTTCTGCACCATTATGTTTTGTTTAATGCCATGTAAATTCACTGCTGATTGAATCAGGTTCACTGACTAGATAACTTTTTTGGATTTTCTGGTTAAGCTTTAAAACTCTTCTGCATAGTAATATATATGCATACAGAACAAGACCTTATGCAAATCACCTCTAGCTCTGGGCAGTGCTCTTTTGGGTAAGAAAGCAAGGTGCTGGTATTCATATATTGATAAAAATGCCATGGGTGCCAGCACAAAATGGCTGCCAAGAATCCAGCTGAAAACCAGAAGAGCCACCACCAGTCAATGGGACAATCCTATGCTAGATGGCAGATGGGCCAATGGTCTGACTCAGTGGAGATATTCTTATTTTATGCTGTACCTGGACCCAGGTCATCTGTACCTTTGCTCAGCTACTTGTGAGAAAAAGTCAAGATATGGTGATTCTAAATGTCACCACAGGCTTTTGTCCCCTGAATAAACTGGAGTTCTTCTCGTGAGTTTGTCTGTCCTCTCATTTTCTCCACGTGGTTTGGTTTTGAGTGTGTGTAGTTTTCACCCTCGGGAGAGTGTAGCCATTACCGTTTAAAGTGGTATCATAGTGCTTTAACTGTATAGTGTGAATGTGGCCAGAATCTCAGAAGAGATAGCATTATTGGTCATACCACACATTATATTAATACAATCATTACTTTGCTGAATTTAAGCAAAACCATTTTGATCCGGTAAAATGCATTTCTAATGATGCTATAAAATGGAGCAGCATTTGTCTTTACTTTTTATTTTATTTTAAAATCTTAGAACATAAAAAATACAGAAGCTATAATTACAACAATGGTATAGAGCTGATGTCAGGGGCTGGGCAGAGGAGGTCATAGCTCAGAGGCAGATGAGGGGAAAAGGTGGGAAATAATGGGAGAGGATGAGCAGGAAGAGCCAGAGCAGCAGCTGGCTGACAGGTTGTCACTAGAAAGCATTCCAGACCCACCATCTCCTGGAACCCAGAGAGCCTTAAAAGTAGGAGAGCAAAGAGCTCAAAGACAAAGGGCATTTAGCGGCATCCGTAGAGGAGATGATGATGATGACAAATGAGGAAGTGGGAGAGAAATGGGGTGGAGATTTACTCGGGACGATGCCACTATCCAAGAGTTGGGTAGTGGGCTGGGTTCTATAGTCTGAAATAAAACAAGGACTGTAAGAAACTTTTCCTTGTATTGATACTTTCCTGGGCAACCAGCTGGGAGTACCCTGACGGCTAAAAACAATCACAACCTTCACCCTTGGTAAAAGCCAAGAAAAACACTTAGCCCACCATCTCTAAAACATTTTATCCACAGAATAAGAAGCCAAGAAGCCAAGCCAAGAAGAATATTCGTCTCAAATATGGAACTATACAGGGAATTGTGGAGTCTTTTATAAGTCTCAAGTACTGTGATCATCATATTAAACCTAAATAAATCCAAATAATTACAAACAAAACAAAAAAAAAAAATGAAACCAAAGCATCACTATGAAATCTTAAAACTATTTTGATTTGTTACTGGTCACTGAACTGGGATCTCAGAGTTTTTCATATCAAAATGCCATTCATTACTGTTAGACTATTGAAATAGCTTCCGGATAAAGGACTTTTTTGCAGGAGTGAATATTGTCATGGGTTTTTTCCTGTGCAATGCTTTCATGGGTGGCTTTTCCACTGGAGGAGTCTCCTTGGGAGTCTGCAGTCCCCTGGCCAAACTGGTATGCTCAGGGCAGAAATACTTGGTGTTTACCTGTGAAAGGTGAATAAGCATGTCTTCAGATAAGTCCATGCACTGAGCGTGGACCCAGTGACCATCTCCATTTGAACAGAAGATCATTGCTGGCTTGTTGAGCTCTGTTGAGTACAAGGGCACCCAAGTGTTGATATCAATATCACAGCCTGGAGAGCAGGTGATCCAATAGCCTGTTTCTGACTCATCTTCTTCATCATCTTCATTATAGGTGTCAATGTCAAAGCTGAAAGTGAACTCCTCTGAATCTTCAAAAGGCGTAGACTCTCCTGCATCTTCTGTAGAACTCTGACTGCACACTTGTGCCATCTGTTCTGGGTCCTGATCACTTTCTTCTTTGCATCTCAACAAGTAAAAGTAGTTAGCATCTGAAATTAGCTGCCTTTTGTCTCCAGGTATACCAAACAGTATGGCTCCATTTCCCATATCACTCCCAAACCATATCTTGCAGTGTTTGATATCTGGGGTCCATTCTGGTGCCTCTCTTTCCACTATCTCTATCTTGTTATCTTCTAGGTTGATTGTATTACAAACCATTCTCTTCTGGTTATCAGAGTGGTAGCCCCCAACAATGACAAATTCCTGGTCTCCAGTCTGGGTCATGATGGCACTTGATACTGAGATCCCACCAGACAAAACACTACAGTTCACAGCTGGGCTTCCTAAGGGAAGGTCAACTTTGATTCTATAGAGATTTGGGGGTCTCGTATTACTTTCAATGGAATGGCCTCCTATGATATAGATGGTGTCATTTCTAGCAAGGGAGAGATGAAAGGAGAATCCCCCCATAAGCTCTTGGAAGGCATGTGAGGTGCAACATCCAAATTCAGGATCAACTAGAAATATGTATGGCATACAGTCAACCACACTGTTCCAGTTTTCAGTTGTCCTCTCTCCGAGGGCCTTGTATGATCTCCCCCCAACTATAACAATTATACTTTTACCTTGACTATGAACCACATTAATGGTATGGCCATATCTGGCTTCTGGGACCTCCCCAGCTAATTCTTTCTCAGTACACCTAAATGTGAATTTCTTGCTATTCTTGCTGATTAGGCTCATGATGTACAGCTTATCAGAAAGTTCATTGTTGGGTGTTTTCCCCCCATGGATGAAGTATGGACACTTCTCAGACTGGGCCATACTGCCTTTGGGAGTGCAGATGGCAGGGTACCGCAGAGGGGGAAGGTAGCAAGAATCCTTAGAGAAGTATGCCGGCTTCAGTTTCAGCTCTTCCTTTTTGAAATCAAGAAGGAAAACTCCAGTCGGACAGGACCTCTTTGGCCAGCCTTTCTGTCCAAACAAGAAAACACGGCCATCAAAGTTCAGCAGTGAAAATCCTGGCTGGATCAGTGAAGAATTGTTAATGGTCGATATCATCTGAAGAGGCATCTTCTCAGGCAAACAAGTCATGGTATTGTCAATATCTGGAAAAAAGAGAATGAGAAGGTGAGCTGCAGGGTGATTAAATAAGTTACTGCTTGGCTGTGCGACCTTGAACATATCAGGTCACTGCTCTTCACCCTGTGTCACTGCCTGTCAATGGAAGTAATTCTCTGGGATAAATGCTGTGAGAACCACAACATGAAAAAGAACGGTAGAAAAGGCAATCAAAAGGCTAAATAAGATGTGACATTTGTTTTATATCTTCTCCTGGAGGGAGCAAGGCCATATAGCTCAGCACTCATCTAGAGTGGTAAACTTTCAGAGGTCTGGCTGCAAGTGCACGTAAGCCCGTAAGGATGTCATTTCAAGCCAGCCCTTGCTCAGTGTTAACAACAGAGCAACAAGGAAAAAGAGGTTGGAAACAGGGACCACTTTCAGGATTAATTCATCAAGTGGTATCAGTCCTTCTGGAAAGCCTTTTGAGAAATGAAGAGTTTAGGTGGGCTACAAAGAATCAATATCAAGTCAAATGCCTTGGCTAACTTAGGGCACAGTCCACCTGGAAATATTCTTGCACCAACTCTGTTGAAAGACGCTAAGAAGGAATTCTCATGCTAGCCACACCTCTTTTTCATTTCAACACAATGTTCCCCTGAGGTTTTGGACCCAAAGGAAGATGGCATGTGATCTAGGCAGCAGCAAGAGCAGCACATGCATATCACAGGCTAGAAACCCCAAGCCTTCCCTCTCTGTTATCTAGCTGTCCAACACTACTATCTTAACTAGAGCTAGGGGAGGAAATTAGACTTTAAATGCAGTCTGGGGGACCTCTGACCTGCAGGCCAGATGCACCTCATGAGAGGTCCCTATTTGGGCTTCCAACTGGCTCCAATGAGATGCTGTTTTCAAGTCTAACAGTCTTGCAGGGGACATATTTGGGAGGAAAGTATAGCTGAGTGTGGACTAGTTGCTTCTCCTCATGTGCATCAGCAGTTAGGCTTGACAAAGGCCTCCCATTGGCTTTGCTAAATGTTCAGACCAGCTGCATTACACAGAAACAAAAACAGCACATGGCTAGCATACTTCAACAGCATTTTTCAGTTTAGAGATGTATGACCATAATAGAGGTGCCATAGTTTACAGTGGTACCTCGGGTTAAGTACTTAATTCATTCCGGAGGTCCGTTCTTAACCTGAAACTGTTCTTAACCTGAAGCACCACTTTAGCTAATGGGGCCTCCTGCTGCTGCCACGTCGCTGGAGTACGATTTCTGTTCTCATCCTGAAGCAAAGTCTTAACCCGAAGTACTATTTCTGGGCTAGCGGAGTCTGTAACCTGAAGCGTATGTAACCTGAAGCGTATGTAACCTGAGGTACCACTGTATTATGAAAGGCATCATGATCCTTGACAGCATGCTATCATTTGTCTGTTATCATTTATCTCTTGGGATGCTGACAAGAAGAAATTGTGATGTGGCAAATGGCATAGATTTGCCAGTTTCTTTATTGTTTGCTTAAAGGCTTCCCAGGTTTGCACTGGCCAAATACTTAAGTTTTTAATTCAAAAACTTGAGCCTAGGGCATCTATCTCCCATCTAGCTGAAAGAAAATTTGTTTCTGCATTTGCTTTGTGTGTTATCAAATCTTGAAATTTATATGAAAGGTTGCAAATATGCGCAGAGGGGGTGCATTTCTTCTTGTCTCACAGACCCTATGAAAATCAGAAATGTAGGTTACAATTGTATATACAATTACCTAGGAGTAAGCGGCATTACAGGGCCAGTGAAATTTGTTTTCACGTAATGATTCATGACTGGGAGGTTAATGCTTTCACACTGGGGGATTGGAATTGGTTGACTTTGCAGAATAAAATGGCATTGCCCTCTAGCATACACCACAAGTGTCACTCTTGGTGGATAGTCAATATAAACACTGTGAACATGATATGTGCATAACAAGCCATCATACTAGAAGTACAGAGGACACATCCACACTGCTCATTTAAAGCACATGACTTTCCACAAAGAATCCTGCAAACTGTAATTTGTTAAAGGCGCTAAGAATTATAGTTCCCAGGATTATTTGGGGGAAGCTGTGTGCTTTAAAAGTGCCTTCTTTGGCTCCCAGTACGTTTCCAAGCACAATTCAAAGTGTTGGTGCTGACCTTTAAAGCCCTATACCGCCTTGGCCCAGTATACCTGAAGGAACGTCTCCATCCCTATCGTTCAGCCTGAGGTCCTCCTCTGAGGGTCTTCTAGTTCCCTCACTCTGAAAAGTGAGGTTACAGGGTACCCACCCTATAAATGCCCTCCCATCAGATGTCAAGGAAATAAACAACAATCTGACTTTTATAAGACATCTGAAGGCAACCCTGTTTAGGGAAGTTTTTAATGTTTGATGTTTTATTATGTTTTTAGTATTCTGTTGGGAGCCACCCAGAATAACTGGGGTATAATAAATAAACAAGCAAGCAAACAAGCAAGCAAGCAATAAAATTGTTGTTGTTGCTGTTACTGGAGTACATTTTTAGAGTCCGTTCACATGTTAAAAGTCCCTTGAGGAAGTCACTTTAAATTGCACTACATGAAAGCAATCAACAATTCCTGGAGTTGTTTCACAATCAACTCTGGGAATTGTAGCTCTGTGAGGGGAAGGGGTGTGTGTCTCTTAATAACTCTCATCACCCTTAATGAACTATAGTGCCCAGGATTCATTGGGTATAGATATGACTATTAAAGTAGTATAACAGTGGTTTAAATGTAAGGTGAGGATGTGACCTGAGCGGTAAGCTGCTGATGTGCAGCTGTTCACTATAAACATCCAGAAACAAATAATTACATTGGTGTGGCGCTATGTGTTCGCAACAATGCAGTTAATTTTATTTATTTATCATGTATTCAGCACCGTCTATCAAGGGAGAGCTCCATATTTCTTTGCACCTGTGTGTGTACCGGTACATAAGTGTGTGTATGTTCATGCTAAGTATTGACAAGAACAAGAAAACATCTGGAGGGATGCAATAAGCCAAACATGGTGGCTTCCAGATGTTTTGCACTACAACTTTCATCAGCTGCAGGCAGCATGGCCAATGGTCAGAGGAAAAGGGAGCTGTAGCAGCAAACATCTAAAGAGCACCAGGTTGAGGGAGGCTGCACTACACATATAATGCTTGATAATTTTTATATTAAAAAAGAATCTCATAAATGACAATAGATTAAGGCTTCAATGCTATACCGAGTTACTTGGGAGTAAGCTCCTCAGCAGTCATATAAGAATGCACTCTTTATCTTTAGGAACACATCTTATTATTTATTTATTTAAAATAGTGACTATCCACTCTTTATCCAGACAGACACCAGGGTGGGGCACATAACATAACATAACACAACACAGCAGAACAACACAACACAACACAACACAACACAACACAACACAACACAACACAAAGATTGATGCAATGACCAGCAATACAGCGTATCAGATACAAATAAAAGGATGTTTAAAGAGACCAACAGAACAGGGAATGTATTGTTTTAGTTAAAAACAGCAAATGTAATGCCCTCCAGATGTCATTGGACTAACTCTTTTTGACTTAGCTAGCATGGCCAATGGTTATAGATGATAGCATCCCCATTGACTACTGCTGAATCAAAACATCCTATTTGTAATGTTTTTCTCTGTAAACATGGCAAATTGGAGACAGATACAGGGTGGGGAACCCGTGGCTCACATTAACATTAATGTGTTCGGTTCCCATCACCTCTGACCATTGACCATGCTCGCTGGGGTAACTCCCTTGAAGTCCAAAAATATATGGAAGGCCACAGGAAACCTGTTAATCACCCCTCAACATCAATTCCCAGTTTTAGTTCTTATGATAAGCCTCCTCCACAAATGTGTGTATATACTTGTGTCCCATGTATACCAGGTATTTGATAAGACTCAATAGATAAAGAGGAGAAACACATCACTTCTGAGTCTCTATTGGTCTGCCAGTGTTGTCATTTGACACTCAAGATTCTTTGCTATGAACCAGCAAAGACGGGATACTTGCAGACCTAATAAGTTGAGCGAGAGCCTGCAATGTGCATGTGAAAAAATAGAAAACCGCACGAGTAATGAAAAATGTGAAACCTTTACGGAGTGAGGTGGGTGCTGTACAAAATTGCTCCTTGCTTATCAAGAACAGGAAAGTAGGACAGAGAAGTGATTTACAATGAGCAGCCCTCCCACTCTCCTGCAAACAAACAATCACCTGCAAACAATGACCTTTCAATGTACTTAATTTGAAGCATGTACTAAAAGTTGTGTGTTTTTTCTTCAGCTTTAGGACCCTAGTTCTGTGGATATCTGCTCAGAAGTAAGTCCAGCTGAGTTCATTGGGAGTTACTCCCAGGTACATCTGTTTAAGACAATAGTCTGTTTAAGACAATAGTCTGTTAGAATATGACTAACATAACAGAAGGGTCTCTTAACTCTGTTTTAGCAGATTATTTGTGTCCTGCAGTGGTTTTACAGAGCTGGATGTATGTAGATGCCACATGCCACAGAATTTTCCTGCACTGAACCACTACATAGCTGGCATGCTTATGTGTATCATCTTCTGCTATGTGCAACCATGAATAAACAACATAGTCCTACTAATAATACAGATAATCAGAGTTACCTTTAAAAAGCCCCCACCCCATTTATTCAGTATTTGTTTTGTAAAGCTTGAAAGATCCACTGTAGGCAATTCAGTATCCAAACACTTTACAACCTGGTTTCTGTTCTACTCTAGTCTGCCTTGCCTATACTAGTGCAGAAATGTGAAGATATGATTTCTCAAGAAAGAAAAATTAAAGAAAGACAAATAAGCAAACCCCTTCGCATTGGGGTATATATGATAGCATTGGGACCTACCTGGGCGATGGAGACTTTTGCTTCCTACTGATACGTTTGTATCAAAATAGGGATTCAAATGTCAACACTTTTGGATGCTTCTTTGACTGCTTTGTGTCACAGAAAAGAAGCAGGCAGGGGAAACTGTTGGCTTAGCTTACAGATGTGCTTCTGTGTTCATTGATGTGACTAACTGACTGTGACCATTTTCCCCACTTCAGATGATACAAAAGGAAACCCAACACTAGCTTGCAGTTTTAACCCTTTCAGGCTCTACCAGCCCTGAATAATAACAGGAACTTTTTTTTTGTTTTAGGCTACAGTGTGTGTGCGTATATAGAAAAGTAGCTTTCCTTTAATGTCACCGTGGAGGCCCAATGATTTGAAAAATTGTACTGTCTTAGAGAAGGATTCCTATAATTCCTATTTTATGCTATATAAGTATATATGTAATTTGCATGCTGCCTTGCCTCAATCTCATATAACAGGTGGCAGGTGAGGGAAATAAGAAGGGATAGAAATTCTGACATCTCCATTAATTATTTTCTAAAGTGGTTAAGAAATGTTTGACCAGCCACCAAATTCTACCCATATCATGAAAGGTGAAATATAATTTTGCCTACTGTCTTTCCACAGCACTGTTTTATATATCCCCCAGACACGAGGGACCAGCTACATTATACTGCTAAAACAGAACTGATGCAGCTATGCAAAATATGGTTGTGTCCCATTTGACTACAGGCCATTGACAAGGACTACCATATTTTATAAAGAAGATTGCAGCTCAACACCATGAATAATCTTATCCAAGGGCTGTTTCACATATTGCACACAGGAAATTTGGTACCTTCATTAGAAAGTTGAAGCCAACCACAATACAGTAGTGATGTTTATACATACAACAGACACATTAGCAAACATGTGTCTGCTGCATCCACACTTTTCCACCCTTGATGTACACTTAAAGCACCTTAACTTTCACACCTAAAAAATAAAAAAAGTAATGCGTGAATTGTCCCTGAACTAGCTGTCCATTGCTGATAAGGAGGAACTGCCTGTACTCAAAAGACAGGATCCTCCTGTTTTGAAGCAAATGGTGCTCTTCAGTGCTAAGAGAGCAGCACAGCAACAAATATCCCTACATCAAATGCAAGAAGATTGCAATGCAGCATCCTATTTTGTTGCTTGTCAAAGATGCCACACTGACAGGGGGAGAGTTCACCTAGGTGTAAGCCTAATCATCTTCTTTCTCTTGGTAATTTGTCAAGCTGAAAAGCAACTTAAGAAGCCATTTGGAATTCAAAACGGCGGAATTAAATTGGATAGCGTAGCTGCGCAATCAAGAGCGATCTGTGCGGCTGATTGCAAGGTGGGTTTTAGTACCACAAACATGTACTACTACCACAATGCCCACAAAACACCTGCGCTGCTGCACCTGGCCACCTGTGCCCACTCCCCCCCCCGCCTTTAATGGGCTTTTATTTTGAAATAACATTAGACATAAAGATACAATATCACTAATCAAGTGGGGAAAGGAAACTCCTTGATTACAGTCCAAAGAACATAATGGGGAAGCTGGTGGGGCAATGAGAGTGAAAAAGTCTAGGGCTGTATTCTCAGACATGTCTACTCAGAAGTCCCAATGAATAACTGACTCTGAGTAGATCTTAGGAGGAAACAGGGGTGCCCTCTCATCCTCAGGATTGTGGGTGTCCGCTGCCGCACACAGATGTGTGATATCACACACACACATGCCTGCACATAGTGCATGTGACGTCACACAGCCAGTAGTCAGTGAGGAACCCTTTTCCGAGATGAGGGACTCGGAGGCAGAGAGAATCTGCCTCCATGCCTGAGCCCTGCTTCGGAAAAGGATTCCTCGTTGGCTGGCTGTGGAGGACAGAGCTGAACTGCTTCTCTCCGTATGGGCCTTTTCCATTGACTTTGTGGGTGCCCACCCTCCACAATTATATTATTGTGGGTGCCCAAGCACCAACAGCCCCCTGGAGTTGGCTCCTATGGGAGGAAAACAACACAATGCATAGGATTGCAGCTGAATGCTCCCCCCAACTTTTTGGGTAATGAGTGAAATGTCCCTGCTTCTTGATGTGATGTTGATGAATTTCATCTATTTGAATGAAACGTCAAATGAACCTGACTTTCTCTGGATTGCACAACAGGTTGGAAACCTTGATTACTCTTTATTATGGAAAGGGACTGGGCTGGTTGGACCACCATGCTTACAAGCCTATGTGGAACTACTTTGTGCAAACAGTGGCTTACGTATGGGAGGAATGTATGCATGGAACAACAATCCTCTGCCCCATGGGTGTGTAAACTGGTCCTTTGTTAAAAAAACACATAGATAACAATGGCACGTGTGCTTTCGCTACAGTGTGGTGCTGCTGCTTTAGCCTATAAATCCAAGTGCTTATTTTGCTCTTTGCAGGTTGAGGGGAAAAACAACATGGGATATAAGAATCACAGTGTAATGTTCAAGTTCACCGTGCCTAATGGGAAGCCTGTTGGCAGGGCCACACTACATTTTTCATTGTTTAATGGAATTAATAACTGTGTAATTGAAAGCATGCTAATCCTCAACTGACCTGCCTCCATGATTCAGCGGTGGCATTCCTCATTTGACTTAAACAGTGGGGAGGAAGATTCCCATTTGGGGAAGCATAAATTGATTCTGCACAATCTGCTGATGATCAGCAAAGCTTAATGAATGATAGCCTCAAGTAACCTCATTACAAGGAACTTGGATGGATGAGCAAGAAAAATGCATATTTTTCAAAGGAAAAGAAAGTGGTTTCTGCTTCAATGAATCATTTTCGGAAACTTTCTTTAGATCATCCAGTATGAGAAGCAGTCCAATCTTTGGCATTCTCTACACCTAAGAGAATCTTCAGGATAGGTTTTGTTATTAATGGTTGCTGGAATTATTTTTTTTAAGAATTTGATTAATGTGACTCTATGCAGAAACCAGTGGTGCAATCCAGAGAAAGTCAAGCTCATTTGACGTTTCATTGAAAATTTAAATATACAAAAAACAAAACCCCAATCCCTAGAGCAAGATCCAGAACTTCATAGCTGTGATCTTAAATGCACTTACCATAGTGTAAGTTCCCTTGGGAACAATGTGCACAGGCCTTGTGGATGTAGACAAGCCACAGAAATGGTCCTGATCTTTATCTCTGCAGTCCATGAAGTTAAGCAGAAAAAGAGGATTTGTTTGGGGTATTGGTTTTGGCCCAAAGTTTTGCTGTTTTGCTAGAAAAGCAGGGTACAAGCCTATTCTCCCTCTCCAACTGTTTATTCTAAAGCTCCATTAAACCGGCTCTGTACCCAGACCCATCCTGAATTGCTGGTTCCTACTTTTGGTCCAGAAGGCTCTGTCAGGGTACCATTTTATTTTATTTTTTTATTTTCAGGGTAGGCAACACAACAGGCCAGGGATAGGCAATGAGGTGTCCTGCATTCCTCCTCCGTCAGTTGGTGGCCTGGCTTAAATTGGCAGAGACCATGCAGTGGTTGTGATGCCCCAAGATACAAGCTTTCCCTCTAAACACAGGTCACCCATCATAAAAATGGGCATTTTTTGCTAACGAGAATCATAAATGTTGGCATCCAAGAAACAGTTCAAGATATCATTTTTCAACAGCACAGTGCTCTTTCACATTCTCTAATGGGAGGTGATGTAGAAGGGCAAGACGTGGCAATTATTGCTTTGATTATTTATTATTGCCTGGATGCACATATGTTGTTTCCTTTTAAAAATGAGACTCTTTCATAAAGGTCTTATAGTGTACTCCAGCCTACCATGCAACGAATGGTGCTTAGAGTAATGACTGCAATAACGGAACAGTAATGAAAAATAAAACAACGTTTCTTCCTCTTGAAAAACCACTAGAATTTGCATAAACCACTCCGATGGTCTGGTAAATGATTATCTGCACAGTCAGTCCCTAGAGAGATTTATATTAGCTATGTTTTTGCGAAAGCTAAAAAAGGAAATATATTTTAGTGTCTTTTAAAAAGAAAAGTTCAAAACAAAACAATGCTCTGCTTTTGCTATCAACATCACCACAGAGTAACAATAGCATTGCAGAAAATAGACCATTTTCTATTTTGGGGCTGCAAGCAAAGCTCTTCTTCCGTCTATTTTCAAAGCAAATTCAGCCACTGTGCTTCAGTAGATAGGTGACTAAATTAAGATCAGGGCAGCTTTCCTCAACTTTATGTCCTCCAGATGTTCTTCCATCAGCCGCAGACAGTGCGGGCATGCTGCATGTGGAATGGGGCTGATGGGAACTGCAGTCCAAAACATCTGGAGAGCATCAAGTTGAGGAAGGATAGACCAGGGGCACTCAGCGATCAGGCGCACAGGATGTCTGAGGGCCAATCTCCTAGCCTAATATACCTCAAACTAATCCAAATGGGAGAAGCTTTAGAAAAAAGGTAGGGTATGAGTCTAATAAACATATAAATAAATATTTCAGGAAGATAGCCATTTCCCATGTGTTTAATGGATTCCAATGGAATCAAGTTACAAGAAAGGAGATTCTGACTATCCACCAGGAATAACTTTCTGATGGTAAGAGCTGTTTGATGGTGGAAAAGACTCCCTTAGAAGCTGGTGGACTTTCCTTCCTTGGAGGTTCTTAAGTAGGGGTTTGGACTTTGTGACCATAGGAGTCCATTCCAACACTACAATTCTATGATTCAATGAAATCATTGATCCTTTATTGTTTCCACAGTTTAGGGAGTTCAGCATTATTTATCTGCACTGAGATCAGGAGCAGGGAATAGCAGGGATATGGACCCAAGTTTTTACTGGGTGAGATCTTACACTGGAACGTGGGAAGTTGCCTTATTTCAAGTCAGACCACTGGTCCATCTCATTCAGTCTACAGTCATTTTCAGCTGCTCTCTAGCATACCAAACATGGGGCATTCCTAGCCCTACCTGGAGATGCTGGAGATTCAAACTGTGACTATCCATGTACAAAGCAGATATTTGGCCACTGTGCTATGGTCATTCTTCCAAAGACAGTAAACTTGACTGGCTAGATAATTATTCATATCCATTATGATAGACTCTATTTTTATTAGCCTACAATAATGTCCATGTACATCTACAAATTGTGGCAATTGTTTGTCAAACAAAGTTTCGTGCTTTGTCCATCCAGGTACTAATGCCTCTTCTTGCGTTACCCAATTATCAAGCTATAGATTTCCATATTATACAACTCATTGTGGAAGGATTGTTTATTATATGGCAAAGTGTGATCTCAGACCAACATTGCACTGACAAAAAGCTGCATGTTGTCTGTGGGGAGGCAGCTAGAAGATTGTTTCACTAAACTGAGGATATTAGCCAATGAGTGAATAGAAGGATGCAAACAACACACAAAGATGCAGAAATATCTCAGCAGGTTTGTAATCATCCAGCTGATTAAGGTACAATAAGCAAAGTGATTGTGCTGGAGTAGTCACCCACGGAAGTATGCGGCATTGCAAATAACTGTCTTGTGGGCTGCTCTGAAACATAACAATCTGAGTTTTGAATATATTGGTGGCATTAAGGAGCACTCACACCCCAAGGCACATTTGATATGTCTTTGTTTATTGATCAGCAGTGGTGATCTTTTCATCATAAAAGTACCAGAGTTCAAGCATGCCTGGAAACCAAGATTTTTGGAAATACAGTGGTACCTCGGTTTAAGAACTTAATTCATTCTGCAGGTCTGTTCTTAACCTGAAACTGTTCTTAACCTGAAGCACCACTTAAGCTAATGGGGCTTCCTGCTGCCGCCACGCCGCCGAAGCCCGATTTCTGTTCTCATCCTGAAGCAAAGTTCTTAACCCGAGGTACTATTTCTGGGTTGGTGGAGTCTGTAACCTGAAGTGTTTGTAACCTGAAGCGTATATAACCCGAGGTACCACTGTACTCTATTACCCTAGAAATTCATATCTTGGAGATTCGTAGATACAATGCCATTAAGTGGTTGGAAGACACAGCTGTGGTGGCTTTTAACCCCAAAGCTAGACTACTGGTCACTGGAGTGGTGAATAATGCTGTCCCATCACTGGCCCTAAACTGACTCTACTGTTGACTTTGTGTTGAATTTAAGATTGCAGGGACATGTCTTCTTGTGCAACTCTGTACATGTCTACTCAAAAGTAATCCCCACTAAGTTCAGTGAGGAAAGTGTGAATTAGGTAGATTTGCCTTTAAATGCAAAGTGAATTGAATTTCCCCCATCCCTCCTTGACAGACACACACTCTACATTGTAGGTTTGCACTTATTAGTGCAAACTTATTATTATTAAAACATATTAGGTGTATTAGTGCAAACTTATTATTATTATTATTATATATAATAATATATAATATATATATATATATATATTATATATCATATAATAATATAATATATATATATATAATTATTATTATTAAAACATATTAGGTGTATATCTGAATAATAGGCATCCTTCTTAAGCCTCCTGAACCCTGCTAGATTGTGTGAATGTGTGAAGAGGCTCTCAGTGTCAAACAGGTCACCCACCTCTGATCTAAAGCAATATCATAAATCAGAATACCTTCACTTGTGAGCCAAGTTCTGGTCTGGATTTGAGCGCTGTAGTCAAGCCTATCTCATTGGCAAGTGCTAAATAGATAGGTACTTTACATCATTCTTTGGAAATGACCATGTCAGGTTCATATTGCCCAACTGCATTCTATTAAGAGTAATGACCTCATCTTATTGCAGAAGCAATGTGTTTTCCAATTACACCACGTGGCATGCTCCACTGAGTGGTGCTTAGCATCTCTCTTGTCCTTGTCCTTCAAGCAGAATGAAGCGTCCATCAGCCACAGGCACCGGAGCTAAGAAAGCTAGTGGGAAGGGAGGGAGGGAAGGGAATGGGTGGAGAGAGAAAGAGAGAGAGAGAGAGAGAGAGAGCGAGAGCGCACATCAACACTATCAGCTCTGCACCCATGGTGACATTTCCAGTGTCAGAAACAGGAAAAGGTAGCAATTTAGACTAGAATGACAAGTAAATAACTGGACCCTGTATAACGCCTGACCAAATCCCTTTCCAAACACACCAGTTAATGTAATGCAGGATGTAGCCCAGCTGATTTGCTTTTCTACAGTGATGTCCAAATACAAGTGTATGCATATATGTATAAATACCGTATTGGCCCGACTATAAGCCGCACCCTCAAATAAGGCGCACCTTTAAAATTCAAGGCTTATATATGGGTGCAGTCAGCCTCCTGGCACTACCACACTGAATGGGGGACCAGGGGCGGCCAAGCCAGTGCCAGCACTCAGCTCCAAATATAAGCTGCACTTTAATTTTTCACAGTCGGAATTTGAAAAAAAAAAGGGTGGCATATTTGGGTCAATATGGTATATTTGCTGCCAAGTGAAAAGAAATGGCTGCAACAGCTTGCGGGTAGGACTATAGCTCATTGGTGAACACATATTTTCTTGTAGAAGGCCTCAGGTTCAGTTCCAACATCTCAAGGCAAGGCCAGGAAAGATTTCTGCCTGGAATCCCTGGAGGGCCATGGCTAGTCAGTGGGGACAATAATACGCCAGATGGACCAGTAGTTTGACTCGGTATTAGGCAGCTTCCTACGTCCCTAGGAAACGTTGTTCCTAAACAAATTACTCACTTTGTGCATATGATTTCTGCATCTGAAATACCCAAAGGCTTCGGTTCACATTATGAGCTAATGGCCTGCAAAAATTCCACTTTGGGTGCAGAAATTTTCAGAGCAAAAAAGATGGCTTTTTAGCGTATCACATTACAGTTGCCTTCATTTTGCCTACACAAACTAGCCGTTCGGAGTTTAATAAAATATAGGTTTAAAAAGGGAAATGGGTGAGATTGTGGGTTTATTGGTAAGCAGAGGAAGAAGAGCTTTTCATTTCCACAAGCACGACAAATTTAACGTGATTATCTTCTCGCTACGCATGTCTCCCCCAGGTGTGCTATGTATGCTTACTGTGTTGAACCACTCATTTGAACAAAGTGTGTGTACATTTTAGAAATCATTCGATACATATTGATGCACCCAAAATCATGCTGGCGGGGCTAATGGGAGTTGGAATCCAACAACGTCTGAAGGGTACCACTTTTTGTTGTCATCTACCTCAAATAAAGTGGTACTGTGCTGACAAACCTATATGTTAACTCGTGGCTGGCTCATGTCCTCATTTCCCTCTCTATCTGGCACCAGGACTCTGGATCCTGAGTGTGAATGAATTATTCCTTATTGGATGTCCTTTTCCCATCCTTTCTGTGACCTATATCCATCTACCCTCTCCTTCAAAGGCCCCTCTAGTCCAGCATCTTGTTTTCACAGTGGTCAACCAGATACTAGGAGAACCCACAAGGAGAACATGAGTATAATTCCCAGCAACTGGCATTCAGAACCATACTGCCTCTGATACTGGATGCAGTACACAAGGCTTATATCCCAGAGGCTATTGAAGACACACAAGCCCCTTAGCATGTTCAAAACAGCCCATGAGTTTCCACTCCCTTCCCTTATAGACTGGTTTGGTGACCAGAAGTCTGCCTCCCAGTTCTGACATGGGTTGCTTGCGGTCAACTAGGCTATTCCTCAATACCAATTCCAGCAAAGTCAACCTGTGTGTTCAATAACTCCTGCTTGCACAACAGACCTCCCCCTCCCTCTCCTCCTCTTGTTCCCCACACCAAATCTGCTCCAGGGGGCTGGAGGGAAGCCCAGAATAGGTTTGGAGGGGGAGGAGAGTGGGGTGCATTTCCGCTGCTCCAGGTGTATGTCATGGAGTGAATGCGAGTCATTGCCTACAACCCTATCGTTCTAGTCTGTGTAAAAGTTGGAAACAACCCCAATGACACTGCTTTAGTGTGTTTATGTGCAACTGATCACTGACCCTATGGCCCTTGGTTGGGATTATCTCCTCTATGCCAGGAGAAAGAAATTGGGTGGTACAGAGAAAATCACTCCAACCCCATGTTGAGCAGCTGCACGAAAACGCATTGGGATGGACTATGCAAAAATGGCACAACTAACACAAATAATTAGGAATCAGGAAGACAAAAATTTCAATAAGGAATGGGGTGTGTGTATAATTTACCTAAAAAATCATTGTGAACAATTATTAGTAGGATTGGAATGACACTTGTAGTTAAAAGTTGGACTGTGGTTTGATCAGAGATTTAATTAGAACTGGATTAACAGAGAAGATGCAGGAGAAAAAGTTAACATAAGGACCCACAAAAGGGGAGGAGGGAAGTCCAAGGGAACTTATAGAAATTGTTTTATTTGTTTGCTTGATGATTGCTTGTAAATCTGAAAATTTAAATAAAGATATGTGCGTGCGTGTGCATGCGTGCGTGTGTGGGGATGGACTAGCCACTGCTTATTTGTCACAATTTCCACCTTGCACCCATAACATGTATGTAGGCAGACACTATGCTTTAGGGTGGTTTAGGGGTATCACCGGGACTACCATAACTTGAGTGGTTGCTGTCTAACTGTCAGGCAGCTTGTCTTTTGCTTCAGTGGGGGAAGCCTGTATTCTTTGATTTGAAGTGATAGGAGTGTAACTCTGTGCCACTATATCTAAGAAACCAAAGTTTTTGTATGCCAGTTCAGCCCTCTGACGCTGCTGTTTTGCACAGGCTGTTTTAGTTAAAAACAAAACAGGAAGCTGGAAACTGACTGACTAGTCTTGTGCTTCCAGGTGGCATTCAGCTGGCATCTGCTGTGCTGTTTAGGTCAGCGTCATTTAATTCCCCAGTGAACGCTGAGCGGTGTTTTTAGTTCACAGTCCATTTGGCAATATCTATTTGCTTCCTATTATTCGTTAATCATGCTGGGGACTGGGAGGTGGCAGAGAGCAGCGAATCAAACCTTAAACTTCTTAGTATAAGTGGCCATGAAGGCACTGTACAAATGTGAGTTTAATGGCACAGAGTACAGCTGAAAATAATGCAAGGCATGGCAATAAATTTACTTTAATTTAAAAAATGGGCCAATAGGATGGCGCTATCCTCCAGAGAAATTTGTAGAAGGCCTCGTATGAGTGGATTTGCCAATAAAAGCAACTAGGCAGTTCAATAAAACTAATTAAATTAATCTGTCATCCCCAGAGAATTTAAGCAGGGCATGAAATAAGGAAACAGCTTCAGTTCACACACACACACACACACACACACACACACACACACACACACTTCATTGGATCATTGGAAAGAATCTGTCAGGAGAAAACGAAGGTTTGCATTTTATATTGATCATAAATTTAGTAACCATCTTGATGCAATCTCCTTTCCTCATTATATGAAAATCAAGTAAAAGTTTGAGATGTGAAATGAAAATCAGTGTTACAGTACCAAACCAGCTTCAGGATTTGGAAGGCCTCTGGGCAAAAGACCATAAATGGGCATTCATAACCAGCAGAACAGGAAGGGCCAGCAAACTGCATTTGCACCCAAGAGTCCTCTGCTTTTGACTTGTGTAAGAAAACCAAGCCACATGCCAAACCTATCTTTTATTTCAAGCCAGCATCTCTCAACCCAGCATCAACATTCTCCATTCTACTGCTGGTCTTTAGTGCTGGTTAAGACTAATGTGAAAGGAAATTTAGTTTGCTTATGATGTCTATTTATGAAAGTTTTGTTTAGGTTCTATGGAAGAGGAACAGGACAGGTGACTGTGTTAATACTGGAACCACTGGGTAGATTTTCTGCCTTTTGCATACTGAAGTTAGGAGGAAGCTGGGCTCATACCATAGCAGAAAATAATTGTGATGACTGCAGTTGCAATATAATTTTTATGAACTCAAAATGTTCACCCAGATCTTATATGGAAGCAGGAACATACATAGAAGAACCATATTGTATATGGAATAAAGTCCCACTGGATTCAATGAGTCTTGTTCCAAGAGAGTGCATATTGGATTGCAGCCTTAGTAAAAGTAACTGAGAGAAGAGAAGACTTCCTGGAAAAGACCCTGCTGTTGGGAAAGATGGAGGGCACAAGGACAAGGGGACGACAGAGGACAAGATGGTTGGATAGTGTTCTCGAAGCTACCAGCATGAGTTTGACCAAACTGCGGGAGGCAGTGGAAGACAGGAGTGCCTGGCGTGCTCTGGTCCAGGGGGTCACAAAGAGTCGGACTAAACAACTAAACAACAACAACAAAAGTAACTGATGCTCATCTAGTCTTTTCCTATACACAGTTCTCACACCTACCATACACAGAAATGCTTCCAATGATTAACCCACATTGCAGAATGTGCTACAGAGAGACAGAGGAACCCTGCTCATCTGTGAATCTGAATGCATGGAGACGAACAGTGTGCACATGGTCACTGCCTCTATCCTGATCTCTGTGTGTTCATCAGAACAGAGATTCTTCATTTACAAATGTATGCACATAGGTTTTGTATGGGTGAACAGGAGACCTGCAAAATGCATGATCCTTGCTTGAGTAACAAAATCCCAAAAAGAGAATGACTATGGCCATGTGAATAGGATTAAGGCACAAACAAGATATTCTACGTTAGAAGTGCTGGTGTAATTTATTGTGTGGCTTACTGGTGTCTACAATAAAATTAGTTATCAGGTTTTGGGGAGAAGAAGGATGAGTTCTGACATGAGTCAACAGTGTGATGCAGCAGCAAAAAAAAGCTAATGCTATTCTAGGCTGCATCACCAGAAGTATAGTGTCCAGATCAAGAGAAATAATAGTCCTATTCTATTCTGCCTTTGTCAAACCACACCTGGAATGCTGTGTCCAGTTCTGGAAATCACAATTTAAGAAGGATGTTGACAAGCTGGAACATAAGCAGAGGAGGGGAACCAAGATGACCAAGTCTGGATATATGAGGAACGGTTGAAGGAGTTGGGTATGTTTAGCCTGGAAAAGAGGAGACTGAGAAGAGCTATCACAACTATCTTCAAATATCTAAAGGACTAGCAAGCTTGTTTTCTCCTGCTCCAAAGGGTAGGACCCAAACCAATGGATTCAAGTCACAATTCCGATTAAACATCAGGAAGAATTTTATGACGCAATGGAATGGACTCTTCTTCATTGGATGTTTTTAATCAGAGGCTGGGTGACCATCTGTCATGGATGCTTTAGTCAAGATTCCTGCATAGCAGGCGGTTGGCCTAGATGACGTCCATGGTCCCCTCCAGTTCTGTGATTCTATGATTAGTAGAACCAGATGCAGTGGAGCATTATATCTTTATCAAATAAGTGTTTTGTTGCCATTTTTTGTCACCTAATCCTTTGTGTATGTTATTTATCTGGAAAATGTAAGATTTCCCCCCACCCATGCAGAAATAGCAATTGTCAGATGAGCAGAAGCTCGTGATGCAACTGAGGGGGTGCATGTATCCAAATATAGAAGGTAAGCAACAAATACTATTGCTGAACCATGGAACAATCATATTTTTCTCTTATACGGCCAGATGAGCAAGGAGTGGCACAAACAGGAAACATTGTGTTGGATCCAGACTTAGTCATGCTTAGGGTAGCTGCATTGAAATCATTGGCTCCTATGTTAACCACTCCTACTTAGGTCAGATTTATTTCAGTGGGTCCACTCTAAGCATGACCAGCTCATTACCTTGCTGTTTTCTAGCTGGGGAATATAGGTGAACAACAAAAAAAGGCTTTTAATGTATTGGATTTATTCTAAGATAAAATACAAGGACAAATTCGGAGATATTTAATACCCTTTCTTACACCCTAAGGAAAGAGTGCTTTGAACTGAGAACAACCATGACAGTGTAATACTCTGTCTTGTGGCATTGTAAACACACACTTATTGACAGAAGGAAATAGTACACCCCACCCCCCTAGTAATTGGGGTAGAATGCCTTCCAAATACTGGGCTCAGATAGTAATCTATGGTTAGTTCAGATGTGAGATGCATCCCTGTACATAGTTAGGCTCCTTAAATTTCATGGACAGCAGTGGGTTTCAACAGTCTGTGTGCAGGATTAGAGCTTTACATTTTAACGTAGAGAGAAGGGAATATTGTCTAATGCTTCTTCTCAGTCACATCCTAGATTTTTAATTTTACAAAACTCTGAGTGAGTATACAAGAATCAGAATACAGGCTGTTTGTGGTTTGCATTATTTAATGGGCAAATGTAATAAGGGAGTAAGGAGCTCAGTCTGTGGCACCATTTGCAATATCTGAGGCTCCAAAATGAATCCTTGATGTTGCTCTAATCCACTTCAAATGTGCAAACCTAAAGTTCTATTACGCAGGTCTATCCTCCCTGCAAAACACTGGCAGACTGGAGGCACCCAAAATATTCTGGAGCTGGGGGACTTTATGGGCTAGTTCATTATGTTATATGCCTCCTTGGATAAAGCGTGTTCTCCCTAATAGAGAGCAAGTGTTGCGGTGGGGTCTAGCAGGCCACCCCACTGTTGCTGGGTGGATTGTTTGGATGGCCACAGGCAGTCACTGGGCAGTTGAGTTTCAGGGGAGATTTTCATGTTGCAAATTTGGGGGTGGGACACAAAAGCTTTAATTACAGGTCACGCAGCTTTGGACTTTCTCTTTTGCTGCATGCACCGGATCACCTGCCCACCCTCCCTGAAATGAGGGTTATTTCGCTTAACCTTGCTATGCCTGTCATGGGGTCGCCTGCTTTTGGGGCAGGGGCCTGGTAGGAATTTTGTCCATTTGGCTGATTGGCTGGTGCCATTTGGTTTTTGCCTAAAGGTAAAGGTAAAGGGACCCCTGACCATTAGGTCCAGTCATGGCCGACTCTGGGGTTGTGGCGCTTATCTCGCTTCATTGGCTGAGGGAGCCGGCGTACAGCTTCTGGGTCATGTGGCCAGCATGACTAAGCCGCATCTGGCGAACCAGAGCAGCGCATGGAAATGCGGTTTACCTTCCCGCCGGAGCGATACCAATTTATCTACTTGCACTTTGATGTGCTTTTGAACTGCTAGGTTGGCAGGAGCTGGGACCGAGCAATGGGAGCTCACCCTGTGGGGATTTGAACCGCCAACCTTCTGATCGGCAAGCCCTAAGCTCTGTGGTTTAACCCACAGTGCCATCCGTGTCCCTTCGGTTTTTGCCTACTGCATCCCACAGCGCCACCCGCGTCCCTTTGGTTTTTGCCTACTGCGTAGCAAATTGTCACAACTTGTAAGGTTTGCGGTTAGGCATTGGTTAAAAAATTGGTTGGTGGAGGGGTAAGTGCCTACCCCTCCAATCCTGGTGCTGCAAGAGAAATCCATTAAAGGAATCAAGGGGCTTGCCATGCCTTCATCCAAATCCCTGGCATCGGGTTAGGGCCACATAAGCCCCTGGGAGCATGCGGAGAGAGGTGAGGATCTGTTGCCCAGCTTCATTGATCCCCAATATTGTTTTCCTTGACTGGCTTCTTCTGGAATTCGGAAGTCAGTTCTGTCCCTGGGGCATGGACACATAGTCGTAACCAGTGCCCAAGCAACCACTCACATTTGTGTATTTAAATAAATTTGAGGCCAAAATTCTGCCAAAAACCTTAAACAAAAATTTCTGTGTGAAGAGTTAATTTGGGGTGGCTAGGGGACCTCAACACGCAAAAGGAGATTTGTAAATACTATCTTTTAAAATGGATATTTTAATCAATCTTTTCACAGCGCTCACTACTCTGCCATACACAGATTTGAAGATGAAGGCTTAGAGAAACCTCACACAAGCAGGAATTCTGATACTGCCTTGTACTGGGTTGTTGATGAATGACCCACATTCACTTTTGAAATCAGGGATGGAACAGGTGAAGATGGAAGACCGGAAAGGAATTTCAGCCAAAAAGATGGACGGGTAAAGGGGCAGACTGGGTATGTCAGATTGGATGTGTTTTTGGAAGAAAGGCATCTTGCTAGCTGAAACACAGTTCTGAGTGACACTTGATTATGAGGCATGGTACATACATTCCTCCGAGACACAAATCTACTTTGTACAATCCCTTCCATCCTGTTATCACTTTGTTAGCTGCCTTGAGATACTGGCAGCAGAAATTCAGAGCTGTAAAACTGAATGCATGGGGGGGGGAGTATTTTCCAGCTGAATGATCTCACATCACTGAAACCTTTCTCCTTGGCTACTTTTCTTTTCTTTTCTTGATCTTGTGTCCTCTGTTTGGGGCCTGCTTTGTCCCATGTTCTAAAGGCTAGTACTGTACTGTGCATTTGGCACTTGGCAAGTTGAGTGCTACAGCTGCGAATAATGAGTCAATTATCACCTAGCCAGGGGGAAGGTAGGACAATTCCCTTTGCTGGCTGCACTGAGGTGATTTTCTCCCCCTCGCCATCTCCTTCAGTATGAAGGACAAAAATACACAAATTGGCATTCAAAATGCAGATAGAATACTTTAGCCAAAAAAGAAAAAGAAAAAAAGTGCTCCAGAAGTATTTTTAAAAATACTTTGTTCAGTTATTGAGGGTGTGTTATAAAATTATTTAGGATATATTTTGTTGAAGTCAACCTAGGAGGCCATTTTACCATTATCTCCAGTGTGGAAGCCATTTTGAGCAGGTAGCGGTGATTAGGACAGCGGCCCAGGAATTGTACACTGGTCCAAAGGAATTCTATGCTATTATTATTTATTATATATTTATTTATTTATAGACCATCTTTCTTCTTGACAGGGACTTAGGGTGGCTTGCAGATAAACATAGAGTCCTGCTGAATCAACAAAAGGGCCCATCTAGTTCATCATTCTGTTCTCACAATGGCTAACTAAATACCCATGAGAAACCCACAAGCACAATCTGAATGCAACTGTGCTCTCCCAATCTGTGATTTTCAGAAACTAGTATTCAGAGGCCTCTGACAGTGGAGGTCATATAAACCATAAGAATTGTGGTTAAACTCTGAAAATTCAATGCCTGAAGGAAAATTGTTGACATCCTCTTGATTTTGATATTTCTTCCATTTCGCCCTATCAGTTTTGTCTAGCTTTTTATACATGCTAAGTATAATAGGAATAGTTATCTAAAGAGTGAAAGGCAGCTCTTTAATATTTTAAAGGCTTATTTCATTTTATTTTTCAGTAAAAACCTTCATATTCTGGCAAGCTTAAAGCTACAGTGCTGAATGAGAATTGACAAACATGGTTCCCCTCCCTGAGAAACCATTAAGCAGACAAAGGAAATATTACTTTAATAATAAGGGTTTAAATGAGATACATTGTGCTACACACCTTATTTTGCTTGGAAGAGATTTCTCTCTCTCTAATATGATGTGATTTCTTTTTGTGTGTTGTAGACGAGATAATGAAAAGTCAAGTACCTCAAAATGGATTCCTTTGGAAGGGAGGGGGGCAGCATTTTCTATGCTTGAGTTATCAAACAGAAATAAACAGAATGTTTCTCCTATGAGATACCAAGAACTATCAGTGTGTTTCCCATCACAGCCTCTGGATGAAAAACAGGAAGCAAGACAAACATTAGATTATAGGGGGAGAACCATGAAGCTGTGCTATGTATGTACAGAAAAGGAGGGATTCATGGTTTTAGACTATGGCTTGAGGGTGATGTTCCCTTCAGGGGAATGTCAGAGGGTGGTGGGAATCAGCATCCCATAGGCAGAAGTGGACAGAGAAACATATTCAAATGTTTACCTTTGTACCATTAGCTAGTTTCTATATGCATTTACACACTGCATCCAAGAAGGCAAGAAGCATTATCGGCATTTGTAGATACATTCTGGGCAGCCAAAAGCATTTAAGGAAGGCAGAAAGCAGGGTTGTTGAGGTGTGTGGCCTGGCAAGAGTCTTGAGGGCCAGATAGAGAAGTCTTGAGGGCCTCATGCCCCACCCAGGCTTAAGGTTCTCCTAAACTAGGGGAAGTAGACGATGTCACCATGAAATGTGGAGGAAGACTGAAGAGGAGAAATGAATTGTGTTTGGACATGTGTAAAAGCCAAAGACTTTTCCCTCGGACAAAATGCATAGCTGCTAGGGTGGCCGGTTATGCATTTCCAAAAAAGGGACACAGATTTGTATGTGCTAATGCATATGTATACATCCATATTTAGAAATAATTACTATAGTCTAAAAAGAATTGAAATAGAAATGCAATGCATCTCAGCATACAATCATAGAATTGTAGAGTTGGAAGGGACCCCAAGGGTCATCTAGTCTAACCCCTGCAATGCAGGAATCTCAGCTAAAGCATCCAAGACGGATGGCCACCCAACCTCCAGCTTAAAAACCTCCAAGGAAGCAGAGCCCACAACCTCCTGAGGGAGAATGTAGCACTGTCCCCTTGGGAGGAACATAGTGAGGAATAATATTATGACCAGCTGGCCTGCTCAGTCTGCTGCCCTGATGGTAACTGTGGATGTGCAGCTTCAAAGGTCTTCTATCTTGTGCTTCTTTGTCTTCAAATCAGGCTTGGGGAGCTCTTCAAATAGAGTGCCCCTTCACACAGAGGAATGTGTTTTGACAGCCCTTCAGATAGAAGGCTCTCCTCTGTACCGTTGCTGTGATGGACAGAATGGCATGTGCTGACATTGTCTGAGTGGCATCCAACACGGAGAAAATGAGTTTTGCCTGTCCCTCAGAGCTGCCCTTCATTTTCAATATGTTAGGCTAGTAACAGTTGTACCAATCTCACATCCAGCATGGAATGAGACAACCCATGAACCAGGGTTCAAATCCCCATGTGGCTGTGGCGACCACTGGGTGACTTTGGGTCAGTTACAGCCTCTCAGCCTAACCTACCTCACAGTTTTGTTGAGGGACTTAAAAGAGGAGGTGCAGAATCCTGCACACCACCTTGAGCTCCTTGAAATACAAATACAAATGCAATAAACAAATGAACAAAGTTATCCACAGCTCTGTGTGATGTAACAATGCTAGATGTTACATCCTGCTTTTTATGTGCTGGAGCATAATCTGTACAGTGAGTTTACTCTGCCTGTTTTCTACTCTAAAACAACCTTTCTCTGCTTGGCACCCTCAGGGTGTTTTGGACTATAACTCCCAGGCAGCATGGTTGTAGTCCAGAATTTCTGGAGGGCACCATGTTGAGGAAGACTGCTCTAAAGGGCAATGGAGGCCCTTGACTTTTGGAGGCGGTGTGGATCATGGAGTATGGCTCAGAGGGCAGATCTCCATGTTTTGGGCAAGATGACAAAGAGTGTGGTTGAAGGGAACCAATATTCTATTTCCACATCTTTCTGGTTTCAAGCCTGGGTTCATAACAGGAGCTGCATCAGTAAACCTGGTGAATGACTGTCCCCTAGTGGTTGACAAGAGATCTGTGCATTCAGAACTTCCCCTCCACACACAAGCAAGCATCTGAAAGAGGGAGAGGCATCAGCCTCACCCTGATGGGCCTGCTAGACACATTACTATCAGCTGTGCATTTGGCAGGAATGTTGAAGGGGGGAGAGTGTCCATTCAACAGACGGGTCAGTTTTCCCACTCATGTGGAAAAGCCCTGTGCAAGTGCATCTGTGCCTATGGAGGGCCCCATCACATTAACACACTGAACATGTGGTCAGTGGGTGACATGGCTTGTGGGGCAGGACAACAAGGACATAAGAACTGTCCCTGGAAAGAGTGACAACTGAACAGCATGAGATGGGCTCTTTTATAAACAGACCAGGGCCACCCTGTGGCCTACTTTGCCACTTTGCTGAAAAAGAACAAGGCTTGAAGCTAGCAATGGACTCTCCTTGGTTCTCTCTCAAGCTTTCCTCCCCACACTCTGCAACAGACTCCTCAAGGCTTCTTATGGTTTTGTGAGGAGAGTCAGGAAGAAAACAAAACCAAATTGGTGAAGCTATCTTCTCCGCTTCAATTCTGAATTAACTAATTGTAGTTCGGTGGAGGTGGGATAGGGGTTTCCTAAAAACTCTCAACTGCCCCAGAAAACTGCAGCTCCAAGAATTCTTTGGGGAAAGCCATGCCTGTTTAAAGTGGTCAGATAGCACTTTGAATGTGTTCTATGTATAAATGGTGTGTGCTGCAAAAGTTAGGTGCAAGACGAAAGAAAGTGTAGAGTTAAGGGTGGTCCTGTTTCAAAACTTCACTCTCCTAAATCACTAGCATGGCTTTTCATTTCTTGGTGGAAAAATGGGCAGGCCTACACCATGCATCATGCAGCTTATCTGGAGTGTCATGAAACAGCAGCAAATTATTAAAGTAGTTGTATAATTTATTATTATTGTGTTTTTACTACCAGGAAGGGAGAGAGGCACTTCTAGGATTTTCAGCCTAAATAACTTGATCAACCTTGGGTGCTAGGCATATCTGCTTGAAATTGTGTAGCGGGCAATGCAGTTTGCTGTCTCAATAGCAACATGTCAACTTGTCATAGGATACCCCAACACTGTTCCACAGCAGGTGATGCATGCTTCAGATATATGAAAATAGTATGCAGATGGCACTAATATACGGCACTGTTTAACAACCCCACCCTGTTATGACCTATTTCCATCAAGCCCCACAAAGCTGAGCTAAAGAAAATAGACTTATGTGATTTGAAATCTGTTTAACGGGGCTTAATCCAGAGGAGATCCAGCTATTAGCTTCCTCACCCAAATATGCCTCTGGGGCCGAATGCACTTTTTAAAAGGAAATTACTCTTTACAATACCTTGAATGCTACTGGTGACAACAGAAGGTTTGTGCTGTTTTCTCATTAAAAATATGGCCTACTCACTGGAATAAACTGCCTTTTGGACTTATTTTAGCAACATAGGATTTAGATTTCTGCCTCATAAAGCACCACAAGGCTTCCATTATCCCTTAGCTAATAGAACATCCTAATATTTGTCTTTGTTACTACAGTACAAAAAGTTTCAGGCATGACCGCACATTTTTGTCACATTAGTAGCTGGCGAGACAACGGCAGCAATAATTGGATGCGCTGGAGAAATGGCTGAAGTTATAGCAGGAAGAATGTGCTATGCATTGATCCCTACAGCCTTTATTCCTTTCCCTGAAGGGAAAGGGTGTAAAAAAAGAGTCCAACAAGGACGTTAGTCAGTTCTTCTCTAAACATTTCTTGGGCTCTTATCTTCACTAAAACCTTTGCTACTCTCACTGGGGGTCTCTCCAGACATCCTTTCTATTGTCCATTCATGATGATTTCAGATCATGATGGTATCAGGCTGGTTATACGTGCTCCCGCTTTCCATACTGTTTGCAGCTCCAAATTTTCTGGGGTGGACATTCTGCATCATTTCCAAAGACTGTATGTCCTGTAGATTCCTGAGAAAATCCATAACTTTTTATATGACAAATGGTTTACTTTTTGCCCTGTAGTGGTAAGATTGTCCCTCCAGATGGCAAAAATGCAACAACACTGGAGGAGGCATAGCAGAACAACGAATAAAGCAGACTGTTGTGTGGACAGTCCAGTATAAATCCACCACTAATACACCATTATTGCATCAGTGACATGCTGAAGAATGCACTGGCTCCCAAACACCAGTTGGGAGGGGTTCTCAGCCTCTTCAGGTGCTCAAAGATTCCCAACTTTTTTCAAGGACTTCTTCCACTCTTCCTTGTGGTCCCTTGTGTCTGGATTTCCTCCATAACCACCCAACACATTCATGGTGCCAACTCACTGCCTTGCTTCATATTTCCCCTCAAAACTAGAATTTTATTATTTATACCCCGCCCATCTGTTTGGGTTTCCCCAGCCACTCTGGGTGGCTTACAGAATATATAAAACATAATAAAGCATCAAACATTAAATACTTCCCGATACAGGCTTGGTCTCCTCAGCAAAGGAAGCAAAGGAAATTTGCTCAAATTCGTTGCTTGTTACTCTCGTTCCACCTTTGCCTTTCTTTCTCCCTTTCTGTCATTTGGATTGCAAGCTGTTCAGTGTATCCTTCTGTCTCTGTCTTTCTTCTGAAACTCCACAGAACTCCATGTACAATGATTTTTATGTTTATGTTTATTTTATTTTTAAAAAATTTATACAGTACTGTCGTTCAACCAAAGATCACAGGGCAGTTTACAACATAAACATACAAAATGAGAACACAATGAATGAGAAAACAATAATATATAATAAAACAAAAACAAACCAATAACCCCCCTCACCAACAAATTTAAAAGGGCATGGAATGTTAATCACCTCAAGGCCTGGGTACAGAGAAATGTTTGTGCCTGGCGCATAAAGAAATGTAATGAAGATGCCAGGTGAGCCTCCCTGGAGACAGCAGTCCATAAACGGGGCCACCGCAGAAAAGGCCCGTTCTCTCTTTTTTAAAAATAGAATATTTATTAAAATTTTCAATAATAATACAATGAAAATCAAAAAGAAAAAATTAACAAAAATACAAAAATAAAAATAATTAAAAACACACACAGTTTCCATTACTTATTTTCCATTAACTTATTTCCCGGACCTCCTCATACCTCCCTTTTTTTGTATTCCAATTCAGATTGTTAGTTCAGCAAATCCTTACCATTAAATTTTTACCTATTTCTAAACCTTTTTTTCATATTCTCTTAAAGCATTACAGCTGGAAACCACTTAATTTCTATCCAACATCATTCTAACATTCATTAATTTTACAATATTTCTGTAAATAGTCTTTAAATTTCTTCCAATCTTCTTCCGCCGACTCTTCTCCCTGGTCTCGGATTCTGCCATTCATTTCTGCCAATCCCATATAGTCCATCACCTTCATCTGCCATTCTTCCAGAGTGGGTAAATCTTGTGTCTTCCAGTACTTTGCAATAAGTATTCTTGCTGCTGTTGTAGCATACATAAAGAAAGTTGTATCCTTCTTTGACACCAATTGGCCGACCATGCCCAGGAGAAAGGCCTCTGGTTTCTTCAAGAAGGTATATTTAAATACCTTTTTCATTTCGTTATAGATCATTTCCCAGAAAGCCTTAATCCTTGGGCACGTCCACCAAAGGTGAAAGAATGTACCTTCATTTTCTTTACATTTCCAACATTTATTATCGGGCAAATGATAAATTTTTGCGAGCTTGACTGGGGTCATGTACCACCTGTATATCATTTCCATAATATTCTCTCTTAAGGCATTACATGCCGTAAACTTCATACCTGTGGTTCATAACTGTTCCCAGTCAGCAAACATAATGTTATGTCCAACATCTTGTGCCCATTTAATCATAGCAGATTTCACCGTTTCATCCTGAGTATTCCATTTCAACAGCAAGTTATACATCTTTGACAAAATCTTAGTTTTGGGTTCTAACAGTTCTGTTTCTAATTTTGATTTTTCCACCTGGAAGCCAATTTTCTTGTCCAAATTATATGCCTCCATTATCTGATAATAATGAAGCCAATCTCGCACTTTGTTTTTTAGTTTCTCAAAATTCTGCAGTTTCAATCTACCTCCTTCTTGTTCCAAAATTTCCCAATATTTCGGCCATTTGGCCTCCATATTGAGCTTTTTCTGAGCTTTTGCTTCCATTGGTGACAACCACCTTGGGGTTTTATTTTCCAATAAATCCTTATATCTTATCCAAACATTAAACAATGCTTTCCTGACAATATGGTTTTTAAATGCTTTGTGTGCTTTAACCTTGTCGTACCACAAATATGCATGCCACCCAAAAACATTGTTAAAACCTTCTAGGTCCAAAATGTCTGTGTTCTCAAGAAGCAGCCAATCTTTCAACCTGCAGAATGCCGCTGATTCATAGTAAAGTTTAAAGTCTGGCAGGGCAAATCCACCCCTTTCCTTTACATCAGTTAATATCTTGAATTTTATTCTGGAAAAGGCCCGTTCTCATGTTACTGCCCGAAGAAGGGCCTGAGATGATGACTCTGATCACTAGCCATATTTGCTGGAGTTATGGAAGTAGTAGTCCAAAACATCTGGAAAGCACCATGTTGTCTACCTCTTCTATACATCATAAGAAAGGCAACACACTTTGCCAGAGTCAAATTCTGCCCCAGCGGCAATGCCTCACTGTTTTGTGAACTTCACTTTTTACTCTTACGTTGCTGCAGGCTTTCCAGAACCAAAGCATACATCAGCTAGTTAATTTTATCATTTGCTAATCAATTTCACCTCCTACACACTGGAGGCTGGTTAATTTCTCAGGTGTCTGTCTGTCTGTCTCCTCTGGAAGAACATTACCACTTGTGCATGAACACATTATTAAGCAAAATTGTTCACACCCACCTTCCCCTGAGACATTGCAGATGGTTTAAAAACTTTGCCGGTTCAGAAGCAATGCTAATTTGTCTGAATTTAGCATTTCCCTGCAAAAATAAAACAGACTCGAAACTCAACGTTTGAAATTTCAATAATAGCACAGATGTCAATTGTTTTAGAACTTAGATGATTTGCTTTCATCACTGAAGAAGAAAGTCTTTCGGCTTTTCCTCTTAGATAAATGTCTGAAGTTGTTTTACATTATGAAATTAACGTTATTTGTAATAGGTTTTCTGAAACCTTGTGTTTGCATTTCTGTAGTTCCCCTTACTTTAATTACTTTGTAATATTGTCTGAAGGTCTTTGCTTTGAGCTACAGGAGAACAATTAAGCACACTGTAGCTTATTTCCTTATGATTTTTACTGGGCATTTATCCAGGTAACCAATTACTTCACATTAGAAGATTTTTTGGCACAGCTGAAGACTCTAACCAAGGAATACGTAAAGGTATGTTTGTCTTCAGTTGTGACAGCTCACTGTCTCTTTGAGGCAGCATATGCAATTCTCTCTCCCCTCCCCCCCTGCAAATTTTCAAGGAGACTTTAGTTTGATTTTTATAGATAGCCATTACTACTCAGAGACACAGTCCCAGAGTAGTTGGTATTCATATGAGTAACTGTGTGAGAACGACTTCTTCTTGCACAACAAGACTCCTACCTCCCCCATGTGCCCCTTAAATTTGTTTGGGGGTTTCCCTTCAACCATCCTGCTGGGCAAATGGAAGTCTTTCTCCATGGGCAGTTAATTAGTTGAATACTGCACAGTATTGCTGTTGCTTCCTATGAACCATAGAGTTGGAAGAAACCACAAAGTCCAACTCTTTGCGGATGCCAGAAACTCATTATTACAGCTTCCCTGAGAGGTTATCCAGCTTCTGCTAAAAGAATGGAGAGCCCTACCTGCTTTTAAGGCAGTCTACTCTACTGTTGAGTAGCTTGTCAGGGTTTCTCCTAACCCTCTTGAGCAGATTGGGGCAGGACATCGAGGCAATGGGGGTGGGAAGTCCTTTTGCACTGGCAAAGATTCATTGCACTGTCTTCTGCTGCAACAACTTAGTTGAATCTGGCCCTTAATGTTAAGTCTAAATCCTTGGAATAAGAACTTGTTGGCTTTGGGTTCTGCACTTTGAAACAAACAGGTTTGCTCCAACATCTCCATGAAATCCCTTCAATATGGAGTTTCTGTCTCCTCTTTATTCTGGCCATCGGCACCTCAGATGTGTATATTTTTGGACTTGCCTTGTTTCTTGTGACTGCAATTGTCTTAAACAGCTTTTAATTACCTAGGGCAGGTAATAAATTGAATTAATAACAATGATGATAATACTGGCTATTGCTTCAGCTCTTAATCAGCTTCTCAACAGAAGAAACATACCCGATTCATCCAACTGTTCTTCATGGGCCTTGCTATCCATGTGCCTCATCTTTGTTTCTGTGCTCTGGTTATGCTACATTCCTCTCAAATTGTAGGGTCTGAAACTGGACACAGTTGTCTAGGTGCGATCTGACCAAAACATGGCAGAGCAGTACTACTATCATGTCCTAAATAAGATAGGTTTCAATAATGCAAAGCAATATGCAAATGTCTGCTAATCCCAGTGTTTCTACCTGCTCCATCTTCTCGCTCTGCATCAGACCTGCTCCAAATATTCCTTTGCCTTGTCAAATTACAACAAAGGCAGCTAGCTAATTCTATTTTTGACAAAAGTTAAGGAGTGGCCTTCTGCTGCATTGGACCAGCTCAGTATTGGCTACCCCAGGTTTGCCAGCCTGGATCTGATGGGAATTATAGTCCAAACTATCTGGAAGTCACCAGGGGAAGGCTGATCTACATTGAACAGCAGAAGCATTCTAGGGTTTCAGACAGAAGTTTTTTGCCAGCCCTGTCCAGAAATGCTGGGAATTAAATGCTGGCAAAGCAGTTGTTTTACTACTGGGCTATGTTTCCCATTCTATTTGGGTAATCAGAGTATTTTTTAATATATATATAAAAATAGTTCATCATTAATTCTGTCATCTTGTCTGAACTTTGTGTAAAACTTCCTTGGAAGAATATTGCAAATGCTCATCTTTAATTGTATTTCTAAGCTTAAAAAGAAGCAAAAAAAATAAGCAGAGGTCTCTTAAGAGGGTGGTGGAGAAGGAAAACCTTCTCCCACATATGCTCACAGAGAGCATGAGATGAGAAAAAATCATCTCAAAGACTTGTCTTTTGAGTAACCTGCACAGCTGCATCTGTCAACAATTTCAGTTCGAGGGGCCCCTTGTAACTTTCATGGCATGAGTGCAGCTGCTTCTACAGCTGCCAGGACAAGCTCATGTAAAGGCTCCAGTCCATGCAGTTTGTTATGATGTCTTGTTTATGTACAATGCAAGTACTGCATGCTCCTGCCCCCACATATCTCCTGACACACTCAAGACGTGGAATACAAATAGCTAGATTGGGAGCAGCTAAAGGTACATGTACAGTGAGCTTTATTTGGCAGTAATTCAACAAATTGACATTACACCTTTGACCTGCAATTAGCCACAATGTGGACAAGCTCTTCCCTGCTTTAGTTAGGTTCTTATGGGATTGTCTCATTTGATGTTCATATAGCTATCTTTCGCTGAAGCCCAATTCCTTCCTGATGGTTGCTACTTTCAAGTGGCATTCAGTTACATCCTAGGAAATTCAGGTTGTGCAATTCAGGTTTCATTTGGAGATCCTGCACAACAAACTTGTTTGCCCACCCCCCAAAATCAGACTTTTCTCAATAAAGATCGTGATGGGGAAATGCACCGAGAAGTGTAGGATAACATTCACTTGAGGCAATGTTGTCTAACTTCTCCACAAACAGAACAGGGCGTATGCTCAATAAACAGTTCATCTGGAAGCAACCTCACTCTCCAACCTGCTGCTGTTAGGCAACAAAGAAGTTAGACTTTAGTTGTAAGCATGCCATTATGCATCTCCTTTCCTTGAAGGTCTAGATTTAGATGGAGATGAGGCATAACGATGCTATGTCTTATTTACAAAGAGCACTGACTTCTTGAACTCTCTACATTTTATGCTCAAGCTGCATAATTTTTCTGTAATTTTAAATGTCTCTCAATTGTAACACATCAACGACAAGGTCTTGACATGGGAAAGACCACTGCTTCAAGACGATGGTCTACAAGCTTGACACCTCTGTGACAAGTACATGGCAATTAACAATTGGTTGAATGCACATTTTTTAATGAATAAGAGACAAACAAAATATCATAGGAATATAGAAATGTGCATCCATCGTGTTTCCAATTAAACAGCCACATACCATGGAAACCATAAACTGGAGCATTCATCAGAGGTTTGGAGCACAGTATCATCAGCATCTTGAGGCAGTACACAAGCTGAACTGATATAGCAGTGGGGTAGATGAGAGCCAATAAACTGAAACTGATCCTGTGGGTGAATGGTTACCAGGTCCAGGAATTGGGCATCTTGCCTGTTCTGTGTGGGGTTGCACTCCCTCAGGTATGCAGTTCAGGTATGCATTTTAGGAGTGTCCTTAAAACCATCTTTGTTCATGGAGGTGGGCTTCCATGGTGGCAAGGTTTATATCCCCAGCGTCGGTTGGTGTGTCAGCAGCATCCTTTCCTGGGTGGGGATAGCTTGGCCACTGGAACTCAAGCACTGGCAGCTTCATGTTTAGAGCTCTGTAATGTGCTCTGCATGGGGCTTTCCTTACAGCTGGCTCAGAGGCTGCAGCTGGCACAGAATGCCACAGCATGGATGGCGAGTGATGCCCCTTACTGGGCACATATCATGCCAGCGCTAAGGGATCTGCACTGCCCGCCTGCTAGCTACTGAACCAGTTATAATGTCTTGCTACTTGCACATAAAGCCCTAAACAACTCTGGACCAGGTTACTTGAAAGACAGACCACCACCCTTTCATTGCCCAGTAAGGGCATGAAGATCTACCCAGGAGATCCTGTGAATCCTACCACAGCTTGATAATTATTGGCTTGTAGTGGCACAGAGGTGAGCTTTTCCACTAATGTTTCAGGACACTCCCTGCTGAGATACGAGAGGCACCATCTGTACTGGCATTCCACCAGCTGTCGAAGAGGCATACAGGCATTGCCTTGATCTCTTGACCAGCGTCACCTGTATTAATCGTTGTGTTTTTATGGGATTGTTTTATTGTATATTTTTATGATGATTTTTAATGTTTCAGTCGAGCTGTGTTATTGTCTGTTTTAATTATGGTGTATTTTATTAATGTGCAGTTGGTTTTTATATTTCGCAAACCACTTAGAAGCCCCTTTTTGGCATTTAGAGATATATAAATCAAATGCTCATCAACATCACCTCGATTTCAAAAGAATTCCACATTAGCTGGTCTCAGCGTGACTTATGAAAATGCTCTTGACTCAATTCACGTGCATTCCTGCAGTAATTGGCGATATCTATTCATGGCAGGCCAGCTCTTAAGTAAATATGGGCATTAACTGGTCTATTGGTCAGGACTGAAATGTAGCATTGCTGTGTTGTCAGTTGATATGGCAGCTTCCCATCCTGCCTTAGCAGTAGCCGGGATGTCAGGAAGCATTAATGTTTATCACAGACATTTAGAAACACCAACTTGAGCAGGATGCGCGTTAAAAGAAGGGAAATCGCTGCAATGATTACCTCTTTCCACTATCCATTGCTTGATGGATGGGACTTGGAACCTTGGAGGGATACATTTTCAATTACTCCTTTATTGGTGATTATAAAAATGATAATGATCACTGTGTTCAGTATAAGGCTTTTATGAGATGCTCCATTTGATTTGCGGTAGGGGGTCTCTTCCCTGTTCCCTTGCCCCCCTCCAAGAGGTTCTAATCATTAGACAGAGTCCTCAGTGCTGAAAAAAGGAGTCCTTTTTGACCTCTGAAAAATCTACAGCAAACATAATAGCAATAGGCAGCAGTACAGTATATCTTGCTGCAAAGCCCGGCTGCTTTGCGCACTGAACAGGTGCCGCCTAATTATTGCTCTTAAGAGTCTTCTGAGTAAAGCAAGATTTTCTAGGGCACAGGAATTAAGTGGTTTGTCCCATGCTGTAGGAGAGCTGCAGATAAATATTTGAAAGGGTACCACATATTATTTAGTTTCCCCTGGACTTGAGAAGAAGTTGATGTATAGGTCAGAGATGCTGATAAAATAAGTCTTTCGGAAATCTAGGCTGTCAAACTCACTGACACTGGGCCAGAGAGGAGTCAGATGGTTTAATCGCTCAGTTATGAGGCCCAGAGGACTAGAAACTCGCTCTTTCTAGCAAAATAAAAGCAGAAATTGCCTGAATGAGTTGGATGCCATGAGTGACTCCGTACTCTTACTGATTTCCTTGGTGCTGCTGGCATTGTGAGGGGAGAAGCACTTTATTTTGGGGCTGGATGTGTATTTTTATTATTGGTTTTTAAATTTAATATTATGAGTTTTATGGGAGCTTTCGTATTGTATTCTATTTTTATCATTATTGGAATCGTATTTTTCTCTGCTATTGCATAAGCCACCTTGAGTGAATTTTATTAATAGAGGTGGCCTGAGAATATTTAAATGAACAAATAATAAATGCCATGCTGGAATGCAAGTTCAGAAAACCAAGGCTCCAATTCTGTGCACATTAATTGGGAGGAAGCCCCTTTTAATTGTGAGCAAACATGCCTAGGATTGTGCTATAAGGTGTCGAACATATGCATTGCAGCATATACATTGTAGTATATCATATCCATTCTACTTGCACTCGAATTACTAGCTATAATTTTACCCTTCAGACATGTTACCAGCCAATTGGCCCAAATGCATACCAGATAGGATAAAGAGTGTTTCACACCACCCCAATATCTGAGCGTTCAGAGACTCCAGGAGTTCCAGCACTTAACCAGGGTTTGGTTTCTTTGGAAAGAAGGTCAGCGAAGACTGTGGTGTGTTTAGGATATATGGTTTTATTTACACATCTATGGAACCTTTGGTTTCAGTACAGAACATGTCTCCCTGTCTCCACCTTCCAGCCCAATCCACCAATCCACACCTCTGCTATTGTTCATCTGTCTTGCAGCTAGGTGCTGGGGCAGGGTGGGCGGGAGGAACAAAGACCCACCCATTTGCTGTATGGCACAAAGCAACTTCTTTGATTGTGCTAATCATGGTACTTAACTAGTCAGCCAAAACCATTATTTTGACACAAGATTTGGCAAACATGTTATTATGCCTTCCACCCCACCCCCAGATTACACGTTTGGGAGGGGCACAGGGTATCATCCAGACCAGGGTTAGGCAACCTAAGGCCCAGGGGCCGGATGCAGCCCAATCGCCTTCTAAATCCGTCCTGTGGACAGTCTGGGAATTTGTGTGTTTTTATATGAGTAGAATGTGTCCTTTTATTTAAAATGCATCTCTGGGTTATTTGTGAGGTATAGAAGTTTGTTCATTTCTGCCCCCCAAAAATATAGTCCGGCCCACCACATGGTCTGAGGGATGGTGGACCGGCCCACGGCTGAAAAAGGTTGCTGCCCCTTATCCAGACTAACCCCCGCAAGTATGGAAGGAAACTAGAGTTGCCATGGCAAATCACTGGGCTAGGTGTCTATGTGAATGGGGCATTTTAGCTCTACTGATTTTGAAGCTTTCAACCCTTCCTTCTGCTGCTCAAAATGATTCCAAATTACATCATTAGGCAGGGTTGCGGGGAGAGTTGCTGTTCACAAGAAACACACACAGTGTTTTCTGTATATGCACCTCAACTTGGTGCAATTTTGCAGTTGACATTGACTTGACAATGTTTGGGAACGACAACTTCCCTGCTTTCAGAACCATCTACCCTGCCATTTGGATTTCATGTCAAATGGAGTCCCAACATAGCTGAACTTGCTCAGTCTGAACTGAAAGCAGCCCCTATGGAGTGGGGTAAGGAGTGATATGGCCAAGATGGTCTGCTTTATCACTTTTATAAGTTTCCAGTGGATTCACAGTATCAGCTTGCCCCTTCCTTCCTTCCTTCCTTCCTTCCTTGAAAAAAAGAGTGTTTAACAAGTGTGTCGGTGCTGCAAAACTACCTAATAAAGTGACTCAATTAACAATGCTCACTGATTTAGTAACTGCCTGCAGCTCATCATAGTGTATATATTAAAAGGACTGAAGATAACAGAGTGGCCTGGTATCTAAATCTGCTCTGCTGGGCTGTTAGTAGAATCCCAGGATTAAATCAGCATATCACCCAAAGAGTTGTTGCTCTGTGGCAGTAAACAAAGTGGAATCCAAATCCTTCTCAGCCTTTTCATATCAATGCCTCCTCAATTATATCTCCCTATATGGTGCCACTGGCAACATCTAAGGCAACCCTGTTTCTAATTAATCACCTCCACTGAGAATGTAATTAGCAGTTTAATTAGGATCATCATCCCCTAGCACTGTTTTAGCAGCCTCAACCAGCTGTGAGATACTGGCTAGATCTTCACGAAACCTTACAGCTCTCGTGCAATCTCCCACTGAGGCAGGAGGTTGTCAAGCCCTCCTTTATTTTTATATCTCAGAAAGCGCTTCTTGATTAACCATTACCGGGAACAGGAGTGCTTGCTGATTATGCCTGCCTGCGATGCCGCCTATGCCAGGTTGGGAGGGGCAACACTCAGTTTTTGATGTGTTTTTTGACTGCCTCCCCACACAGGTCAGCTTCCACCTTCCTACCTACATCAATGATTGAAAGGAATGTGACACATTGTTTGCATGACTAATAAGCTTCAGAAATAGGAAGCGGCAGAGCCAGTACATCTCCTTCTGCTGTCCTACTTCTGAAGTAAGGATAAGAGATAAATTCAGCTCAATTCAGTTTTTAGTCTGAACCTACCAAATTCACACTTTCTGATACAGATAAAAATTGAAACACTGCTGCCCTTTGAAATTCACACTTACGGTATCTGAATTTTGTGATGTGGTTCCCCAACCAGATACTGTGTACAAAGATGTGTATATTCAGGGAAAGTATGCATGGAAAGCACATATTTGTGAAAATGAAATATGCAATGTGTTATATTAGGGTAAATTGCATGCAAAAATATGCAGATCAGGTAAAAGCTGCATACCTAAATGTGTCTGTTGGGAAAAGTTTGCATTAAAATGCTGGTGGATTTTCATGAGGACCTTTTAAAACAAACAAACAAACAAACAAACAAACAAACAAACACTGATTCAGAAATGTGGAGAGAACTAAACAGGAACTGAAAGAAATGAGAAACTGAGAGCAATTGAAATTGACAGATTTGTCCATTATAGTGGATTTTGGAGGCCATGGCATTTTGGTGCTTGAAGCAGAGCCCAAACATCCCACCACTGCTAGGACTAAGTCTTTACAAAGTCTTGCTCCATTATTGAGAAGACTATTCCTGTTTTTCTTTATTCTCTTCTGATGATGCTACCTGAAGCAGATCACTTCACCATGTTCCATGGCAGGGCTCCATGTGTTCAAAGGTTTTGCTGGAGTGTTGCCTACCTGTTCTGATCTTCAACTCCTTCCTTGCCTCTTCTGTCCACACACTAACCCTAAGCACATTGCTTTCTTGGATGGCAATAATCACGGAGGCACGTATGTCTAGCACACAAGAGCATTTGGGGACAAAACTCAGAAGGCAGCCTGATGAGTTCTACATAGGCAGCAACTCAGCTTTCAGTGTAGAAACGAAGAAATGACCTTTTTCTTTTGAACTCTAGGATACTTCCATACAGCTGAAATCAGCCTTAGTCTTCAATGGGGCCAACCATAGGATACTTCAATACAGTTGAAATTAGCCTTAGTCTGTGCCTTCAGAGGGGCCAGTTGGTCTTTAATCAGAATATCAGGGCAACTAAACAGGCAAGCAGAGTATGGCCAATCCAAGAGCAGCTTGAACTGGATCATTCTAAGGATCCATACCTGAATCTGAGTCATTCACTATTCCAACATTTGAAATGTGCTCTATTAGAACCTGCTGCAGCTCCTACTTTCTATCTTGGTGGCTATCAAGCCCATCAGATAAACACTTGTTATGACATAGTAAGCACAGTGCCTGATTCTGGTTCCCAAAGTCTTCAATTTGAGACTGCCCCCCCCCCGGCTTCATCATCATAAAACTATAACACAGAGCTAGAAGAAAGAAAAAGGCCATTCCATAAAAGTTCTGGCTGCACAGGCTAAATAATTCTCCTTGTCCCTCATGTAGATCAACAGCTTCAATCCTGAACACATTGCATATTAATCAGAGACCAATTAAATAGTACAGAGCAATCAGATCTAGGTAATTTAAGCTACTCAGCCATGCACTACTGGGAAAATAAAAACATTTTCTTGGATGTCTGGCTAGCTGTCCACCAAACATGGTGAATGTTCAAATCGTGAGTGGGAGGAAAACCATACTCTTGTATCTTCTGAAAGAAAATCTGATGGCTGCATTCTGTATGAGGTGAAGATTCTGAATGGTTTTCAAAGAGGAGCAGACAAACTCAGGCTATCAACAGCTGGTAGGGATGAAGGGTTTGTTCTACCTCCACTGTGGGAGGCGGTATGCCTCTGAGTGCCAGTCTCTGGCAATCAACGGTGAGCAGAATGCTGCTGCTTATGGGCTTCCCATGTGCGTCTGGCAGGAGTGCAGTCTAAATGGGTTTTTGGTGTTCCTTTCCTCTATATCCTTGGCTCTGTTGACTAGATGAAGGAGGGAACTAGATTGTGGGCCAAATTCAACTAAGTTGCAGTGCTAGCAGAAGCAAGCGCAGTGACTCCCACTAGCACAACAGGGCTTCCCTCTCTCTTCCTCCCCATGCAACCTTTGCACCTTCCCAAGGGTGATGAGAAGCTCCAGAACAGAGCACAGTGTGGGAGGGGAGATGGTTCTGTCTGAGAACCGTAATTGCTTTTACTGATGGATCGATCACTTTGACATGAATTGCATGCAAAAAGTCAAGACTCCCCAAAACTATAGAGAAATATGAATGGAATTTTGGCCTTTTTGGTTTATAGGGTTCCAAAGCCACCATTGATTAGCTGGCTTATTTGAATCCCAGGAGCTTATCTGCTCCTTTGTATAGCAAAACACAGGTGACACGAGGCTACACATTTGTTTAAGCCCGCTTTTCTGATTTCTTTCTTCCTCTCTTCCCCCTCCCTCTCCCACTTACAGGAGTTTTTAATGATGCTTCCATAGAGAAACAAGGTTGTAGAAAGAGCCTGCGGGGAACTGTTTTGAACTAGCTGTTCGCCATTTTAATTATATTTTTAAAATAAACATGTTACAGTAATTATGCTCTTTGCTAGAAGAGCTTCACTTCATAATGCATGCTATTATATAATGTAATAAATCAAGTACCAAAAGTATATCACCTTTATATTTGTTTCTAATCTTAGCCGACATTGTTCTTTTTCTTTTTTATAAATTGTTATCATCACTTATTATTTTAAATAATCTGGTGCAGCTCTTGTATTGTTATAGATATAAAGACGCCCCATTTCTTTTCCTGATGGGTCTGCTATCCTGCATCTCACATGGGATGAAATGCTCCTCGCACTAATGAATTTTTTAAATGAGCAATTCCATTATAGATGCTTTGTAAATTCCTCGATTTCAGGAACCCTTTCTACATTAATTTGTGTGCTGAGAAACTATTGACCATCTGCCAAGGAAATCCAGTGGGCATCTTCTAAGGGGCATACCCTACTCATGCAATCGCCCCACATCAACTGAGGGTACATTATAAGAACATAAGAAGAGCCTGCTGTATAAGGTCTCTGGCCCATCTAGTCCCAACTTCCTGTTATTACAGAGGACAGCCAGATGCATGTGGGAAACCCACCAGAAAATGTGTCCTCCATCATGGAGGAGAGATCACCTAAACTGCCTCCCTGTTGTGGGGCGGGGCCGTTTGTATAGCCACAACACCCCGTTGGTTGCCCTTGGTTGCTGAGGTAGAAATTTGGCCTGTTGGGTCATCTATTGATGACATTTTTCCACCTTCACCACATCAAGCAGTTGGTCCCTTACCTTTCCCGCCCCGACCTGGCCACAGTGATCCATGCGACGGTCATCTGCAGGCTTGAGTACTGTAATTCGCTCTACGCGGGGCTGCCCTTGAAGCTGACCCAGAAACTCCAGAGGGTGCAGAATGCTGCAGCGAGGCTCCTCACGGGGTCTCTGCCATGGGAGCATATTCACCCAGTGCTTTTCAAGCTGCACTGGCTCCCGGTGGAGTACAGGGTCAGATTTAAGGTGCTGCTTTTGACCTTTAAAGCCCTTCACGGCCTAGGATCCTCGTACCTACAGGACCACCTCTCCTGGTATGCCCCACGGAGAGCCTCAAGGTCCATAAATAGCAACACCCTAGTGGTCCCGGGCCCTAAAGAAGTTAGATTGCCTTCAACCAGAGCCAGGGCCTTTTCAACTCTGGCTCTGGCCTGGTGGAACGCTCTGCCTCATGAGACCAGGGCCCTGCAGGATCTGATTTCTTTCTGCAGGGCCTGTAAGACAGAATTGTTCCACCTGGCCTTTGGCTTGGAGCCAATTTGATTCCCTCCCTCTCTTTCTTTTTTGCTTTCCTTCTCCTCCTGCGATGAGGCTACATTTTAATATTTTAATGTTTCAATATTTTAATGTTGTATTTTAATTTTGTTTTTAAGTTGTAATCATTCAACTTGTTTTTATTATTGCTTGTAAGCTGCTCTGAGCCCGGCCTTGGCTGGGGAGGGTGGGGTATAAATTATTATTATTATTATTATTATTATTATTATCATTATTATTATTAGCTACCGAGGGGCTATTTAAGCTGCGGCACATTGCTGGGAGCTTTCTCTTTCCTGCAACGTACATCAGATCACCCGCCCGCCCTCCCTCCCTCCCTCCCTCCCTCCCTATATTTAGGGCTGTTCTTTAGCCTTGCTATGCCTGTCTAGGGCTCGTCTGTTTTGGAGTAGGGGCCCGGTAGGAATTTTGCCATAGGCTGATTGGCTGTTGCCATTTGGTTTTTGCCTACTGTGTAGCAAATCATCACAACTTTGAAAGGTTGGCGGTTAGGCATTTGTTCAATGTTTTGTGGAGGGGAAGTAGTTGGCTGTGCCTGAACCTCCATCACTTTTGCCAGAGAATTCCGTTAAAGGAATCCAGGGGCTCGCCTTGCTTTTGTCCAAACCCTGTCAAGGGGCTAGGGACATGCCAGAGCCCCTGGGAGCATCTGGGGTGAGCTGTGAGATCAAAGCTAGCTTCTCACTCCCCCAGGATGCTTTCCGTTACTGACATATGGTGGTGCCCAGTGTCAGTCCTGTTCCTGCCACTGTGCAGGTTCAGGTAATGTGGAACCAATTCCTAAGCAACCACTCACATGCTGTAATCCATAAAGTTGTGGCCAAAATTAATGCCAAAAACGTTAACTAAATTCTGTGCCAATTGTGTCTTTATTTTGGGGGTGGTTTTGGAGGTCTTCACACGCAAATCCACATTCCATGTAAGAGAACCTCTCCTTCTACCCTTCAGCTTAAGATTCATTGTCTTAATGAAGCTACCATCCTACCATAGGTTTTGAGATCTTTCATATAGCCCAACATGGCACACCTTGACATCAAAATGTACTTCAACTGCATCTTTTGCAAGCTAACTATGTAATTCACCAAACAGGAACAGAAGAGATCAATCAGCAGCAATCATGATATGTTTCCGATTAAATATTGCTTCCCCCCCCCCCGCATCAAAATTTCAGTTCCCAGGGAGTAAAGCAACCCAGAGATGAAAGCATGAAATACGGTTTCAAGCTTATTTCATCTCATTAAGTTTCATGACAAATGAATTTGAGCCAAATCTGTTTTGGAGCAGAAGGGTTTTGCTTTTGTTTTAAATTTAATCTGTGAGAAAGTTGCAATTTGAAGATTTGCTGAAATCAAGCAATAGCACGAGATTCTAATGATCTATGCAGGTTAAAGCAACATAACAAAATAAGTTTGCTGAATGAAGGATTGCAGCTTAAAAACACACACACTTCCCTACCAGGCGCTCAAATGAGGAATGTTTCCCATGCTGTGATTTTTGTTTACATAATGAATATTGCAACGTAGGAGGATATATGCCTATATTTCCATGTCAGATACATATCCTTCGGTTAGATCTTATGACTTTAAGGAGCAGCAATGGCTTCTGATTTTGAATAGAGCAATGACACCATTTCTCCAATCTCAGCACCCTTAAAACCACTTATCCCCACCTGGAGGGGAAAGTATGATACCTTTATCATGCTTGTATTTTTCCAGCTGCAGGGATAATAGTAACTTTCTGATGGCTATGTTTAGATAGGGAAAGCATCATGGAGGAAGTGCTGAACATGTCTTCTCCCAGCATCACCGATCCTATCACAATCCAAGCCTCTGTGGCTACTCTAAGGGTGTGTGTGTGTGTGTGAAGGGAGGGGAGGAAATTGAATATTTGATTATGGATATCCAACTTGATTGACCTTGAGGTTTTTGATATACTACTATCTGACTTGAGAAAATGTATATGGACTGCAACCCCACATGTGAACCTGCCTAGAATCTGAGACTGTCATCTGAGTACCTTCTTCATATAGCACCTATTAGGGAGTTTTGGAAGGAATGGGTCTTTTCTGCAGTAGTAGTAATAGTAATAGTTCCTGTTATGGAATGCTCTTCCCAGGGGAGAGAAAGAGAGAGATTCATTCTGTGCACTAAGGATAACATATTGCTTGTTCCTACATCAGGACACTGTGAACTTGATCTGAAGCAACATAGTGCTTGATCTTCAGCTGCTTCCTTATTTTTGGTGCTGTGGCGGGGGGAGGCATGGGCATCCTTATTGATTGATTGATTGATTGATTGATTGATTGATTGCCTTTTGAGGAGAAAAGCAACTGGGAGGGTGATTTGCACTTTGATTCAAACAATGACCTGCAAAGATCCCTTCCACCACTGCTTCCACTGCAGTATGTCCTAACATATGAAGCAATACATCAGGAGATTTCTCACGTTTCTACCATCTTCTATAGCTTAACCCTTAGCAGAGATTTGAACACAAGTCTCCCCTGTTCAGGCCCAGCATTCCAATATACTTAGGAGTGGTTCAAATGACCTCACATATTCAAAGAATGTAAGATTGTAGTCTGTAGTAGAAGGAACTTCTGAAGTGTTGAACTAGGGCTTTGTTTTCTAGAAAAAGAGGTGGTGGAACTTGCTGAGCACCTACCCAAAGCTGATGAGCTTTTTTTAGGGGGATTTGTATGCTCAGGTTGCAGAAATATGTAAATAAAACCACACATTGTAAGGACACCGCAGTCTCCTCTGACTTTCATTTCAAGAAAATTGAACCTGGGTAAGTGCTGGAATCCCAGAAGTCTCTCATCACGCAAAGTTTGGGGAATGTGCAACAATATATTCATGGAGCTCCTGCATGTGCAGGGTCTCCTAGTTGGCCTAGAATCCACCAGCACACAGAGGAGCCATACATTGGTACATGCAGAGATACCCTTTTCATATGTGTTGAATGTGCCATCACTGGAAAGCCATGTGGGCAAACTGAGGGCAGTAATTTGGAACCCCCCCTCCCCTTCTTGATCACCATGCATACTAATGTTTCTCTTGCTTGTCTAGTGTATTTTTCCTGTGTGTTTTTCTGTTGTCCCGCTGTACTTTGTATTGGCCACTTATTCCTTAGACTCCCAACAGCTTCAACAGTTACAGGAAGTTGGAAGATGAGAGTGAAAAAGCCCCCTGAGCCTTCATATTTTTTTTAAAAAAAATAAGTGAGTTGCAGATAGCCTCCAGTTATGTAAAGATGGAGGTCAAAGAGTGGCAGATTCAGCTTTTTAGTCCACTCTATCTGCCCATGTATTAAATAATGGGACAAAATGGCCAACGCTTAATAGCCTTTTGGAATTATCAAGTTAGGGTGTTTTATTTACAGCATTCCCTTCCAAAACAGCCTCTGGCAAAATGTTCCAGTTATTAATATGAGCATTAGATTCTTTGCCCCTTTAATTTGAACGTGCAGTGCTTGCAAATGAAAATGATTCCCCCTTCAGAGGTGTCTCTGCTCACGTAAATCACATGGGCAATCTTAAGGAAACTGGCAGTTCTTTAATAGAGCACAAATTCTATTCCCAGAGTGCCTCCAAAAAAGATTTCAATTAGATGTTAAATTAGACACCTGAAACTCACATATTTCTTTCAGCTCCTTAGGCAAAAATAACACGATAATAACTTGACTCACTGTAGGTTTTCTTCATCTTTGAGGGATTCAGTGTTCCATAGCGGAACTTCTTTCTCTTGAAATAAATTGGAATTTCACTTTCCAATTGAAAGAGATCGTAGGTTGGTTTCTATAGCGGGAATAAGAAGCATGCATGCACGGGTGCACAGAGAGAGAAACTCACCTTTCTGCCGTAATCAACTATCTTACTAGTTATGGTAGTGGCTTGGAAAAACCACCATGCAGAGACTGTTTTTCGCTTCTTCCTCATGCTGAAAATAATATGCTGACCAACTTTAAGGCACAAAAGGTAAATAGCAAAGAGCCTAGATGTCTGTGTTCATTTTAAATCTTGTGGTGCATGAGAACATCACAGTCATCAGTTTCTCAGAGTAACTGAGAAAAAAATGGGGACAATGCATGAAATATCTCCAGGATGTCAACTGAAGGTTTCTATGCTCTTCTTTACGTGTATCACTGATGGTCTGGTTGCCAGTATATTCATAATTTATCCCAAGCTGGATGGAAAGGCATCTGCCTATGTATGATTCCTACCAGCATACTTAGCATATCATGTGAGTAATGTGTCTATCAAGAGCCCAGCACAGTTTGTGTAGAACCCCAAACAGTATGAAAGTAGCCAGGGAATGGTAGCAACCATATTGCTTGAGAGGCATCTAACAAGGGTCTTAGATATCTAAGAGAGACATCTAACAAGATATTAGATTTCTGAGAGATCAGGACTTGTGTGCTCTGCCCATCTCCCCTTTCTCCCAGTGTATCTAATAACATTAGAAAGATAGGGGTATAGGAAGCGGTCTTATACCAACTCAGACCATCTTAGCAGTTCTCTGGGATTTCAGGCCAGCATATCTGGAGCCCTACCTGGAAGATGCTGAGGACTGTCTCTCGAACCTTCTGCATCCAAAGATGTTCTGCCACTGAAGCTCTGCTAACTTTCCATCACTACAACTATTAGGGTGCACAGATGAAAAGGAGGACAAAGCTCTTGTACTTTTAACAACCATGTAGAAGAGGGTTGTTGTTTTTTAAAGTGTGGGTAGCCTCACTCCCAACAAGCCCATCTACCTTTTTTATTTTTTACAACAGATAGAATGTGTAAGTAGGATCCTAACATATGTATTTATATGGATAAATCTTGCTTTACACTGATCTTTCTATCTATAGACAGGGACGTCTGCCTGAATCTTTCCTCCATGCTTTGTAACATGGAGAACGCATATGCTGGCTCAATGAACCAAGCCAAAATTCATGCCAGAATCTGTAGGCTTTGCAGAAGCAGTTCAAATGGACACAGGACTGATGAAAATTAGCGAAAAAATTAGTGGAAAAAATACAAGAGAATGAATTTTTTCTTAACTGCTTTGCACACCCATACTATTACAGCAGTGTTTGCAATTCATCATAGAGGTTTCATGTGTTTCCCACTTTCTTAAACAATCGCTTATAGGAATTAATTGCACCACTGATGTGTTTATTATTTAATGGGAGTGTAATTATAGATGTTTAGGCTATCATTCCAGGCAGCTTTGTTTTAATAGGCTTTAATAGAATAAGAAGAGTGTAAGGCCTTGTGGTTTTCCTTTTCAGAGGATGCAGTATTAAACACACTAACAGGAGAGCAAATCCCATTAGAGGAAAGATGTTTCGTAAGGAAGCATTTTCTTTCTTTCTTTCTTTCTTTCTTTCTTTCTTTCTTTCTTTCTTTCTTTCATAGCTTTTGTGTCCTAGACTGAGATCCTTGAAAAGTCACACTGACTTTCAGGCATCCAAAATGTATAGGTAATGATATTTAATTAAGGGTAGTGTTCCATGTCCACCCAGTCAGAATCTATTTAGGACTCCTAACTTCATTCTGTGTTATTTCTGCATGCCCCATCAATACTTTCTGCTGGGGTTATTATCTCACGGAAGGGTCAGGAAGGTACATTTTTCTTCCTCCTTATGAGGTCATTCCCACTGGGATGCTGATCAGCTGAGTCCTTTCTTATATGATAGCCAGATATTCTTGCAGGTGCTTATGGCACTCTCAAAGCCATGGGCCAATGTATTCCTTATGTGGTGTGACGATGGTTGTTTGTAAAAACCTCCTGAGTAATCACAGGGAATAATGGAAGCTCCAAATGGAATCAGTTGGGAACACAACTGTTACATTCAGATTAATTGCAAAATTGATTTGGGGTGGCTTTCTTTCTTTTGAATCCCTTAGAATGGTCTCCTCATCTCCATCATTCAGGTTTGTGTTGAAACTATGGTAGGATTGCCCACTTATTATTTTAAAAAGACCTGGAGATGCTGGAGAATTCTGACAAAAGTGGAAAAGGAAGCAGAAATCGTTGCAGCTTGCATGTTCCTCAAAGGCAAGTGAATATGACTGCTATTCATTCACATCACTGGTGCTGTTTTAAACAATATGTAATTAAATATTTTTTTCTTACATTGTTTTGATTATTCTTTTATGTGCAGTGAATGTAAGTTGGATAAATAACATAACATACAATAATTAGCTGACAGTGAGATGAATAGCAAAGTATTTGGCAGAAGCCAAACTGCAGCAGGACAGAAACAGCACCAATTGCGACAAATGAAGCTTGAAATGGAAATTGTTGCCTTCTTATATCCCTTGGTATTTTGTGTGTTTTTACTCATCATTTTATTTGCCATGATTGCTGTTGTTGTTTTTTCCTAACAAAGTGACGAATGTCTGCCCATTGTAAATATATAAAGATTTAAAGAGAAGTGCAAAACATCTCATCATAGTAATCAGTGTGCCTGCCCACTTTCTGATCCCTAACTGTTGATGGCTAACTGCAAGTCTCAGTCGCTCTTACCTAACCTCCTGGAAAGCGAATCACTACTGCTTACCGGCATAGCTGTCAACTTACAGATTTGAAAATAAGGGACCAGCAGCCTTGAAAATAAGGGACCTGCAGCCTCACCTGTTCCAGGCACTCCAGTCTTCCTGTCCTCCTGCAGTCTGGTCAAACTCATGCTGGTAGCTTCGAGAACACTGTCCAACCAACTTTGTAACCAGAGGTTCAACTGAATAGAATCTGAATCACATGCACCACAAGGCCTACGCAGCCTCAACTTAAGATGGCTCCCCGGCCTGGCTTTGCACTGCATGTGGAACAAAATGGCGTCCAGCATTCAAAAAACCCCTCAGCTTGCATTAACTAGCCACACACAAGGCATGCAAGCTCCACCCACAGTCATTCTTAGACTTCTTATTGGGTGAGCAACACAGCCAAACAACACAGTTGGAGCCTCCCTCCTCCCTGGCCGGCAGGGAGGGAGAGGAGCTGCTTCCTTTGAAATTTAAGGGACATCATTTAAGGGACATCTATCAATAAGGGACAGCAGCGGGACATGAAGAAGAAGAAGAGTTTGGATTTGATATCCCGCCTTTCACTCCCCTTCAGGAATCTCAAAGCGGCTCACATTCTCCTTTCCCTTCCTCCCCCACAACAAACACTCTGTGAGGTGAGTGGGGCTGAGAGACTTCAGAGAAGTGTGACTAGCCCATGGTCACCCAGCAGCTGCATGTGGAGGAGCGGAGACGTGAACCCGGTTCCCCAGATTACAAGACTACCGCTCTTAACCACTACACCACACTGGCTCTCACACATGGCGCTGGAATAAGGGACTGTCCCTTCAAATAAGGGACACTTGACAGCTATGGCTTACCGGTGAGGAGGGGAGCAAGGCAGTGGCAGTACCAACAAACTGGCTGAGTCAATCCTGTGCTCCTTGAGGTAGACATTGCAAAAACCTTTTTTCCCCCTAGCACCATGTATGCAAGAGTGCAGCCTGATCAAAAGTCTGATAAGAACCAGTTTACCTTTGGAGTAAAATACAACTCAAGGTAAGTTGGAAGGCTGTGCATGCAGAGTGAAAAACATTAATTGAATAAGTGTTTTCAAGGACTGGTTGGATGAAGAGATGTCCCAGGGTGACAGCAGGTGGTAGACTAGAGGAAGAAACTGCCAAGAAGACATATTTTTCTGTATGTGTTGATGGATATGCCCTCACATAATCTTTTGGAGTCTGTTTTGTAATGCATTAGTAAGTAAAGTCTGACTGAATGGGAACCTGGTTTAATATTATTATTATTATTATTATTATTATTATTTATTTATTTATACCCTGCCCTCGGGGTGGCTAACACCAAATCTGAATTACAATAAAACGTAATAGAAAACAACAACAACCAAACAAACAGTTAATTAAAATACGGCTTTTTTGAGTCTCCGTATTGAAACCCCAAAGGGAATTTTCTCCCACATCCTCTGGCGCATCAGGCAAACTGCCTCTCCTCCACCATGCTACTTGCTACTCATGGTAACCTAAGTTAGTCATAGGTGACAAAAAACAAAAGAAAACAGAAGAAAACAGAGACACTGAATACCAGTCACAGGTACATAAAAATAGATTTTGGCCTTTGTAAATATAGCTGATTTGTTTGGGGGTGGGCAGGGGGGAAAGGTATGCAATCTGAAGAGAAACAAGAGCATGCGAATCAAGTGTATGCTGCGCTGCAGATCCAGATCCCTTCTGGTGTGTATGCATTTGTAATCAAACACCCCTAAGTCCTGTTAGGCTCTGGGCATAGCTATTGCCAACCATCTGGCCCATTGGCAGCTGCCTGATAGCTCGCCTGTCCAATTTGCCCTCGTACGAGGACAAAATGGGGCCTGGTGCTGACTATTGACTATGCTCACTTGTTTCCTTTCCATGTTCTATCTACAACAAACTGTAGCCCTGCGCTTGGATGGCTGAGGGCTTATGACCAGCCAAGACCTTCAGGAGCTGGGCTGTCTGCTTGTGGTTTCACAGAGCTCTGCATAATTTGTACTGATACAAGGGGTAGAAATATATTCAGTGTGTGCCAAGGAGGCTTTTCTGATTCCTTGCCTTGAGCAAAATTAGTTAATGATATTCATTCAGTTACAGTACAGTACAAATGGGGCACATTAAATGGCTTAAATTAGGTCAAATTGAATAACTGAATTTGTTCTTTAACTTAAAAAACAGCTTAATCAGCTCAGAGTGTGAGAGTCTTAAAATAGTTTAATTAAATATTAATAGGAGGGGGGGTGCTACATTTTTTGAACACCGATGGCAGCAGTTTTATTTGTATGGCATTATTTTTTCTTGGACATGGCGCTGTTGGTGATGACGTTCAGCCATTCATTCATGATGGCAACTTTGGCTTTGGATGCTGGCTGAGGTAAGGTTGCCACCACCCTTCCCTAGAAAAATGAGGTCATTTGTTGTTGTTTTTTTTGGAGAAAAAAGTCCCATGTCCTGTTTGGACTTTGAATAGGATACATTTTTCATATTTTTGAGCTCCTCCTCCTCCAAACTGCATGGGCAGAGGGTGAGTCCAGTAGGAGAAGGAAGAGAGCGAGAACCTGAGGGGGAGTTTGTGTGGGGAGAGGGTGGGTCTATGTGGAGGAGAGCCGAGAGTGAGAGTTATCGCAGGAGACAAGGGACTCAGCTATACAGCTGCAAATAAAATGTTTTAAGTCCAATATACAATGTGACGCTAAATGGTGATGGTGAGCCTTATGTATTTTTCATGTATTCAATGTATACATTTTTCATGTATTCAATGTATTTTTAAAAACACTTTTTCAAAAGCATTTTCAGAAGTTGGATCCTCCTTGTGCTCGGCCCTGGAACTCTTCCCCACCTGGCTGGTGGGCGTGGCTTGCTCCACTCCAGCCGGTGGTGCCACAGTTATGCCTCTGGCCTTTAGCCAATTGGCAGCGTGGCAAGGTTGGGGGTTGGGGGTATCTATTTGGCAGCATGACGTAGGGACCTCCTTTTGCTTTGCACTGCAAACACCCACCCACCTGTTAATTAGGTCTTGCTGGGCCTTGCTTTGGACTTTGGTTGGTCGCCTGTTTTGGAACGGGGGCCGGGTAGGAATTTTTTCCAATGTGGCAGATTGGCTGTGGCTGCTTGGTTTTTGCCTACCTCTTAGTAATCGTCACAACTTTGTAAGGTTTGGCAGTTAGACATTGGTTTAGGGGAATGTGGGGAGGGGAGGTGCGACCATCACCTGCCCCTCCAATTAATATTCCGTTAAAGAATAAGAAAGAAGACATGATATTGGAGTCTTTTTATTGTTTTGCTAAATCAGGTTTTTTGGGGGGGAGGGAGGGGAAGAGGCCAGTTTGGATTGGAGTTGTGATGTGGGAGGAAGAGTCTACACTCCCTAAGCCCATGCTCCAGTTCTGATCCAAATCACACCTCACTTTTGCATTCATGCATCTCTAACATAATGTCTAGTTTGGGCCTTGCCTCCATTCAGTTGCTGTTCATATGAGGTATTTCCCTACATTTCAGAAAAGCACTTGTCTATCTCTTAGGAGACAGTGCACATTTGTCACTGTCAAGGTTAGAAAAGCTGAACCTACTGAAATTTCGTCTTCTGCATAGCTGTTTAGGGGGACAGGTACTCTGTCCTACTTTGCATCTGGTCATCCTAAGTGTTCTCCAAGATATCTTGTTGCTTTGAAGGACAAAAACATTGTGAGGAAAGTCTCTTAGCCTTAACTGGGGCTCTGTGAACTCATTAGTTTACTTCGGTTGTGGTGAATGATGTACAGCATTAGGTTTACATACTATTAAAGCTGAGCTCCTGACACATCAAGGAGCACCTGAAAGATGAGGGAATCCATGATAAGGACCTTTGTCAGCCTTTCAAGGTGGGTTCCCTGCACCACAGAGATCAGCAACTGAGATAAGTCAGGGCATTCCCACCACTTCAATCTTTGTTTTGGTAAACTGTCAGTTAGCACAGGTGGGTGTGAGACGCCACATGTGTCATTTTCTCTTGAAAATAATATGTATATTGCTCTGATTGGCTGGCTGCCATCTCAAATGGCAGGCTTCTGAAGCTCTGCCAGGTGTTCATTGCCTGACTGCTCTTTATGAAAAGAAAGCAGTAAGTGTTTTTCAAGGTGTCAATTAAGTTCTAATAGTCTTCAAATACTCGCATGTGTTTGGGATTTTTCAACTGTTTGAGGAAGCGTCTTGAGATTTGGAACACTGGGTTGTTCATGCTAGTGGTGTGTGAATTCTTAAACGATAAGGAAACAACGAATAGTGGTACCTCGGGTTACATACGCTTCAGGTTACTGACTCCGCTAACCCAGAAATAATACCTCGGGTTAAGAACTTTACCTCAGGATGAGAACAGAAATCACACACCGGTGGAGCGGCAGCAGCGGGAGGCCCCATTAGCCAAAAGTGGTACCTCAGGTTAAGAACAGTTTCAGGTTAAGAACGGACCTCCAGAATGAATTAAGTTCTTAACCTGAGGTACCACTATATAGCCAACAGCCTATAATAATAAATATGATCTTTAATACAAATGAGAAAGGGGGAAAAGCAAGCATAATTGTTCTAGCAGCCCAGATAGTTTGAATATGACCTTTTCTGATACCAGTTTATGAAACCAAAGATGTTCACAGGTGAGTCATGGCTACTTGTGCTATGAGGTAGTGGTGCAATATGGTAGATGCAGCAGATGCACAGCTCCCAGCAAAGGATGTATCATGTGCAAATTTTAGGAAACAGCTGTTTTGGGTGGGAAATCGATGCATGTGAATGTTATGTGATATGGGTAACAGCTGTGTATCTAAAGACACAAGAATGAAGTAAAAAAATATATGAACACAAGTGTTTAAACATGTGCAGCTTTAAAAAAGCGATTCCTGAGGAAAATATTGTTAGGTTGTGTTTGGCCTTGCTTTGGAGTTTGGCCATGGCCATCTGCTTAGCCCAGCCGACCACTCAGCACAGCACTCAGTCGGCCAGGAGTGTCACCCACCCTTCCCCTCCCTTCATTAATGGTTGGTTACTGCTCTAGTTGCTTCTTTCCAGCTAGCCAGGCTTTCTTTGCTGTGGTCTTCTGACGGCTGCCATATTGAGAGCCAGGAAGGAATTTCCCCTGCTCTGCAGGTTTCGCCTTCCCCATAGCACTAGTCCCAACTTTGGTGGTTTAGGCCTTGGGCCGAATCCTATAGTCTTTCATCCAATCCAGATGTGGTGAAGTGGTGACTCACCCACCCTCTGTTCCCTGCGGTGGTGTTAACCATGTACCCCATTAGAGGGGTCTGGAGGGAAATCTCTGTCCAAAGAGCCAAGTGTGTAAGGTTAGCGGGCCATAGACTTCCCTCAGCGTTTGGGGGCCATGCACATAAACATGCATTTTGTGATGGATTCATCCCTGAATGGACCCTGCCATGCCTCAGTCCTCCAGTGGGGGGGCTGAAAGAGGTACACACCCAATGCCTATGCCAAAGTTTCCTACATCTGAAATCAATATAGTTGTAGCCGTATAATCCCAGACAGTTGTTGTGTCCATTCATTTTACCACTCAGCAGTTAGGCTTGCTGGGAGAAGGGACACTGCCTGCTAGGCATGTTGACTGGGATAGTGGGAGTTGCGGAGTCAAAACATTTGAGGGGCACCAAGTTAGGAAAAGCTTTTCCTTGAACAATAGGCTTCAAAGAAGAGGTGAATTCTGTGGAGAAAAGGAAGGAAGAAAGACAGGTATTATGTTAGTGTTCTGGGTAATTAAGTGAACTGTTGTGGTAAACAAGGACCAATCTAATCTACTGTGATATTATGTTCTGAATAGGCACAAATTGCTGGCCCAGATATTCACATGGCAAAGATCTAAAGATTAAAGATGGATATACATCAATGCTGAAAGGCTGTGTTTTGTGATTTTTTTAGGAACTAAAATAATGTACGAGTCTCAATATAGAACCAAATATTGGAATTCATTCAGTTTGAACAGGATAATCAAAATGTTTAGACACTTGATTGCTTGTTTCTCTAATTACAGAAACAGTTGAATTATAACCCAACAGATATGTTTTTCTGTGACACTGTAGCTGTGAATCTCCAACTCCAATCTCCAACATCTTCCCTCCAACTGGGTTGTCATTATGTGGAATGGCCTCAACTGTACATAAACCTTAAGATTCATGGTTACTGCTGAATTCCTCTGCTGTTTTGTTCATATGAATAAACCTTTTGCATATCTAATAGGGATAACCCTTAGAAAGATGCAAACACTATTTATCATATTACCATATTCCTCAGAATAACTCAGCTAGAGAATGAATACCACCCATTACTTTGAACTGTCAGTTCCACCATTTAGACTTGCTGCAAATTGTGCATTCATTCTTTAAAAGATGAACGCTGAGATGCATTTTGTGTGTCTGTGTCTTGCCTCAGTTGGATTTACAACCAGCTCCCGTAAACGCGACAAGACATTGCATTAATCCAATGAGCCACTTTCTTGCTGGGTAAAATTTCCCAGTAAAGAAGATGGAAGGTTGGTGCCTGTTCCAAGTGCCAATGGTGCTTTCATAAACAAACCAACAGAAAAGAAAGATGATCAGAGACCCTCTTGCTGAATGAAAATTTAATGCGGGTTTGTTAAAGGCCTGTTTCTTGTGTACAAGTAATACTGCATGTCACTGTCATACAGACATTACCAAACATATTTTTCCTGTGTGCTGAGGTAGGAGCCATTCATACCACACATTTTTATCCATGGGAAATTCCATGATGGAATTTCCATGAAATATGCTATGAGACCGAAAATGGCATACTTGTGTTCCTGAAAAGCTTTTGTGAACTGCTTTGAGGTTGTTGTTTTTACAACCAAATGGTATACCAATTTTATGAAATAAAAAAGGGGGCACTCTAGATTCAGATAATTTATATTCTTGGAAATTCTGGTTTCTCCGCACCAACACTATTATCACCATTTATTTCGTTAGGAAGTTCAGTTCGTTAGGAAAATGTGCCGTAGGACTGCTTTCCTTCAAAACACATTCTAAAGAGGTTGCAACTTTGGGGCTTTCTAGTTTCGAAAAAAAGTGAGTAAGGGTCTTTCCACCTCCACTGTGGTTGAGGGGCATCACAAGAGGAAAGAACGCTGTGGCACTCAGATCCTGCTTTCAGGATTCTATAGGCACCCTGCTGGCAATTGTGAAAACAGAACGCTGAACTCCAAATTTGTCTAAACTTTTTAAGTCATCCAAGTTGGTAGCCATTCACTGGCGGAGGAAGGGGGTGCGGTAGATGTGGCTCACCCAGGGTGTCATCACTCAGGGGGGCGACATCACCGTGCCACCCACCTGGGACGCTCACCATTCGCAGTGGGCAGTGCTCCCCTGAGATGTTTGCCCCGCCCCCTGTGTGCAGCTAGCCTTGCCCCCGGGCACACAGCATGTGTGCCACTCTGGGTGCCAGAGCAGCTAGCTCTGCCTCTATAGCCATTACCTATATCTTATAGGAGAGATTTCCAAGACTGAGTTGGATATCTTAAAAATCTTCCAATTCCTGCTTCATGCTTTGGCTACCTTCCTTCTTAACTATTGCAACTTTCTTTCTGGATTTCCCTACCATATATCCATCTTCTCACTTCAGATGAAAATCACTTATCTGCTATCACTTAGTCCATGCAGCACCTAACATCACATTCCTTCATTGGTCTTACATTCCTTTTCAAATCCAGCACCAACTATTTTCCTTTTGCTTTGGTGTCTTCTTTCAGCCCTTGTTTTGCTCATCTGCCTTGCCCCAGCTCTATCATTCTTGGAAGTGGTTTAAATAAACAATGAGAAAATACTCAGCCAAAAACCTCTTGCTCTCTGTCATGAGTCTACCTGTTCTCCCTTGAAGTCCCAATGTATGAAACTATCTCCTTGAAATGTATGTGGTACAATCTCGCTCTCTTCCATAAATCATTCCTCAAAGTTCACCTTGTTTGCGAAGCCCTTGCCTTAACTGCCTAGTCATCATTCCAAAATGTAACCAAAATTTAAGCATGGCATTTGGCCTTTAATTCTTCCAGCATCTTGTCTCTACTCCACCGGCTGACAATTTTTGATTTGTAAGCTCCTTGAGGGGAAAGACCTATCTGTTCTTGGGTGTTGCCTGTGAAGTGCTGTAAGATGCCATATGGACTGATGTACTGTAATTGTATAGGTGAGGATACCACAACATATTGATGATTTGCTACATTTGGCATGGTGGATCACATGTTGTGCAGGCCTGTTTTAGGTTGTCTCAAGGATTCCATCCCATAGTAGAGGAGTGGTGTGCACAATCATAGTGCATGCAGTGTTGCGCATATATGTGTGTGTGTGTGTGTGCGCGCGCATGCGCCAGGTCCCTGTATATAGCAAATGGGTTGCCTGATTTGTTTGCTATGAACAAGGTATGGTTATTTGCATGCTATCACAACCTCTCATAACGATGACTGAGTTTCTATGCAGAAAACTGACAAGTCAAAGAAATGACCTATTAGCCAGAAGCAAGGATTTGCCACTGCACATGTAAGGTGGTTGTTTTCACTGACCCAGACTACAAAAACTTCAAAAATCCAGACTGTGTTTAAATGAGTCCATTGTTCATTGGACCTCCTTGAAACAACCTCCTTCCTTGTGATTCCCACCATATGGCAACTTAAATGGCAATGCACACTGGGGAAAATTAGTTCTACACATCAATTAAAGATTTCTTTAGTAGTTTTGGCTTTTACTTAATGCAAGACCAAATCTTGCTTTCTTTTGAGGAAGTAAGTATGAGACAGCTCACAATTAAGTTTAACAGAGCATTCCCTGTTAGATGAAAAGGCCGTCATTAATATTTTCTTTGTCATTTCTCATTATAGCAATATATCCAAGCTAAAAATCACTTGTAAAACCAAATGCATCCTAAATTTACCCCACTGAATGATTAGCTGAAATTTCAGTAGGTTAACAGAAAACAGTAGATTGTAACTCTAGAGAACTATAGTGGTAATCAACATGTCTGAATACAGTAGATGTAATTGAATCAATGCTATTTCATGATCTGATAGAAGTTAAAAATGTCCAAGCTAGAAATTTATTTTAACTCAGGTGTGGTCCAATCATATGCAAAGTACCGGTGGGCTCAGGTATGGGAGATCAATATTTTTGAGGGGAGCCAAAATCTTCATTCCATTGATACTTACTGTTATGTACTGAGTTGAATAGGATCCAAAAGGCAGCAGTCTGATTGGTCCTAGAACAATAGGATTCAGAATGCAGCAGTCTGATTGGTTCTAGAACAATAGGGTCCAGAATGCAGCAGTCTGATTGGTCCCAGAACAATGCAGCAGTATGATTGGTCCGCAGGAGCCATCCAATCCAGCTCCAGGTGGAAGTGAATCCGCAACCTGATTGGCCTACAGGAGAATCTCAGAATTAGCCAATCACGTGCGGCCCATTGTGTAAATAATGTATATAAAGCAGATATTTTGGGGGAACTTTCATTCCTCACTACTATGAACTGAGCATGAAATCCACACTCGACTCCAAGTATATTTCACTTACCTCCACATAACTTCTCTTTGCAAGCCCTTTTATCCCAGGTGAGCTCACTTCAGGTATCAGAGCTTAGTATCAGAATTCACTTTTACTATCAGACTTCAGCTGAGAAGAAAAGTGCTTGGAGGGCAGACATATTGTGAGGAAATTAGCTTTGGGTAAATGGAAAACATAAGAAAAGCCTTGCTGGATCAGGCCGAAGGATAGACTGGCATCCTGTTCACAGATTGGCCAACCTGAAACCTATGGAAAGACCACCCAACAGCACAGAGCAATCCACACTTTTGATTCCCCTCAACTGCTATTCAAAAGCATAGGGCCACAGACCGTCTAAACATTCCATACAATAATGCCTTGTAGCCAATGGTAGCCTTATCCTTCATAACTCCATATAACCCTCTGTTAAAGCTATCCAAATTGGTGGCAATCACTGCCTCTTATGGCAGCAAATTCCATAAGCTGTGTGAAGAAGCACTTTCTTTTATCAGTCCCAAATCTCTCAACATTCAGCTTCATTCTAGTATTATAAGAGCGACAGAAAAACTGCTCCCTATCCACTTTGAGAAATTATCCCATTCCATCTACAGGTTCCTTTGACCCCAAAACAATCAGATCCATTCATCACCACTTTACGTATTCTTGGAGATGGATCCATTGTGGTCAATCCTATTCCAAACTCGCTTTTGGATCTGTTTCTCTCAGCACCTTGCTTGCTCTACCTTGCAAAGGACTAACAGGAATTTACAGACAGGGAATTAGAATTTTTTCTGAAAGCAGCATATCTTTTTTGTGGTTCCCCCAAAGCTTAGCCAACAGGCCCCATTATAGGTATAGCAACAGGCAAATTACATCCAGCCTTCAAGATCTGATTCTACAAATGGGCCAGATTTCAGCTCGGCTGTCAGTTTTGTTTTGCTCTTCACCTTTCCTAACCTTTTAATTCCTATATGGAATTTCCTCTGTGGTCCAAAGCACAGATGAAAACAAAAGGCTGTGAGTCTTCCAGCAGTCTCCTGCCTATTTAGCATTCAGAAAAGGTGCATGTTGCTGAATTCAGAAAGGCAGAGGGTGCTGATTGTCACCGCACAGTGAGGTTTCTTTTTCTAAAATGTTAATTGTTTCACCCGGCACTCTAGAGTTTTTTGTAGCCCTCTAGGACACTTTTTTTTTTAATGAAAGCTGATGCAATCTCTCCCAAGATAGGGTGAAAAGTAGTTTGTTCACCGAATTTCAGGTAACTCTCCAAGCTCAGGAGTGCCAATTACACATAAAAGCACAACATTTTTGTAAAGCTTTTATTTGAATCTCACAGAAGAGGGGAAGAAAATCAGACACAGAATTCAATTAATTTTCCACATTAGAAAAATTGTTTCGTATCGGTAAGCTCTTCTTACACAGTTTCTCAAATATGCTTGGAAGCAAATTGCCTTGATTATCCCTTTGATGGGGAGGAAAGCCTTTTAATTAATTTCCTACATGCTTTGGTTGTGCTAAACCACAGGTAGCGTGGAACCTCCATTTCCCTCTTGCCGAACATGGATCAATTGCATTTAAATGGCTCCCCAACCATAGCAATGTGGATATCCATAACTCAGTGGTAAACCATGTGCTTTGTATGACAGAGGAACCCAGGTTCAATCTCTGGCATGACTAGGCAGGGCTGAGAAGAACCCCAGCTTGAAACCTAGAAAGTCACTGCCTATCAGTGTGGTGGCAACGTGATGCCCTTTAAATGTTGCTGGACTACAACTCCCATTATCCCAGACCATTGGTTACACTGACTCAGGCTGGTAAGAGTTGGAGTTCAACAACATCTGGCTGCTGTAGACAATACTGAGCATTGGTCCAATACTGGACCAATGTGCTGATATGATATGAAAGAGAATGTACTGTGACATTCTAGAGTATGTTGTAGTGAAGGAAGGGGAGAAAGAACACCTGCAGAAAGCTGCTCTGCTTCTTTGTTCTTAGGGGGATACATTCGCTCTGCTCATTTGGGTGTGGAGAGGAACCCAAACACATGTGGGAATTTTGGCCAATTGCTTAGAAAACAGAGGGCAGGCTGGATGGGATGGGAAGCCACATTCTCCAATATTTTCATTGCTTTCTCATTCTAAATCGGGTCCCTTAAAGAGGGCATGTGTTGCAGTGAGATCTGGCAACCAAACCCTGTGTTGTGGGTGGGTATGCTTGGATAGCCACAACACCCAGTTGGTAGGTCCCTTGATGCAGGGTTCAATCAGGCCAATGGGATGCAGGCTAAATGGATCAAGGGACCTATATATACCTATGCACGTGACCCAGAGCTTCCTCTTTTGGTGCATGCATTCGGAACACCCGCCCACCTCTCCCTACTTTTAGGGCTTTGCGCTTGACCTTGCTATGCCATCGTGTGTCATCTGTTGTTGGGACAGGGGCATGGCAGGAATTTTCCCCACTTGGCTGATTGGCTGTTGCCATTTGGATTTCGCCTGCCGCGTAGCAAATTGTCACAACTTGTAAGGTTGCGGATAGGCTCTGGTTCAGGTGATAGGGATGGGGGAACGCTCTCACCATCCCTATGTGAAGGGTATTCTGTTAAAGGAATCCAGGGACTCAATGGTTTGGTCAACCCTGTGAGGGGGTTGTGCCCATGCCTGAGTCCAGGGGGACATCTGGGTGGTGGACATAGCCTGTTCTCGGCTTTCCGACTATCTGGGTGTTCAACCTAGGCTGACCTATGCTGATGCCCTGGGTCAGCACTTTCTGCAAGGGTGCAGGGAGATAGTTGAACCAGAGCCTATGCAACCACTCACTTGCTGTAATCAATAAAGTTGTGGCCTAAATTCTGCCAAAAACCAAACCAAAATTTGAGTCTTGTCTGAATTTATTTAAGGGGGAGGTTTAAAGGTCTGAACACGCAAATGGCTAAAGGCACATTCTTACATTTCTAGAAAGTATGGTTACCCCTTTTCTACTCTTTCTCTCTCTCCCCGCTCCAGTCATTTTTATATACCGTATTTCATATGGGACAGGCCAGTGACTTAGATAGTGTGGGGATTATGCAATTTACCTGCTTCATACGGTTTCTTGTATACATACAGGGAAGCACAGGGATTCCAAATAACCTTCTTCACTTACTGACTTTTTGGAGGTAGAGGCCCTACCAGGACATGATGGGGATTGAATCTAGAGCCTTCTGGATGAAAAGCAGATGCTCTACCACTGAGCTATGGGCTTTCTGTCTGCAGGTAGGTGGACAGTGTTGTTGGTTTAGGGATAAAGAAGAAAGAAAGGTGAGGAGGAATAAAAGAGATGCTGAGGTCCTTCCAAGCAGCCTACAGTAGATTTGGGCAGTTTATTCATACTTTTTGTTCCTTCATGTTAGAAGAGCAAACCCTTCAAGTGTCCCTATTTTCTAGGGATGTTCTTGATTTGGAGAAGTCATTCTGGTTTCTGATTTGATTCCAGAATGTCCCACTTTTCCTTAGGGTGTCCCTTTTTTCATTGGAGAAATGTTGAAGGGTATGGAGTTACCCGGCCCCCAAGTCATCTGAAGGCAATCCTGTATAGGGAAGCTTTTTAAATGTTTTATTATGTTTTTATATTTGTGGGAAGCTGCCCAGAGTGGCCAGGGCAACCCAGTGAGATGTGTGGGGTATAAATGGTAAAATTATCATTATGGAATGGTATCTGAAAAACTTTGGAGGGTATGGAAGAACCTGAGGGCATAAGGCAGGAACATTAGCACCAGGCTTAATTTCAAGGAAGGATAGTGAAACCATTTCTTTATTAGCCTCAAGAAGACATTGCACAGAACTATTCTTCAGATTTTTTAAAAAACAAAAATAGGAACATAAGAGATGAGGGAAGGAAAGAAGTGTTGCTTATAGAGAAATGACATGAGAAAAAAATCAGTATACCAAAGTTGCTGGGGATGTTAAATCCGGAAGGTCTTTGCAGAGGAATGTCTAAACATGTTTGCTTATTTCTGTAACCTTCATATGTAAACTGCTTTGGGAGGTCCTCCTGAAAAACAGTATATAGTGGCTGCAAACAAACAAACAAACAAACAAAGCTTTATTGCAAAAGGTAAGTTAAGCATACTGTCTGAATTTCTGGATTTTTGTGCCAAAGATAATTGGCTTGGTCCTAAGTGAAACTGTGAGTAGAGCAAAGAAAGAAAGAAAGAGGAGACTCTCAAATTTGCACAAGAGGTTAATGGATGATGGAGAGGCTTCAAGAGGCTGCTGATTGAAAGGGAATAACACAATGGATACTAACTAGAAAACAGAAATATTAAATGCATGCCAGAGAAATCAAGAAAGTGAGTGTGGGGACTCTGATGGCGTCCTATTGCTTAGTATCATTTAACACGCTAATCACTGCCTCTGTTGATATCCAGCTTTGACGTTCAGATAGGTCACAATAGGTCCTGCTATAGGATCTGTTATTAATTAGACAAACCTAATAGGCCATATCAGGGGAAACATTTGAAACCTGTGACTTGCTGGATATGATGCTATTATAAGTACATCACAAATGCAGAAGAAACCTAATTTTTGTCTGAGGACACATGGGGGCAATGTTGTACCATTCTTGAAGAGCATTGTATGCTTGTAGCGGCCATTCATTTAGCAAAAAATAAATTATCCGATTCAATACAAAAGGGGTTTAACTGGAGAACATTAGGCCTGTACTTGGGTATACTGATTGTGCCTTCTGCTAAAGCATCTTGCAGAGAATGATGAAAGCAACAAGTTTTATTATTCAAAAATATGTTTTATACTTTTATATATAAACATTTTGTATGTGTGTGTTAAAATTTCTATATAGTTCTGTCAGAGTAATGTATACAGCTTGCACCAAAACCTGCAGGAAAACCAACCACAAGGCAAAAGAGGGGGGGGGGGGGAATCTAACTAATTAGTTTTATTCTATCGTTCTAACAGCACCTGGCTGAGAAAACCACTGAATGTAGTAAAAATAACCACACAGCACAAAGAGCAGTGGGGATTTCACTATGTGGATATGGTGAGTCAGAGAGTTTTCTTTCTGGTTTGGGGAGAGGACAGAATTTTATCAGAGTAACATTCTTGCTGTGAGTTCTCTGCTCCTCTCTTCCATTAATGTTTCTTTCTGAATATAAGGTTCCTCATAACTTTTCTTTGAAGAGATTATGTGCTACCGTTAGCTGTTTAATGCACTATAGTGGAGAAGTCATCAAGGAAGACATTATCATGTATTTGCTGGCTGAGTGGCTCAAGCAGAAGCGTTGCTACTGAATTACTCAAGTATTTCCTATCCCACCCTCCTTGAAGATATGTATCAAAGCACCTGAGGATTCGGCTTTGTGGTGGCAATATGTGTATATGGGACAGGTTTCATCCAGGCTTCAAGGTAAAGAAAGGAATGACGAATTCGGTCTGCACACAAGTATGTTTCGAGAGAGATTTGGTGACCGAGATTTCAGTTGACTGAACTCAGGACTAAATCTCATTGTCAATTCTGTGGCTCTTCATTGTTTTGTCTTCATTAAGTTAATGCTAACTCCTGATCTGGTCTCTCCCCCCCCTTCCCCCCTTAATTAACTCTGTGACTGGATGAAGTTTAGAAATCTTATCCATTGAACTTGCCTGTGCCTTTCATTATTAAAGACAAGGGGGTTACTGTTTGAAGAAACCGACCCTATTTAACACAGGGGTAACCAAAATGGTGTCCTCCAAATGTTGTTGGACTGCAGCTCCCATCATCCCTGAGCACTGGCCACACTAGTTGAATCTGAGCATCTGAAGAACACTGTATTGACTACTCCTGATTTAACCCATAAATGATATCCACAAAGTATGGATTTTTCCAGGGGTAGCCAATATGCTGCCCTCCAGAAGTTATTCAATTACAACTTCCATCACCCCTGATGATTGGCTATGGTGGCAAGGGCTGATGGGATGTGGAGTCCAAGAACAACTTCTTCTTCTCCTTTTCCAAGAACAACCTCTAAAGAGCACCATGGTGGTTACCCTTGGGCTTCAGAGAAGCTGACTACTTCCTCCTTTACGCTCACTTTCCACATTCAGAGTCTTAGTTCTTGACATTTCTTTAACCCTTCATTAAATGTTTACATTATATATATTTTATATCCTAGAACTTTATCCTAGAATGTGAATACTTATTTATTGCTCAAGTGCCTAGTTCTGTTCAGTCATGCCATACACACACCCATCCCCATTTACCACCGTGTGTGTAAAAGTGGAGATGAACCTCATGGAGAGTTTTAAGTCATGTGAGGAGTCTATTCTTTTACAGCAGGCTGCCTGCAGCAGACATTCTTGCTCCAACACACGAAGTGATGCAAGACTTATTTCCACTCTTCCTCTTGCATGAGGGCAATATTGTGGAGGATGGGAGAATGAAAGAATCGGGCTTTAATGTCTTGCTAATGCAGAGTTCACCCTCATCTGGTAGTGTCAGATTTAATTCAATTGTTGCTAGAAGATAAAGCAGCACTTTAGGACATCTCTAGACTTCTAACAGGATGGTGTAGAATGGTTGAGGGCATATTTATAGCTAGTGTCCCCCTGCCCAAGTAATTTTATCTGATTCCTCATATGTAACTTCTAGTCAGTATTTTTTGGCCACTCTGCATATTACTACAATGCTATTTATTTATTGCATTTATATCTCACCTTTGCTCCAAGGGGCTCAAGATGGCCTAAACACTTCTCCTACCCATTTCACAACAACTCTGTAAGGTAGGTTGAGTGACTGGCCCAGTGAGTTTCATGGCTAAGTGGGGATTGGAACCCTGGTCTCAAACATTCTAACTGCTATACCACATTGGTGTAATCATTACACAATCATTACATAATTAGTTACATAAATTACACAAGTAATTTTGTATTTGCACCATCCCATTATTCCTTCACTACAAAGGAAACATGGTACAAATGGTGGGGGAGTAATCAATGATATATTGTTTGCAGAATGAAAGCAGCAACAGCAAATACCAACAACAGACATGGTTGCAGACTCAGGATGAACAAGCAGACATTAGCAATTCCCATTCCTGTTTCTGTTTTTGTTGGAATTCTCAGACATCCCTAATTTCAATAAAAATTTCAATAGAAATAGAAGTAGAAATAGAAGTCAGAAACCTGACTTCCATGTTATGTGTTCAGGACTCTAAAACAAACAAATCCTACTTTAATTAAAGTGGTTAGCTTTTTGGGGTTCTTATTATAGCTGGTAGAATGTAAGCTGGACCTTTCTGTTATTAGTACAGATGTCTCATATGCTATTTATAGCTAGATTTAATAATAAAAAAACGAATGTCAAGAATTGTTGGGTCCCACCCCCCATTAAGACTCATTTTAAGTATGCCAGGACATGCTAGATGAGGAACAGAAAACTTCCTGCAGCTAACCTGGAAATGTAGGGTGGGCTGCAGGTGTTCTTCCTCTACATTCTTCTCCTCTCCACCTAAATAAAGGAAGGCTAGAAAATTGAGCATTGAAAAGCAGACTGCAGGCTGCCCAGGTGCTTAGCCCCATGTTCTGGAACAATATGTTATCAAACTGTTTGCGCAGCTTGACATTTATGAACAATCAATACCCATATGTAACAAGTTTGGGGAATAAACAAACATTAATGTCAAATTTTGAAGAGGGTCATTATAAATAATAGCTATACTCACTGCCACTAAGTCTGCATGGAAGTAATCACAGATGCGGCAGTGATAAACCTGGAGAAATGCGTTTATAAAACACTTTGTGTTTGTGGGAGGGGGGTTATTGGTTTGTTTTTGTTTTATTATGTATTTTGTGTTCTCATTTTATATTTTTATGAACTGTGATCTTCAGATGAAGGATGGTATACTAAGACTGTATACTGATACTAATAATACTAATACTAATAATTAATAATTCTTCATTTTTGCTTGCTGAAGAGAATTATCTAAAACTCTTAGGGCACCAACCCCTCTCCCAAAAGCCAGAAAAATATTTGCACGGACAGAAGAGATGGAAAAATATCATTGACTTCTATCTAATTGGCTTGTAAATAAGCTGGGCCAATTTCAATTGTCAGTCTGAATTTTGTATCACCCTATTCCTTCATTTGATCATCGTGGATGATTCACAGGCTATCCACAGCTGTGGCTGTTGAATGATGGCTTTGCATGACTAGAAGAGATCTTGGTGCAAAGCATTTGAGGTAAACAGGCTGATTTGGAAGGGTGGAAGCCTGTACCCTGTAGAGGATCTTTGGGGAGGGAGCTTTCTCCCTGATTGGTTTTATGGCTGAAGGCCAACAAGAACACTCCAATAGACTAAATGGGGAATAAAGAAACTGCACCAAAACAAGTGGGGAGGAAGGCTGGTCTGGTAGAGGACCTGCCTGACCCAACATTCCTCTGCAGCATTTTGTAGTCAATTCCTGGTTGCATTTGGGCAGGTCTAGCCTTGTTGGGCAGACAGGCAGAGATTAGCAAAGCCTTCAAACATCACTCAATCCCTGGCTGCTTTTGATAGCTGCACATTGTCATGAGAGATCACCTTGTGATTTCTCCTGAATTTCTGAAGCTGTCATTGCAGGGCAGCAGGGTGAGGACTGGGTGTTTGGGAAGGGCATGAGTCGGGAATTTTTCTCTGAATTTGGTTCATATCTGAACAAAGTAATTCAAGGATTTGCCATGTTTGAGGTAAGCAGTACAAGCCTCCAAAGTTTGTGTCCAGGCCTAAGACTGGTAAGCTTCAATAGCACCTCTCATTAGAAGCAACAGAAGCCTGCCTTCTCTTCTCCGTCCCTGCTCTAGACTTGGTTAGTTTTACTAGAAATGAGCTAGCTTAGTTATGATCAAGTGCATGCAGGGCTGTCTTAAGCATACGTGGTGCTAGGGTGCAAAGATCCGCCTGGCAACCCCCCCCCCCCCCCGGTTGCCCAGTCCCAGGTGCACAGGAAGGCGGAGCCGCCAGCCGCCTCAGTGTCTCGCTGGCTTGGTCGCCCCCAAACTCGCGGCACAGAGCTGCCTGCAGCAGAAGAGCCTGCTATGGCGCTCTGACCGACGGGTGGGCTCTTCCCCGGACTCAACTCTCAGGCCCCGGACTCTCAGCCTGGTGCCCCTGAGAGCCCGGCACCCGGGTGCCCTGCACCCCTAGCGCCTATGGGTAAGATGGCCTTGATTGCATGCACATAATTTACCTTCTTATTTTGTTTTATTTTTGCTTTAGTTACCTCATTGAGAGTTGGGGATTTTGTTGGGCAGAGAGGGGTGTCCTAGTCACCACACTCTGCTGCCAAACTCACACATCTGGCTAACTCACATTGACACTTTGTCAGCTGGGGCCAAGATGCTTTGTCAGCCAAAGACACTTCATCTGATACTTTCTCCTCTTTTGTCTCAGTGTCCCACTCCATATATCAGGGTAGTGGTGCATGTTATAGACCAATGCCAGCAGCAGCTATTTAGTTAAAACAGATCTGATCATGCCTCAGAGCAAATCTTCTTTAGCACCAACTCTGTTGCAGAGTAACCTGCCACACTTTCCTTGAAATGAGGCCTATATCTGAATTAAATGGGCAACAGTGCACTGTTAGCTAAACCAGTTAAGCCAACAACAGTATACAGAACATCCCAGATCTAAGGGCATATAAAGCCACTACCTTGCTGGAGCTAAGCAGGTATGGGCCTGGTTGGTACCTGCATGGGAGCCACATGGAATAAAGGCAGGATACGTATCTAAATTAATGAATAAACAAACTCAGAACTGAAGGGGGGAAAGTCTTCAAACCAAGTATCTCAGTTGATTTTTGGATCTTGGGACTCCTTTTAGATCTTACAAATATCCAGCTGTCTCCTGAGTGAACAGTTCTGGCCAAAATCCTGCAAGCACCTTGATTTTAATGAATCGGGGCGAATGGCTGTCAGATTACATTTGTAAGGGGCTCCAAGAGGCCTTTCTATGGTAAATACACTTGATCAATAGCTAGTATGGTTAGTTACTGTCCTTGCATTCAGCCAGTCCCATGAGGGTTTGCTTGGTTCCCTGAAAGTGCTATTTGAAACATCTTGCCTTGTTTGATAAAACAGCATTACATCTCCTCCAGTTCCTTAATCAAAGATATTTTTCTATTGTTTCCCCTATTCAACTCACACCAAGTTCCTACCTGCAGTACACTTCCATAAATAATCCACTGTGATTGGGTTACACTGTGCAATTTTCAATACTTATTGCCTCTCTGGCTGTTCTATTGGTCTTATGAGGATAACAGATCAGGTGAAGCTTCACTTTGTGCTGTTGAACTCAGTACACAGACACTGGTATGGTTTTTTTTTAAAAAAAGAAAGAAAGAAAGAAGGCAACCCACCAGTTATCTCTCAGTAATTTGATTTTCCCCCTCTCATCTTCTTTTATTGAACTCTGGGCTTAAATTGATTAGAATATATATATGAAATGAAACACATTCATTTCCATTAGCAAGCATGTATGCATTACCTTTTTGTAAAACACATGATGCCTTTTAGGGACTGAAATGGTGTGAGGTTGAACATTTTTTATTTAAAATACAAGTGAATGTGAAGATGAATTTCTTGCTGCTACAAAACCGATAGCCTTTGGCTGTCCCTCCACCCTGACACACACATTCACACATGAGTGAAACATATTAGTTATGTGGTCTCAAACAAGAGTTAAGAAAAGAAACATTTATTAAGTGCTCCATTATTGATTAAAGTAACAAATTATGCTCTCAGCAGTTTATATTAACCATGAGATGATTTTCCGCAGCAGTTTCTGACAGTCTTGCTTTATGGATAACAGAAGTAACATTTTTGTGTTTAGGTAGTTAACTCCCACAATGTTGTTCAAGGATTCAGTTCAAGTTGTGTTTATTTCCACTGTGAGGTGTGAAATGTACTAGTCAGGAGAGGATACCACTTGGAGAGAAGGCACTGTGAGGATCAGTCCAAGGGAAATATAATTATTGAGACTGTAGTATTTGATTTCAAATATTAATAAATAACTGAGGTACTTTCTCTTGCTAGTGTTATTTTATTTGGCTACTTTTTGAAGGGTAGGTGGGAAGAACCACCACTAAGGCTATTTGTTGTATAAGAACATTTCTCTTCAAAACATAATCCATAAATGGGCTTTCTTCAACCTTGGGTTCCCCAACATTGTTGGATTAGAACTGCTATCATACCTGACCATTGGCTCAGCTGGCTGGGTATGATGACAATTGTAGTTTGGCAACATCTGAGGCCCCAAAGTTGAAGAACTCCATCAAAGATGACTATAGAGGGGTTCAGTTGTCCCCCTGTGTGTTGAAATAATGCATGAAAAGGGCATCACAAGGTCAAACAGACTAGCCCCACCACACTGCTCTGATTTCCTCATGTATGTGAAGGGTTTTGTGCAAAGGGAGAGGAGGAGATGTCAGTTTTCTTACTGCAGAGATGAAAAGTACATCTCCCTGCGCAGCTTCAAAGGAAGTAAGAGTCACATGATTTGCTCTCTCACTGCTTCTATGAAAAATGGAACAGGTTTATTCTGAAAAGCCTACGGTCAAGAGCAATCTGAGGTTTGATGGGCTTATTACAACAGCAGAGAAAACTCAATAGAGTAACCTGGATTGCCTGAAGCTGATCTCTCCACATTTCTTAGAAATGAGTCAGAAGGCAGATGGAAAAGCGATGGTCAAGGTCCCTTGTTGACTCTTTAGTGGAGGAATTTGAGACACAAAGCCTGCAAAGTTATCCTCAGTCCCCTGGAAGGTAGGTAGTTATAGTTAAGGCTTGTTGAAGGAGTGCAGTCAGATGTAGAGGCAGGACTGCTAAAAAGTACAGGAGCTAGAACCATATGGGATGGCCTTTTGATTATCAGCTGTTCACCACAGGTTGACTGAGATACAAGGCCTCGTATAAATACACTCTAATGCCAAATGTACACATAACATTTTTTCTCCTTACCTCATGTGGGAAAATATATAAGCGGTCAAATCAGAACATTCACACAAAGCATGTCACTTTAAAAGACTTGGGTGTGATTTCTGCTGATCCTTACTCAGTCAACGAAAGGTTTGTGCATTTTGTACTTGGGTATGCATACAGAGTAGGAAAACATGAATGGTCTCCTTAGTTTTGTCTAGAAATGGTTCAGATTTGAGGCAGCTATGTGTATTCCAATCTCCGCTGCGCCAGTGAACACCGTCAAATATGACAGGGAGATGTGCATTGGCATTAGCCAGAGAACTCTGGCTGATTCCAACCTGCCATTGTGTGAGCACTGGTCGTTCCTGAAAACTTACAGACATGCAGCTCTGCTTATGGCACTTCACCATGAGACATGCAATGTACCCATGGTAAGCATGTCCAAAATTCTCCTTGTATAAACAAACCATTTCCAAGAAAATGATCATGGCAATCACTTCTAGCTTTCTCTACTGTCCAATGAGCAAAGATGGCATTCCTCAAATGCCATGCCTTGAGAATATAAGAGCTTTGCTGGATCAGGCCAATGGCCCATCTAGTCCAGCACCCTGTTCTCACAGTGGCCAAATGGATACATGCAGGAAGCCCACAAGAAAGACATGTGTGAACCAGTTAGTGAGGTCAAGCACTTTGTGTCTTCTCTGCATTGTGTCGCATCTTAACTGAGCTCAGTGATCTGATAATAAAATGTGCATAACAAATAAATCTGGCATCAATTTTTGTTTTCATAGTATTTAGACATATAGAGGGATAAGGGAAAGAGCAACAGTCCATCATGAGGTCTAATCTATTTTGGCCTCCCATTTTGTTTTCTGGAAGTGTTATCCCTTGAGGTGTGTGCAGATATTTCAAAATAACTGCAAATGTCACCACTCAGCTTTAGCTCTCAGGCTGGTTAGACTTCAGGGGTAAAGGTACTACATTTGCCAGTTAAACTTTGCTTAGGAGTACTTTGTCCTTTTCTGCCTCTAATGCAGCATTACGTAAATAGCATTTCTTTCCTATCCTGCAGCAAGAAGAGCTGACATTTATATATTGCCCCCTAAACCATGATGTCCCGAGATGCTTTACAATTAACCAATGTAAGCATCTGACTTCTAAAATCAAAGGGCTCATAGCAAAGCCCTAGAGGGGAAATAAATAAATATATAACACACCATGAATATTTATAAAGATTTTCTCTGAATTAAGGCGAATGTTTTACCCTAGAAAGAACCCTATGATTATATACACTGAAAAACATGTTAGTCACACCTCAGCATGATCTAAGGTAGGGGTGGGGGGAAGCCTGTGGCCCTCCAGATGTTGTTGGACTGTAGTGCCACCACCCTTGATCATTGGTCGTGGTGGCTGGGGCTGATGGGAGTTAGTGTTGAATAATATCTGAAGGGGTCACAGGTTCTCCACCCAGTGGCGTAGCATGGGGGGTGCAGGGGGGGCGGCTGCACCGGGCGCAACATCTGGGGGTTAGGGTTAGGGGGCGCAAATCCACGGGTTAGGGGGTCCAAATTACTTGCCTTGCCCCGGGTGCTGACAACCCATGCTACGCCACTGTCTTCACCTCTGGAGATGGAGGATGCAATATGCAAAGAAGCCCAACTCAACTGCTGTGTACTCAATTCTAGTGATGGACAGCCTCCCTTTGCTCAATTTGGAATTTGTTTGCTCATATAAGCTCCCCTCCTTTTCCAAATCATGAAATAGATTGATAGAACCTCAACCCCTTCCCCTTTCAACTCTCCCAGTTCCAAAAACAATAAGCCACCCCTCCATCTCCTTGAGAGCAGAGTGCTTACAGTATTACACTGGTGGATACTTTCCTTGCTTCTTAAACTTTGTATGGTTTTATTTGTCATTTGTAATGTTTAATGCAAATAATAATAATAATAATAACTTAACTTAACTTGCAAAGGTTGCAACAGCAGTGACCAGGAAGTATTTCTTCAAAGTCTCCATTTCTGCTTGGCACGTGGATTGGCAGTGCACCAGGTATCTAGGACTTGGGCATGTTGCTTTGCAGGGCACCTTACTCTGCTGGGATGCAGGTGATCTGCAAATGACATGCCCCAGGCTTCCTTGTGCCTGCATTGTTGCTGCTGCTGCTGTCCCAAGCACAGGGAAACTTGGGACATTTACTTTCAAGGATTCCTGAGGACTCTGGTGGAAAATTAACGTGTTGATGGCTGCTTGCTGATCTGTACAAGCTTGGTTTACATTCAAAGCAGGAAAAGAAGACCATGAAAAAAAGGGAGTGCAATTCACAGTGCAGCCAAATATTGCAAACCGGAGAAATTCACATTATGAACCAGATAAACATGAAATTTGGTGACATCAAACATTCATTCTAAGACAGGGATTAGGAACTTGTGGCGCTCCAGATGTTGATAGACTGCATCTCCTATTGTCTGTGACTATTGGCCATGTTGGTTGAGGCTGATGGGAGTTGGAGCCTAACAGTATCTATAGGGCCCTGGGTTCCCTACCACTGCACTAAGGATTCACTTCAGACTAATTCAACTGAATGCTCATGAAGCTAACAACCCAATTTAATGCACATTTATGTGGAAGAGAGATGCAACAATTTTAGCCAGACTTACTGTTCCCATCTAATATACTGCTTGCAGCGGTTTGATTACTACTCTCTTCTAGATAGACCCACATCACTCCTAGTTACATAGACAATGTCTGCAGCTGTGGTTAGGGAAGATCCTGTGGTGACATTTTATTGCCACACCATCAGTCTTAATCACATGGACACACATTGGAGCAAGCCTGCTGCTCTGGAAAACATATGAAACAAGCTTTCATTAAGTCTGCTTTTTTGTAACTGGTCAGTGTTGTACATCTTTTAGGTTGTATTCAACTTTTACTCACAGTAAACCCATTGAAATTAATGGACTGAAGTTAACCATGGTCATTATTTTTTATGGGTCTACTGTAGTTAAAAGGTAGTTGAATACAACCCTTTATAATTGGGAAAACCTGCTCCTTGGATTTGATGGGATTCCTGTTGCCAGAGTATACTCAATGATATGAAAGCATAGCTAGGTGGGTTTCAGCAGTGTCAAATTGTATCTGACTGTGCTGAGGGGCAAGGGAGCAGGACCTCTAAACCTCAGGAACAGTGCTTTCTTATTAACTAAATGCCTCACCACCCTAATAGAGTTATGTATTGAAAGGTACCAACAATGTCTTCTTACTTTTGAGTGACCTATATTATTTTGCCAGGCATTCAGCAGATACCATCACTAAACATGCTGAAAATAGCCCCAATTTTCTCTTCCTCCTACCGCTCCTTCGGCCTGACCTTTGCACTTAGCATGTGGTTGCTGCAACTGGATCTGTTGAATAAGCAGAAGGATTTTCCCCTGTAAGATCAGCTATTCTCCTGTGCTTCAATCTGGCCTCAGTCCCAACTTGTCTTTCTTGTCGCCAGAAACCTGGACCCTGGGTTCATACAAAGGACAGCCAGATTTGAAAGAGAAATGGGTCAATTTTCGTAACAGAATAAGGAGTATTATGAAGCAACATGAGCTGAGTTTAATGTAGCTGTGATCCTTAGGCAATTGTCAGCCAGGACAGCCTGATGGAAACCGATGGGATCGTCATAAATAGCTGGAGGACTTATGTGTGTGACCACAATCCAGAAAACTGGGAGAGAGCACATGAGGCTATGATTGCAAGCTTACGTAGGAGGCCCTAATCCTAGTAACAGAGCACATGTCTTGCACACAGAAAGTCCTAGGTTCAATCCCTAGCAATTTGGATTAAAAGGAGCAGGATTATTATTATTATTATTATTATTATTATTATTAAATTTCTAAACTGCCCTTCATCTAAGGATCACATTGTGGTTTACAATATAAAAACAGAAAATACATAACATAGGAACAAACAAAAACAATACATCCACAGTTTAAAAGCCATAGATTGATTAATTAAGACAGCCAAAGATACCAGGAGATGTGAATGACTTTTGTCCAGTCAGAGTAAACAATATTGGGCTTGGTGGACAAGCAGACTGGTTTGGTATAAAGAAGCTTTCTCTGTATGCGCACTGCATATTCATGCAAAGTAACCTCTGCCCATTCAAATGGGCTAGCAAGACTGGCAAAGAGTCCAAATCCCAAATCAATGAGTACTGCACCGACCCCACCTGCTAGTTCTTGATAGTTCTTCTGAGATGTAACTTTGCTCCTCCAGTTGAGTTCTTACAGTAGGGGAAGATGCCATCTGAATATAAATTTGTGGTCTTCAATATGTCACAATTGTGGTCTTCAATATGTCATATGTATGGGGTGTTGGGGAAGGGGCAGTATTTCTAGTGGGAGACATGCTCCTTCTGGGGTAGTTTGTCCACCTTTATTACCCACCCTGAACTCGGCTCTCACCTGTGGCTCCTAGAAGCTGCCAGCATCCAACAGCAGCCACACCCCAGGAATGGCTCAACTGCTGGCTAAATCAGGTAAGGGTAACCGATGGCAAACCATCAGTGAGTTAAGGATTTCCTCTGCACGCAAAGACAGGCTCTGGTAGATTGAGCAGATAAAAGTAATAGTGGGTCCAATGGTCAAAAAGATGATTACTGAACATGCTGCAGAGGGAAATGAGGGTCAGAAGGGGCTCATCAACCTGGGAAGGTAGCCCATCTAGGAAAAGGAAATTGCTAGTTCTAAACCCTTGCTGTCTTGTAGGATATCTTTGAGAGAGGAAAAGGCTAAGGGGTAAACCCAACACAAATCCAGAGTGAAGTCTTGAGGCACCTTGCATGCCTCTTACAGGATCTCATGCAGCCAAGCTGGTGCCAAACATATTGCTCTGCTTCTCTTTTGGATGACATCAGCAAGGCCAGTGGAGTGTGTGTGTCTTGTTGTCTGGGCAGCCCAGGACCTCCACATATGCACTCCCCTGGGGGGCATCACTTCAGTCCTGCTATTGCGGCAGTTTGACTTTGTCCCTGGAATAAAGAGTAAACCCTCCACAAATCCGGATTGGAGTTCCTAAGACAGTTGAACCTTGCAGATTATTCTTGGCTTCCCAAGAGGGCTGCATTCCCAGCATTTAAGTTCTCGAGAATCACTGACGCCTTCTCATTTGTTCTGACCCCATCGATCCAATACAGAAGTACCGGTAACCCATAGAGGTGCTCAAAGTAACATTAGGAAATATACCCGTGACAGTGGTAGTGACTGAAGCATGCAAAGCCACCACAGCACAGTAGATGTAGGACACCATCATGCTTATCAGTAAAGGAAGCAGGTGGTGTTACAGAAATCCCTATCTCTCAGCAAAGCTTGACTCACAGGAACATAGGAAGCTGCCTTATACTGAGTCAGACCATTGGTCAGTCTAGCTCAGTGTTGCCCATACTGATTGACAGCAGCTTTCCATGGTCTCAGACAGGGAGTCTTTCCTAGTTCCACCGACAGCCCTTCTTTAGGTTGTTGGAAGCCTAATTTGCCACTTCCACCTCTTTGGAATACAGAGATAATATCCAAATAATGCACATCTGATTTTGTTAAAGTGCTGTTATTTCCCCCTACTTCATATTAATTCCACTTTTATATCTCCTTGAGCTGTGAACCATGGCATATATGCTGTACTGTTTTAATAGGATTGCTTTATAGCCTATTTTAATTATAGATGTTTGTGTAACTGGTTTTATACTTTGAAAAAACTCTTATATTTTTGCATTAAACAATATGTGAATTATTTGGACTCATTTGCCCCTTTATGCAAAACACATGCTTTTTGTGGGGAGACATTGCTCCAGATTGGCTGGCAGTAGCTAATGGATGGTTGTTCCTACCTTGTCAGGTGCAAGCTTCGGTGGATGATGAGCCTTTCACTTTTGTGAAATTGTGGCACATTAGCAGTGGACTTACCTGCTGGGGATATAGGTCTTGCTTTCTAAACTAGTTAAAAAATAATTTATCTATGAGATCTTTTAAAAATCCCCATGTGTAAAACACATGAGGGTCAAACTAGCTGATGAACAAGATAAGAGAAGCGAAAGACGATATGCACAAAAAAAGGCTGAAGGGAATAGAGCAGAGGTGAACTCATTTACATGGATATTTTCTGCTACAGAGGTGACCTTACAATGTAGCAAGGTGAGTCAGCGTCTTTAGATAGTAGAGTTTGGGCACCATTAAGGAGAGCAGAAAGATTTGACCGATGGGGCAGAATTCCTCTCTCTTCCTTAGATGATCTCACATGCTATAGTGTTTAAATGAAAAGGGCCACATTTCAATGGAACTTGTGCCAAAAAGCTTCCTGGGGACTTGGGCACAAAAATAGTTTTTGCTGGTCTACACCAGGACAGTTAGATCAGATATATTGCTGTGCCAACACAGCCCCCAGAATATCAACAATATACACCCCTCCTTTCCACCTGCCAAAGTAGGGTTCAAGGTGGCTATCAATGTTCAATATACAATCAAACCACCAGCAGTTGAACAAAAGCTGAAAGCACAAAAGGCAAAAGCAGATAATTAAAACAGAGCTTAAATAGAAAGAACATGTAAGGCTCTTAAAATTACACACAAATAGGGGATAAAACAAAGGATAGATGGAAGCCATCATGCCAGAGCTTGTTCTAAAGAAAGGAGGAAAGACATTCACCAGTGATGCTGAAAGTTCCTGCTCCTGTATTGCTGAGATGACAACAATGGTTTCTATTGACATAATCATTGGGGCAGAGAATGGTGAACTTTGGGGGCAATTTGAGTTACTAGTTCTGAGTGAGTTTCCAGGATAGGGAACAAATAATAACAACACCACTTTGGCTCATGAAGCCCAGCCAGCAAGGCTTTGTTGTTATTGAAATAAAGTTGAACAGAAGTAGACAGAGTTTAAAATTACTCCTTTATCTCACAGCGCCACAACATTTTGTCATACTGATTATAATTTAAGACCGGAGTCCTGGTGAGCTTGTTTATTAACATTCAAAACTCTCTGGAAACTTTAAAGTGCCATCCTTTATGACCACTGGATTAAAAAGAAAAGAAAAGCCTTTGTTACTCTTTTATTTGCAAGCGGGTCTGTGGACATAATTTTGCGAGTTGCTAGCAAGAGAGGAATATAACAATCATTTCTGGATAGGTATACAGTCGACAGCATGGCCCCGAGTTTGCAGAGATTAATGCAAGCACCAAATGCAAATACATCGATGTAGACAAGTATCCAGAAAGTAAGCTTAACAAAACCCAAACATTATCATGACATGGATACAGTTAAGAGTGACAGGGAGACATTTGTAGACAGCTGATTGCTAAAAACCAGCAACTGTTGACAGATCAAGATTCGCCAAAACCAATTAGAGGCTGAGAAAGCAAGCAAGTTGGCAGTGCAAAACAGGCAGGGATGAAGCCAATTGGAGCTCACTTGGTCAGCAGTACTAAAGAGTGAGCATGAGAAATGTAGAGGCCAGTGCTATGCCAAATCCCAACAAACAATGTTGTGGGTTTCAGCACTTACCTTGTTAATTAATGTTGCAAGGCTGAGAGGAGTGAGTGGTTTGTTTTTTTCCTGGCCAGGGAGCTAGAGGGGGGCCTGACAGTGGCATGAGAATTCCCCTCACCCACCTTGTAATTACTAAGGTACTGTAAGTGTTCAACAGCCCAACTCTCATCCCCACAAAAATGCCACCATATTTCAACCACCTCTATACTACTTTGTGGACAATTTATTTTGGCCTTTCTGCAAATGGCTGGGAAGAAAACAAAACAAAACAAAACACAACACAACAAAACACAAAACAAAACACAAAACACAAAACACAAAACACAAAACACAAAACACAAAACAAACACAAAACACAAAACACAAAACACAAAACAAAACAAAACAAAACCTCAGTTGAAATTATTGGGACAGCTTTAGTGCAGAGCTTGCTATGGGTTCTCTAAATTCTTTCCCTAGAAAAGGGTAAAACAGAAAACCAGGTCATGGCACATTGCCATCACACCCACAAAGCAGGCACCATAACTGTGGTGGTAAAGGGTTATATTTATTTAAAATATAACAGTGTAGAGGATCTGCAGTCAACCAATTAACCAAGATTAAATAAGATTAGCTGAATCAACATAGTCCAAGCAGGAAAGTTCCTTAATGAGGGAGGAATTAGCCTCCTCCCAACATTTAACTGGAACATTTTCTGGAAAGAGTAAATCTGGAGTAAATGGTGGCACGGAGCATGGAGAAAATACCAACAGGCATTTAAAAACATTGCATGCTTGGTGCATGCATGAGGAGCTGCAATCCCACCTTACGGTAAATACCTGCCTGGAAGCTTCCTCTTTCCTCTCCTTGTTCTTCAGCCCTGAGGACCTTGCAAAACTTTTGCTTAACCTTCAGTTAACACCAGCAAATCCTAGACTGCACTAAAATCTAAGATTTCCTGACATTCTTTTCTCGCACCTTCCATTATGCCATTCTTTTTGCTCTCTTTCCCCCAAACATCAAATTTTTGATTGGTACTATGCAGTAAAACTCCATGTACACTGATGGTACCGTATGAATAAATAATATCAGAAGAGAAGGGAGAACAGAAGCCATACGACACATGAGCAGATCAAAGATCCAAGCTGGTCTGAAGTTTAATATTCTGCTCTATGGGGAAAAGAGACAAGCAGAGTAGAGGAGTGAAAGGAATCTGGAAGAGTAAGTGAAATCTTGAGAGGCTGGTTCCCTCCCCCTCCCCCACCTCCAGTGCACTATGGCAAAGGATGGCTAAGTAACCTGCTCATTCTTTCAGAGCATCTTCCAATGTTACCTGAATGCCGAGAAGCATAATGTGCAAGTAAGCGTCACTTTCTGCTTTTGCACAAATGGGATGCACAATCTCTGAATGGAGACACAAGCTGTGCCCAACGAGTAGCTGTGAGTTCCAATATTATCCCGAGGAATGCATAAAAAGAGGAAAATGCCACTGACACCTCTTCTCTCCTGGCATTGAACTAGGAGGTGAGGCTAGTCACAAGATTTTCTTACTTCTGGCAGTGCTGCCACACTAGTTTACAAGCCCAGGTCACTAACAAGGAAGCAGGCAGTGTCATTCAGTTAGGAGTCAGCCTGTGAGTACAGCAGCATATAGGCAGTTCAAGTAATTGGGGTAGGTTGATAGAGTGCTCTTGTTTTCCTGTGGATTTCATGATATAACTTTCTCGGAAGCTGTTCTTCTCGGCATCAAGAATCAGAAAGGCAGGCAAACAAGGATTATAGCTGACAACTAACTTTGTTCTTTGTCTACGACTTGTCTGATGAAGTAGGGAAGCAGAGGGAAGAAGAAAAAGATGTAGATAGGGCCTGGTAATGAAACACAGCCCCTTCAAGATGGAGACAGAATAAAACTGCAGAGTTTTGAAAAATTGAAAAACAGAGTGAGAGATTGGCTCCATTATTACCAAATAATGGAGGCATATAACTTGGATAAAAAAGTTGGTTTCCAGGTGGAAAAATCAAAATTGGAAACAGAATTGTTAGATCCCAAAATTAAGAATTTGTCAAGAATGTATAACTTGCTGTTGAAATGGAACACTCAGGATGAAACGTTGAAATCAGCTATGATTAAATGGGCACAAGATGTTGGACATAACATTATGATGGCTGACTGGGAACAGTTATGGACCACAGGTATGAAATTTACGGCATGTAATGCCCTAAGAGAGAATTTAATGAAAATGATTTACAGGTGGTACATGACACCAGTCAAGCTTGCAAAATTTTATAATTAACCTGGCAATAAATGTTGGAAATGTAATGAGACTGAAGGTACATTCTTTCACCTTTGGTGGACATGCCCAAGGATTAAGACATTCTGGGAGATGATTTATAATGAAATGAAAAAGGTATTTAAATATACCTTCATGAAGAAACCAGAGGCCTTTCTCCTGGGCATGGTTGGCCATTTGGTGCCAAAGAAGGACAGAACTTTTTTTATGTATGAAACAACAGCAGCAAGAATACTCATCGCGAAGTATTGGAAGACACAAGATTTACCCACCCGAGAAGAATGGCAGATGAAGTTGATGGACTATATGGAACTGGCGGAAATGACTGGCAGAATCCGAGACCAGGGAGAAGAGTCGGTGGAAGAAGACTGGAAAAAATTTAAAGATTATTTACAGAAATACTGTAAAATCAATGAATGTTAGAAAAATGTTGGAATGAAGTTATATGGCTTTAGCAGAAATGTTATAAGGAACTAAGTACAAATAGATTATTCATGTATTAAAGGGAAAAAATAAGGTTAGAATATGTTAAGATAAATTACTGGACAGAAAACAGAGGAAGATGGAAAGGAATTGCTGAAACAGTTAACTGAAGTGGAATACAAAAAGGGAAGTGTGAGGAGGTCGTTGAAATAAGTGAATGAAAGATAAGATATTGAAATTATTGGATGTGTTTTAAATTGTGTTTGTTTTGTTTTGTTAATTCAATGTTTTAGTGTTAGTGTTATGTAGTGTTTTTGTTTTTGTATTGTATTTTTTTGTTTAATTCTTTTTCTCTCTTTTGTTTTTTGTTTTTTAAAAAGGATATTTATTAAGGTTTAACAATTACAGAAAAAAGAAAAACAGACAATAATAGTACAAAAAAGATTACAATACTTCAAAAATAAAGGAGAATACAATACTAAAAAGAAAAAAGAAGGAAAAGAGAAAAAAAGGAAACCCCAACACAATACAGCTAAACAATAACATTTAAAAACACTACCATAAGAGAACACATTTCAGACTGGTTCCAATACCATCAGTTATTTGAAAAATTTAAATCTGACAAACAAAAGGGGTTCTCAGTAGATATTTCCCGATTCAAATCTGATCTTGTAAATTCTAAAAGAAAAACTCTTTCCAAAACTTACCGACTCCTCCTTGACTGGACAGTCAAGGAGGAGGAGGTAACAGTGGCAATGGTGAGGTGGTCCCAGGACTTTGGCCATTCAATAACCATGGCCCAATGGGAAAATTTATGGAAGATCAATTGGAAATTCACAAGTTGTTACACGATTAGAGAGAACTTTCAAAAAATGCAACATCGATGGTATCTAACACCATGGAAACTTTCAAAAATGTATAAAAATGTGTCAAGTAATTGTTGGAGATGCGGAGACTCAGGAACATTCTACCATATGTGGTGGACATGTAGGAAAATACAGGTATTCTGGGAGAGTATACATGCAGAACTGCAAAAAATAAAAAAACCAGAGGCCTACCTCCTGGGAATAACAGATTTGGATATTCCACAAAAGAGGAAGGGTATCTTTTTATATGTGATGGCTGCAGCAAGAGTTTTGATCGCAGCAAAATGGAAGAGTAATGAAATCCTCTATACAAGATTGGATCCAAAAGCTGACAGAATATGCCGAATTAGATGGTTTATCAGAAAAAATAAAGAATAAATCAAAACAGGAATTTGTTTCTAAATGGGAGATTTTCAAAGAATATCTGAAAAATAAATATAGTAGTTTAAATTCTGTTGCAGCATTCGAGGAACTTCAGTAATAGTTGCTAGGTAGATAGAAGAAATTAGATTTATTGAGAATAAGTTTAATTATGAAAAAAATGTGTATTGGCAATAAGTAATATGAATTTGAAATATGGAATAGACGGGAGGTTGGGTCTTTAGTGTTAAGACCAATAGATGTTTTATTGTCTGCCAAGAAAATTATGTGTCTATGGTTATTTTTGTAATTTGTGTGTAATTTGGTATTTGTGTCTTTTTGTGTGTGTTTTTCCTTGTTGTATAAATAAATTAAAAAAAACAAAAAACAAAAAACCTAACATCCAGTATTTTCATACCTTTATCTTTCATTTACTTATTTCCTTGACTTCCTCACACCTCCCTTTTTGTATTCGAATTCATAATTGTTTCAGCAAGTCCTTTCCCTCTTTCTCAAATTTTGTTCCATAATTTATCTTGACACAATTTAACCTTAAATTTTACACTTTAGCACATTAACAATCCATTTTAACTTAATTCTTTACAACCTTTCTTCTAAAACCATGTAAATTCATTCCAGCATCTTTTTAACATTCATTAATTTTACAATACTTTTTAAAATATACTTTAAATTTTTTCCAATCTTCTTCCATCGACTCTTCTCCCTGGTCTCGGATTCTGCCAGTCATTTCCGCCATTTCCATGTAGTCCATCAGTTTCATCTGCCATTCTTCCCTGGTAGGTAGATCTTGCGTCTTTCAATACTTTGCAATAAGTATTCTTGCTGCTGTTGTGGCATACATAAAAAACGTTCTATCTTTCTTTGGCACCAATTGGCTGACCATGCCCAGAAGCAAGGCCTCTGGTTTCTTCAAAAAGGTATATTTAAATACCTTTTTCATTTCATTATAGATCATCTCCCAGAATGCCTTAATCTTTGGGCATGTCCACCAAAGGTGGAAAAAAGTACCTTCTGTCTCCTTACATTTCCAGCATTTATTATCTGGCAAATGGTAAATTTTTGCAAGCTTGACTGGTGTTATATACCACCTATAGATCATTTTCATTAAATTCTCTTTTAAGGCATTGCATGCCGTAAATTTCATACCAGTGGTCCATAACTGTTCCCAGTCAGCCATCATAATATTATGTCCAACATCTTGTGCCCATTTAATCATAGCAGATTTCACCGTTCCATCTTGAGTATTCCATTTCAACAGCAGGTTATACATTCTTGACAAATTCTTAACTTTAGAATCTAGCAGTTCTGCTTCCAATTTTGATTTTTCCACTTGGAAGCCTATTTTTTTGTCCAAATTATATGCCTCCATTATTTGATAATAATGGAGCCAGTCTCGCACTCTGTTTTTTAATTTTTCAAAACTCTGCAATTTTAGTCTGTCTCCCTCTTGTTCCAAAATTTCCCAATACTTTGGCCATTTAGCCTCCATATTGAGTTTTTTCTGAGCCTTTGCTTCCATTGGTGACAACCATCTTGGGGTTTTATTTTCTAACAAATCCTTATATCTTATCCAAACATTAAACAATGCTTTTCTAACAATATGACTTTTGAACACTTTATGTGCTTTGACCTTATCATACCACAGATATGCATGCCAACCAAATACATTATTGAAACCTTCCAAATCCAACACATCAGTATTTTCAAGAAGCATCCATTCTCTCAGCCAACAAAATGCGACTGATTCATAATAAAGTTTAAGGTCTGGCAGGGCAAATCCACCTCTTTCTTTAGCATCTGTTAATATTTTAAATTTTATATGAGGCTTCTTGCCCTGCCAGACAAATCTAGACATATCTCTCTGCCACTTCTTAAAACAATCCATTTTATCCAAAATTTGCAATGTTTGAAACAAAAACAACATTCTTGGCAATACATTCATTTTTATCACAGCAATTCAGCCTAACAGCAATAGCTTCAAATTTGACCATATTTCTAAGTCCTTTTTCACTTCAGTCCAACATTTTTCATAATTATCCTTAAATAAATTCACATTTTTGACAGTCATGCTAAACCCTAAATATTTCACTTTCTTAACCAGTGTCAATCCTGTCTCCTTCTGAAACTTATCTCTCTCAATCTCAGAGTTTTCTCTAAAACTTTAGTTTTCATCTTATTCAACTTAAAGCCTGCTACCTGGCCAAATTCTTGAATCAGTTCTAATACTCTTTAAGTGCTTGATTCTGGCTCCTGTAAAGTCAATACCAAATCATCAGCAAATGCTTTCAATTTGTACTGTTTGGCTCCCACTTGTATAGCTTTTACCAATTGGTCCCTGGAGGAGACTCTTGAGAGTCCCATGGACTGCAAGAAGATCAAACCTATCCATTCTGAAGGAAATCAGCCCTGAGTGCTCACTAGAAGGACAGATCGTGAAGCTGAGGCTCCAATACTTTGGCCACCTCATGAGAAGAGAAGACTCATTGGAAAAGACCCTGATGTTGGGAAAAATGGAGGGCACAAGGAGAAGGGGACGACAGGATGAGATGGTTGGATGGTGTTCTCGAAGCTACCAGCATGAGTTTGACCAAACTGCGGGAGGCAGTGGAGGACAGAAGTGCCTGGCATGCTCTGGTCCATGGGGTCACGAAGAATCGGACACGACTAAATGACTAAACAACAACAACAACAACTACAATGAAACACAGAAAGTTGCCATATGCCAAATAGTTTAGCTCATAATTGACTGCACTGACTGGCAGCAGCTCTCCAGGGTTTTGGACAGGAATATCCCCCAACCCTATCTGGACTTGCTAGGGATCAGACTTGGGACTTAAAGCATGCAAAGGAGATGTTCCACCACTGGGCTCTGACTCCTGTCCTTCAAGTGTATTCTGCAAGAGGTGTTAGCTACCAGGAAACGGATGTAGCTCAATAATAGAGCACCTGCTTTGCATGTAGTGTGTCTCAGGTTCAACCTCTGGCATTTCCAGGCAGGGTCTGGAAGCTGCTTATGAGAACTGCAGCCAGTCATTGTAGACAACACCAACTTAAATGGACTTATATATATAAAAATGTCAGTAGCACCTTAGAGACCAACTAAATTTGTTCTATGTATAAGCTTTTGTGTGCATGCACACGAAATAATGGGTGGCGAACTTCAGATCCGGGGGCCTTAGGACTTTCCCCAGCCATACCCTCTTTCTGCAGGCAACACAAACCTTGGCCTTCCTTCACATCCTCCTGTTTTGTTGGGCTGAAATGTGTTCTTGAATTCTGATACTGCTTTTTGCATGCTGGGATGGATGTTAGTGATGTGTGAATGTGTGTAGAAACAAGCCTATCATAAAATGGTAGAATTTATAGTTATTACCCCACCCATTTTTGCCTCTGGCTATGCCCACCTCTGCCCCCCACCTCTTCCCTAACTACATAAACATTCCACAGATTTCTTATCATAGAATTGTAGCGTTGGAAGGGACCACATGTAGTGAAACTATATCACATTTCCTGGATTATTTTTTTAAATTCCTGATTTAAATAACCAATAAATGGCAAATATTGTAATAATTAATTATGCAACATCTCTTAAATGGTTTGCATTCTCCAATGATGGGCACTCATGGTCTTTGATTGTGTCTAACGGAAACTTTAATTGGGTGCACGGTAACCTTTGACAAAGGGTAATCACTTCCATTTATCCTGAACTATATGCATCTGGAGCATGTCTTAATTAATTAATTTTCTCTGCATCCTAAGGAATTGTGCCATCACATATTATAACCAATCCTAATGTTCATAAAAAACAACAACATGGATTTTTATAATCACTATTGCAGCAATGTAAAGTTAAGGTCACATCTTCTCACTGGGTTGAATAATCTTTTAGTTCTTGCTAATAGTTTGCTGAATGTTTTTATTTAATCACTTGGATTTGGTTTTCCTTACGTTCTTTCTTACACCAGTCCATTTTTCTTTCATTTAAATATATCTGTAAATGTCACTGCATTCCACTTTCCTACTGCCACTCATAATCAAACATCTATTTTCATGTCATGTATCTTATAACCAGAAATCCGGCCGTATTTCTTCCTTGTTCCAGATCATAACAGGACTGATATTGAAGGGTCTAAAATATAGGATAAAATATATTTCACATAAAAATGTGTCATGTAGGACAACTCTCTGATAATGATGTCAGTATTTCCACAGAAATGACAAAAGAGAGAGTAGAGCTGACATTTACCTTGTGGTAGCTGTGATGTTGTGATGCTTTTCACAAATGTAATTACTCTCTGTGGGGATCATGCTCTGATATGGAGGAGGTTCATGTGGACTCTGCTGAGAAATCAACAGAGTTTGTGGAGGTCCCTCAACTGTGCAAAATAGCTGCTGGAGATTTCCCACAGTCTCCCATTTGCTGTGGCCCTTTATGTCTCTTCCCCCCTCTTTATTAACTTCTAAAAAGGGGAGGTGCAAGAACTCAGGCCTGCACAAGACCAAATCATTTAGTGGCTTTGGTTTTCAGGAGCAAGGTGAAATCACATCCTCTGAATTGCTCTTGGCAGTCATGGTGGATTAGAACAACGATCCAAATAGTGCAGCATTATGTTCCCCATAAACCAATCATATCCCTCTGGGAATGCCAAGAGCAGGGAATAAAGGCAGTAGCCCTCTCATTCAGGACATGAAGGCGATAGGATCTCCTACTGTTGTTCATATATAACTGGTAGTCAGTGATACCATGACTCTGATTCCAGAGGGAGTGTACAGCCATCATGATTAGCAGCTATTAATAGAACAGTTCTCTGTAAATATGTCTAAACCCCTTTTTTGAGCTGCAGAAGTGGCCATCTCCATTTTAAAGTAATCTGAAACAATGTTAAAGACTTAAAATAAATAAGACACATACATGGACTGTTCCACCAGGCAGTTTTACCTTCCACTGTCCCAACTCAGCTGAGTCAGCCACAATGCACAGAACCCAGTACGTTTCCGAGCACATTTCTAAGTGTTGCTGCTGACTTTTAAAGCCCTAAACGGCCTCAGTCCAGTATACTTGAAGGAGCATCTCCAATCCCATTGTTCTGCCCGGACACTGCGGTCCAGCGCCAAGGGTCTTCTGGGAGTTCCCTCACTGCTAGAAGCCAAGTTACAGGGAACCAGGCAGAGGGCCTTCTTGGTAGTGGCACCCGCTCTGTGGAACGCCCTCCCACCAGATGTCAAATAGAACAATAACTACCAGACTTTTAGAAGACATCTGAAGGCAGCCCTGTTTAGGGAAGGTTTTAATGTTTGGACTACTGTATTTTAATATTTTGTTGGAAGCCGCCCAGAGTGGCTGGGGAAACCCAGCCAGATGGGTGGGGTATGTATGTATGTATGTATGTATGTATGTATGAACGAATAAAGAAATAAATATTATTCTTAACCCATTCAGGGAAGTTTGTTTTGTTTTTAAAAATAAAACCTCCCTCCTTCCTTTCCTTCTGCATATCTCTTTTTGAAGCCCAAAAGTATGGATCTCAAAGGAGCTACTCACCACCTTTGTTTTTTAAAAGCACATTTTTTATTGCTATAATTTTAAAAATTACATAACCACAAAAATACAGTAAAAAAAAAGCAGACACACCTTTGTTACACACACAGCAGCAGAGAAGAGGCTAGGACTCCCTTCGCATTATAGAATTTTTTGTCTGGTATGATTGTCAGATAACTGGAAGTACAATGTAATTTGAATCTCTGGGGGGTGGGAGGGTGGGATCTTGCTGCTCACCATCTTTCTACATAAACGTCTATATTATTTCTCTTACGGTGAAGCCCAAAACTAATTGTTGATAACAGAACCATGTTATGTGCTCACTGAGGCAAGCAAAGAAAGGGGGTATGCTGTTTTATTTTGTTTTATTTTGGCCTTGATTATGATGCCTTTTACCTTCTGTCCTTTTTACATGAGCGTTTGCATATATTTATACTATAGATAGTGATTATTTTAAAAACTGGTATGAAATGCATTCTTTCAATGCAGTTGCGTGTCGAGGTGCCCAAGCCACCCCCCCCCCCAAATAACTCACAACGCACACATAATTTTTGTTTAAGGTTTTTGGCATGATTTTGGCCACAACTTTATTTAAATACAAAACCGTGAGTGGTTGTTTAGGCATTGGTTAAGACTATCTGTCCCCCCGCCTGGGGACAGAACTGACTTCCGGGCACCACCGAAAGACAGTGTGGGGGAAAGCAAGTCGGGGATAAATGGAGCTGAGTCACAGACCCTCAATTCTCATCCGCACGCTCCCCAAAGGCTTGCCGGCCCTAGTCCTATTCCAGGGATTGGACGAAAAGATGGCAAGCCCCAGGATTCCTTTAACAGAATTCCCTTTCCGCAGCAACCATGGAGGGGCAGGCCCAGCCTATCCTAACCCCTCCTCCACCAATTTATAACCAATGCCTAACCACAACCTTACAAGTTGTCACGATTTGCTACACAGTAGGCAAAAACCAAATGGCCCAGCCAATCAGCTAGATGGACAAAATTCCTACCAAGCCCCTGCCCCAACGGCAGATGACCCCATGACAGGCATAGCAAGGTCAATGCAACAACCCCTTACTCAAGGGCGGGTGGGTGGGTGATCCGTTGCACACAGCAAAGAGAAAGCTCCAGGCTGCGTGCAGAGTATTTAAACATTTTACCCCTCCCACCAAAATTGCAACATAACTTTCACCCCAGCAACCCAGTGAACCAATCACTGCCCCAGGCCATCTTTAGAGACCCTGCCTGGTAACAGAGGGGTGGCTCAGCAGACCCCACCACAACATGTGCTCTCCATGAAGGAGAACACACTTTGGTGCATTACATATCTGTGCCAAAGTGAAACCAGGAGTTGCGGGCCCAGGAGTGGTAAGCTCGAGGTTGCCAGGGCAGTGGTATGGGAAGTAGTAAAAAGGACAAGACAACATTTTGGGATCAAAATGGCCACAACTTTATTGATTACATATGTCAGTAGGCTTTCGCGTAGGCATTGGGTATGTATCCTGAATCAAGCAACCCAATTGCTGGCTGATTACTTCATCAGGACCAATGCTGGATTGCAGATTCCCTTATGACGCACATCAAATACAGGCGATCCCCCCAGGACACAATTTGGGGAGTTCTATGGCCCGCTAGCTGGACATACAGACAAGATCCTTCCTGCTGGACCCCTTTGCCAATGGTAATCTGTGGGTATAGGGCGGTATATCAATTCAATAAATTAGGGTTGCCATATTTCAAACAGTGAAATCCAGAGAGAAAAGCGGGGGGGGGGGGGGAGTTGTTGAGCTTTTTTCGCAAAATTGCAAAAATGACATTTTTGAGCTATTTTTTATGGGAAAGCAGAAAAACGATACTGCTGACATGGCCTGCCATATGTGCAGATTCTCCCAGATATTTTTTGCCAATTTGCCAATTTGGACACTGCTGCTGACTGCAGTATTTCGGATATTTCCAGGAAATTATGGACGTACGGCAACCAATTATTATTATTATTATTATTATTATTATTATTATTATTATTACTACTACTACTACTACTCTGATACTTTGACCAAGAAGAGGGGGGTAGGGCTTCTTCCCACCCCCTCGGTTTTAGACTAAGGATACAACCCAATGACAGTTGCTATAAAGAAGGCAACCCCCCGGATGTCTGTTGCTGACTGTGCTGCCAAATGCAAGTGCAGCCAATTTAAATCAGTTTGAGGTGGACCTGAGAAAAGTCAGGCAAGAGTGGGCTTCACCCAGGTCCACCCTATAAACCTCACTTCTTAGTTTGCCCATGATTGGCCCAGCTGGATTTAAACTGTGGTCGCACCGGGCTTCAAGTGCCACTGCCGCCGAAACAGTGAGCTGTCTATATCATGCTTGAGTGAAACAACGTTATTTCAGAAAGCAGGTAGCCATTGCATATGCAGCTCATCCCAACTGCAGTAAAGGCTTTTCTGACATAGTCTTCATCGCGATCTGTCCTAGAAGAGCTGATGGGTTTTTAAAGAGTACCGGTAGTTCGAACTGTGCAAACAGGGCTGAATATCAAATGCCAAGTCTTTTATTCAGCTTTCCACTTTGCATGAAATTTGGAGATTTCACAGGAGTAGTTAAGGTCAGCTCCAGCTGTCTATAGAAGTATAGGCAGGGCCATTAATACCCTTTCAGTTGCCTGTGCATTGAGCTATCCTGCTGAGTTAATGGTTTGGACTGACTTGCAGCCTGTCAAGGGCACATGTTGAAACACAGGAACCCAACAGGCAATGAAGTGGTGAATCTGGGGGGGGGGGGGGAGATGAGATGCAGCAAGCATTAGACAGCAAATGCACTTCATTTTGAGTTTCGCAGATCATCACAGCTTGGAAGAGAGCTGCTGAAATATTTTAAAATTCCCTGGAAGATTGAAAGCAAGGCTTGTGAAGCATAGGAAAATCATGTTTCATTAAGTTGAAACCCGTCTCCCCTCCACCTCTGTTTTTAACAGACAGTCAAGGTAGAACCTTTTCTGCCACTTTAAGGAAAATGGGCAAGTGATGCAAAAATAGCATGCCTAATTGCTGCTGAACAGGCTTTTCATTACAGCTCTCCTAAAAAAAGAAAACACATATAGGAAGACAGATGTACAGTTATAATTATTAATTATGGGCTGGATACAAAGGTGCCCTTTCATTCACGGCAGAAGTCCTTCCATAAGCCGAAGGACATTTGTTGCTGTGCTAAAGGAAGGAAAGAGCTGATTTTCACTACCTCTCTCTGCAGTCTCCTGTGACCCCCATCATATTCTGGAGAGTCCTCCAACCTTCTGGAGAATATATTTTTTGGTGGGGGCATACAGGAGGCTGCAAGAAAGAGGCGACAATAAATGAAAATTGCTTCCCCCTACCATTAGCCAATGCCAGATACACTTTCTGATCAGAAGTCCATTCACAAGACCTTAGGTTCCCAATGTACTTCACAAGGAAAGGATTTATGGGGGCTTCATTAAGCAATATTATTCCAACAAGGTCCGAACAGATTCCAATTCCTGAAATAAATTATTACATTCTAGACAGCCCCCTATTTTGAAAACTTACCAAATGTGTGAGTTTCATCATATGTAATATATGCCAGGGCCTTTTTAGTTTATCCTTAAGAAAGGCCCTGTAACAAAATAACCAGTTCTTCCTCCTTTTTTCCAGAATTCCCTCTTCATCCATAGTCCCCCAAGTGAGCCACTATGTATTAATAATAATAATAATAATAATAATAATAATAATAATAATTTTATTATTATTTATGTACCGCCCTATACCGGGGGTTTCAGGGTGGTTCACAGAATAAAATCAGGATATAAAACCACAAAATACCTAATAAAAATAAAAACAACAACCCAATAGCCTCCCCTCCCCCCCTTCCGTATGTCTGTAAGAGAAGGAAGAAAGACATTGTCTTTAGTTTACACCTCTTAAAGCTATTTTAAACAAGGTGCTAAGTATACCTTCCGTGTGTACTTGATTTTTCCTTGTCAATCTCCACACTCTCTTCATTGAACAATGTCAAAGGGGATCTGTTGCCTTTCAGAGTGCTGTGCTGCTTTGAAAAGTCAGCTAAAGTCGATTTCCTTGTAAGTTGTTGAAACTATACTAGTCCAGGATTAGTAAGAAAACATATGTCTGTTTCTCTTTTTGCACTGCACCACCTAATTTTGAATTAGAAATGGGGGGTTGATTAGCAGGCTTTCCACAGGGGTGATTTTGCTTGCAGGTGGCCTCTCTGCCATAGGCTGATCCTGTCCATTGTCAAGAAGACACACTCTAGATCCCCGCTAGCTGGGCAGAGAGCCTGGAGAGAGAGAAAGAGAGAGAGAGCAATTTCCCCTCCCTGATCCTGAAGTCTGCCCTGATGCTGCACCGCACTGCTCATTCACCCAGGTCTCAGGGTTACAGACCAGATTCTGGATGGTGCTTCTTCTTCTTGCATAAACAAAATGCTGGGGAATATTTCTGCCTGTTCTATGAAGGAAGGAAGGAGGGCGTATGTACCTGTCTATTACAGGGCCCTAGACAGATTTCCTTTTAAGTTATCCACTTGCTGTGAGGTTGAATGCTGTATCAAGCTGAATGCAAAACAGGCTGCTTCTGCTGCTTACATTTGTGAGAAACAATAATACTTGCTTCTCCCTGTAGCTCATGCTCTGCATGCAAAATGCCACAGGTTCAGTCCTTGAGATCTCCAGGACTGGGAGAGAACCCTGGAGAGCCACTGCTGGCCAATATAGACAATATTGAGTTTGATGGACCATTGCTTCCTATATTCCTATAGGAATGCCACAGGAATATGGTAAGGATCTAGCAGAGTTCACCAATGCAACTGAAAGTGGAGACAATGGATGTACCTTTCCCTTTTATCTGTTTGTTTTGTAACATGAAAAACTTTAATAAAAATATGGGGAGATTTAAATATTATTCTGACACAATGGAAAAGTGATTTTTTTAAAAAACAACAACAACAACCCCAATATAAGTGAGGCATGTGATTGAGATTTGGGGTACAGCATCTAAAAGATTTTTTTAAAAAATCCTTGGACAATTTCTTGTGCTCCTTGGCCATGTCCAGTGGATAAGTTCTGGATATGAACAAGACATTTCATTGTTATCTCAAATAAAGTTCACACATCTATTGCCATCAGCTGGAAACTGCAACAAGCAATGAGTTGTGATATGAGTTAGAGATGGAAGTGATGAGTTGCAGTGTGTGTGGGGGATCATAGCACAATGATACTGTTGGTGATACTTCATATTTGATACTATTCAATAAAGTCAGTCCATACAATCAGCTCTGAGTAATCAAGGGTTGAATAATTCTGCGGAAAGAAATCAAGGAATACACATGAATGCTTCAGTTTCCATTTCCCATCCATAAAATGGGATTAGTTAAAATACAGGCTGTAAATATATTTGCATACAAAAAAATGCTGCAAAAAAGATATTTGTTACTAACAACTTAGTGGAAAGCCTAGTGGGAAATAATCAGAAGTCTTTAAGTGGGCAATGGATTATTTCAAAAATGGAATAGTTACTGGGCGATCAACACTAGCTCCAAGCCAATTCTAGAAGTTTTCAGAACCCTGTGACTTGGAATTTTTTGACTATTTTATCACAGAAACACTGAGCTGACAAGTCACCTTCAGGTGGCTTTGCATCTCTGATATGGTGCAAGTTAGATTTGAGAACAGATTGAATGTACTCCTTGAGGGAAAATGAGATAAACAAAGCTTCTGTATTTTGTACTGGATTGTATGGTGCAATAGAGGATAGTTGTGGAAACAAGACATATTGTCCTATCAGTCTATTTGTTCTCCAAATAGTAGCTCTACTTCTTTGGAGCCTGATCTTTACCATAGCAAAGTTCACTTTCTGTATTAATTTGGATCTGAGCTTGAGTGTAAGCTCTTGAAGATCAAATTTACCAACTTGAAGGACAAAAATGCCCTCTGAAAAGAATAATTCTATTTTGTACTTTTCCCACTGACATTGGGACATTTGTTGTATGTGCAGAGATTATCTTCAAGAGACTACATAGGTACCATTTCTCTTCCATACTCATTCCTAGATACCTTTAGGTTTGAAATTGTTAAATTCTCCCCCAAACCCCAGCAACATATCTATGAAACTGAAAGACAAATGTTGCCTGCCACACACCATCCATGATACCATTGGCAGGGACGCGGGTGGTGCTGTGGTCTAAACCACTGAGCCTCTTGGGCTTGCCGTTCATAAGGTTGGCAGTCGGCAGTTTGAATGTGCATGATGGAGTGAGCTCCCATTGTTTTTTCCTAGCTCCTGCCAACCTAGCAGTTTGAAAGAATACCAACACAAGTAGATAAATAGGTACTGCTGTGGTGGAAAGGTAAACAGCATTTTTGTGTATTCTGGCTTCCATCACAGTGTTCTGTGTGCTAGAAGTGGTTTAGTCATGCTGGCCACATGACCCGGAAAGGCTGTCTGTGGACAAAGCAGAGATGAGCACCGCACCCCATAGTTGAATTCAACTGGCCTTAACCATACAGGGGTCCTTTACCTTTACCTTCTGATCCTAAACCTCCACTGCATTGTGGGGTATCTTTGAGAGAAGAAAAGGCTAAGGGTAAACCCTACACAAGTCCAGAGTGAAGTCTTGAGTCACCTTGCATGCCTCCTTGCAGGATCTCACGCAGCTAAGCTGGTGCCAGACATATTGCTCCGTTTCCCTTTTGGAAGACATCAGCAAGGCCTTGTTGCCTGGGTAGCCCCAGACCTTCATACACACTGCCCAGGCTTGTAACCCAGGTATTTGTGTGTCACTTTAGTCCTGCTAATGCAACAGTTTGACTTTACACTTGGAGGTGCATTCTATTGTCTCTTGAGACAGATGGATGCCAACATGAACAACATTATGGTATTGTATTTTTGTTTTTGCTTTCAAAACATTGTAGCTCATTCTAAATCGTAAGGATTGGCAGAGCAGCAACCCGAGGAAATAAATTTAAAGAATCCACAAAAGAGTGCAGAGAGTTCAAGTTTTAAAAATAGCTAAGGCTAGCAGAATTTTGGAAAGACCACTGAGCCCTCCGATTGCTATAACATTCAGAGATTAATTTCACTCTCTTTGGGGATAAATGGCAAGAACCATTAAAGCTCAGGTAAATCCCAGGATGCCTTCCTTTTAATGGTGTATATTTCAGGAGCTAAAATGGAATATAGTAAACGGCATTGTGTGAAGGAAGGGGGAGGAGCAGAGTGTGTGTGCATGTGCGCAGAGGGAGATAAGAAGGAATAGACACATTAAATTAAATGTCAGAAAAGTGCAACTTTAACTACAGAGCTGAGTTTTTTGAGGAGCCGTATTTCCTGTCCCTAAGCACAGATATAGGGGGAAAATTCAATATGGTCAGCAAGTGAACAGATGAATCTCAATACACTGTGCATGCCAGCACATAGTACTTCCAAAGAGAGTGATTTGTTTTTGGTGTAACTTGATAGTTTCAGGAAGAGACGCGGACTGAATCATAAGCAGGAGTGGCAGCTCATGGTCCTCGGGCCATATGATGTGGCCTTCTGGGGCTGTTTATCTGCAGTCACCAAGGTATGGAATTGGGACCAGCCAACAATACAGGCTCACAGACAGCTTGGATATTCTGCTTGTGGCTCATCTGTAAATTTCCTCTCCCCATTTAAGCAACAGTTGAAGCCTCCCCAAGTGGCCAGTACCTGCTGTTGATGCTCAGAGGCCCTGGGGGAAAAACACAAGGGGTCTCATAATGAATTCCCCAGATGTTGCTGGACTACAACTCCCATCATACCCAGCCAGTTTAATCAATTGTCAGCGATTATGAGAATTATTAGCAGCAACATCTAGGGAGCGAATGTTGAAGAACTGTGGTATAGATAATACTGAGCTCATTGGACTTAGAGATCTGTCCAAGGCATCTTCCTATGCTCCTAGGTTCCTAACCTTATGCTCAACATAGGGCTGAGCATATGCTGAACACTATCATTGCTGTATGGGATTTATTTGAAGCTGGTGCCCCCTCCAAACACAATAGGTATGAATTTCACAGACTTAAAGTGCAGTGCTATGAATGTCTACTTGGACTTATGTCCCACTGCGTTCAGCGGGGCATACTCTCTAGTAAGTCCGTTTCAGGTTGTAGCCTGAGTGCTCTCAAATGAGGCAGGGAGAGCATGGAAGCAAAAGAACAATTGTTAAAATGACTGAAAAAGTAAAAGGCTTCTGCCACCCTTGCCCATCCAAGCAGCATTTTAAAAATATTGTGTTTAAACTCCTGGTTTTGTGTGAGAATCTGTTGAATTGGAAATTCTGGTGCACCTGGGAACAGGCTGCACTATGTCTCTACATCTGGGTGGGGAAGATTTGATCCTCCAGATGCTGCTGAACTGCATCTCTCATCAGCCCCAGCCATCGTGCCTAATAGTCAGGGATGATGGGAGTTGTAGTTCAGCAACATCTAGAGGTCCCCAACCCCTGCTCTTGATCATGGTTTAAAATATGTTAAAATATGTTTGCGTACAGATTGTGGCTTTCTTTTCTAGTCTAAGCCACAAATTTTTATTTATTTTGTAAATGTGTAGGCCACTTGCTCAAAGAGATTCTCCAAGTGTTGCACAAGTCCAAATCGTGTCCTCTCTAAAAGAGTGTTGGAGTGAGACCTGGAGACTGATCACCTGTGTTGTGGGTGGGTAAGATTGGTCAGCCACAACACCCAATTGGTAGGTCCCTCTATGTTGGGTTCAATCTGGCCAGTGGGGTGCAGTCCAAACGGATATATGCCCATGCACATGACCCAGAGCTTCCTCTTTCAGCTCGTGCAATCAGAACACCTGCCCACCTCTCCCTACTTTTAGGACTTGTTGCGCTTGACCTTGCTATGTCATCATGTGTCGTCTGTCGTCGGGACAGGGGCAAAGCAGGAATTTCCCCACTTGGCTGTTGCCATTTGGGTTTCGCCTGCCACATAGCAAATCATCACAACTTGTAATGTTGCAGATAGGCACTCGTTCATGTGATAGGGATGGGTGAATGCTCTCGCCATCCCTATGTGAAGGGTATTTCGTTAAAGGAATCCAGGGACTCGGTGGTTTGGTCAACCCCTGAGAGGGGGTTGTGCCCGTGCCTGAGTCCAGGGGGGCATCTGGGTGGTGAACACAGTCTGTTTGTGGCTTTTCACCTACCCAGGTGTTCACCCTTGGCTGACTTATGCTGGTGCCCTGGGTCAGCGCTGCCTGCATGGGTGCAGGGAGCTAGTCAAACCAGAGCCTATGCAACCACTCACCTTCTGTAATCAATAAAGTTGTGGCCAAAATTCTGCCAAAAACCAAAACTAAAATTTGAGTCAAGTGTGAATTTATTTAGGGGGGGAGGTCTCTGGGTCTGAATACGCAATTATATATCTCAAACATGACCAAAATACACAAAATCAGTTAAAAACAAATATGTATAAAACCATAATTAAAAAACAGAGATAGATTCAATAAAGCATTTCAAATAAATGTAACTGAATCATGTGTTTGGCTAGACTACATGAATCAAAAAAGTTTTCAGTGGATATCTAAAACTAGATAGTGAGGGTCCTTGGCTAATGTCAATATGTGAAAAATGTAAAGAGATAGTACCATGTTGAAAAGCAGGGAAAGAGTCCTTTTGGTTTCCTAAGAAACGTAATCTTAAAAAGTAGAGACATCACCTTGCCAACAAAGGTCCGTATAGTAAAAGCTATGGCTTTCCCAGTAGTGATGTATGGAAGTGAGAGCTGGACCATAAAGAAGGCTGATCGCCGAAGAATTGATGCTTTTGAATTCTGGTGCTGGAGGAGACTCTTGAGAGTCCCATGGACTGCAAGAAGAACAAACCCATCCATTCTTAAGGAAATCAGCCCTGAGTGCTCACTGGAAGGACAGATCCTGAAGCTGAGGCTCCAATACTTTGGCCACCTCATGAGAAGAGAAGACTCCCTGGAAAAGACCCTGATGTTGGGAAAGATGGAGGGCACAAGGAGAAGGAGATGACAGAGGACGAGATGGTTGGATAGTGTTCTCGAAGGTACCAGCATGAGTTTGACCAAACTGCAGGAAGCAGTGGAAGACAGAAGTGCCTGGCGTGCTCTGGTCCATGGGGTCACGAAGAGTCGGACACGACTAAACGACTAAACAACAACAAGAAAGGTAATGAAAGGGGGCTAAGACTAATGGTAAGCGAAAGGGAATAGAAGAGAATGCATGGTCTCATGATTATTTATTTAAGTGATTTTTGTGCCACTTTTCAGGATTGTAGAGCCCTCAACAAAATGTTTTGGAAGAATGAATACACACACACACACACACATTTCTTAGATTTCATGCGCTGAGAATCTTTACTGAAGCAGACAAAGGCCATTTGTATTATAAATGTGTGAGGCACAGACAGCGGAACGAACTGACCCTGCCTTTAAAGTGTTAACAGCCCCTAGGTGAAAACAGCCAACTGAAGTGCCAAGTGATACACATACACTCACAAATCCAGTAATTAATCCTTGGAGGGAGCTATGCAACTAATCAAATGCAATATGGGGGCCATTTCTTGGCACCTCTAATGTCTCATCCCTAGCTGCAGCCTGGAATAAATTGGCACTGCAGGCTTGCCAGGTTAAATGTAGTCAACACCCACCACACGAAATGAACTGCTATTTGTCAGTAAGCCTGTGTTTTGCCTTATTAAGATTAAAAGGGAGGGTGCTTAATGAGGATGTGGAGAGTTTCGGAAACCTCAGACCTTCTGCTAAGAACTGGAGATGTTTCTAAGCTGAGGGGGCAATGACTCATTGCTGTTTTAAACTTCAAAACCCAATTCCCCCTCCCCTAAAGCAAGCAAGCAAAGGTGGATTCATTTCACATCCGAAAGACTTGGGGGGGGGGGGAATGAGCGGAGGTCTCCAGTTACCTAACCCCTTTGATCACAGGAAATTGATCTTTGCTTCCTCCTGACAAGAATACCCCCCCACCCCCAAATATACCGGTAACCCCTGGATTCTGTGAAAAGAAAGCTGCCACAGTCAGTTTATCCCTGAGGGAAGTCATTTATTAACCCCAAATTAAAGGATCAATTTTCAATCCTCACTGAAGGTGAGAATAATTACAGTTAGGTATCTAATCCCATTAAAGATGCTGATGTACCATTAATAGTAAGGGAGGACTCATTCTTCCTGGCTATTGTGTTCAGAAGGCTTTTGGTGAATTTCAGCACAGAAGAAAGAGGGACAATATTTTATTTTTATGAGATGAGGAAGATGTGTGTGGCTTGGCATCCATCAGATAGGATAGGAAGGGCAAGTGCTCTACATCAAACATGTTAGAGAGGTCAGAGAAGGAGGATGAGCTACTTCATTCTCTGATAATCAAAGGTTCAAGCAGAAGACACCTGGTGGTCTTCTGTATTCTCCCATCTACAGTCTGGTTTTCTGAGTCTATAGGCTGAATAGGGGTAATGTTTGGAGAAACAAAATTGGAACACAGAAAAATTAAAGGCAGTGGTTGTAACAAGAGAAGTGGACAGACTACTGCAGGACCTGGGGCAGCTTCTGGGAACGAAAAGTATTTGTCTTTACACTTGCATTCCTAGCTCAACCAAAGCCTGCTGAATGCAGAGCCCCTCTGCTCAGCTGAAGTTGCAAGACATCTAAAGGGACTTTGCCAGTGCACTATGGCACTATTTAATGTCCTTGAATCCTGCCTCATTGAAGGCAGCAAACATTGGTTGAGTTTGTGGGTGTATTCAGAAATCACACATGAAAGGCCTTTCCAGGAATCTGCTTCTATGTATTCTCAGAGAACGTTTGCACAGATGCATGGAATTCGATCCAGCCCTGCTAGATCAGACCAAAGGCACATCTAGTCCAGTGCCCTCTTCCCACAGGAGCTAACCAGATGACTACAAAAAGCCCACAAGCAGAAAATGAATGGTACAGTACTCCCCACACTCATGTTTTTTGGTAATTAGTACAGTATTCAGAAGTAATAACAACCCTAAGATTTTGGATGAAGGGTGGTATACAAATTTAAATGATGATGATGATAATAATAATAATATTATAAAGTGCGAAGTGGACATGGATCTTAAATCAACCACATGAGCCCTTAAGTTGTACTGGAAAAATGAGAGCTTTTTGGGACAAATATTTCAGTATCTCTTTGACCACTGCTACCCATAATTAATTAACATATTTATCTTGGTACTGCTATTTACAGATACCATAAATTAATGCAGAACATCCTTGCTTTTTTGTAGCGCTAAGATATATTTTTTTAAAAAAATGACATCAGGATGCAGGTTGTTTTTACAGTGACTCTATGCTGGCATACAATGAGCACTTATCTTAATTAGCTCCAATGTACATGAAAACAATTGATAGATATGGATGTGCTATGTTTCGCACTGCACAGATAAGGCAACTGCCAGCGCTGGAAATAACTTTAGTGCCTTTTACATATATTGCATTTTCCCCTTTTTAGTGACTTAAAGAAAAAATACTAGCCCTATACATCAAGCAGCAGGAAAGTGATAAAAAATCTGAGTGTGGCCTTGAGCCAAAAACTACTTCATTACATTTGACATAAAGTTAGGTTTTCCATAACAACTTTCTGATTTTTTCTTGTACCTCTGAGTGGGAACTTGTGAAGATTTTCTTCTTCTCCATGGTCTATCCATGAATGTCTAGTTTCCTTGATTCTTTCTGGGGGAATTTTGACTGTAGCCTACTGTAAGATGAATTGATCATCTTGACCTTGTTTGAAACCTGGGACACCTCTGTCACAAGAGACTAGGGCCCTGCAGGACTTTCCGCAGGGCCTGCAAGACAGAGCTGTTCCACCAGGCCTTTGGCCAGGGCACAGCCTGACTCCCTCCTTCGGCAATCTTCGTGGAGCTCTGGCCCAATGGTTGCCATTGGTTTGATTTGAGTTAATTTTATAATGAATGATTTTAGAGTGTTGTGTTGTGTTGTACTATTGTACTGTTTTATTGTTGTTAGCCGCCCTGAGCCTGGCTTCGGCTGGGGAGGGCGGGATATAAATAAAATTATTATTATTATTATTATTATTATTATTATTATTATTATTATTATTATTATTATTTAATACTGATGTGCATTATACTCAGAGAACTACTTCTCTGAACATCGTCCTAGGGCCATTTCCACCCCGCCTTAACTCCTGCCACAGCTGGTATGAGCTGGTAGGGCTTTGGGCACCCTCCCATCATGAGCCACTTAGGATTGCACGCTAAAGATTTTTCTAGGCATTCACCTGAACATACGAAGGGTTAAGCTGGGGGTAGGGGCACACACACTAGTCCCACCACCAGTGTCCTCAGGTGTGCTGGCTGCCCTTCAGATATTTAAGGATTGAAAAACGCACCTGTGCATCACAAGGACCAGTTGGTAGTGGTGGGGATCCTGCCTTGAAGCTTCATGTCCATCATTACTTTCCTTTGAAGAAATCCTGAAAAATGTCAATGAACCTGTAACGCTTCATACCAAGCTGAACTTTTCCCATGGTTTATTTTTGTAGATTGTGGCAGGAATAAAAGCTGGCATAACTTGGTATAAAATGCACCCTGAAACATAGTAATTAAAGTATTTACACCACTAATGATGAACATCAGGGTTGAGGAAACTCAGGGCTTGGGGGTCAAAATCCAGCTCTCCAGATAATTAATAATAATAATAATAATAATAATAATAATAATAATAATAATTTTACTTATATCCCGCCCATCTGGCCGTGCCTCCCCAGTCACTCTGGGCGACTTCCAACAGGATATTAAAAACACAATAAAACATCGAGCATTAAAAACTTCCCTAAACAGGACTGCCTTCAGATGTCTTCTAAAAGTCCAGATGTCTGTAGCTGGCCTTCAGGACTCGTCCTAGGCCAGCTCACTCCTCTCTCCAGGCCACACCCCTCTCCTGCCCTGCTTTGCACTCTCCTTGAGTGTTTTTGCCCAACTACGATGTACTCTTCTTCCAAATTCTTGCATGCCTTGGGTCAGGATGATGTCAGAGGTTCCTGGCTGGTTGCCCAGGAAAGTATAAAGACAAGGAAAAGTTTCTTATAGCCTTTTTTTATTTCAAACTTTACAGAGAGAGGCTATAGAACCCAGTCTCTTGGATAATGGAGTTGTCCCAAGTGAATCTCCATCCTCTGTCTCTCCCACTTCCTCATTCATCACCACCATCATCTCCTCTACGGGTGCCACTAAGTGACTGTGTCTTCAAGCTCTTTGCTCTCCTACTTTTAAGGCTCACCGGGTTCTGGGAGACAGTGGGTCTGGAATGCTTTCTAATGATGTGTCAGTCAGCTGTTCTGGCTCACCCACAATCTCCCAACTTCCTCCCTCAGCTGCCTCTGAACTGTGACCTCCCTTAAACCCCTGCTGTAAATCTATACTGTCTTCCTCTTCCTCCTCACTGGAAGGGTCAGGATGGGGAGGCAGCCTCCACCATTCCTCCTCTGCCCAGTCCCTGACACTTGGATGGAGAATAAAAATAGGTGTGTATGTGTGTGCAGAAAGTAGTCTACTGTTCAAGGGTAAATTTCATATTCACTGCTCTGCCCATTTGACTTCATTTCTGATAATGATAACAGAACAAAGATGTGTGGAGGGTTAAAGGATGCCGGACTTCACAAAACATTTCTGCATAAACCAGCCAGCAGTCTCAAACTTGAGTCTCAGCTGTTGTTGTACTACAATTCCCATCATCCCTGAACCACTGGTCCAGCAAACTAGGGATGATGGGAGTTGTAGTCCAACAACAGCTGAGACCCAAGTTTAAGAAACACAGGTGTAGACGCTCATTTACTCCACAAGCTTTTACATTATAACAGCCCTTTGTTATTAATCTACCACATGTGCTCAAAACTATTGTTTCTCGGCTTCTTTGCTTCCCCTGCTTCCAAATAAATAAGTAAAAGGAAAACTATACATTTCACATTTACGCAAAGATGAGAAAATTGAAGCTGGGCAGGGGGAGGGTGGAGAATGTTTCTGGGATTATTCTTGTGAATAAAACCTGCTTTGAATCTCTTCACTTTGATGGTATTCATGACCCATTTATTCACCTTTCTGTGATCATTCAGGTGAGCAAGGCTTTGTTTACAAAAATGCTAATGCACATTAGCATCACAAATACTGGTGTGTATTAAATATATTCATGAGAATGTTTGCATTGGAGGTGATATCTTAGCCATTTTTTGGAAGGGGGTGGGACACACATACCCTGCAACCTTTTATTATTCACACAATACCTTTGTGGAATAGTTGCAAATATTCATAGATAATTTGCAGCATAAAGGACCTATGTATGTGAACAAAGCACAGGCTAGCTAGTGAGCAAACAATAGGAAACAATAACAAGAAATCTCTGTGATATGAATCACAGACTACATGGTTGGAAATAACAACAAGCATCCTCTCCAAGGAACAAAGAACAAGCATAGGCATTTGTTCTGCTGCTTGAATGTTGTTCTTGCCTCTGCATAAATGTGATAATTAGGCACCATAGCAAAACAGTCAGTTTGGGTAGTATAAAATGGCACAGTTCTCTGGGTGGCAGAGTACTTGACTCGGACAGCTGAATTCAGGTGGGCTGCAGGTAGATGGAGAACCTGCCACCTTTACCTTGACGATTCACTGGGCTGTAAGCAGTGCTTTTTTCCTTTAAAAGTGTTTAGGGGTGCTCCCATTTTGACTCAATAAAATCACCATTTTATAGTTCAAATCAGGAAAAATAAATACAGTGGTACCTCCGGTTGCGAACGGGATGCGTTCCGGAGGTCCAGCCAGATCCCGAGGTTTTCGCAACTGGAGGAGAAGCAGTAGACCGCTTCTGTGCATGCACACGTGGCAAAACACTTCCAGGTTTGCCGCTTTCACAACCCAAAGGTGCAACTGTACAGTAAATGGACAAAAGTACAAAGAGCATGCATTACACTGGGAAAGGAAATGAAGCTGCCATCAGAGGTGGTAACAACGAAGCTAACCAATCACCATGCTAGATTCCAACTCCTACTTCACACATTAAGTGCTCTCTTCCATCTATCATCTATCTATCTATCTATCTATCTATCTATCTATCTATCTATCTATCATCTATCCATCTATCATCTATATCTAATCTATCTATCATCTATCTATATCTCTATCATCTATCTATCTATCTATCTATCTATCTATCTATCTATCATCTATCTATCTATCTATCTATCTATCTATCTATCTATCTATCTATCTATCTATCATCTATCTATCATCTATCTATCTATCATCTATCTATCTATCTATCTATCTATCTATCTATCTCTATCTATCTATCTATCTATCATCTATCTATCTATCTATCTATCTATCTATCTATCTATCTATCTATCATCTATCATCTATCTATATATAGTTTCTTCTCCCGTTAGATTCACAGAGTGTTTAGGGGTATGCATACCCTGTGTCCCCCTAGAAAAAAAGCACTGCGTGTAGGAGAGACCCAGGAGCCAAGGAGCTGTGATTCAGGGGTAAATACTTTATGTTCCCTGTAGGCATGGCTTCCCCCAGAACTCAGCCAGCCCCTCTCTGGTGGGTGCCTTTGCAATTATAAGAGAAGAAGGGAGGCATTCATGGTGAGTTTTGGCACCATATAAGAATAGCACTGCCTGTAGGAGACGTTTCTGGGTGGAAGATGGATGGCTAATCTCTAAATTGCCATTGCCTAAGGTAGAGATGTGTGTAGCAGAATGGTTGGGGGAATTGAGGGCTGCATTCTTCCACGGGCAACCTTCTGTGCAGAGGTCAGGTCCAGAGACAGAAACAAGTGTGGCAAGAGACAAAAGTGAGCCGAGCAATGGATGTGACTTTATGCCTTTGTGCTTCCTTCCAGCCACGCAAAAGCCAGAGGTTTCCATATCCTACCCCCATGTTTCTCCATTCAGACATGCAAGAGGTCTCATCACCCAACACTTGGGGGGTTACACGTTCCTTCCTGTCTTATGCCACTGAACTAGAGTCAGCAACCACCCTATAGACATACACATTTATACTTGTTTAGAGGCAAATGCCTATGTTAGCAGCATTTATTTTATTTTGTGTTTTTGCCAGGTAGAGAAATATCTTCCTCACCCCCCTGTCAACAAGAATTTGCCACATGATTGACTGGGTTTTGAGAACTTAATTTTCTTGGCACGTATTTCTTTTGTGGCTGTGGATGCATTGGAATTCATAGGACAACTTTTTGTTTCAAGCAAAAGGAGGGGGACCTCTAACTACTCTAGTTTCATGCAAGAAAATTCCCAGGCTGCCAAACCCTTCCCGGAGTACCATGCTTGTTCCCATCATCTAGGGCACTGGCATATCAGACTAGAAAAGCCCCCTTGATCAATCTTTACTAATTTGCTGCTTGAGATGCAATATGAAAAATGCATCATATTAAGTCAGGAACTTTCCTTTTCTTTTGATTACGTCTCGAGAGCCAAGTTAAAATGGAATACAGTCATTAAAAGGTTATCTAGTGTAGCAACCTATCTGGTAAAAGGCAGAGGCAGAAGGCTATATTCCTCTGTGAGTTGTTTTATGAAGTATCTCATGGCTGACAATCAGTGAACTAAATCCGTTGACAAGGAGAGATTTACAAGGACTTGTCTGCAGAGACGACATGTTTCCACAGACTGCAGGCAGCGGTGGGACCAGGGATTAACAGAACTACACATAAATACAACTTACAGCTCCTGAATGCTGCAACTGGGAGTTCTCAGGAGGGATCTATGTGTAAATATGCCTGTGGAAATGGGCACTAAACAGTGATAAGAAAATGCAGTGAGAGAGAGAGAGTGTGTGTGTGTGTATCCCCATAGTCTTTGGGTTGCTCTTTTGCACCATTAACTCATAATACTCAAGTAATGACTCCCAGGCAGTCAAAAAAGGCAATTCCATAATATCAGTTTGGGAGGAGGCTGTAACTCACCCTTTTGTGAAGTCCCATCAAGCCTTTCTGCTTTGAACCTGTAGCAACCTGTACTTTTATCCCCATCAAGCACTACCGCACAAATAAAGCGTTTTAACATTACAAGCTGTTTAATATTTAACACTCAAATGCTACTTAATTAAGCAATAAGGCTCAGTAGGTAGTCTGTTTCAGAATGGTTATTGCATGCCTTGGGTGGTATTACAGCAGAAAAAGCCTAAAGTCTGATTACCTTTATTAACCACCTCAGAAGTGAAGTAATCAACTAGTGGAAGAAATGTATTGCCTGAAGAGTACATTATTATCAAATGAAAGGAAGACAAAAGCATCAAAGTTGTGCACAAAGTTGGCCCTATTGCTATGGGTGAGGTGTCCTTGGCAGATTGTTAAGTATCACCAGGAAGAGCCGTTTAAGGGCTTTTTGTACTGGCGAGTGTACTTAGCAGCCATTAATTGAGATGCAACATCAATGAAACTTTCAATGTTTGCAGTGAGCTTGGCTCCAGAGAGAGAGTTTGGTGTCTGCATTCCTCGTGCTTTGAGACTAGGAGAAGTGCCTGACCTGGTAGAGTTTTTATGTGTCACTTCTTAATAAGTGGAGAAAATATTCAAATGGATCTTATGCAAATCCCAGCAGCCACCCTCAGAAGATGGGCTCAGAGAAGCAGGTGTGAGGGTGATTTATCTAGCAATTTACACGTACCCACAATCTATCAGAGCACCTAAATAAAAACTCACCACAAATAAAACCAATTCAGCCACTTCCCCCTATTATTTTAGGGTTAAGAACCTAGACTAATTAGTCTGGCTCAAAAGAAATTCATGCTTTTCATCTCTTTTCCTTTGGTGGGGAAGTTCAGAGGCCACTGCACTCCAACTTTCAGTAGCCCCGGTCAGCATGGCCAATGGTTAGGAAGGCTGAGAATTATAGTTCAACAACATCTTGTGGGACAAAGCCCCTCCATCCCTGATTCAAATCATTTCTAGAAAGAATGAACTTTATTTTTAGAAGAAGAAGAAGAAGAAGAAGAAGAAGAAGAAGAAGAAGAAGAAGAAGAAGAAGAAGAAGAAAGGAGCTGCTGGGAATCAAACTTGGTGATATAGCACTCACAGATTTGAAGCCCCCCCCCCCCCAATCTATGATGTGTGAAGACTGTTGTGTTGGGTAGCGGGAAAATGGGCAAGGACCAAGCAAGGATCAAGCATGCTTGGTAAAGGAGAATGTGCAGCTTCCCTTTACCACTTTATCACAGGTCTCAAAATATTTTGCCCATCTGTAGCTTCTGTAGCAGGAGAACTCAACAGCCATAACTGAAACCTCAGCATCTCCTGGTAGACGTACTTACTCAGTGGCTAGAAAAATGTGCTCTGAACCTGTTCAAAAGACATATTCATCTATTCATGTTGTAGAATCAAGCCCTGCCACTGAAAATAGCTGCTGGAACAAATTAAACCCTAAAAAACGTGACTTCTGGTAGTTAAACTTGCATGCTGAAAGGTAGGTCACCTAATTAAGAAAAAGTTAGTTCAACTCCTGTGAGAAATGGTTGAAAGTGCTGAGTTTGTTAGGCTCAGAGAGGAAACAATTAAGGGGACCTATGATGGTAGCTTTTTTTCAAATATTTGAATGGCTGTCAGGCAGAGGATGGCTGGTGCAGACTTATTCTTTGTTGTGCCATGTTTAAGAATGGGCTTAGGAGGGAGGACTAGAGCTAATGGGTGGAAATTTCAGGGAGGCAGGTTTCATTTAAATATTAGAAGAAATGTCTCAATGGAAAGAGCTGTGGGACAGTTTGCTTTTGGAGGGGGTAGGCTCTCCTTTGCTGGAGGTATTTTAGCATCACCCAATGGCAGTGAGACCGGCTTGGAATCCAGTGGCTCCTGGGCCACCTCAGCCCCACTCCATTCCTGGAAAACCCAGTCCCAGAGCTTTCCACTTGTGGGAATAGCACCAGTAGTCTCCTGCTTTCCAACTTGTTTGGCAGTTGGCTCAGCTGGGAGAGCTGAGTGGAGGAATACCAGGTCAATCCAACCCTCCCTCCCTTACCAGCCCAGTGTAAGGGCTTTGGATTGCATTGCCTGTTATTCACTCACTTTTGTATTTTCCGAATGCATTTTTAGTGGCATAGCATGGAGGGGTGTCTGCCCTGGGTGCAAAATTGTTAGAGGCACAAAATTCCAACAGCTGGTGCTGCCTCAACACAGCCACACGCTTCCATCACTGGGCTCTGTTCAAAATGGCTTCTTCATGTGAACCAGGAAGTGGCCTCTCCAGACAATGGAACAACTCTTACTTTCTTATCTCTGTGGCCTAGGTAATGCTGATGCCATTAGACAGTGGAATGTGCATGCATATTCCATCCGTTTCCCTCCCTCTGTGTGGCCCCAGGCATGGGCAACCCACACTATGCCACTATGTACTTTTATGTTTCCTGGGAAAATCCATTTTTTGCCTCGAAAAAGTATATCAGGATATTTTTTAAATGTATATTTTTTACCTTAAAAATGATGACTAAAAAACCTCACAAAATACATGAAGATTTGGGGAGGACATGTGTTTAAAATACATATTTAAATGGGAATCTGTATGTGAATGTTTTCTACAGGTAAATGCAGAAATGGGACAAATGTGAGAGGGGGTGCTAAAGTGATGCATCTAAAAAAAAGCTGATTTTCCCAACCATAGTGTGTCATTTGTGTTCCTGAGGCCTACTGGGCTAGTCAGTGTGAAGCCTTATTTACCTAGGGATCCATCAGCCTCGCCATCCCCGGACCTTGGAGGGAACAAAAGTACCAGGAAAGCAAAATCTTCTTTGGAGAAAAAGAGTTTATTGAAATCTGTGCACAGAGATAATCTGTGCACAGAGACAACCAGCAGGATAGCTCCTGAAAACTGGCTGTAAAGCAATACACTTCAGCAAGCCTTCTTATACTTTTCTGAACATTCTCCCCCCTCCCATTCCTTCTCCAAACTTCCCCAATCAGCTGGCAAATGTTCAACTTATTCCCTTATATGGCACATCTATATTGCTTGCTAAACATTCCATCTTCCTCTTCCTGCTGGCTAAGCACTTCCCCCTCCCCTCCTGCTTGTACGTGCCTTTTCTTATCTTTTGCATGCAAAGCAGGAAACGCGAGGCAGGAAAGGCCTACTTAGCAGGCTGGTTAGATTTGCAAACGGCTGCAATTTCTTGCTAGCTGGCAAGGCAGGAAATGGACTCTTGACCTGCCAGAGTTAGTAAACAGCCATTGTTTGCTAACTGCCTGACCACAACTGCAAAAACAGGATTAGCACAGGAATTTACTGCAGATAATATTTGAGAGCAACCCTTCTTAGGTACAAGGTACAAGGTACAGAGAATATTGAGAGAAATCCTTCCCATCTCCCTTCAAGTGACCACACGTATTGTTAGTGCACCCCTTGCTGAGCCCAGAATAGCTTTTCCAACAGGTAAATGAACAGCTTGCTGTTGCTTCATAGCTAGACTGTGTGGAGAAAATTCCACGAGTTCAGAAAATCTGAAGAACACCAGAACAGCTAAAGTTATTAATACATATTATTTCAACAAGCTCCACTCCCTAGCATTGACTTACTAATTATTACAAGTAATATGACGGTGATTTTTTAAAATAAGCAAAATGTGGAGGTGGAAAAATGTTTTTTTTTCTAATAGATGCTGCAAAGTTTAAAATGTTTGCCATTTTATTTCTCTGAAACAACCACGTTGCTTATTAACATTGTGCAAGTGTGACAGAGAAAGGGCCTAGAGAAAGTTTACTATTTATAAAAGATTTCATTGCACAGGAATAAAAACTGCTCACACTCTTACTCCCTGTGACACAGTGAAGGCATATAAAGGGAAGAGAGCAACTCAATTGCAAGCAACTTGTCTTCCAAAGCAGGCAGGGCTGGCAAGCAAGCAAGAATATTCCTCAGATGAAGTAGATTAAACACTTTCAAACTACCTCAGCCATTCAAAATGCTATGCCATCCTTACTCTTTCAAAGATGGAAGGCAATCATATAGAACAGAAAATGGGATTAACAACAGTCTTTCGTTTTGTGAAGCCTGTAAATCCAAACGCCAATGCAGAAGGTGTACTGAAAATTCAGAACCGCTCTCTAAGGAGGATGGAGGAGAAAAATGGATTTGGACTCCATCAGATTATACACTTTTCCAATTTCTTGATGCATTTTCAGTTTCAAAAAATATGCACCAAAATAATATTTTATGGGAAGAATATATACAAAATTGCATACTAAAATGTGCATTGTAGAGACAAGTGCATACAAATTCAATGTGAATTTTGCTCTCTGTGTGTCTTTAAAAATCTTTAAAAAAACAGGATGGATGAATGATTGAGCATACATGAAACAGATTGAGCATATATTGAATAGAAATAGTCGATCCACCCATCTCTCACTCCCTTCAGTAAATACTATTTACTTTCCTTTTTATTTTTAGATAACTACCTCTTATCAAACTGTCTGGTGAGAATAATATCAATAACCCTTCTTGTTCATGTATATTATTACTTCTGAAATAAACTTTCTACATGATACCTCTTAGTGTTTCTCTTCCTCCTTCCCTGCCAAGTTCCCATTTCTTCAACTATAGTGCTCTGATAGAATTGTGGTGTTCTCCTTCCTTGTGTTGCTTTTGTAAGCTCAATACACTTTTAGCTTTGTAGGCAGAAGTCCAAAGAAAACCTTTTCAGGCATGTAAGGCTACATATATGCCATCTGCTGCCCTATTTTTTCACGATAATATGAAGAATATTGGAAGGGGCATGTGTGCGTTGCTTGTTCTCTGTCCCAAATGAAGATTGAAAAGCATATGCAAAGCTTTGTGTGTGTGTGTGTGTGTATGAGTGTGTGTAAGAGTGTGCACATTTGTGTTTTAAGGGAAAGTTAAGATAGCAACTTCTCTGCACAAGTCAAGGATCCTGCTCATCATGCAACTGCCATGACTGTGATTGCTGCTCTTCTGCACAGATAAAAGTGTGGGTAGTCCATAGGGATGAGAGTATATATCTTTTATTACTAGGATTATTCCTTTCAGGTAAAAGTTGAAGCATAAATGCAGAACAGCATGAAAAGTTCATTGTGCTTTTCCTTCTGCTTCTATAAATAACCAAGCATTTGTCAGAATTGCTAGCATTCAGCTTAGGGGAGAAAGGAGGGAGAGAAACCCTGAAACGAAATTTTGTTTTGTATAATTAAAAAGATTGTAATTTACACTATGATGTTCGCCTGCACTACCATCTTCTTTCAGCAAATTTCTTAGTCCTGTGCACATCCTTTCTTTCTTTAAGTGCTGCTTACTCCACCTCTCTGCAAAAACTTCCCAGGGCACTTTACTTAAAAAGAAATTAAAAAAGCAAGAAAATGGATCCAAACACTTGTAAAAATACAAGAATAAAACAAAAGCATGATCCTAAAATGACATTAAAACTATCAGCAGGACTGAACCCATGTCTTAACATGGGGGAATCACCAATCTCTGAAAGGACAACAAAGTCATTACTAGGTAGACCTCTCTGTGGATAACATCCCAAAATTAAAGTATATGTCCTTTCTCTATTGAAGATCTTAAGAAATGTGTAGGCAAAGAATGAGACAGAGAGTTCTTCAAGTACCCTAATTCTAAGCCATTAAGGGATTTAAAGATCAAGACCAGCACTGTGAATTGGGCCTAGGAATATACTTGGGACTCGTGCAAATGGTGTAGCTTAATATGATTATCTCAGTCCAAGTTATTACCCAATGGATTAGTCTGGCTGCTCTTCAAGTACAGTGAAATATCTTGGCCCATCACATCTAGATCCAGACTTTGAATAACATTCACTGAAGAGCTTAGATTGTGACTCATAGGTGAGCAAACATTTGCCAACAATAAAGTAATTGTGGCTTTCTGAATTTTCTTCTCCAATACAGGAAAAAGAAAGATAGCGTTTGCACCTGTCAAGCCTACAGATGAAGTTGGAAAGGGCCATTATTAATATTTTTATTGGCGGTTTTTCAAGGAGTGGCAGGTATCTGCCAGTGCACTCAGGAGAGCCTTCCATCTAGTTAGCCATCCTCCGAATTGCTGGTAGGCATCCAGCTTTTGTCCTTAAACATTATAATTTAGTGCCTGAAGCAGCACTTTGTCTTTTATTTAGACAGATGCTCTGTGCAGAGGTAATGTCTCCATTTCAACGAGAAATTTTTTTAAGATTGCACTCTGCTTTTGTGTTTTATGCATCTCTTCATTTGCTCCCATAATAATGCCACATCTACCAATCTCATTAGCTCTAATAGACCTTTTAGCTCTTGGGTAGGTTATAGGATTCTAAAGGACTGCATAATAATTCATGTCACTGTAATTTAAGCATGATGTTGTTGTTATGGCAGAGTCTATTTTATAAACTCTCAGACACACACTGAACTTTTCTGGGTGAATGAAGAAACGCCAGATTCTACATTGCAGTTATGTTTATCATTTAAAAGGAGCGGGGGGGGGAAGGGGAAAGTCTTAGGTAATTACTGATGATGAATGCTAGCTGTTGAGATCCTGCATTCCTAGAAGAACCCCTTTTCTTTCATATCCTCCATAATGGGAGCACTATTGTATCTAATCCCCATGGGGTCTTTTACACAGAGAGTGCTTAAAAGGGGCCTAACCTGTGAAAACACTTAGGTCCATTGACAAGTGCCACATCAATCAATTCTGTCATTACTGACAAAATACAGACCACATGAGATGTTGGACGAAACCATGATGCTCCATCTATTAAGGCACAGCAACCAGTCACAGGTGTGGACAAGGGACAGAGCAGATGAGTTGTTGGACAAAATCAATTTGCTTCACCTATTAATGCTCAGCAGTCACAGATGGAGATGAAAAGTAGACCAGATGAGATGTTGGACAAAATCAAGTTGCTTCATCTATTACCACATTAGCAGGTGTGGATGCAATTCTGTTCACTAAAAGAATACTCCTGACAAGTACTGGATCAAGAGAAGGCATTGCTTTCTAATCTGTATTCTACTTAGTCATCAGAGAGTTAATGAAGGGGGAAGAAATGACTCTTGACTTCATCAGCATAATACTTTGCAATTATTCAGACCTTTTCTTTCAAGGATCTCAAAGCCTCTTTCCCAGCATTAATTAATAAAGCCTTCATTTTCATGCCGAAAGGGGGAAAAACACAAACCTACTCAGAATCTCCATTACTTCTTTTCCATGGAGTTTTTTCTTCCATTTTCCTCAACCATCTAAGACAGACGCCATCTTTGCCAGCGTTCCCGAGCAAAGATAGAGTGGAGAACAAGAGACTAACTAGGAGAGATGTCGAGGAAGTAAATGGTCATTCCATGGCCAGGCCATTCCTTACTTGAACAAAAAGGAAATGAATAGGACAAACTTTTAGCCTTAGGGATATGTGGGTGGGCAGGGAGTGTGAGCATTACAATACTGACAGGGAGAAGTGCCCATGTAATGTAGGTTGGAGACACCAACATCCAAGCCTCTCTGGATTTGAACTGGAGGGTCTGTTTGCTTAGTATACTTTGAGCTGGTTCCTGTACAAAGGTTAAGGAAAGCCCTAGGCAACTCTCGCTTACTTAAAAAGAAGGTAGTGAAAAGGAATGGTCACAGCCCCAGTACTGTAACTCTGGGAATAAAGGACCATACTAGTACCCAGAGAGACCATCCTACAATGGTATGTAGAAGACACTAAAATATAGGACTGGTGCAGCTGTTGTACATGAGCATTGTTGAGGTTCATAGAAATGAACCATTTGATGTATACCCTTTTACTGGTAGCCTTGCCCAACAAAACAAAATAAAACAAATGTCTCTCTTTTTAAATCTGTCAGGACTGAAATGAGCTCTTTTCTTGAATACTTTTACTCCCTGTAAAAATTGCTCCTCTTCAACAGATTTTTGTGGGGGTTTCTGGTGCAAAATGTTCAACCATTCCAAGTGAAGGAAGGAAGCAGTGGTATTTCTGATTGACTTTGTGACACTTAGCAAATTTTTGTGATTGGCTAAGGGGGCATGGTGATGTCGTTGTGCTAGCTGTCTGTGACAGGACCATGTAGCCAGGAAATATTTTGCTTGCTTGAAAAAAAAAATACCAAAGAAGCTTCTGAATGGCAGCTAATATAAGCAAATGAGAAGCATTTGTTGGTCTTTGGGGGAGGGACATTTAATATCTTTTGCACAGGAAATGTTGCCTTATAACTCTAAATAACTCCAGTAACGTCTGCTTCAGCAATCACCCACAAGACCAGATATTTTCTCCCCTGATTGCAATATGTGTTCATGAAGTCCAGCATGAAATTATTATCAAGAGTTCCATTTGTCTTCTTCATAGATTCCTATGGGATAGAAATAAAATCCGAATAGAGGGCTAATGTAATTAATTATACTATCGTGCTAGCTTTTCACAACTCCTTTGCTCAGTCTTGTGTATAAACATGGGTGATGTAGAAAGAAATATTTGCTAGACCTCTGGCCTTGTTGGTGTGTCAAAATGTTTCAGGATAACAATTGGATTATTAATCATTGGAAAAGACTACACTGAGAAACCCTATAAATGATTAATGGTTCCCATTTCGATTAAAAGATCAATTTAATTCAGACTGGTAGCCCACAGCCAACATGACAACTGCGAATCAATAACAACACCCATAGATGAAGTAGGTTTTGAAAAAGTTAAACTGAACTAGGGGCAGCTCTATAGAGAACTAGTACATCATTGAGGTTTTCTTAAGATACTTCATATGTCAGTGTTATAGGATAAATATGAATCTAATACACATGAGGCAGTCAACATGCATAAGCCGTCAGGTAGCAATTCCTGTCATCTGGCACTACCCTTTTGCCAGCAAATGGTCTTCTTTCTCCTTTATTGCACAGAAACACAGTCCACATTCACACCATACATTTAAAGCAGTATGATACCACTTCAAACAGTCTTCCCCCAAATAATTCTGGGAGTTGTAGGCTATACCCCCTGAACAAAGCTACAATTTGGAGAGTGGTTTAGCAATCAATCCCTTTTCACCAGCATCTCTGGGAAATGTAGTTTTGTGGGAGCAATGCAAGTTTTCTAATAGCTCTCAGCACCCCTAAAAAAAACCCTACAGTTCCCATAATTCTTTTGGGGAAGCCATGCCTGTTTAATGTGCTTTGAATGTAGCTTTCATACCTTCCAACATTTCTCTGATAAAAATATTTAAAACATTTAAAACATTACTATACAGGGCAGCCTTCAGATGTCTTCTAATGGTTGTATAGTTACTTATTCCTTGGCTTGGGGGTCACATAACTCCATACCCTCCAACATTTCTCCAATGAAAATAGGGACATCCTAAGGAAAAGTGGACATTTCAGGATCAAATCAGAAACCAGGGTGGCTTCTGTAAATCTGGGAATGTTCCTGGAGAACAGAAACACATGGAGGCTCTGTGCTGGTGTATAAATGGTGAGTGCTCCAGAAGTTAGATGAAAGATGAAAGAAAGAATAGGGTTAAGGGTAGTCCTCTTTAAAAGCTTCACTCTGCTAAATCACCAACATGACTTTCCAGTTCTTGGCAAAAGAACTGTAAGGCCCACTCCAGCCACTATGCAGCGAGGTAGCTGCCTCACGCAGATGACCTAGGGTGTTATGAAACAGCAACAAATTCTTTATAAAATATTATGCTTCTAAATTGTTCAGGGAGTCTATTGTCATGGACGGCTTGGAAAGAGAGGAATGGTGGGAGGAACCAGCTGGGGAACTATGAGGGGAAGGAGGTTAGAGCCCGGAAACTCGTGGTGGGACAACAATGAGTTGTCAGAGGAGAAGACTGGGAAGAGGAGGTGTCAGAAGCTGAGGAGGTAACAAGGCTTAGTGAGCTGGAAGAGTCTGTGGTAGAGAGAAGTCCAGAATCAGAGGCAGAAGCTGAAGCAAGAGAGAGGCCAAGAGGCAGAGATGAGTAAGGCTGGTGAAGAGTCATTGGTGTCTTCCCCTCCTGCTGAGATACCTTTCCCCTCCACATTTGTCTCCCAGAACCAGCAGAGGAATAAAAAGGGGAGAGGAGAGATTAGTGACACACACTCTCCGATTGCTTGGAAGAGAACCCTTGAGAGGAAGGGACTTAGGCATCTTGTGGGGAGTTGGGGACCTTAAGTCTCAGCAACTGCTTCATGAGGGCAAGACCTACTGGAGATGGGGTGCTGTGCTCATTAGGCCTGACACTTCCTTACAGAGTGTTTTTGCTAATAAAGAGTTAACTCCAAACTTCACAGTGCAATTTACTGCTAGCTCTCGCCTGACACCTTGTGTTGCAGAAGTTACTCTTCAACACACGAGGGACTGGAAGGGGCTTCATGACTTCAAGGGTAGGGCTAAATGCATGGTCCCACAGCCACTTTGAATTTACATTTCCCTTTTGCATGAACAACATGTGAAGAAAGCTTCATACTGATTAGACATTAATTGACAGATTTAAGATCATCTTTTCAAACAGACTCAGATCATTTTATGCAACTGTGATCCTTCCACAGCTCCTGCAGTACATTCATGATCTCTCTAGCCTCTGAGACTGATCAAAAGCTTTGGGAAGAAACCAAAAGCAGTGATGCATCCCTCAGCACTGCACAGAGATGGCTCCTTCACCATAAGAAATATAATCCTCATCAAATGACATGACAGAAGAAAGTGGCAAAGGATGAAAAATAAACCATTCCACTTGGTTTCAAAGAGATTAAAAAAGTTAAGCAACTCTGTTCCTCAGCAGCCTGAGCCTAGTAGTAACACACAGGGAGAGCAATAAGTCTGGGAAGCAATTTCGCTATAGGGCAAACTGGCTTGTTCAAGTTAGCAAGGTTATTATAAGATTGTGAGTAGAAGGCACTGGCTTTCAGCAGAACTGCACGTTGACTCTCTCCACCCAATTACACATATGGCTCAGATCCACTTTGCATCTTCCATATGACAAGCACCAGTAGTTCTAAAACATCCATTTACATAAAGTGAGATAAAGAGAACCTGACTTGTAGACCATGAAGTATCATGGCTGCAAACGGTTGCAGTTCAGGGTTGATACAGGAGCTTTGTAGTAACCAAGGGTGCCATCTCATGGGGGCCAAGCTATGGTGGGCCCCCAATAAAGTTTTGGGGGCCATGCCCCAAATCAGGGGTGAAGGACTTTGAGTGTGGAGCTAAGCACAGTGCAACTTCTGTGGCCAGGTCCTCCACCTCCTGCTGCTGTGGATGCCCCAGATGCTCCTGATGCTGCAATGTGACATTGCACATGTGATATCACTTGCACATGGTGCTCAACACGGGTGTGATGTCACTCATGTGCATGCTGCCATCCCCCCAATCTGCAGTGCAAATTGGTGCCTCGGCTAGTAACCTGGGTTCCTAGCATATATAGCTGGAGTAGTCAGCACAATGACCTCCTGATGTTAGCATGGCCAGTGGTTGGGAATGATGGGAGTTGTAGTCAAACAGCTGGAGAAGGACACTGCATTAATTATCTTTGGAATATAGATTGCTTCTCCTCTTAGTAGGGTCACTCAACTTCTCAAGTTCTTGAGCGGCTTGGGAGGAAATGTCCTGGGACAGATTGCAGTGTCAGGTCAAACTTGCTCGTGTCCCTCTAAATGTGACTTCAGGCATGTCTTACTGTGCATGAGTTTGCACCTTGGTTTGCTCATTAAAGAAGAAATGATCTAATGGAGAGAGTCATAGTGCCTTCATGTCATCAAGAAAGTTCTGAAAAGCAAATGTGCAAGCCCTTTTGTGCCTTCAGAGTATTGATCACACAGAGAACTCCAATATTTCTTTTGCAGGTAATGAAAAGGCATTATTTGTATTCTGAAGGTATATGGTACATGTTCCCAAAGATCCAGCATTGTGTTGGCCAGAAGTGGGAACCTGCAATCCTTCAGATACTGTTGAACTACAATTCCCATCATCACTGACCCATGATGGTTTGAGCAGATGGCAATTGAAATCTGACATCTGGAGGACCACAAATTACATAGGCCTACTTTAATGGATCTATTCTTGGTTCCCTTTCTTGTATCTTCACAACACATAGAATAATTTTTGAATTATGGACTAATGGTATCCTTACTATGTTGTTGTTTTTTGGATAGTATGTCCAAACTAGGAGATGCTGCTGCTAGTACCATGACATCTGTGTAATGTAATTGAAGGCATTCAATACCAAGAATATTATTTGATCTCTTAAGCTGCACACCACACCAATAACTTCAATACATCATCATCACAAGTTGGGCTGGTGGGTCTTTTTAATGAGACAACAGAATTCTATCATTATAGGTCAACTATTTCAGCAAGAGCAAAGCCTAAGGATGGAATCCTATGCATGCTTACTCATCTAGAAGCAAGTTACTTGCTTCCAAGTAAGGATGTTTGGGACGTGGGTGGCGCTAAGGGACGCGGGTGGCGCTGTGGGTAAAACCTCAGTGCCTAGGACTTGCTGATCGCATGGTCAGCGGTTCGAATCCCCGCGGTGGGGTGAGCTCCCATCGTTCGGTCCCAGCTCCTGCCCACCTAGCAGTTCGAAAGCACCCTTAAGCGCAAGTAGATAAATAGGTACCGCTTTATAGCGGGAAGGTAAACGGCGTTTCCATGTGCTGCGCTAGTGCAGGCTCGCCAAAGCAGCTTCGTCACGCTGGCCATGTGACCCGGAAGTGTCTCCGGACAGCGCTGGCCCCCTCTTAAGCGAGATGGGTGTGCAACCCCAGAGTCGGACACGACTGGCCCGTACGGGCAGGGGTACCTTTACCGTTACCTTTAAGGATGTTTACTTAGGATTGTGCTACATATGAAGTAGTGAAGAAGGCAAGTTTTGTCCCTTTCTGGACAGTGATTAGTCTCTGTTGGGTTCAGGCAACCATTGATAACTCTGGTGCATCTGTGCTGATAAGGCATGGTCCTATTTTGGCTGTACCTTTTATTAAATGCTATCTTTAAAAAATTGTCATCTTCAGCAAAACTGCAGTGCACTGGCATTTAATCAAGTAGATTAAACAAAATGAACGAATTCTCCATTAAAAGGCATCAGATTAAGAAAACTGTGCTGTTAGATCTGCTTAGTAAAAATGTTCATCTTTCTTTAAAATTATTATGTATTCTTTCAGAGATGACTAAAATCTACAAAACTATATTTGAAAAGCATTAGTGGACATTTAAATGCCACACTGGCATTTGTTTGCTGCTATTTTCTGTCTTTTTATAAACAGTAAGGCACATTTGGCTTAATAAAATGTTAGTAGCCAAGCAGGAATTATTTGAGAGATTCTGAATCATTTCTTTAAAATAATACAATCAACAGCTCTATTTCAGGGAAGTTGGTCCCTTAAGCTATAAATGCATTCTGATTATTTATCTGCAAGGTAATGAAATGGAACAGAAGGAAAGTAGCGGAGGAGGGGATTGATTCTCTGTATATGAATCCTAAGCACCAGGAAATGACTAAATACATCCTGAGAGGAAATAGTATCTGCGAATACATTAAAGTTTGTTAAAGTACCTGAGCACCACAATGGAATGTGGTACCTACCTGCCAACCAGTTCCTATGACAGATGATAACATCAGGTGGCTAGCTGATCTGGCCTCCAAGGAACACATTTCCTTCTTCTGCTGTTGTGGAGCATTCCTTGGAGCCCAGATCTGCCTCCTGTCCAACAGCTCCACTTCCTCCATGATGCCACCACAGTGGCCTCTTGGCAAAAAGCGGTCTCTCCTGGTCCCCAGGGAAGAAATGGCAGGGGTTGTACTCTTGGGTCTCCTGGACATTGCAGCTGCCCAGCATTATTCAGAGAACCCCATGATTCAGAGTGGGAATAATGATGTGCTTTTCCCCAATTCAACCATCGAGGAAGGTTGATTTGATTCCCCAAATGTAGATCTTCATTCACCCTTTTGTTTTTGATTAAGATCTTTACTTCCTCTCTGGTTCTTGATGTAGATCTTCACTCCTCTCTTCTTCCCTGGCAGGAGGGACACCATTTTGTGGTTTGCCTCAGGTGCCAAAAGATCTCAGGCTGGTCCTGTGATAAGACAATTTTCTCTCCTCTGTTCCAAACTGAGTAGATTTGTGTATACCCATAAGTTGAAGAGTCTTGTGTAGGTAGTGGTGACTGATGCCCTTTGGGACTGGTAAGGTGGAAGGCAAGGAGACCAACAGTATGCACAGCCAGAGCCATTGGCAGCCAGAGCCAGCTCATTCTAGTCTTGTCCCTATACTTGTTGTGTAAGCACAATACCAAGACTTAGAAGGAGGGAGGTGACAATCCGTGGACTGCTTGCAAGGAAGAAGGCAGACAGGTAGGGGCTGATTGAAGGCAGATGGACATTTTGTGAGAAAGTGCCACCATCACCCTCACGGATCAGCCTTTACTGTGTGTGAGTGTATAACCAAAGGATATCCAAGTACTTTTTAAAGATAATGACCTATAAACACATTAGTTTTCCCTTAAACTTATTTATGTAAAAGGTCTTTAACCTGTTTTTCTGTGTGCTCTGTCCTCAGAACCTGATTTATGAAACTCTGAAACACATAAAAAGATTGCAGTCTAGGGGTACGGAGTCAGCCCACATGGCCAATGGTCAAGGATGATGGATACTGTGATTCAGCAGCACCCAGAGGGCTACAGGCTCCCCATCCCAAAGTTAAGACATAGAGTAAATATGATCATTTTTTATTGCACAGTTCTATAAAATGTGCTGGGCCCCCCAATCTTGGGTGCAACCTGGTGCCTCTGTGGGAGAGTCATGTTGAGGTCACCCAGAGCTTGTAACCAGCCCCCCTTGATATGGGATTATCAGCAACTGGCTATCTTTGAGGAAGTCCAAACATCTTTTCTTCACTTAGAGAAGTCCTCAAGACAACATTTTGTGAATTGTTGCCTTAAAGGATCAGGGAACATATCTGAAAATGATATTATATTTGCATTGGTTTCTAACATAATTATTGAAAACTCTTTCATAAAATGAAAGTCAGAACTGAAATACATGGGCTGTACACCTGACAGAGAAGAGATGGCTGCCCATTCCCAGTTCTGCATTGAAATATTTCCAGCAGCTCATTCAGGTGAAAATTAAATCCTCTGTAGTGTTTGCAAGGTACATCTAGAGAGTTCTGTTAAGATCGACTAATTAATTAGTTAATTAGCTCTTTGAAGAAGGTATTACCTCAAAAAGTGCTATAGGCTAAAGTTAGAACAACTTGAGTCTTCATTTTTTTTAGCTTTCATTAAGACTTTCTAAAGGTATTGTCTGCATCAAGCTAAATCACCAAATTGACTGAGCATTATACCCATGCGATCTGCTCCACAACTAATTGAACATGACCTTTAATGCATAAGCCTTAGAAACTTGGTATTTAGAACCTTAAAGTGCTTCTTCCAGTAGAGCAGCTTCTCCCCTCACACTTTCATTTAGGAAGAAAACCCATAATAATCATGGATATAATATGAGAGAACCCATTTCTCTATATCAACCTGCCAGAAGTCACATCCACACCATACATTTAAAGCATACTTCACTCACATGGCTTCCCTCAAAGAATGCTGGGAATTGTAGATTGTTAATGGTGCTGGAAACTGTAGCTCTGTGAGGAGTAAATTACAGTTTCTGGGATTCTTTGAGAAGCAACTCACCAAAATTCCAGTGCCTCTTTCCACACTACCTTCTTTGAAAATGCTGAACTCTAGAGTGGAAATATTCAACATGGTGCTCTGCAGATGCTGGACTCCAGTCCTCATCATTCCTGACCTTTGGCCTTGCTGGCTAGGCCTGGTGGCAGATGGAATCCAACAACATCTGAAGGGCACCTCCTCTTCTAGAAAACATTTATGTTTCATCTATTAAGATGGCTGCTTTTTAAAAGCATCTATCAATCTTTAGCCTGAATGCTTTTAAAACCCTGTACATAAACTAGTTGAATTCATTTTAGGCTTTAGGAAGTAAATCTTCAGATCTTTAAAAATGTATAATAGGCGTACTTCTTTTTTTTCCAGTAAAAATTCTTTAAAGAGCATCTGATAGGGCTATGACAAAGATTTGAGATTTGAAAGGGAAAGGTTTCTAATAGTGAATGTCACCCACAAAAGCACAGAAGATTGCTAAAAGAATGGTAAGCATCTAAAGGTCACCTATAATAATAGATAATAGCTTTATTTATATAGCACATGCCTGCACATGGGGCTGGACGCTGTACATCAAAACAATATAATCAGATTCAATAAAACTGTATTAACATTTAAAAACTTTTTTAAAAAATAAAAAAGCAAGAACACACTGAAGGGGAAAATACATGGAAGTTACAATCCTGCAGCCCATCAGTTGGCCACTGACATGTTGTAGAATTTTGCAGAAGGGGTGTTCCACCAGTAGAGAGAAGCACCAAAGCTTGCTAAAAGAAGATCACACTTGTGGTCCCAGATTGCCCCTGACATTTCATGCTAAAACAGTGGAAACCTCCTCTGGCAGGGTTTCTGTGGCTGTATAGGGTAGAAAAAGAGGCATATACAATTCCATCTAGCTTGGTATTGTTAACAATCATTGGCAGCATCTTCCAGCTCTACCGGGAGATGTTGGGGATTGAACCTGGGATCTTCTGCATGCAAAGCAGATTCTCTACCACTAAGCTATGGGCCTTGCCCAAGATCCAAAGACCTCAAACATGCTCCAAGATAGGCCAAACATAAAAATACAAAATGCCAGTCCCGGAGCTGGCAAAGTTATTTTCACTCTCATTAGTATTCATGGGATGGATTTCTTTTTAAAAGGCCAAATGGGGAAATTAAAAAATGGACCCCCTAATGTTTTTGCCTGGCCAGCATTAGCTGGCAAGGATGAAGAACGGGCAATTTCACCACCATGCAATTTCTCACCACCTTCGCAAGTGGTTCTGATTAGGTGAAATTCTAGTTTCACTTACCTGGGAGTAAACCCCACTGAATTTTGTGGGAGTGATGTGTATAGGATTGCATTGTGTGGGAAACTAACAGGTTCTTTGAAAGCCCCCTCCCCCAATGGCTGTTCTTCAGAATTAAAGCTGAAAAAACAGAAATGGGCTTCTGGAAAGGTCCACAAAGAGGTTCAGCACACCAAGGGCTGATAAAGCGTGTTCTTATTAAAAGAGAGCACGTGTTGCGGTTGGGTCCAGGCAAGACACCCCACTGTTGCCAGGTAGTTTAGGTTAGATGGGCCTGGTGAGGATTGGTTGCCTGAGTTGCTGGGGTAAAATTGATGTTGCCAATTTGGGGGTAGGAACAGAGTTTATTTAAGCAGTGCTCACAGCAATCTCCTTTCTCTTTCGCTGTGGGCACCGGATCACCCACCTGCCCTCCCTTGTTTTGGGCTTGTGTTTGACCTTGCTATGTCTGTCATGGGGCCGTCTGCCATTGGGGCGGGGGCCTGGTAGGAATTTTGTCCATCTGGCTGATTGGCTGGTGCCATTTGGTTTTTGCAAATCGTCACAACTTGTAAGGTTGGCGGTTAGACATTGGTTAAAATTGGTTGGTGGAGGGGTAAGGATTGGCTGGTCCTGCCCCTCCAATGCTGCTGCTGCAAGGGAATTCCGTTAAAGGAATTCAGGGGCTTGCCATCCTTTTGTCCAAACCCCTGGAATCGGGTTTGGGCCATGTAAGCCCCTGGGAGCATGCGGGGAGAAGCTGAGGGCCTGTGTCACAGCTCCAGTCCTCCCCCATATTGTTTCCCCTCACTGGCTTTCGCTGGAATCCAAGAGTCAGTTCTGCCCCTGTTAGAAACTTCAGAATCTAGACCAGAATGGAAAAATCCAGGCAGCAATATTTTTTAAACACAAGTTTTATTGACTTTGGTTTAATTTGTCAGACAAATAAAGCAAAGGGGTGCATTCAGGAAAAATGAGAGAATGCCCCCGAACACCAGGGGCAGACAGTTTTTATCCCCTTAGGCAAAGCAAAGTTCAGCCCCCCCCCCCGACATTCCCCTTTATGCATATTCATTGAAGCTCAACCAATTAAAGAATTGATGGTGGCCCTTCGGTTCCAAGCTGCATTATCCACTAGATGGCGCTGTGAGCTTATAATCCTCTTGACCTACTTGCAATTCCCGTAAATGCTCCTTGACCCCCGCCTCTTTCTGTGGTTTTTAACAAGTTCAGGCCTCAGTCTTCTTTTAGAACTTTGTGGTGGGCTAAACATCCTGAGCAAACGGACAGTTTCTCAGAATGAGCTCAACCACTAGCAAAATCCCCTGGCCGCATCCTCTTGCAAAGAGCAGGGGCAAGCAGGGGAGAGAGAAATGTCTTTTTAGCTTTTAGTTTGCTTTCTAAGATGGCTTTCAGCTTATAAAATGGCTCCAGCCTGGCTCTCCAAGAGGACCCAGGTGGACCCTTGGTCCTCACTCCTTCATTCCCCCCTTTCCATCAAGAAAATGCTGACCGGTTACGGTTTCCATTTTCGTTTTGATGGATCTATAGGTCATAGAGAGCCAGGATATGGGAGACGTGGTAGTCCACTCGTGGCATCTGTTGGGGCCAAGGTGCATACCAGACATTCTGACTTATTGGCAGAATGGGCTACCATCTCAGCCATTTGTAACCGCCTATTGTAAGGGTTATGGACGCCCCACTCAGTCATTTGACGAAAAAGTTGGCATGGGAGGCCAGGGGACTCTTTCCCGCTTTGGCCAATACACAGGTAGGTTCTCCAATTCTCCAACCAGATACGATATTGTTCATGCCAGCAAGAATACAGGAACATCCAAAGAAATAGGGCAATACATACCACTCCTACCCACCAACCTCAATATTTCCATAGTTCCTCCCACCAATACTCGGGGCCATTCCTAATATTCTTTTACCGCTGAAGGGCCCACTGATATTCATATTCAATTATTCGCTGGGCCTCAGGGGTGATTCTCCACCTTATTTCGGAAGCTCCTACCACTTGGATCAACTTCCCAACTATTCCCGGTGGGTGGAGACCCCTGTGGTTTCCTGGGAGAGTACTATATCCAAAAGGGGCTTCTTCTTCCACGTAAATGATGTTGCACCCAGAAGAATATATCCACCCCTGCAATGGCCTGACACACGGGGTGACTATATCAAGGGGTTCTGGTCCCAATACCAAAAGTCCTAGTGGTGCCTCTAAATTTGCTGGAGAGCAAGTTTCTACGTTGGGGATGCTGCCCTCGGGCACCCCTCCCATCCAATTCTTCTGGAACTAGGTGCCCTGTCTGTCTACTGGGTGGCAACTCTTATGCAGCCACAAGAATACCCTGCCACATTCAAGGGTATTAGGTATGGAGTTACCAGGCCCAGTAGTTCAGGCAGTATTCTGGGATTTTGGGAGACTCGAGCCACCACGATAGTCACAGGTGGGACTGCAGAATTTACAGGCACCTGTTCAGCAATTTTAATGTGCACCTGATTCAGACACCCTCCCATGCAACACCCGGAGTAAGATTTGGGCCTGGTTTATCAAATGGGGTTGATATATTGCTTTACCATGCAACCAGCGGGCTATTCTCCCACAACCACAAGAGCAGTCTAGAACTCGATAGATTTCGACCGATCCTGCAGCTCTCCGGAGGAGCCACATCCAAGTGCGCTGGGCAATGCAGTGAATAAAGAGCCACAGTGGGAGAGTGGGATGCTGTACTGCGGCCGCCCTATTGAACCCTCGTTCCCAAGAGCCAACGAGTATGCCGTCTCTTACCACCGGCAAGACGAACCAGTCATAGCAGAGATCAGCAGACCAATAGGGTTGGTATGGCTCGGTAGGGTCAGGGCAATAAGACATAGAGCAAGTCAATAAAGAAAATAAGAGAGAAAAGAGAAAGTCTTTGTGACTGTCCTTGTGATGAGTAGTCGCAGGATCTCGTTGCCCGTGGCCCAACGCTTTTCCTGGTAGTGTCAGACACAAGGTGATGATCAGCTTCAGAGGGTCAGCAGGATTTCAGACGCGTGTGATGTACCCAGGGGATCACCTCGGCTACTTTCACTGCAGTAGGGGATGAGGGGGTCGCCAGACACTGTCACCCAGAGGAACTGGTGAACCGGCTCAGCGAGACTGCCGCGGGACTGCACGATGTACGCTCGAGGGAATACCTGGAAAGGAAGCAAACACATACACGACAAACAAAGGGATTGTACTTGTCCTTGAGTGATGTGATTTTTTCATCTGCCCCAAACTGGCGGGGATGTCTTGGACGAAAGGGGGTGGCCTGCCATACAAAAGTTCAAAGGGTGATAGTCTCAGTCTCTTGGTTGGCGCACAGGACACAGTTTTGGGATGTAGCAGCAGTTAGTTATAGCAGCAGTTAATTGAGATAGGTTGGTGATGTAGAGTATTCTCCCAAGGTGTGCTTTAGCAGCTGGGCTTCCCAAATGGGTGGATTCGTGGCAATTCTTCACAATCACGCTGGCCAGATGCTGGGGCACCACAAACACGGCTGTCTGGTCCTTCCTGGAGCGTTGCTCCTTCTTGACATGCCCACTGATGTTCATCAAGGGTGTAACGCTGTTCCACATCATCTGGAGTGAGTTCTGGGATTATTCTTTTGGCATAGCAGGCATTTCCTGGAAATCTGGGCTGCCAGTTGATAAAGGTTGGCTATATAGACATACTTTTCCAGCTGCTTGGTTGTGGCATCTGGCCCCATGTGGGTGGACTCATAGTATCTGGTTTGTCAGCAGTACTTAAGATCACTTCTGGGACCACAGCTCCAATAACTGAGGCGGGGGCCGGTTCCCGGGCTGCTTCCTTGGCCACTCTGTCTGCCAATCGATTTCCTCTGGCCACTTCTCCTAGTCCAGTCTTGTGTCCATACCTTCAATGCAATCGTGCGTCTGCTCCTCACCTTCTCCTACCGGCAACAGGGTAGCTGGGTTGAGGGCGGTGGTGCCCACTGGTGGAGGTCTCAGAGCTGCCTCACAAGCTGCATTATCTACTTTCCGGTTGCCTCTAGTGACCATGTCCCGACCTCTGCTATGGCCTTTGCAGTGCATCACATCAATCTCTTTGGGGGCCCATACAGCTTCTAGTAACGTCTCAACTTCTGGACTGTATTTCAGAGCTTTCCCGTGGGCTCCAATCAAGCCCCGCTCTTTCCATAGGGCGCCATGCGCATGCAGGGTTAAGAAGGCATATTTAGAATCAGTATAGATGTTAGCCTTGCATCCAGCTGCCAATTGCATGGCAATGCCTTTCGCTGTTGGACTTCACCTCAAAGGACAAATAACTCTTGGAGACTTTGGCCTCCTCAGAACTCTTGGAATGCTTGCCTGGCCTGCACCCCCACTTTTGGGTGCTCTATTGCCTGAGGAACAGCTTGCAACTGCCTTTTCAGCCTTTCTCCAACACACAGTCCATCACACAGATGCGTTGAATCGTAGAAACAACTTCCCAAAGCAGCCTCAGCCCCCTCTGGGCTTGGTACTCAGCCCCCTCTGGGCTTGGTACTCTTTCTGGGCATTCTCTAGGCCCCTCTGGGCTTTCTGGGCGTCCCACAGACCCTTCTGGGCTTCCAGATCCCTCTGGTCTGGCTTCTACTGCGGCCTGACATGCCGTCTTCAGTCCCTGCCACGCAACCCAGGGCTTCTCTAGAGCATCAGCCATGTCTGCTTCACAAGCCTCCACTGCGCCTGTAAACTTCTTAATGGGCTGGGCAAAGCCTGTTTCAGCCTGTGTATTTTCCCATAGCTGCTTTTCTGCCAGCCAATAATACATGCATTTTGACCAGGCTTCCCAATTGGCTCCATGTAGCCTTTTACAGGGGTAATTCTTATGGCCTTGCTGTTGCTGAGCAGGCATCTTCCTTCCCCTTGGCTGCGGGTCTCTGAATGGCTACGGCGGACCCCTCGGATCCCTGGGCTGTGAGCCATTGCCGTGCCTAACACTGCTGCCTTTTCTTTCCTCCACTGCTTTTTCTCCCTCTTCTCAGCCTCTCCTCTTTGTTCAAACACCTTCTGGGCGATGGCCATGATCTGAGATCTGGACATGCCCTGGAACCCAGGCTGTTTTTGGATTTTGGTTCTAATGTCCTTTGCACATTGTCCTATGATAGGTACTTAGAGCATTGCGATTGTCCACATTATTTGGGTCCCACTGTGGGTTGGTTAAGGGATATCGTTGAGGCCACTCTGCCTCCTGAACCTGCTGTTCTTTTAGGTGTTCTAGAGCCTGTGTATTAATTCTCCTCCTTTCCTCTGAAGTAAAGAGAGTGTTCAGCAATTGCTGACAGTCTGTCCAGGTAGGCTCATGTGCTGCAAATATAGAGGACAGCAAGTCCACAATTGCCTGGGGCTTCTCAGCAAACGCAGGGGTGTGGGTCTGGTCTTCCAATTCATCAAATCAATGGTGGTGAAGGGGACATATTGAAGGGTGAATGTCCTAGGCTGCGGTGGCGGGGCAGGTGGGGCAGGGACATTTTGAGCACCGTCTTGCCCTGCCGGAGGTGCAGGGGGTGGAGGTGGTGGAAGGTCAAAAACCACGCGAAGGGGGGTCAAGACTGCTGTCCCTGCCTCTACACTGGACGTGGGCTGATTGGATCTGCACTGTTTTAGGTACTTTCCAAAGGCTTTTTCTCGACCCCTGTGATAAGCGTCTGCAGCATCTCGATACATAGTGGTCGAACTTCTGTATTTGTTCATCCTTTTCCTCAATTCTTTAAGACTGGGGTATAATTCATCCAGGACCTGGTCACTGGGCTCTGCCTTGTGTACTTCTGGGCTGGCTGGCAGCCCCCCCCCTTTCCTGCTTCGGCTCCTGGGGCCGCATATCGGGGCAGCGGTGGAGCTTTGAGGATATGGGGCTGTCCCTGTCCTCCCAAGGGGGCCACCACGGCACTTGGATCATATGGGGGTGGGGCCAGGACTTTTGCCTCGGATCCCTGGTAAATGGGCTTCTTGAGGCGTTTTCCTGCCTGTGCTCCTTAATTTTGCATTGATCAGTCTTATATTTCTTCAGCCAGGAGGTTGGGGGGGGGGGGGTTCTCTATTATCACGTGAACCTCTAGAACTTCATCCATGTTCACAAACTCATCCAAGTTAAATGGAGAAAGCTCTTCTTCCTCTTTTGGTTCTGTGCAGTTTTGTTTGTTTGTTTGTTTGTTTTTTAACTTCTAATATTTCTTCCAACAGACACCTGCCACATGGCTGCTCACACCCTGTGTCAGCTTCAGGTGTCAGGCTTGTTTCTTCATGCCTTCCTTCATCTTTTTCTGTGGCAACTAACTTGTCAACTGTGGTGGCCACAAAGATGCAGGTCCTCTCTTGAGGCTCCTCTGCCTGAGTCTCAAACTAGGGGTCTCTTGCAGTGTTCTCTGAGACACACCTAAACACTGAGCCATCCAGCTGGTGCCTGGTTAAGGACACCAATTAAATTGCCCTCCCTGTCTCAACTGTAACTGCTATAGGTCTGAAACCATTTCGTATTTCCTAGCCATAGACCACCTCTCACTGGTCATCAGAGAAGCTAGGGGGCTGCTGGTGGTTTCCCTGATGTGTTCCAAACTGCCGCTGGTCACAGAGGTACCCAGCTCTTCCCTAACTAAGTTCTGGGATTTAGGTTGGCCTCCCTGGTCAAGCTGTAGTTACTATAGGGATCAAAACTATTGGAGGTCTGCAAGGCTCATGTGCTTCCCAGTTCAGTAATGGGCTTTGGAGAAACTAGGAGGCTTGCCTTACTACCAAAGCCACAGCTCAGCAGAGAATTCTCCAGCTCTGCCTGGCTGAACTCTTGCCTTCATTGAGGTCCAGAGATCTGAAACCTTTGTATACACTCTAGTTCTGTATACTAACTTGGATAACCTAAAGGATCTCTGGAGCGATCCCCTCCATCGCTCCCAAAGCTGAATCTGAGTCTGAAACTCTTCCCTAAATAGATACTCAGCCTCAAAGATACCCCTTGTTGCCCTGTCTCAGTTAGGGCCCCTATGTTACTTCCCAGTTCACACAGAGTGCGCAAGCATTCTGGCGTCATCACAACGCCATAGTCTCCGCTGAATCCTTTCTTGAAATTGTTCAGCATACACTGTAGGGGAGTTACCGGACCTTTTGAGCCACCCATCCCATATTTAATATGGCCCTTGTGCAGCGTCCCCAAACACCAAACACACAGACACGCAGTTCCCAACTTTCCTCGCCCAGTCGAGCTCGCGCTGCTGGGAAACGAAGTACTTATTGGTTCTACCCCAGGGGAATACCCTGGGGTTGCACACACACACGCACCAAGTGCCTCTTTCACTGGACGCTGTACCACACACTAGCCTCCCGGTCCCCCCCCTTTTTCCTTTCTGCCTTCCTTTAAATCCTTAAGCGTGGGTGAGTATTAGGGGCCAATCCTTCCCTTACTGCCACCAAGCACGCTTGGACATGTGATCAAGATGTCCCTTCTCCTTAAAAAAGGAGGTTTCCTATGTCCTCAGGGCCCTTTGCCATGTACTCACCCCAGCCGGCTGGTTCCTCCTGCCCTGTCAACCTCGGTCCTTCAATCCGTTGTCTCCTCTCACAGGATCCAGCAGAAGGGTCAAATTGGCTTCGCCCTCCTCCGAAGAAAAACCTCGGTGGCGCCAGGAAAGCGGCCTATTGGCTCTTCCCCTGCTTCCTGCCTAGAAAAGGACAAGGGAGCTGCCTTCTGGTCTTTTTGAGGACTTAAGGTCCTTGATCCGAGTCACCTGTGGCACCAGAAATGTTAGAAACTTCAGAATCTAGACCAGAATGGAAAAATCCAGGCAGCAATATTTTTTAAACACAAGTTTTATTGACTTTGGTTTAATTTGTCAGACAAATAAAGCAAAGGGGTGCATTCAGGAAAAATGAGAGAATGCCCCCGAACACCAGGGGCAGACAGTTTTTATCCCCTTAGGCAAAGCAAAGTTCACCCCCCCGACATTCCCCTTTATGCATATTCATTGAAGCTCAACCAATTAAAGAATTGATGGTGGCCCTTCGGTTCCAAGCTGCATTATCCACTAGATGGCGCTGCGAGCTTATAATCCTCTTGACCTATTTGCAATTCCCGTAAATGCTCCTTGACCCCCGCCTCTTTCTGTGGTTTTTAACAAGTTCAGGCCTCAGTCTTCTTTTAGAACTTTGTGGTGGGCTAAACATCCTGAGCAAATGGACAGTTTCTCAGAATGAGCTCAACCACTAGCAAAATCCCCTGGCCGCATCCTCTTGCAAAGAGCAGGGGCAAGCAGGGGAGAGAGAAATGTCTTTTTAGCTTTTAGTTTGCTTTCTAAGATGGCTTTCAGCTTATAAAATGGCTCCAGCCTGGCTCTCCAAAGAGGACCCAGGTGGACCCTTGGTCCTCACTCCTTCACCCCCAAGGCGGGGGGACAGATAGTCCTAACCAATGCCTAAGCAACCACTCACATCTATGTATATATAAAGTTGTGGCCAAAATTATGCCAAAAACCTTAAACAAAAATTATGTGAAGTGTGAGTTATTGGGGTAGGGGTGTTTTGGGGGACCTCAGCATGCAACAGGCCTAGACATTCTGGCAAGCAAGGCAGGTCAAGTGAGGCACCTTCTTTTCCTTGGATGCATATGTAAGAGAAGCAAGGTGGGGAGATCTCATAATTTTGCTTTGAAAAAGTATTCTTAGAAATTTCTAGATGAATACACTTCCATACTAAACATAAACAAATCTCTTCACACAGAAAACTACATGTGGATGTGGAGAAGGCTTCAAGACTAGCCTTCTCCCTGAAATCTTAGCTTTATTTGTTTTTGTAAATTCCACATTACATTCCCCCCCCCCTCCACAGTGGTATGGCTCAGATCCAGGTTTATCATCTTTGTCAGAATTACACCTTAGGCTGCAATGCTATACAGTCAAACCTTGGATCTCAAATGGCTCCATTTTCGAACATTGCGGCTCCCGAATGCAAAAAACCTGGAAGTAAATGCTCCGGTTTTCGAACATTCCTCAGAACTTGAATGCTTGATGTGGCTTCCGCTTGAATGCAAGAAGCTCTTGCAACCAATCAGAAGCCGCGACTCGGTTGTCAAACGTTTCAGAAGTCAAACGGTCTTCTGGAACAGATTACGATTGACAACTGAGGTTTGACTGTACTCACTTACCTGGGAGTAAGTTCCTTGGCCCTTAGCTTCTGAGTAGATATGCACATATTTGCACTGCTGGTCTTAAAGCTGGAAAATGAAATAAGAGTGGAAAGGTTCAAGTCAGCATTATAGTTTGCGTGGGTGGGAGGAAATTTCATTTGACGGCAGTAATGTGTCCGTTACCAATCAAAATAGGATTCACACAGCTATATCCTCAAAAATTGGAAGCAAAAAAACCACAAGCACACACATAACCCAACACACAATGATGTGTGGCTGTGAGAGGAGGAGGGTACAGGAAGAAAATGACACTTCATTTCCCCACTCTGTGCTGCTTGAATAATCGCCTTGTATTTACGGAGAAAGTGTGACAACTTCCTTTAATGTTTGATTTTTAGGACTGGCTTCTATTAGTTTTGTTTTTGGAGACTACAAGGGGGGGGAGGTGGGAAATGAAGGCTATGAAGGGGGAAATGGTGGGAGGAGGAAAGGATTAGCATGGTCTTCATAAACATTAAAAACCTGAATCTTGATGGCTTAAAACTCCAGCTAATCCTAGCAAGTTGTGAGCAGTGCAGGAAGATAATTTGAAATGTAAATGTGACATTCTCTTCCATGGTAAATTAACAAGACATGACTGCAGGCTCTCCTTGTCGCTGCTGTCACATTCAAAGAGTCACTCGCCATCCTCCTCTCATCTAATGCTATGACAATAGACAATCACCAGGAGCCTTCTTCAAATAAATATCAAATCAAGCCTTTTCCTCTATAGAGGAGTGACATATGCACTGAATTATCTTTTATTCATGCTTCTCAGAATCATGTTTCTATAAACACTGCATTACCGGATGATGCAATGGGAACAGCCTGCCTTCCTCCTCCTCCTCCTAGAAAGGAATGAATTCCGTACCAACGGGGGACAAGTCCCCCCACTGCCCCGCTTGCCTCTCACGGAGCAGCACAAGATCCATTTCAGAACACGGAGGCAATGATGCTGCTTTATTAAACCAATTCACATTCTGAACAAAACAGCCATTGATCTCATTCTCTGATTCACCTTGGATTATTACAGATGTAAAGCAAGGAGCCACTTCAGAAGGAAGGAAACACAATGAGGCTCGCGCTATGCTCCTAAACCATGTACAGGAACTTGATTATTCTTTTTTTAGGAGCCTCTTCTCTCCTTAGTACAATTGCTGTTTTCTTTCTTTTTCTTTACCTGAAACATGACATTTGTTCCAGCAAAACAATTGTTTGAATCTTGCTGCAGAGTCTTGCTACAGGAGAAAAGACTGCTCCTTTTGTTTTTCCTCTTTGAAGAAAGGTGATATACACGAAAGTCCAGATGAAACCAAGGGGAAAATAGCAACTGCAGAAAGTTCTTCCCAAAATCCTTGTGGGCATTGTTTCTAGGGAAGGAGGGAGCCTTGCTTGTGCTCATTGCTTTTTAAGAACTGCATAAATGCACTCACAGACTTACGATGTGTGGAGGCAAACACATTTTTTTTTAAAGGAAAAAGTAACTTCTCCAAGGTGTCATAATTTTTGGAGCAAGGGAATGTGTCCCTTGCCCTGATCCAGTGAGTTCCCATGAGAGATGGATCACTAACACAGAGAAATCTTAAAATTAATAGAGGCACATTTTTCATGTCAGTTCAGAGTAAGTATATGTCTAATGGTAAAATGTGCTTTCCTGACTATGTACTGACAGCATCCTGTATGGATCTGATGGGCCACTGCCAAAGACAGATTGTTAACACCAAAGATGCTTCAACAAGTTTCTTTGTTCCTCCCATCAACCTTTAAAAGACAAGGCGTAGTCCATTCACCAACAAGACTCTCTCCCTGGACTTTTGCTTGGGTCCAACATAAATTATTGTCATAAGCCAGAGATTTCCAACACATCACTCATGGGCATCTGTGCACCCAAAGAGTCCTTCCCAAGCACCAACAATGTCCCCTTCCCCAATAAAATCAGCCTTGAAGAAAGAAGCTAGGGATGAACTAAACCTGCAATTTCAGTTTGCCAAGTTTTTCATTTTTCCAGTCATTCCGGGCATTTCCTCAAACTTTAATTCAGTTCTCCACAGTTCCACAACAAAAGTGATGATGACGATATGTCAGCATTCTTGAGTTAATTTCTCATAAGAAACATGTCTCTTTATTTGGCTAATAAACACATTTTTCAAAGTAGTTTTCTATAATATAATGTTGTTGTTTTTTTGTTATTTTCATAAATATATGCATTTCCAGCAACCTTTACCTCAGTATATGCATTTTCGCACACATTTATTTGCTGGAAAACAGTACTGCAAAATTCTAAGAAAAAAAGTGAGTTTTGAAGGTTGGCTGTGTTTCAGTTCATGTATTGTTTTGAAAAGCACAGATGTGGCAGGTTCGCCTTTCAATGTGAACTTTAAATGTGTTTTCTCCCCCATCAGAGGTGCTGACTTGGCACCCAGATTGTGGGTGCCCAGCGGCGTGTGAAACATGCTGTGACGTCATGATGTTGCATTGTGTCACATCGTTCATGTGCTGCTCGAACTCATCAAGGAGCCAAGTTGCAGATCTCAGTCGTGGGTAGGGTAATATGGAAGCAAGTGGTCCAGCAAACAGATTTGGTCCAAACACTTGAAGGCATTCAAGGTTAAAGCCAGCACTTTAAAATGGGTCCAGAATTGCACTGGAAGAAGTCAGTGTAATGGGTAAAACAAAGTTGTTCCTAAAACTGACAGCCCCGCTGTCATCAGGATGCTAGTGGCTATGTCCTGAACCAGCTGTACTTTCCAAACCACCTTTAAAGGCAGCCCCACATAGAGTGCATCACAGCAGTGAATTCTGGGTGTGACCAGGGCATGGATGACTGTAGTTATACCAGGCCACAATTGCTGTATCAGCCAAAGCAGATAGAGCACACCACTGCCGGCTACCGACGCCAGGAGTATGTTAAGCAGTGCTGTTCTGACAGAAGTTGACATTGCTCAAAACCTAACACAAAAGAAATGCAGACAGGAACAGTATATAGCATTTTCCTAGACACAGCTGGAACATGAAAACTAGGGAGAACATAGTCAGGCAGGGTTTTAAAATTTGATAGGTATTTCATCCTTGGTGCTCACTTGATGCATTCCCTGTAGCTGATTTGCTGCTCTGTTTACACACCAGACTTTCAGAGATTACTTTTTCCAAGAGCAAGAGGCAGCTTACAGTAGGATTGATGCAGGCAGGGGGTGGAGGGAGGAAGAGGAAAATATAATGGCCTGGTAACATGACAAACATTGCTAGGGAAAAATGCCAATTTTAAAGTCAACGGAAGATGAAATTTAATAAATATTGAAGTGTAGTGAGCGCAAGAAGTGTAGAGATATTTTCAGTGCAACAACGGAGTATTTAAATAGTTTGCTACTACAACTGGGGAAGGGCATAGCTATGGGGTATTTTGCAGGCGGAAGGTCTCTCCAGATAGGACTGGGAATGTTCCCTGTCTGGAACCCTGGGAAGCTGCTGCCAGACAGTGCTGATGATGAAGAAGAGGAGGAGTTTGGAGTTGATATCCCACTTTATCACTACCCTAAGGAGTCTCAAAGCGGCTAACATTCTCCGTTCCCTTCCTCCCCCACAACAAACACCCTGTGAGGTGAATGAGGCTGAGAGACTTCAAAGAAGTGTGACTGGCCCAAGGTCACCCAGCAGCTGCATGTGGAGGAGCGGGGATGCGAACCCGGTTCCCCAGATTACGAGACTACTGCTCTTAACCACTACACCACACTGGTCAGATAATACTGAGTTGGATGTACTAGCGGCCCGACTCAGTATAAGAGAGCTTTTTGTGTTGCTACCACTGTTATGCGCCTAACATCTTCGGTAGAAACTCCAACAGAAGCCTGGCTATGCCAATACTAATTAATCCTGGTGATAAGTTGCCTCTTAATGGGAATAATCAATGGCAGAAAGTGGTATGAGTGAACAGACCAGGCTACAAAAAGTATTGTGTGAGCACGTATGCATCCTAGTTACCTATTTCAACGTGCAAAATACATGCAGAGCCCCTTACAGGCATCCTTTTTATTGCACATGATTGGTGCACATGGTGCTACTAGGGTTGTCATGCACAATCCCACTTTCAATCGTTTTTGTGCTTGCAAGCATTTTTTTTTGGGGGGAGTGGGGGTCACATTGCTTCATTTGCAACCGGTGAATCTTCTGTAACTTCCTGCTGAAATACTGCAGCTTTTTATGCCACAAATATTACGGTTTATATTTGTCCAACTTCTGTTTCACTAGAGCACCTCCAGACAGCAGTGACGTGATAGCATTGGAGGCACATCACATAACAAACTAAAGCAGAATGAATCCTTCACTAATGCAGTCTGGTGAGGCCCATAGTGCCCTTGCTGAATGCTGATGACATAAGCAACTATTTTATATTGACTCAGTCCATCTAATTGATTATGGTCTGCCACAACTTTCAGTAGCTTTTGCAGAGTCTCGAGGCAGAGGCCTTTCCCATGATCTCTGCTACCTGAGATCCTTCAGTGATGGAACCTGTAGTTTAGGTTTGAAAAATCATGTGCTCTCCATGAGAATATGGCCAGACCCTTACGAGACTGCTGCTTCACTGCCATTTATAAATCATGCCATCTGCTCAGGCAACCAGTCTCTGTAAAACAGGTATGGGGAACCTGTGGCCCCTCCAAGCACTGCTGTATTACAGCTACTATCCTCCTTAACCATTGACCATGCTGGTTGGGGTTGACAAGAGTTGGAGTCCATCATCTGGGGAACTTTGTTGTTTTGGTTACAGATAGGTAGCCGTGTTGGTCTGCCATAGTCAAAACAAAAAAAATTCCTTCCAGTAGCACCTTAAAGACCAACTAAGTTAGTTCTTGGTATGAGCTTTCGTGTGCATGCACACTTTTTCAGATACCAAGATACCACTTATCTGAAGAAGTGTGGATGCAAACGAAAGCTCATACCAAGAACTAACTTAGTTGGTCTTTAAGGTGCTACTGGAAGGAAATTTTTTTGTTTTGTTGTTTTGTTTAGTCATTTAGTTGTGTCCGACTCTTCGTGACCCCATGGACCAGAGCACGCCAGGCACTCCTGTCTTCCACTGCCTCCCACAGTTTGGTCAAACTCATGCTGGCAGCTTCGCGAACACTATCCAACCATCTCGTCCTCTGTTGTCCCCTTCTCCTTGTGCCCTCCATCTTTCCCAACATCAGGGTCTTTTCCAGGGAGTCTTCTCTTCTCATGAGGTGGCCAAAGTATTGGAGCCTCAGCTTCAGGATCTGTCCTTCCAGTGACAGTTCTGGGGAACTACAGGCTTCCTATTCCTGATGTAGGATGAATACATGAAGGTGGATTGGAAATGTATTCTGGTTTTGGTCTGTCCTCCATATCTTCATCCTTACTTCTGTGTAGAGCATGTCCACATACAAAGGAGAGAGAGCGAGGGAGAGAGAGAGAAAGAAAGAAAGAGAAAGAGAGAGAGAGAGAGTTTATAGCACAGTTTGCACTCAAAATTGCTGCCATATTTTTAAATAACACCTGTGTTAAACATGTGGGGATGAGGACATGTGGTATGACTTCGCTCATATACTGCGTCAGATCATTGGTCTATCTTTCAGACAGCGGTCCCTCCCAGCCCTAGCTGAAGACATGAAGCTGATCATAAGAAAGAATCAACCCAGAGTGAAAGGTCTGGTACAATCAGAAGGAATGTAACTCATATTTTCCTGTTTCCTAAAGATCCACAACAGTATTATTACTTGATGCTGAATTTCAAAAGAAAACTGTGCAATGTCCAAAAATAATAATCCATATAGTTCATATCAACTGTACAGAAATGATGCACTGTGTGTGTGTGTGTGTGTGTGTGTGTGTGTGTGTGTTTACACCATGCCAAAATGAACCAGTGTGGTGGAAGTAATGGGTGTGTTATTTGATCAGGGCTAACCGCAAGGTTGCACTAATAGTGAAGTAAGAAATTCATTAGCTACACTCAGGAAGGTTTCAGACGCATCATTTATTCAGCATTTGAAGAGACCATCATGCACATCAAGGCAGACTTTCAGTCAGTTTTATGATTCTATTTTTCCTCATAGAACATTTATCTCAAATTTATCTCCATGCTATATTTCATGCAGCACACAAATTGATGAACCCATCTCGGAATATCAAGGGTCCATTTTCATCATCCTTTACAGAGCTTTAATATTGATATGATTTCATTCAATCCATCTCCCTTCAAGCTCCCACCACCAACCCGCCCCCAAAGTATGAAGATTAAATGACAGATTTAGTGACCACTGGGCAAAACAATTGATTTGATTTGACACCCATATGTCAATAAAATGTAATACTATCAATATATCTTGCCTTTGACAGCTGGGAAGAAAGATGTTTAATATTATGGCACATTCTTATGGAGTGATTTAGCACATACAAGATCACTGTGCCTCTGTGAGTTGTCTCAAGAGCAACAAAAGAGAGAGGATAGGCAACCTTTTCTAAACATGTATGTTTACAACAATAGCTTTCAACCTTTCAAGATTCATGATCTATCATTATTCCCAACTTGTAATGAGAGACCCATCCATTTATTTCTGTTTGCCTGTCTACTCCTATTTGTTTTCCTTCTCTATTTTTTTTTTAAAAAAAAACACTTAGTGGGGGGGGAGTCATTTGTACAACTTAGGGAGTTGGTATACAACCTGAAGTTAAAGATGATCAGCTAAAATGGCATAGGGCTATATCCAATTAAGTCATTGAAATTAATCAGCCTAAATTAGTCATTCTTGTTAATTTCAATAGGTTTACTCAGAGTAGGAATAACATTGAATGTAACCCATAAAGATCATTATTTTATATCCCTAAATAATGCTTTAATATACCAGTCATATCTATATCTATATCTATATCTATATCTATATCATCTATATCTATATCTATATCTATATGTATATCTATATGTATATCTATATCTATATCTATATCTATATCTATATCTATATCTATATCATCTATATCTATGTCTATATCATCTATAAAGGTAAAGGTAAAGGGACCCCTGACCATTAGGTCCAGTAGTGAACGACTCTGGGGTTGCTGCACTCAACTTGCTTTGTTGGCCGAGGGAGCTGGCGTACAGCTTCCGGGTCATGCGGCCAGCATGACTAAGCCGCTTCTGGTGAACCAGAGCAGCGCACGGAAATGCTGTTTACCTTCCTGCTGGAGCAGTACCTATTTATCTACTTGCACTTTGACGTGCTTTCGAACTGCTAGGTTGGCAGGAGCAGAGACCGAGCAACGGGAGCTCACCCCATCGTGGGGATTCAAACTGCCAACCTTCTGATCAGCAAGTCCAAGGCTCTGTGGTTTAACCCAAAGTTCCACCCATGTCCCTATCTATATCTATATCTATATCTATATCTATATCTATATCTATATCTATATCTATATCTATATCTATAATCTACCAAGAAGCAAATCTCATGGGATTCACTAGGGTTTACTCCCACAGGCACATTGTTATACAGCCTAAATTAGTGAGTGCAATCCAGCACAATCCTAATTACGCCTGCTCAGAAGTGAGTTGTATTGAATCCAATGGGTCTTGCTCCTAGGTACAGGGATTAAGACTGCAGCCCAAATTAAAATATTTATCCCCACATGCATTCGAAGGCACATCCAGCCAGCCAATTCTGTGGGTGCTTGGATTAATAGCAGAGGATTGCTTCTGCATGTGAATTTATCGTGTTAGTTCAGGGCATGTAGTACTGCAGTCTCTATCCATTTCAGTGAAACCAGTGTGGATGTTCCAGTGAAGTAAATGGCTATTCTGCAGCAGTGGTGATTGGTAGATTGCATGACCCACCTGTTACTCTTCCTAACTCCTTTCATGCAAAGTGTGCAATCTTTGGCTGGCTTCTGAATAACTTCAATCAATTAATATTGATTTTTGTACACATTTATAAAGAGCTGTAACAGAAATGGGAGTAAAAAAAGGAAAGACTAAAGGTCAGTGACTACGAGTTTAAACCAAGGCAATTAACCAAGTCAAAATCTCTTTTCAGTCAATTAACTGTCTGCCATTTAATTGATTGATCAATGAAGTAGCTGGTTAAGGTAAATCTTAGAATATCCCAAAGCAAATGACATATTGTAGACATACTACAAATATGCCCGCAGGCTTTTAAATTCAGTTCTGTTTTTGTAGTTTTAACTCATTTTTATTCATATTGCATTGGACCTCATACAGACTACAGCGATTCAGCACATATACCAATAGTTGAAGTTAGTTAGTTAGTTAATGCAACAGTTTATTTCCATTGCCCGAATCAAGAGAGGAGTATAGATGGTTTATGAACTTCACATGAATGCATGCAATTATTGTATGCTGGAGTTGACAGGCTAAACTGGGAGAAAGGGTCAAACTGCTACCTGGCATATACTTGAGGACTACATCCAGAAAAATATTCACTCTACAGTTGCCAGATTTGATGGGAAAGGTGAAGTAATGAGGACACATATTGGTGGAAGGAATGGTACATACTGTAGTTGGCAATGGGGGAAGGGTAATGAGGCTTGAGAAAAAAGCAGCCATCTATCGGTCTGTTAAGGAAATACACCATGGAGCTCAGGGAAGTGGATCTCAAATGGAAGATGTCTGGGAATAATCTGAACATAAAATGACCTCCCATTGATAGGACCAAAGACATATCTAGTCTGTTCCCACAGTGGCCAATCAGATCCCCAGGGCAGAGCTGCAGGCAGGACCTCTCCATCTGCTATTCCCAGTGACTGATATTCATAATTTTTCATCACCATATTCTTATTTGTACCCTGCCTATCTGACTGCATTGCCTCAGCTATTTTGGGCAGCTTCAAAGGCACGCTACTTCTGACAGGAAGAACACAACCATCACCATGGTTAGTAGCTACTTATCTTCCATGAATTTCTCTTTTAAAACCATCCAAGTTGGTCCTATATGGTACTAATTATGGCAGTTTGGGGATGTAAATTGTTGGAAGCCATCTGACAATGTAACACTATGTAACAGTGTTTCTGCTTATTTGGAATCTTCAGCATGCCGACTTCTTGGTTATCTCTTGGGCTGCATCCTCTTGCATACTTGCATAGAAGTAAGTCCTATTAAATTAGTGGGATTTGCTTCCTAGTAAGCAGACATATCATCATGCTGTTGTGTTTCCTTAGGAGTGCAGAAATCCAGAGGTTATCTAGGGGATATGGAATATATTCAGTTTGGGTTGCCATCCGTCCAAATTTTCCCAGATATATCCAGAATACTGCAGTCAGCAGCAGTGTCCGGGCGGAAATCAGGAAAAAACATCCAGGAAAATCCATACGTATGGTAGGCCATGTCAGCAGTTTGGCCCAAAAGTTTGAAATATGGCAACCCTACTCAGTCCTGCTGCTTAAACTCTTCCGCCTGTACAGTCCCTACTAAAACAGGCTGATAGATTATTGTGGTATCCTGTGTCTGGTGGTGTCTGGTGAATTTATCGAAAGAAGGTTTAAACTCTTACAATGCAAATAATTGCATTATAAATTCCCATGGGGGAAAAATGTATCCCTGACTCAAGCTGAAGATCAGCTTATGCCTTGAAGCACAGGGACTGGTAGACCTTGTAATTTTATCCTGTCTAGTGTAACTGCAGATGTTTTTCTTACTGAATTCATATGTGTCTAATCCCCCTTTTTCCTGAACCTCGCTAAGCTATTTGCCTCAATAATTCACTTTCCATTTTCTTGAGGTTCTGATCTAGGTGACGATTTGTAATATTCAGAATAGTTTCCAAAGCCCAGCTTCTTGGTTCTTCAAAATTCACAAAGAACTCTGCCTCAAGGATATTAGTCATGGGTTCTTGGAAGTGTTGTGATTATACATAATAAAATGAGGACATTAAGCAGCGTCTGAAGTTTGGCAGTGTGTCTACTGTATAATACAGTGCCTTGTTTACAAGGTAATACAAATGAATAAACATCTATTAACAAAATTAATGATGAACAATTGCCGTAATCTAACTTTGCTTAGAAAACACCTCCTGTAAATGAATTGGGTTAATAGCAGCCTTCTGATTGGGTTTATCTTGTAAACAAGACAATGAACTATGTATACAAATTCACTCTAGGAACACTAAGACTGTAAAACATAAACTGGGAAATGCAAATTGAGGGAAAGTTATGAGGAGCAGATATAATTAAAAGTGTGTCACTGCAGTTCTGCGCAATGCATCACATGGTGTTTAGAGATCTCTGCAATAAACTCTATAATAGAGGAAGGAATTTCAGGCTAAAAGAAACTGGAGAGAAGAGCTCATGTTTTGAGCCAGCCTTCCCCAACCTGGTGCCCTTAGACCCAGCCAGCATGGGTGAAAGATGGCTCCAAACACAAGGTTTTTCCTCCTGGGTGTGCCAGCTAACTAACTTCTTCTGTCACGGCTGCCCCATCAGTCCTTTCCATATTATATCCCCCAACACACACATCATTGCTATTTTCATGGCTGTAGCCCTGTTCAGTCATTCACTCCCCATGCAGTTAGTCTCCTGTAAGGGGGAGAATGGGGGTGGGCCCCCATTGCTGGTTTTGAGCACAGCAGCACTCACCACTCATGTGCTTCCCAGCAACTGCCTTCAACCATGGAGACAAAACATAACCATCATGGCTAGAAGCTATTGATAGCTTTATCCTCCATGAATCACAAACACATGAAGGGGCCTTTGGGAATGTGAGTGCTAGCCCCACTCCGCTGACACCATCCTGCACTCCAGCCATGCATCCCAGAGTGTGTTCAGGTTTATGTTTGGTTTTATGATGCTTTTTGGTTGTTTTATTCTCCATCCGGTTTATTTTCATGTGCACACCTTGGAAATGCTAAGGATTAATCTGTATATAAATTTCTGAAATTATTTAAATAAATGGCTCTACTTTTTACGCCCATATGTCCCTGATTGACACTAAAAGATGTAGGCATACTTAGAAGAGCTGCTCTTTGGACCAATGGTAATACGGTTTGATTGGCCAGTATGACCTGAATGTGTGCCATAATTAAGGGTTGGGGCATGCCCTAAAACCCCGTCATATGTTTGGTACCCATGAGCAATGAAACCTAAGTAGGGGTTCTACAGAATGCCTGTATCTGTACCATGTGGCAATGAGCAAATACAATTCCATTCTATGGAATCTCTCCTTGTGAGAAACTGAAAATATTATAGTGAAGTAGGGAGAAGAGAAAAAGTACTAGTCTCTTCCTCCCGTTTTTAAGAATGTTTTCTTGATGAGATGACATTTATTTCTGTAGCAAATGTTTTTGTGTGTACCTTTTGTCATGAAAATGGAAAATATATCTTAATGAAGCTGTTTACTATTAAAAGCACTCGGGATTAGTGATAAATCTGCCTTAAGCTTTCAAAGGAAAATCGGGGGTGGGGGGAATGGAAGCTGTACAAAGTCTCCATACACAGTCATCTTAAAAAGCTGGGAATTATATTTGTAAAATCCCATTATTAATATCTTCACAATAATCGTTGCTTTTGTACAAAGAATGTAGCAATGTGTTATCTTCTACAGGACCTCGGGAATGCCTTTGGCAACTGCATGAATGTTGCTTGCCACTCTTTTTATTTATTGCTGGCAGTGTAATATTTAAAGAAGAATATTGTTATGAAGGATTATCCACATAAAATAATACAACCGCTTTACTGCTCCAGATCTGAAGCCTTTATCAACGGCTATTACCTATTAGCCTCAAAAATACAACTTACGTTGGAGGCCAAAGAACAAGAGGCTCCCAGTTGTTCAAGCACTGCTTATCAGCTTTGCAGAGGCTTCTGTCCACCTGCATTGGAAACAGAATGTTGGATGAGATGGAAATTTGGTCTGAACAAGCACAGTAATTCTTATTAATTAGCAGTAGCAGAGAGTTTGTTGGGGCAGTGGTGCTCACCTGACCTCCTGACAGCTCTGTTGCTACTGCATATTGGCAAGGAGAAGAAGGAGGAGCCAGGCAGTGGGGAGGTCAGCACAGCTCAAAGACAGCAGCAGAGCCAGTTGTGCACTGCTGCAGGTGCATTTTTTTACTGCACTAAACTCCCCACCACCTTTCCTCTTCCCTTTTTCTTCCCAGTAAGCAGCAATGGCTCAGTGACTAAGAGGTCAGCTATGCGCTGCCAGCCCACTATTGGTAATTCATCAGCCCAATAGAATATCTCACGACTCTTATGTCTTCAGAACAATATTAGCATGTATTCTGAATGGACAGATGTCAGTGATAATTGGGAGACTAAAAGGTTAGTTGTATAGAAGGAAGACCTGCAGCCAAACATTGCAGTGAGAAGCACTCTTGTACAGGATTCCAACTCATTCAGTGCTGCCTTCACCAAGTTTTGCATATTTCTGCCTCTAGTGGTCAGTTAGCATTCCATAGCCATTGAGCATGCTCAGTCCTCATTGTGCTGTTATTTAAATAGGTGCATTGGGAGAGGGGTTGTACACCTGCAAAAGTTGCAGTTCCCCCAATCCTTGTGATACTTTCCTCTTGTATGTGTGTAGTGCTGTTTTGGCTAATGTGGTGTAGCAGTTACAGTATCAGACTAGGACTTGGGAGAGCAGGGTTCAAATCCCTAATCAGCCATGAAGCCCACTGGCTGATCCTGGGCCTAACCTATCACAGGGTTGTTGTGAGGAGGGGGAAGAATTGCCAGTGAATAACTGGTGACTGGAGACTGTAATCTAGCTCTGTGTACAAAGATAGTCTCTGCCTAGAATAACCACTGTATTCCATAGCAATGGAAAGGCAACTCTGTACAGTGGTACCTCGGGTTACATATGCTTCAGGTTACATACGCTTCAGGTTACAGACTCCACTAAACCAGAAATAGTACCTCGGGTTAAGAACTTTGCTTCAGGATGAGAACAGAAATCATGCTCCGGCGGCGCAGCAGCTGCAGGAGGCCCCATTAGCTAAAATGGTGCTTCAGGTTAAGAACAGTTTCAGGTTAAGAACGGACCTCCGGAACGAATTAAGTACTTAACCTGAGGTACCATTGTACATGTCTGAGTGCAGATTGTTGGCTGGTGGATCCTTGGAATGTGTGCACACATCAGACTAGCATGAATGCATCCATTTTAATAGCCTTCATTACTATGAAATTACTATTTCATTTGTGATATAGGCCTTTCCATCTTTTGTCTTCATTCTTCCTCATTTACAATAATAAATGATTCAGGGACTAATATGAAGCCTAATGCTGCCAACTGCACCTCACTTTTTTCCTCCTCCTTTGCGGTCAAAGAAACTTGTCTTATGTTTGAACTCTGGTAGAGGTTAGGGAGATGAACCCATTCAGGTAAAAAGTATGATCTAGCAGGATTTCTCTGCTAATGAAGTTTCTTTCATTACGTGTGGCCTGATGATTTACAGAGAGCTCACGATCAACAGGGGTGACATTAAAAGGGGGCAGAAGCATTCTCTTTTCCATTAATGGTGGGTAGATGTAGCTTCCAATAAACCCAGGGCAACAAGACAATTTCTTGGGCAGATTTTTACTGCCTAGAGTGGGATATACAAAGAGACAGGCAGCAGATGATTTTTTGAAAAGTGCAATTAAATCAGGATTGAAAATGAGCAGAGTTGATCAAAGAACAAAAGAAAGAATTGCATTAAATTAATCATCCCAGGGCCATGCAATCTAGTTGTAAACCCCTTGCAATAAAAAATTAAATGAAGAGGAAGTTAATGTTTTGAAGAGGTTTAAATTTTCCAGAAGAGAACATTTGAGTTTCAGCAGGTTTGGCCTCTTTCAAGATTTAATGGGGGAGTCAGGCAAGTCTAGTCACAATAGACCCTTATGTGATGAAACAATTCTATTCATCTCCATACACAAAACATGGGGGTTTTTTAATATAAAAAAACTTATGCTGTTTGTTTCATATCAAATTATTTACCGGTAATTCTGGGCAGAAAAAGAAGACTGATGTAGACATATGAGGAAACAAGTCAATGTAAATAAGTGGAGGAAAAGAAAGCTAATATTGCAATTCATGTAATTTATTCTTATTTCAAAGTAAGGAAAGGCACATATACCTGTGGCAGAAGATATGCACTGTATGTACCATATTGGCCTGAATATAAGCCACACCCAAAAGTAAGCCGCTCCCTTAAATTTTGCAGGCACTCACACCCGTTCCGCTTTACCTTATGTCTGTTTCAGCAGCGACATCGTAAGGTTGAGAATTTAAGCCACACATCAACTTTTCACAGTTGGAATTGGGGTGTGTGTGTGGCTTATATTCAGACCAATACAGTTAAAGGTGCCAGAATCAATCTCTTACACATCCATGAAGGGCTGGTAAAAACTCCTGTCTGAAACCCTGGAGACCTACAGTTATTGACTACTAAGTCAGGGTTGGCAATATTGTGCTAGCTCAGTGTTAGCCAAACCTGGGTCTCCAGCTGTTTGGGGACTCCAATTCCCATCATCCCTGACCTCTGGTCCTGTTAGCTAGGGATGATGGGAGTTGTAGTCCAAAAGCAGCTGAAGTTATGATAATAGACTGGATTTCAAAGCTGCTGGAAGGTGACTTTCCCATCTCTGTTTTCACCCCCAATAAAATCCCTGCATCTTCCTTGACAATGTTGGTTGTGGCATGGTGGGTGCAAAGCAAAATGAGCAGATTTGTGTGACTTTGTTGGGGGGGGAGGGGATAGAGCCGTCCTTCCCATGAGCTTTCATTCATTCCCTGTTCTCATGACCCAGTGTAATCAACTGGAGAAGAGGAGAGCCAATATCCATATGCAGGCAATTCATTAATTTATCTGATTTATTCTGATTTCAGATTTGCTCCATCCTGGTAACAATGCAGTCAGATTGATACCAAAGAGCCTAAGCTAATAAAACATAACATACAACCATCATTAATATATTCAGTGTTCCATAATGGGGGGAAATGTGTCGGATGATGTGGGTTTTTTTTCATATTCGTCACATATGCAGACTGCCACACAACTGGCCATTATCAAATGGATATAGGCTGAATTGTCCTCTAGAGAGTTAAAACTTCCTGCAGAATTTACCATCCCTAACAATCAGACTGTGTGAATAGCAGTAAGCACATCTGCATTTATTCTAATGAAGTGATAAATGCAAGAAGATTTGTGCTGAAGTCCTTAGTTGCTGTTCTGGAAATAAGGGAGGGAACTAAACCTCAACAACAAAAACAACTCCAGAGATGGAAGGAAATTAATTTCAGAAGTAATATAATGCCATTCCAGGCCTGGCTCTCACAACAAACCATCAAGTTAATTTAATTCCACAAACACCATTGCTCCAACAAAATGTTGTTTAAATCAATTCATTCTTTCATTACACTGCTTAAGAGCACCATGGAGTGATGAGAAATTACTGAGATGACTTTCATGTATCAGAATCCCTTCAGTTTCCATCCTGACATGGAATTAATGTGCTGCATTTGCATGCTAAAACACTATATTTAATTGTAAAAGTGATGTCGTTAAATTACCTTCCAATGAGTTTATTGTAAATGGTTCATTAAAGTTTTGAAATTGCTCATTGCACAATTGCATCCCTGTGCTGCTTTTGATGCATTGCATCTTCCACCAGTGGTTGGCACCGAGACAGTGGCAACATGATAGGTTGTTTTTCCCGCTCCTCAGGTATCGCTCTGCAAGCTCACGCCAAACCTTCCTGCTCAGAAAACATGAGTCAGCAGATTTGCTTGCATATTCTGTAAACCACTCTGGGACCTCTGGGTATAGGGTAGTACAGTGGTACCTCAGGTTAAGTACTTAATTCGTTCCGGAGGTCCGTACTTAACCTGAAACTGTTCTTAACCTGAAGCACCACTTTAGCTAATGGGGCCTCCTGCTGCTGCCGTGCCGCCAGAGCACAATTTCTGTTCTCATCCTGAAGCAAAGTTCTTAACCTGAAGCACTTTTTCTGGGTTAGCGGAGTCTGTAACCTGAAGCGTATGTAACCCGAGGTACCACTGTATATAAATTCAAATCATAATCATAATACATGACCTGATCTGCATCTGCATGTTTATTTATTTAAGTATTTTTACACTGTCTTGCCTCTCATTGCTGGAATGCTTAAGAAGGCTACCAAAACATGAATTAAAATTCTTGAAATGCAATAAAAAAGAGACCACATATCAAAACAACTCATGAGTTTTTTCACCAGTCCTCCAAGCCAAAAGCCCACTGGAACAAGTGTTTTGCGGCATGCTGAGTGCAGTCTACTCAGAAATAATTGAATTCAATGGATCTTATTCCTAGACAAGTGGGTATAGGATTGCTGCCTAACAGAGCAATCCACACACACACTTTACACCAGGCTGAGATTTAGCCTGAATGGACGCATCCTTCCATTCTGCACTTCAAGTCAGTTACTCCCAAGCCAGTGAACATGTGAGAAGACATTCTGGTAGAATCTAGACACATATAAAAAATGTCGTGAAAATGCTTTTTTTTAAAAAAAATTGAAAAATATATTGAATTTGCCATAGCTCACCATTGCCATATAGTGCCACATTTGTATAATGCACTTTAAGGTAAAGGGACCCCTGACCATTAGGTGCAGTCGTGACCGACTCTGGGGTTGTGGCACTCATCTCACTTTATTGGCTGAGGGAGCTGGTGTACAGTCCGGGTCATGTGGCCAGCATGACTAAGTCATTTCTGGCGAACCAGAGCAGCTCACGGAAATGCCGTTTACCTTCCCGCCGGAGCGGTACCTATTTATCTACTTGCACTTTGACATGCTTTCGAGCTGCTAGGTTGGCAGGAGCTGGGACCGAGCAACAGGAGCTCACCCCATCGCGGGGATTCGAACTGCCGACCTTCTGATCAGCAAGTCCTAGGCTCTGTGGTTTAACCCACAGCACCACCCGTGTCCCTTATAATGCACTTTACAACACACTTAAACCATTTTATTTGCAGCTGTATAGCTGGGTCCTCTGTATATGCCTGGACAGAGTGAGGCTGAGCCAGTCCAGGATCCATTAGCTCTTGATCTTGTCTTACTACCCTCATGTGATGGCATATGGCTTCTTCTGGGCCCAAACACTGCATCAGCCCTGTGAGTGGCATGACAGCAGATCTAACAACCTAGGAGGAAAGGTTTTAAACTCTTGCTCAGACATGCAGCTCACTGGGTGACCTTGGGCCAGTTACTCACTCAGCGTTACCTTCCTCATAGTGTAGGTGGTGAGGATAAACTGAGTAGGAGGAGAATTATGTAGGCCATTTTGAGTTACCTGGTAAATGATAAATTAAATGAAATAAATGAAATAAATAAATAAATAAATAACTTCTGCAACCTTATGTGGTGCTGTTCTGGCACAAATGCCTGACTATCAGAAACAGAGGAGAAGTGAGATTAGCAACAAAATATTACAATACAGAGTGCTCCTGTTCACTGTTCCAGACAGCCATGCCTTTCTCTACCATACTCCATTTCATTGTTTCTCACATCTGGTTCAGGAAGCATTCTGTGGCTACCAAACATAGTTCACATTGATTGTTTGATGTATCCCCCCCTCCCCGCAAAGACACTGGTTACAAGCACTCCTTCACAATCCTGAAATTAGGGTAAACACAAAGAAAGTCGACACTGAATTTTCACTGAAATGTTCTCACCTCTTCCTCTTGGTCCCCAACCTCTTGGTGGTTGTTCCTCCTGAGCCACCACCAGCCGTTCCCATCCTTCTGGGACAATGCCCTGGTTGTGACAGTACTTGGTCTGGCCAGGGCTTTTTTTTCAACCGGAACTCAGCAGAACTCAGTTCTGGCAGCTCTCAGATGGGCGCCATTGCTGTTACAGTGGTACCTCTGGTTAAGAACTTAATTTGTTCCAGAGGTCTGTTCTTAACCTGAGGTACCACTTTAGCTAATGGGGCTTCCTGCCACCACCACATGATTTCTGTTCTCATCCTGAGGTAAAGTTCTTAACCCGAGGTACTACTTCCAGGTTAGCAGAGTCTGTAACCTGAAGCGTTTGTAACCTGAAGCGTTTGTAACCCGAGGTACCACTGTAGAAGGGGGTTCTGGCACTTCTTTTTCTAGAAAAATAGCATTGGGTCTGGCTGTCTTGCCAGTTATCTTCACTAGTTTCAGTGGGTGGGACTTGATCAGTTGCCTTTAGAATGTTAAAGTACCAGTGATGGAAATAAAAGAGAAAGCGTTCAGAGCACCAAGAGACTGAACAGTAAGGAAAGAGAATTATGACTTGCAGGGAATTAAAAATGATACTCCCATGTCTACACTTAATATTATTATTGGGAAGACATCTAGGTTTGAAATAAGACAAGAGGTGACAACAGAGTTGGTTTTCTGTATGCAAAGCATTCATTTGCAAACTTAGAAGAAGATTAGTGGAAGTGAACAAAGGCTTTGGTCACTTAACCCTTTTGGAATCAACAGAGCAGAGATTTGTTGAGAGAAAGAGTGAAAGAGAACTGGAGAAATAAAGCTGATGTAATCTTTGGAGCCTACCACATTATGCACTATGTGAAAAGTCTAATATTCAAAAGCTATAGCCTTTCATAATAAAAGGAGGAGAGTTAAGTTCATGGAATATCCAAAAAGGTGTTAGGAAAAAGTGAAGATCGTATATTATTAGGGTCTTCAGGCATATGAGGCAACCTCTCTGAATTTCATAATAAAAGTTCTTCAGCCAAAAAGAGCATGGGAAAACCACATATATCAAGGGAATGAATGCTAAAATGCATGTATTAGTGAAACAATGTACAAAAATGATTAAGGGAAATTGTTTGCAAAATGCATATGTTAAGCAAAATATTGACTGCAATGTTAGGTGAAATGGACGTGAAACTGTGCATGAAAATTCATGGCGACTTAAAAAAAAATATCAAACTGATATGGAAATGGGAAGAACTGAACTCAAGACTGAAAAATCATAAACTCAGAGAAACCAGAATTGACAGATTCATCCATCCCGGTCTAGATGCACTCTTTGCTCACTATAAATGCAATCTTGCCAATGGTTTTGTGCAGTAAAATCCATAGGACACAGTAACACATAACTGTCGGCAGGATTTTTCAGCTAGCCTAGCCAAGCATTGTGTGCATGGTTTACTGTCCATATAGTGGATTGTTTCTTACACCAATATGTAATTTCAAGGTTCATTTTTTCATATTAGCATCAAAACCTGACAGATGGATGTCAGCAGGATTGTCAGTAATTGATGATAATGTAGAACAGAGCTGCTGTTTGTATGGATTCATTGATTTGACAGCAGCTCACGAAACCTTTCCCCAGATGTCAATGCAGGAATACATGCCAAGGGCAGCTAGATGGTGGCACCATTTCATATACAGTTTTGGATCTTTGGTGAAGGCTGCAGTCAGCAAATGAGTGGCTGGGCCTTTTGTACATATACCCATGTTGCTACTGCTTACACCTCATGTTACCCTCTCTTTGGCTCTGTGACATTATATTGATCATAATGCCGTGAGATAAGCTCATGGATATAAGGCTCAGGCATCATCTCAGTTTTTTAGTTCCTTCTCAGAAAGTTTATGACACCAGATAGAGCTCAGCTTCCATACGGGAACTAATTGCCCCAGCTGGGATTAAGTAGGAAACAACTTGCTATAGCACAAGGAGAATAAAAATTGTCATTTTATTTGTTTATGTTACTTGCTTAAATTTTAATCATGTTATATTTGAAATCTCAAAGTGATTTATTTTAAAAAATGGGAAAAAATGTTTATGTTGGATCAAAGAATGGATTATTTTGAAAAATACAGACTTGTTGGATTTAGAGGGATTTAATACCAGATACGGCTGGCATGCCTATCTGTGGCATGATAAAGAGAGAGTACATAGGGGCTTCTCTAATCACATCATTAGAGGTTCGCTGTTGGAAGTTTGGGACAGGAACAAAAGATTTATTGAAAAGGATACTCCCTGGTGGTTATCACCAATTGACATTCTCACTATTAAAAAATTAAACATGGAAGGAGAAAGATGGACATATGAAGACCTCATGGTAAGGTTAGGAAAAGGATGGAAATTAAAACCATATGAAGACTTAAAGGATAAATTAACAGGATGGTTACAGTTCCACCAAATTAATGCCTTATGGAACGAGCACAAAAAAATGGGGATGAATGAAAAAAAGTCCAAATACCAAGTGGAAATTATAGAAAGTGATGTCAAACTCCTATCCAAAATGTATAATCAGTTGTTAGATTGGGAGACAAAGGATGAAGAAGTAAAGGAGGTCATGATTAAATGGGCCATAGACCTCGGATACAATCTAGAGTACGATAATTGGGTGAAACTCTGGTGCAAGGGGGTGAAATTTACAGCATGTACTGGACTTCGTGAAAACATGGAAAAAATGATGTGCCACTGGTACATCACTCCAGTGAAACTAGATAAAATGTATAAGACGGGGGACAAGACGTGCTGGAAATGCAAAACCAAAGAAGGGAGTTTCCACCACATGTGGTGGACCTGTGGAGAAGTGAAAAGGTTTTGGGGATGTATTTATGATGAATTAAAAAAAATACTGGGATATACCTTTCCCCAAAAGCCCAAGGCTTTTCTTCTAGGTATGGTAGGAGATGAGATCAGAAAAGAAGACCAAACATTATTCCAGTACGCAAGGGTAGCCGCTAGGATATTGTTAGCGCAAAATTGGAAAAACCCCAACATTCCAACTGTCAGACAATGGCAAACCAAATTATTTGAGTACATAGAACTAGCCAAGATGACACAGAAAATCAGACATCAGAAAAATATAAAATTTATTAATGATTGGAACAAATTTACAACATATACAGAAGCAAATTTAGGAAACATTAAAATCACAGTAGGTGAAATATAAAACCAGTGACGTAAAGATTTAGTGAAATAAACTGCAGAGAGATATGGGGTCTGAACAGCCCAATCTGAGATGGAGGGAAGTCAATTACTGTTTTTAAAGTAGATTTGTTTGTAAATTGTTCATGTGTTAGTTTTTGGTCTTTTCTTTTTTGGTGTTTTCTTTTTTGTTTGTGTGTTGTTATGTTTGTATCTCTAATGTTTTATGTCTTTTTTTGTGTAGCGAAGAATTCAATAAAAAGATTTTTTTTAAAAAAAATGGAAATAAGCCTTAAGAGTAATAAACAAGTGAATTAAAAGCCAACACCACAGAACAAGGTAGTAAAACTCAAGAAATTTGACAATTCGCCTATGAGTAAAACTCTTCAACAAGTGTCAAAAACTTAACCAGGAGAGCATTTCACAAAGTGGTTGCTGTGATGCTGAAGATCTTGCTCCAAGACACCAGAGGCACAGGGACTGAACATGTATGTAGGTGGATATTTAGGTGTGGAACACTCACAAAGTCCTCTTTAAGCATTCTGTAAGCAAATGTTTCTCGCAGGGTTTGGGCAAGATCTGAAGGGGGTTGTAAGCATGTTCTTTTGTACATACTTACAAGTCTCCCTGCCAGTGGGAACTCTGTGTTTTTCAATTCCTGTTCATGGGGAGGCTTTTAAGCTTGTTTGGATGAACATCTTTACAAGCTCTTTACAAGTTCTCTTCATGAATAGTAATTATTATTATTATTATTATTAATATTAATATTTCTACCCCAACCATCTGGCTGGGTTTCCCCAGCCACTCTGGGCCGCTTTCAACAAAACATTAAAATCAGAATAAAACTACAAACATTAAAACCTTCCCTAAACAGGGCTGCCTTCAAATGCCTTCTAAAAGTAGGACAGTTGTTTATTTCCTTGACATCTGATGGGAGGGTGTTCCACAGGATGGGCGCCACTAGCGAGAAGGGCAAGGGCAAAGTTGGGGGGGGGTCGAGAGGGCAGCCCACCCCCATTCCCCCCAGGCTGCAAGAGACAATGTTGTGACTTGCTCTCTGTGATGGACCCAGTATTATTACATTAAGGCTCCCCTGAAAATCCCATGGGCAACAGTATCTATTGGAATCTTGATGCTGTAAATACTCCGTCTAGATATTGTTGCACACCACCCCAGTCTCTGAGCAGTGCAAGATTCAAAGGATTCCAGGTGCTTCCCAAGGGCCCGGGTTTCCTTTTGAAAATGAGGCACTGTGGAGACTGTGGTATCTTTGTGATAAAAGGTTTATTTATGCATATGTACAACCTGAACCTATGATGGATGGGTTCACAGTATTAACACCCCAAGAGGGTCTGGTTTCTCCCATACTCACAGCCCTTGACATCTGATGCAAGGCCATTCCACAGGGTAGGTGCCACTACTGAGAAGGCCCTCTGCCTGGTTTCCTGTAACCTCACTTCTCACTGTGAGGGAAACCACTAGAATGCCCTTGGAGCTGGACTGCACTTCTAGCTCACATTGCAGTCAGCTCTGAATTCTGAACACTAACTCAATGGCACGTCTGCCTGAGTTTAAAGTATAGGTGGTTCCCAGTATGAAATATGAAATAAATAAAAATAAATAAAAAGAAGAAGAAAGTACAAAGCAAAAACAAAAAAAAGAATTCATAGCTATTACATCATAATACAAAGTACACCCTCAAGAGAGTACAGAGCGGATTAGATGTTACATTCAAATTTTCTTTTCTTTTCTATTACCTATTTCTTACTAAGTTGTTATTTTAACTTCATAACTAAGTCCTGATTTATTTATTTATTTATTTAAAAAAAGATGTATGGGGTAGTCCCCATGAATATGGATAGGATGCTTGCTAATGTGCCTATTGGAGAAACAAAATGGACCATGGCAGCAAGACAAACTGTCAAGTTGCAAGATGGGCGAATTTAGCAAGAACATTTAATTCAGAAACACAGGAAAGTTGGGGAGGAGTAAGAAGTCAGAATGAGAATGAACAAGTTTAAGGGAGAGATTGGCAAGGTATGATGCTTGCATTTAGTACTTGAAGAGCATCTGGTGCTCACGTTCATTTCTGAAAAGCAAAGATGACACTTTCACAGCCTGCACCATAGGGAGAGATGTGATGTGTCACACGGTAGAGCAGTAATTGCTCGCTTCTCCAAAAGGTATTAAATGCCCAAAATGTCAACTTTTATGCTTGTCCTTGCCTTTTGTTTAACTAAAAGTAATTATGTTTGCATCAGATTAAACAATGGATTTTATTCATTTGCAGCACAGTGGAATTCTTCTCTGTCTCTCCTTCAGTTACCATTTGGTCCTCGTTTCATTATACAGTGTATATTGTGCCCAAATTGATTTTTGCATGGAGTTTAATTTGATGACGGTTGAAAGTGCTAGGCTGAGAGCTCTGGAAATGAATTTTTTTTCCTAATTAAAAGGTTAGGTAAATTCCAGGCAATAACAATAAATTTGGGGCACTTAAGGACCCTAACACACAACTGCTATGAGAGACAACTGAACTGCCTCTGTTGAGCATAGGTGCTAGGCACTGTCATATATACCAGACATTCTCAAAGTTTGGCCCAGGAGTCCCATACACTTTAAGGGTCCCCTTCGTGCATTGACAGCTGTGTCTCTGCCTGTCCCACACCTGACTTCGCATTTGATGTCAGGGGTAGGGCAGGTGGGTGGGTGTTTGGCCAAATTTGAATCCCTGGTGGGTCATGTTTTCCCCATCCCCAGTAAGAAATCCTCTACAAGGATGCAGACCATCCAGTGCAGCTGTAACACTCACAGCTAGGGTAAGACTGCTCTACATTATGACTCCTGCTGTCACATTTTAGGCCTTCTCCAAGGCTGCACAAATTTATGTTTCTCTGCATTCCCCACAGTCCCTTTCTAGAGAGTCTTCTGTTACTTCTTCGGTGCCTTTTTAGAATGCATGGCTACCAATGCCACTGCTTTCTCCTGCTGTGCTACCATGTTTGGATAGAAGAGGAAATGGAGAAGAAGAAACAACAGCAAAATAGACGCTGCAGGTTTCTTGTTTTAATCCAGTTTATTTGCTTTAGCTTCCCAGGAACTGCACAAAAACTGTCTGTGGTTCATGAGCCATATTTAGGAAGCTGACATGTTTGGAGTCAGACTGCTGGTCCATTTACTTCAGTATTGTCTAACCACAGATGGATGGTGATTCTCCAGGTGTTCAGGCAGGAGTGCCTCCTGCCTTACCTGGAGATTCTTGGGATTAAATCTGAGACACCTGACCCTTCCCCAAAAGATATACACATGAACCAAAAGATGTGTGGGTGCTTGAATGCTCGCACTCTGCCTGCATTGTAATTTCTGAAGTGGGAACCATTTGAGCCATATCAGAACAAAAAGCCCATTCCCCCAGGAAGTAATTCTAACTCAAGAAGACCAAGCTGATCCCCACAGATGATACAAGGCAACTAATACATTATGCCAAATGGAGTCTCCTCTCAGGCCATGACTCAGCATTAAGCACCAAGGTCAAAAGACAAGCCAAACACACCCAAGACCACAAAAAGTCTGAGGTGTTCAGTGGCGTTCTGTGGTCTCACAATGCATGTGTTTATAACATTTCAGTTCAAATTAAATTAGAAGAAACTGAACATGAATTTTATAAATATTTCTACTGTTTATTGCTAACCTGACACAAGCAAAAGGTTAAATCAGAGGTTCCAAGATGGACTGGGACTGGGCCCAACCTATAGTCCAGTACTGTCCTGCCCCATTATATCCCTGGATGCAGACACCTGCCCCCGTGTGTAGAGAGGACCTAAATGTGTGGCTCAGGCATTTTGGCCACACATGATGTAGCTAGGCAGTCACTATAGGTAGAGAGACAGGTATTTTTTAGTCCTGCACCTTGTTCATGACAGTTCTAGTCATTTCTGTCCGTGGTGATTGCTTTCCCATTTTGACTCTTGGCCACTAAGAAGCTGAAAAGCTCATTGCTTATTGCACATAGGCCACTGGTGTTAAATAACTTTCAGCTGCTGTAGATTTTTGCTGGATTAGTAAAAGTAACCTTAAGGCCAAAGGCTCTATATCCTATTACCCTTGTGCTACCCAATCCCTCAGCTATAACTCTTTTAAAGAAAATACATTTTGAAGCAGAAATAGCTAGTACTCAATGGCCTTGTTGGATATGTATCTCTCTGAGCCAGATGACTGCAACTAATATGAATGTTTCTGTGTGACTGAAGGATGTATAAGTTGTCCTGACTCTTCTCTGTGGCTAAGAGCCTTGAATTGTGGTACACATGTAATTTGGGGGGAAATATGTCTCATGAGTTAAAGATATCCACATCTGAGCTAAGGGTGGCATTCCACTGAGTTTTATGCAGAGTAGACCCATTGAAATTCATGAACATGCCTAAGCTGGGTGTGTTAATTTCAATATGTCTACTCTGTAAAACTTAGTTGAATACCACCTAAGAAGCTGATAGCTTGTGTAAGTCTCTGACCCCATCTGCACTATCCAGTTAAAGCAGTATCATACCACTTTAAACAACAATGGCTTCCCCCAAATACAGCTGAGAACTCTAGTTTGATAAGGATGCTGACAGTTCTTAGGAGACCCCCTACTCCCCTCCCAGATCTACAATTTCCATAGTTCCCTGGTGTCCTGCCAAAGGCAAGGTGGTTCTTTTAAAATGAAATTCAGAAGCAATACAAACTACACGAGTGAGTGAGAAGATTAAAGATTTTATTCTAAAACAGCAAGCAAGGTATACATACCAAGCAAGCACTTCAATCTGCCACTTGGAAGCCCTCAAGAAGTGGTGAAGTGACTCCCCCAGGTAGCCTCAGTTTGCATGGCCCTGAGGTTGATCAATCCATGCACGAGCTTCAAATAAACTCTGCCCAAACCGTCCGATTTTACAGATAGCCACCCCCTCCCAATGCCTCATTTTCTCAAAACAATGTCCATTATCAAAGAAGGTACCCAGCATTATCCTCCACAACTGACTAAGGCAGCTGGGGGGGGGGGCTTCACCTCCTCCCAACGTTCTCGGGACATTAAAGAGGGATTTGTTGTTACACTATTATGAAACTGTAGCTCTGTGAGGGGAATAGGGGTCTCTAAACAATTCTTAGCATCCTTAACAAACTATACTTCTTTGGGCGAAGCCATTCTAAAGTGGTGTGGTATTGCTTTAAATGTGGTGCAAGATGGGGCCACTCTTATTATAAGAAAAACGTAAAGGGGGGGGAATTGCAATTTCATTGTGACAAAAGGGGAACACCAACTGCACCTCCCAATGCTTACCTACTTCAATCTAGACCAACCAGAAATGTGGCTCATACATTGTGCCCTGGACACGCCAGGGTTTGACCTTGGGACCTCTTGCATGCAAAGCACTGAGCTACAGCACTTGCCCATGAAAAGAAGCCAGTTCATAACCCACCATAAGGAGTTAACAGTCATTAAATTGGAATGCAAAGCTTGCTTTTGCTTCGTTGGTTTAATGTTCAAGCAGGACACATGTCTGGGTTTTTATTTCCTTTCATGAAGGTCACCTTCTTACATTCCCAGAAGGATTCATTAGCAGCTGAACAACTCTGAAAGTCATTTAGCGTGATGGTAAACATATATTGTTTGCCATGGCCAAACATCCATCTCTGTTCATTATATGACTTTTAAACCCAATTCTACCTTATTTGTGATTTCAGCACTTTCTCCAGGTAGGCTTATAACCTCCTTTCCTCTACCTAAGCTTCAACAGCAGGGATAGTGTGCTCAAAAAACCATGGTCACATTTCCTCAAATTTCAGAAGAATAGAATATGGAATTATGTCACTCAGCAGGGTGCTATGGGACTATCTCCAGCCTTGAAGGAGTATGAATACCATTTGCTAGCTGAAAACTCAAATAGCAATGGGCCATGGAGACCGCAGACATCCATTTTGCTTGTGGCAATTCAGTAAAATTTCAGAAGCCTGACTTGTTTTCGTGAATGGTGAGGAGACCCACAACACAGTGCTATTATAAACATAGGCAGCACCGATCATGTAATAGCTGTTTGGATGGGACATCACTGGGGAACCACATGCTCTGAGCAATTTAGAGGGGAAATGAAGTATGACCATAAATAAAAACAGCCTTTCAGGACAATGAACATTTGCCAGAGGGGTTATGGTTGTGTCCATGTTCATCACATCCTTTTGGTGTGGGGGTTGTGCCAGCCAGCCAACAGCCATTTAGTGAACCACTTGATTCCAGGAAACAGGAAATTTTGGAATTTGCATGAATTTAACAGAATTATGCCAGCAAACAAAATGAAGGCTATTGCGTTTTTCTGAAAGATACTAGACTTCATGCATAGGTAACACTATCTGTGAGGGTTGCTAATAGCACTGTGGCAGTGAGAATGGGCATGCTCCTTCCTTGTGATTGCTAACAGCCTGGTGGATAGCGGCTAACAGATTGAGGGTGAATCCTGACAAGACAGAAGTACTGTTTTGGGGGGACAGGGGGCGGGTGGGTGTGGGGGATTCCCTGGTCCTGAATGGGGTAACTGTGCCCCTGAAGGACCAGGTGCGCAGCCTGGGAGTCATTTTGGACTCACAGCTGTCCATGGAGGCGCAAGTTAATTCTGTGTCCAGGGCAGCTGTCTACCAGCTCCACCTGGTATGCAGGCTAAGACCCTACCTGCCTGCAGACTGTCTCGCCAGAGACGTGCATGCTCCAGTTATCTCCTGCTTGCACTACAGCAATGCACTCTACGTGGGGCTACCTTTGACGGTGACCCGGAAACTGCAATTAATCCAGAATGTGGCCGCTAGACTGGTGACTGGGAGTGGCCTCCGGGACCACATAACACCAGTCCTGAGAGATCTGCATTGGCTCCCAGTACATTTCTGAGCACAATTCAAAGTGTTGGTGCGGACCTTTAAAGCCCTAAACGGCCTCGGTCCTGTAGACCTGAAGGAGCGTCTCCACCCCAATCATTCAGCCCGGACACTGAGATCCAGTGCCAATGGCCTTCTGGTGGTTCCCTCATTGCAAGAAATGAGGTTACAGGGGACCAGACAGAGGGCCTTCTCAGTAGTGGCGCCCACCCTGTGGAACACCCTCCCTTCAGATGTGAAGGAAATAAGCAGCTATCCTATCTTTAAAAGACATCTGAAGGCAGCCCAGTTTAGGGAAGTTTTTAATATTTAATGCTATTTAATGCATTTAATATTTAATGCTGTATTGTTTTTAACACTTGATTGGGAGCCGCCCAGAGTGGCTGGGGAAACTCAGCCAGATGGGCGGGGTATAAATAATAAATTATTATTATTATTATTATTATTATTATTATTATTATTACACATTACATGGAAGCAGGTCATGTTAATTTCAGTGGAAGTTGCTTTTTCAGAGATATGCTTGGGACTAAATTCTAAGTCGGAGTGTATATAACTAGCCGCTCTCTTTTTTTTTTTATAATAATTTTTATTAAGGTTTTCCAAATTAGAACAAATCAAAACAAATTAAATCCAATCTATTGCCAATAACTAGGACTTCCCCTCCCTACCCCCTCTTGTGTTCCAAATCTTCCAAATAAGCAATTAAATTCAACAAATTCTTATCCCCAAATTACACTCTTCATCAATAACCCAATTTATCCAAATTCCCATCCCCTAAGATCGATCTATACCCTTCAACGAGTTTCCCCCTTTCAAACATAGTACAGATGGAAATAAGATAAATATAAATAGTAATTTTACAGCCTTTGGATTCCAAATTTTCCCTCCCCTCTTTCCCCTTTGCGTTTCACCTATCCCTCCACTTCTAATATCTTCCTGGAGTTCCCACATTACACTATGTCCCTCAGGTTCTTTGCCAGTCTTTAATTACGGATGTCCAATCGTAGAAGGAGTCTATCCAATAAGGGCCCATTTCTTCTATCCAGGTTTTTATATCCAGGAGTAAAAACTCCAATTTTGTATCCATAAGCTTGTCAAACCTGAATATCCCAAATGTTCCCCCAGTTCTGTCCAGTTCTTGTTGTTTCCTTGTTCTTATCAATCATTCTCCTCCTTTTTATTTCTCTGTTCTCCCACAGAAATGTTCTTTTTCCAAAAGTTTCTAGTGTCTCTGCAGAGGTTTGTTATTCTAGAAGCAAAGCATTACATCATGTTCCTTTCATTTTCCAACAAATAGTTCCATTGTTTCCTGTAGTGTGTAGACCTCTGTAGACAAAATAGTGTTCCATTCCTGCAGTTTCCCAGGAGATTGAAAGTTCCATTCAACTGTTCACATTTCCTGTGAAAAACACATGCAATGTCCCTCGGCTCCTCTAGGTGGATTGCAATAACAAAGTTCCCTTCCAGAATCACATCCACCAGACCAAGTAGCTTGTTGACCGATATTTAAAACAGTTTGTATTCAATTTGTAACAAATATAACCGGCAAAGTCCTTATAACAAAGTCTCTATTTTAATCTTCCTTTTTGACAGCTCTTTGACAGCTGTCAAAACCTCCATCACTTTTCTCCAGGCAGTTTCACGAATCGCTCCAGGGATTCCGGGGGGGTTGCTTTTTTTTTTTTTTAAACAATTCCACTTTTCTCCTCCAGCTCGATCTTATAATTTTCCCTCGCGAAGTTGCTGATTCGGCAAGATAAGGTTACACTCGATCTTAGTTGTCCAGTCCTTTGTTTTGGCTCTTCTACAATTTAGGGGTAGGCTGACTTCCTTTTTTCCACCTCCCCCGTTCGCTCCGAATTTTAAAAATTTATCCCCCTTTTTTTTTTAGTCCATATTCCAATTACTCACGGGTTCTTCTTTAGAGCCGAATTTTCAATGGAAGAAGTCAGCGCTCTCCGCCGGATGGCATGCGGCTGCGCTCGGCAGATAGCAGAGAACTCAAAGCACCACGCTTCTCCCCGGCACCCGATCCGTAGCCTTTAAAAAGGCTCCTTCACGAGTCGGGAGGGCGCTAACGGTGCCAGCCGAGTCTCCATGTCCACGGCCTCAATCTGGCCGTGGTTTTTAAGGGTCCCCGCATCGCCGGTGCGGTAGGACCCAGCCCCTGCCAAGCCGGCTCCCTCCGGAGCTCGGAGGGAGCCCGCCATTCGGCGATGGCGCCGACCCGGAAGCCCTATAACTAGCCGCTCTCAAGGTTTGACAGTTCCCAACTGAAGGAGAACTCCTGCAGCATTAAGAGATCCAGGAAAATTGTGGTTGGTGCCTTTTCACTTATGGCACTGCAGTTGAGCCTCTTCTTTTCTTGGACCTTTGCATGCAAAGACCCATTTATTCACACCATTGTAAACAACTGCACAGAAGCCAGTGCAAATGGGTTTGACATTGAGCCAGCTGTGTCAATAACTGTAGCTCTTGGGGAAACCTCACCTTCCATAGTAATGGAGATCTATAGTTCATTTCACTGCTTTCCTTCAACCTGGTGCCTTCTAGATTCCAACTCCCATTATCAGCCCCAGTCTGTATGGGCAATGGTCATGGATGATGGGTTCTGTAGTTCAGCAACATTTGAAGGACATCAGTTTGAGGAAGACTGATCTGTGAAGTCATGTATGGAGCAAAACAAATGGCAATCTGGGGAAAACTCTAATTGCTGTTTGCTTCTATTGAGCACTAAAGGGTGCCCACCTCCAGGGAAAAGCAGTGGGACAAGAGGAAGTGTGGCTAATGTTTCTGTTTGTGCAGTGAGACTTCCCTCCCTCTCCTCTCCTTGCACACCCTTTAAATTTCAAAACTTTTCTTCCCTTGTAAAAGAGGTTTCCATTTTATCTTTGATTCAGGGCTCTTTATAATTTATTTAGAACTGAGTGGTGGTGGTGGTTTTTTTGGCAAAGATGCACACAGCTTCTTGTTGCAAAGAGGGTGTTGACATGATGGTATCTGGGTGTGTTTCCTTCTGTGAAACATGTATCCAGTACTCCAGTACTCTGCAGTCTCCTTGATAGCCCACACTTTCTGGCCTGAAAAAGCCGTGTGGGAGAAGTCATTGTCTTCTCCTGACATGAACCAATGGAAGCTGGCAGCTGATTCCCTGATTGGTGCACCCACTGACTTTTTATGGAAGTCCCTTTAAACCTAACTTCACTTAAATAAGCTACACTTCTATTTGTGAGTTGGTGTTTCTCATTTTCCCCATTAAACATTTAATTGGCACTATGCAGGCTCCACAGCTGCCCATGCTTCCTGATCTGAAAAAGCCCCATGGGAGAGGTTGCCTTACAACATCTTCTCCTGAGTTTTAATTGAAATATGGGAAGCTGGGGAGGCTAGCTACCAAATACTTGAGATCGGTGCACTCATTGTTTTTGTCTTCAAGGCCTTCCTTTTACCCCTTAAAATATTTCACAATGATTTTTTTAAAAGTAAAAAGTCTTCACTTAAAAGATAATAACAAACAGTCATCGGGCACAACAGCCATCAGGCACACCAAGATCAGCCTCTTCAACTTCCTGTTAAAGGCCAGCCGAGATGTCATGGAGTTTTCAGGAAACATGGGCACCTGGGTAGGCTGCAAAATGGAGGCCAGCAGAGAGACTTGAAGAACGAAATAAAGGACACTCACAAACATCCCTCGACTGCCTTGGGGAAACCCTGCACCTCATCAGAGAATCTCACCAACATTTTCTCCCCATTTGGATAATTCTCAGATTCAGTTTCTTTCCTCATTAGTTGCTAGAGAATGGATGGGAAAAATGCAAGAGACATTGTAGAAGGTCTATTATATAGAAGCCCTGGCTTAACAATGTATCTATCAGATGAGACTGTAAAGGTCGCGGAGGGAGGCAGGGGCAAGGAGAGTGCTGGCGCGGTCCCCTGCAAAATCTGTGGCATTATTGAGTAGCAACATTAACTACTTGCATCTGATCCTTGAACTGAGCAAGCTGGAACGATTTGTTTTTCCTTTGCCCTCTCCTCCACTGTCTGATATGTTTGTACTTTCATATGGAATAGCAAAGCAGAGTTTATTGCAGGACTGTGGCATAAACACTGTGGCATGGCATGTACTTGGAGCAAGCCTGCTGTTCTCTATACAACACATGTTGTACACTACAAACAAGGTGTTTGTCTACTAAATTGGAGTAATGGGCTAAACAAAGATAATTTCTCTTCACTGACAAGAACCCATTACCCACTCATATGAAATATAATTTCTTCAGTGTATAATTGTGGCCTTTGAAAATAGGGATAATTGCAAGACAGATAACTGGGATCAAGATACACATTTAGGAAAGCCATATCTGATTGATGTACTTGACATGTTAGTGATGAAATTGAGCTCTGTTCACTGCAATTTGGGATAATTAACTTGGCTTTTGACTTTAAACATAATGTAGACTTATTCAATGTTGCTTCATACTACAGTGGGAGAGAAAAAAGTTAATTGAGGGAGGTTTGTTAGGGAAATGGTAGTTAGAACATTCACTGGGAGGAGCTGAACACCACTTCTTCTGCCAAGTTCACAAACATTTGCACAAATCAAAGGAAATTATGCTGTTCGGCCATTCTGGGTCTAATTTCTTAATTCAAGCAATTGAAACCATTCTACAAATCTTATCTCATAATTCAGAGTAGGGACAAAATTTAAAGTACTTGATGGGAAGGTTTGATTTTTAGGTTCATTTATAGATGTGCAACAGTGAAGGTTCTGTATTTTGCTGCTTATTCCATGTTTTGACAACCATGTCTTAATTTTCACACACACACACACACACACATGTTCCACCTCCAACACAGAAATGCATCTGCATTGTATTCAAATGGTTCCAGATTCAAATCCCTGGCATCTCTAGGTAGGAATGGGAAAATCTCCTGTATGAAAACCTGGAGAATTGCTACCAGTCTGAGTAGACAATACCAAAGTAGACGGCTCAATGGTCTGGTTTAGCACAAGGCGGATTCTGATATTCCTACTGAACAGAATGGCTTTCCTTCAACCCAAAATGCTTTGCTGCCTTTGGCAAAGGAGTAGAGGGCCTCTTTAAACCCAAAAAGAGAAGCCAATCAGAACAGCAGCTGAATCTTACTGCGACAGTGCTGATGGGACAGCGTCCTCCACAGCATCCAAGGACAGCAGGCTACCCTAGGGAGCAGAGGATAATGTGGCACATGAGTCTGCTTTCCAGTACCTTGCTGCTACATACACACCATGCTCTCTGATTGCTACCTGCTCAGACAGCCTTGGTGGCACCAGTCTATGACATGTGAGCAGTGCAATGAATGCACATGTGCAATATCTGCTGGTGGGTGCATGGCCTGGGCTGCTGCTGCTCTGTGTCTGCTCACTTGGTTAAGAGCCTTTCTCAGCTGGTTTTATTATTATTATTATTGTTAAAAACACCAGCCAGCTCAGGCCAGCAACAAGCAAGCATTGTTGATTCTGGTTGCTGGAGGAGAAGTATCAGGGAGGCTCAGAAGGAACAGCTAGGGGAGCCAGCCGCCTCCACTCACATCCCACCTCACTTCCTCAACAATAGGGTTGGCCACATCTAGCATTAGGGAAACATGCTCTCAGCTCAGATAATAGAACTCCTAAGCAGGGTTGAAACTTGGCAGCTCTCATCTTAAAAACTGCCACAATGAGGTCTATAAACTTATTACTGTTTCAGTATTGAATTCCCTGGTTAGAAGGATTAACAGTTTGTATCTGCTGAGGAACAAGCTAAGCACTACAGTGGTACCTCGAGTTACAAACGCCTCAGGTTACAAATGCTTCAGGTTACAAACTCTGCTAACCTGGAAGAGTTACCTCGAGTTGAGAACATTGCCCCAGGATGAGAATGGAAATCGTGTGCCGGTGGTGCAGCAGCAGCAAGAGGCCCCATTAGCGAAAGCACACCTCTAGTTAAGAACAGTTTCAAGTTAAGAATGAATTAAGTTCGTAACTAGAGGTACCACTGTATATTCTTATGAGTTTTAGGGTGCCAGAGTTCCCTAGATTCCTGAGTCCAGTAGGTGTTAGAATTTAATTTAATTTTAGGGTTTTAAAACTGGATGACAACCCATTTGTATTAAGCTGTGTGCTGGACACTTCTAATCCCCTAGAATCAGCAAGTATTAAAAGCTAATTAAACTAGGCTAAGCTTCCTCTGTTGAGGTGACAGCCTGGGTGATGGGCCATTAATGGATCAAAGGAGCTCTGTGTGAGATGGCAAATAGGTGGGACCCCTTTCCCTCAACAGATAAAGCCAGAGTTTAGAGAGTTAAGAGTTAAGAGTTAGGTGACCTAGATAGCAGGCAAAGCACGGTGTTTGATGTCTGCCTAGATCCAAGGCTGTGCCTATGTGAGAAACATAGGGTGCTAATGCTGTAAACCCCTCCTTCACAGGCTCAGATTGTATATCTGTGTATATAAACCATATATCATAAGACACTATGGTCTCTGCTGTGCCTCATTTCCCAAAGGAAACCTGAACCCCGAGTAAATGTGCCTGAAATCCCTGGAATCTTGCACCATTTGGAGATGGGGGTGGTGTGCAGTAATATTGAACGGTGTCAAGGTGTAAACCAAACTCAACAGTTTGGTTTAAGTAGACAATCATTCAGCTGCTAAGGGATAATTGTAATGAGTGCATTTTAAAATCTCAGTAAACAGCTATATACTGAGTACTATACACTAATGACACCATAAATCCCATATCTGTGACGCTTGATCTAGACCTCAGCTAAAAAACTTGGATGTAGAAGCCAGAAAAGCTTTCGCAGCAGCTGTTCTGCAGATAGTAAGTACAACAGTAGCCTGAAGCTTTACTGTGGAGGAATGGGATTATAAACATTATTTTAAAGGGAAATCTTACTTTTAAAAGACACAACCATGAAGTTGATATCACAACCACAAAGAAGGGCTAGGACTGAAGGCACTTCCAAATAACAATGTAAAAAGGCATGTATTGCCATGCTACCCCACGTGCACCAAATGCAGTGCTGTTTTTCTTCTGCTGCAATTTGGCTTCTGAAAACCCCCCAGCAACATTACCTGTCTCACTGTCCACTTTGGCAGAATTTAATATAATTAATGATGTCATTAATGACTATTATTTCATCATTCCACACCATTCATTTCTATGCACCATTCGCAATGCAAAGCAGGGGGTGGAGTTATCAGTTATGCAGATTGAAAACAGCAATTACTACCAATTGTATTGATTGGCTTGATTTCCATTCCGGATATGGGATGAATAACTGAACATTGGCAAGTCCCCCTCCTGCTTCCATTTTTGTCGGAATTCCCTGACATCCCTACTTCCGGATGAACTGTTTATGGAGCTATTGTCCCAATTTATTTGCAGAGAAACTAGATGATGCTGGCTATTTAAGAAGAACTCATTCTGATTTGTTTGCAGAGAGTTTAGAGGATGCAGCCTCAAAGTAAATGTTATTCCACACTTTCCAGTGAGTTTCTCCATCATTTTCCTTATTGCAGAACGTTAGATCTTTGGGAGAAGTGGAGTTGTTCAACAAGATCTACGAATCCACTAAAATTGATGTTTTATGCTAGTCTGGAAGCCCGCCTCATGAATGGTCGGGGATTTCCTTGTAGCACTGTTCAAGCCAGGGGGAGGCAGACTTCTGGCTTGTAGAGTCTACTTTGCTTTTTGAAAAAATCTTGAAGCCCACTAACTAGAGCCAAGTATAAAATAACCGTGGGATGGTAGCTGGGACGACATAGAATTAAGCTTCAAAGCACATGCTCAGTCAAGGAACTTGTTTTCAGGGTCAGAACTAAGCTCACAGCCTTGATCACTCCAAAATTGCCTCCTGGTATCTTCACAGGTTTACTTTAGCAGTTATCTCAGCATTCTAATTTAGAAAAGATGGGGAGGTTGCTTCTATCTTTAAACATCTGGGGCCCAGTAACTACTGCACAGCATCCAGAGACTCTGATCTACTTTCTGCTTACCCCCAAGTCAAGCTAACCAACTATGAACCCAACAACCTATATGGGTGAGCAGCACCAGTGGTTGGTACAATGGGGCAACAGTTGTGGGTCAATGTTCTTAAGAGAGCTGCCCATGAACATAAGTGGAGATATCCACGCTTTCTGTGTAGCTGTGGCTGTGCCCCAAGCGTCATGTCTTCTCTCTCTCTCTCTCTCTCTCTCACACACACAGACACACACACACACACACACACACACACAGACACACACACCACTCTCAAACAATAGATAGCAGCAAAGAGAGGAGTTCCTGCTCTTTCTAACTCAGTCTTTATTAAGTGTGAATCCTCCCCCCCAGTTCCTGCCAAGGCAAATGTGGCTTGTTATCACCATATTGCAGGTGGGAAGTGGCTGTGCCTGGGAGATAATGGCTTCATGCTGAATACAACTAGTTGAGGGTCAGGCTGAGAGAGTGCTTTACAAGCCCCCTGTTGTGTTTTCCAGTACTGTTATTCCCTATTTCATGTCAGGGGTGGGTGTGCTATGAGAGTATGTATGCTACAACCTTGGAGTATCATTTGCTGTTATACCTTTAATACAGCTCCCTGTGGGGAAGGCTACACTTTGAGAGAGTAGCTTAAGGCAGTCCTGCAGCCCCTTTGAACACCACAAGTCAAAGGTGGAGCTCATGCTGTCTTGAACTCCCAGCCTCCATACTAAGCACCCCTCAGGATGCAGCAAAAGTCAACTTACTTAAATTGTGCCTTCAAAGCTGCCAAGTCAAATCTAGCACTCAGTTGCACACAGAAGCCTCATGCTGCAATGAGTTTCCTGGAGATTGGTTGTTCGCTTTTTTAAATTTTTGTTACTAGGGTGGCTGCTTAAACACAAATCCTAATCACACTGCAGTAGTGGAATGGGGGAGTTTAACCCTTTCCCCCAAAGAAAACACCCAGCCGTTACTCTTATTGGTATGAATGAAGCTTATTTTCAATGGACGCAGCAGTTGGGGGTGAGATTTCTGTTGTAACTACAGAAGATGGGAGAGAGGTTTAAACTCTCTCTCTCCCTATCCAAATGTGGTCCAAATATTGTGCAGACTCCCCTGTGGCTGCTATTTTCATTGTTTTAAAAATGTACAGGTTGATTGTATTCATTCCATTAACATCATGTCTTGTGTAGGCCTGGGGTCTATGTGCTCCTGGCTCACAGTGAGGGATAGGATAGTCCCATGAGGGATTAAAACATCAATGAATGCCTCAATTATGGTAGTCCAGCCTTAAGGTAGATCGACGGGAGATCAGAAATGAGGAGAGATTGATTGATTGATTTCTATACTGCTTAATATATTAAAAACACCTCTAAGCAGTCTACAGAAAACTGAAGAAACAACAGACAACAAACTATTACAAAAATACAGTTACATTTATTTCTAATATATAAAAATCAGCATCAATTCATTTTATTTCTGACAGACCCTCCCTCACAGTCCCTGAGTTCTTACCCAGAGTCCAACAACGGTTGGCTCCTAGACACATCAAAGAAGCATTTCAGTTTAAAGCATTGTAAATTTAATCAGGAAAAACAGATAGAGAAAAAGGGGACTCCCCATTGCGTTCTGGTGGCACAATGTTATATCGCACATACAACATGTAAAAATTGCTTTTTCTTTACCAATCTAGCTGAGTCCAACCTCACCCACTCACAATGAGAAGAGATCCTGGAAACAATGAACACCACCCTAGTCTCTCACCCCAGAGCTGCTTTTTATGGGCAGGCTCAAAGTAGATAGTACTGCCCGTAGCTGTGTCCCATTCAGCTGCCTTCTCCACACCCAGTTACAGGTGCAGCAGGTTTGTTGAGGTTCCCAGGGGTCCAGAGAATGGGAAAGCTCACTCCAATCCGCTCACAGCTCTCTCTTCACCTTCTGTGCTCTCTTCTTCCTCCAGAGAGAGCTCTGATGGATGCTAAGTTCTGTCTCTTTCAGTCTAAAGGTGTCAGTGCTCAAGTTGCTGCCATGCTTGATATATGGCCCTGGAAGGGTTGCTTCTGAGTCTGACAGGCATACCGTTTCTTCTTCGGTGAAGGAAAACTGTAATGGGATATACATGAAAAAAGTGTTCTGCGGGAATTAACATAAATTAACACCCCAGAGGACAGGATCACACTTCAAAACAACCTTGACAGATTAGAGAACTGGGCCAAAACAAACAAGATGAATTTTAACAGGGAGAAATGTAAAGTATTGCACTTGGGCAAAAAAAATGAGAGGCACAAATACAAGATGTGTGACACCTGGCTTGAGAGCAGTACATGTGAAAAGGATCTAGGAGTCTTGGTTGACCACAAACTTGACATGAGCCAACAGTGTGATGCGGCAGCTAAAAAAGCCAATGCAATTCTGGGCTGCATCAATAGGAGTATAGCATCTAGATCAAGGGAAGTAATAGTGCCACTGTTTTTTGCTCTGGTCAGACCTCACCTGGAGTACTGTGTCCAGTTCTGGGCACCACAGTTCAAGAAGGACACTGACAAACTGGAATGTGTCCAGAGGAGGGCAACCAAAATGGTCAAAGGCCTGGAAACGATGCCTTATGAGGAACGGCTAGGGAGCTGGGCATGTTTAGCCTGGAGAAGAGGAGGTTAAGGGGTGATATGATAGCCATGTTCAAATATATAAAAGGATGTCACATAGAGGAGGGAGAAAGGTTGTTTTCTGCTGCTCCAGAGAAGCGGACAAGGAGCAATGGATCCAAACTACAAGAAAGAAGATTCCACCTAAACATTAGGAAGAACTTCCTGACAGTAAGAGCTGTTCGACAGTGGAATTTGCTGCCAGGGAGTGTGGTGGAGTCTTTAAGCAGAGGCTTGACAACCATATGTCAGGAGTGCTCTGATGGTGTTTCCTGCTTGGCAGGGGGTTGGACTCGATGGCCCTTGTGGTCTCTTCCAACTCTATGATTCTATGATAAATAAGTGTAAGCTGAGCAGGACTGATACATGATTAGTGGTGGACATGAATTCTTCATTCTGAACAGGATTTGTTTATTTCCTCACAAATATTCTGCTGTGGGGCAAATAGGTCATCCTGGAATAAGCCCTATGATTCAGAACTTGGGCTTTACTAAAGTATAATACATATGATCTCAACAAGGGTACAACACATATGATGTCATCATAGAAAAGAGATATAGTTTGGCCCTCAGTGAAATAATGAATGAATGAATGAATGATGAAATAAATCAAGGGAGCCAGGCCACCTACCTCTCCCTTCCCACCCATTGTTTCGACCATCTTCCCTGCCAAGTTGGAAGAAAAGAATTGGATTAACCGTTCTTTATGGCAGCTGGGTCTGTTCAACAAGCTTTATGATTTATTTTGTATAAACATTTGGAGGGTAATAGATCTTGTGAAATATTGTTCTGCACAGGAAAGCACCTTGTTTTGTTTCATTTAATTGAATATCAATAAATAGCTACTTTTTTTAACAGAACATCTTTCACCTGTCGCCCGCCAAGCCTTCATTAAATAACAGCTTTATTTATTTTTCCTCATTGACAGGATAAAGAATTACTTCTCTTGTTGAAATCTTAAATCAGGGATTACAAGACGTATGTGCCATAATGCAATTATTTCTTCACCCTTTGGAAAGACTTACACCCCAGCCCTTAAATTACACCCCAATGATTTCAGTCCTGGAACTGTTTTCCTTTAAGTAAATATGCTTCAGGTGGCAGCTTTAAGAATGCTTGGGCAGTAATATTATATGTAAGTAAACTAAGGGAAGAGCTATCAATGTGAGTAATTATACGCCTTTTTAGTATTCTTTTAAAATTTGAAAATGGTCAATATATCCTCACAAAATCTTCATTTTCCTGGCTAAATATGTCCCTGTTTTTTTCAGACTTGCTGCACATAGTTTTGTCTTCTAGACCTTTTGTGATCTTTGATATGCCTGTCTTCTAGAGCATTAGCCAATATTTGCTTTTTAGTCATTTGTCTTTGTATTTCTCCTAGACCTTTTATTGTTCTAATATGCTTCATTGCCCACATTCACTTGAATGGATGTTCTTCCATCTGTGAATGGCTAAGAAACACATTTGATGAAGGAGAGGTTGCCTCTGCCGAGGTTCTTAACATAGCCAACAATTTACAGTGCAATCTCAAAAGTGGGACTTACTCACTAGTAAGTGCATTCCGGATTACATTGCTGGGCTGCTATCCTAGGCACACTTATCCTGGAGAGTTATACAGAATTTATTTCTGTATAAACATACATTAGATTGCACTGATAGCTTCTCAAAAAGAAAATATGGAACTGTTGTTCTGTGATGAGATTAAGATAGGGGTGGAGAAATGGGGTTTTTCTAAAGTAAATTCCCCAACAGTATAACTTCCTCATTAGATACCTCACACTAAAAAAAAGGAAGACTGTTGACTGTTGAACAAACATAAAGCATGGTTCACTCTTTGCTTACACTCTTTATCAGTGGTGGTTTCTCATAAGCAGATCTTCTATACAGCAATGCTTCATTTATGAATCTGTCTTAATTCAACAACTAGCAGGCACAGTAAATGGGTACTTTAAGGGTATTTAAGGATGTAACAAAGTGTTACCTGGCTGAAGATGAAGGTGAAGAAGAGGACATATTGGCCAAAGATGTTTTATATTGATTAGGCATTTTGTTTCATGTAAGGAAACTGATAGCATTCTACCCTTATATAATAATTGGTATACCTGATGTCCCTGACACTGCCTGTCATTTATGTCCTTAATTTTAAGCCTCACAAGTCTAATGACCCTTGTGGAAAACCTGTGGCAATGAGATGTCATTGAAATACAATGTCCATAATCCATGACTATTAGCCATGGTTTCTGGGACTGATGGGAACTCGAGTCAAACATCTGGAGATTCACAAGTTCCTCATCCCTGAACTAGGGAAATGTTAGCAGGTGTTTTCAACAATTGCACAAAATTGCAATTTATTGGGGTCCCTGGATCTCAATCAAATTAAAACCAATCAAAAGAACTCAATCAAATTAAAACCAATTCATATTTGTAACATAGATGCACTTTTTGTCTTTCACCACCCTTAGAGATTTTTTATTAACTGTAATTTAATATGCTTCCATTTAATAATAGGCTCATTCATGACATTTGCTGCTGTGTGCATGTTGGGTTTCCAGACAGACTGAAACATGAGACTGCTTTATGAAGTTGTGGGGTGGGGGAATGAAATACACTTTTCCAGCCTCTGAGTAGTTGGAAACGCAGTGTTTAAAAATTGTGGCAGGAAATATGAAGAAGAGAGAGAGAGGCTACAGAGGTAAAAGAAAAAGAAAAAGAAATTGTGAAGGACATTAAACTATTATTTATTTAAAACATTTCTATCTTGTTTTTCCAAATAGGTGCAAGAATATGCAGCCCAGCAAACAAAAGAAACTACATATTAATCAATAACTTCAGAATGATTAAGTTCAGTCAAGTGACTGTTGGAAGAGAAAGGTCTTTCAACCCTTTTGGAAACCTAATGTTAAGTTTTCCGACTTCTTAGCAAAGATGGTGAGATAGGAATGTAGGAACCTGCCTTAATACCAGATCAGACTATTGGTTCATCTAGCTTAGCATTGTCCACACTGACTGTCAGTGGCTGTCTAGGATTTCAGACACGGATCTCTGCCAGCTCTACTTGATTCTGGGGATTGAACCTGGGCATCTGTATGCCAAGCAGATGCTCTGCCATAGAGCTGTGACCCTTCTCCAAGTACTGCCTGATGATAAGTCCACAGTTGTGTGGAGGTTGGGCGGGAAGAGTTATATAAGAAGGGATGTTTCTTAAGATATGAAGCCATGGAGTACTTTTACAGTTAATACCAGCATCTTAAATTGGGCCTGGAAGTAAATGGGAATGATAACCAATGTTTGGCACCACGTATGAATATTCCAACAGGACAGGATATGTTGCTGATTTCTATATTTCTTAATGGTTTTCAAGGGCAGAGTGCATTGTATTATTGAAGCCTTGTAGTTACAGAAACATGGATCATCCTAGCAAATCTATGATAGGACAAAGCTAGCATAGAATAGAATAGAATAGAATAGAATAGAATAGAATAGAATAGAATAGAAGAATAGAATAGAATAGAATAGAATAGAATAGAATAGAATAGAATAGAATAGAATAGAATAGAATAGAAAATATCTAAGGCAAAGAGAATCATAGAGTTGGATGAAGAAATGGATGGTTCACATTGGAGAATCAACTTGGTTGAAATTATTTATACCTGAAGTTGTCCTTGCAAATGAAGACTCTGGGGGTCAATGGAACACCTTTCACCTGAATGAAATTGACTTTAAAGCAAAGGAAACCCACTGGTTCCCCCTTCAAAATGTAAAACGTTACAGTGTGCAGTTCTCTAGTATTAGATTCTAGCAGCGCGACAGATTACAATAATAAAATGACAAAGAAAAATATGCTTTCCACTTTGCAGGCACAAAGAAGGCATCAATCAAATATAATTCTTAGAGAAGGAACAGAAGCTGGGCCCTTTTTAAATATAAAGATTGGCTGAAAATATTTAAAATGCTTCACACACACACACACACACACACACACCCCAATGAAAATATGCACCAGGGAGGCATTCTAAATACATATTCAATAGAGAGGCACAAAACAGTATGATTCTTTATTAAAGTTGACTTTTTACTTTGCCACACAGATTAACTGAACCTTGAGAAATAATCTTCCATCAAATGAACTTGTAGAATTCTCTAAAAAGAGTACTATTTGAGTAACAAACATAAAGATCTTGTAATTCTACAAAATAAGAACTATCTGATTTACAACTTTTGATTACTCAGCTGTGACTGAGGAATTAAGCTATCTGCAATGTCAGAGAAGGCTCCCTTGTGTCAAGGACATTTCTGATTATTGATTGATTATTTAATTTCTATACCACTTAAAAATATATCTCTAAGCAGTGGACAGAAACAATAGACAGCTTAAATACAATATTACCAAAATACAGAGTTACATATAAACACATTACATATTACACATCACACTGATACATATTACAATGTTACATATCACACTGAAACAAAGTTACTAACTTATATAAATCGACATTAGTTCATTTTCCTTCTGACACTCCCTCCTTCTCAGCCTCCAGGTTCTCATCCACGGACCAAACAAACTCTCAGCTCACCTGAAAAAGTGTCACAATGAGAAGAGTTCCTGGAAACAGCAAATATCACCCTAGTCTCTCACTCTAGAGTTGCTTTTCAATGACAAGTCCAGGGTAGATGATACTTCCTCAGGCTGCCCACAGCTTTGCCCATTCTGCTGCACTCTCCACACCCAGGTCCAGGTACAGCAGGGTTGTTGAATTAATGGAAAGAGATCTCAAACTCAGTCTCATATACCATCTACTCGGCATTCTTTAACTGAAGATGCCAAGGATTGTGTCCATCCAAAGCACATATCCCAATCTTCCAGGCTTATCCTCTTCACTTTGTATGAGAGGGAGTACAGCTCAGTGGGTAGAACATGTTTTTCATGTAAGTGGCCCCAGATTCCACCCCACATCTCCATGTCAAAGAATCTGGTAACAGATGATGGGAAACACCCCTGATAGTAGGACAAACTGGGCTAAATGTACAAATAGTCTGAACTGGTGAAAAGGCACCTTTTTGTTCCCTAAATTATTTCGTTGTTCTAATTGCAGAAATGGTACTAAGGGTTGAGTACATGTGCAACACCGTTAACAACTTTTTACCTTCTGAAGGAACTCGATATGGTCTTATCACGGTAAGGATTTTCAGCCAGTTGCCTCAGTGCACACTGCTAAGATAGCTAAACGCTGTGACTTATGCATGCCTCCCATTCTCTTGATCGCACTCAGCGCATCAGCATCAGCAATGCTGGTGACATCTCCCACTGATTTCAAACAGCTTTAGCTAGATGGGAACAGATAAACAAGGGTCCTTTTGCATTTATATCAATGCAATATCCTGTTTTCTGAGAAATGCTGGTCCAAAAGTCAGTGAGTGAGTATTGATTTGATGTTCACATTCAGTTCATATTTCCTTGCACAGATCTGTGGGTTGGATCCTGACTTAGCCATGCTTTGAGTAGATGCCATGAAATAATTAGGAGTTGCATTTCTCTCCCACTGAATCCAACACAACGTGGATTCAACCATCGCTATGTTTTGTTACACAGGAACATAGCAAACTGCCTTATACTGAGTCATACCAAGGATTCGTTTCATTCAGCATTGTCAAACACAAGGTTTCAGGCAGCGGTTTTTCCCAGCCCCACATAGAGACACTAGGGATTAAACATGGGATGTCTTGCATACAAGCAGATGCTTTGCCACTGAGCTGAAACTCTTCCTTTCCACATCACCACCTTTTCATTCTACTTTGGGAAGCCAACATCTCTCCTTATAGTTGTTCCTTGAAGATTATTGAAGCAGGCTCCATTTGGATTGAACGTTGCTCCAAACACAGTATTATCATCATTACATGTGTGATATCTGAACAGTCTCATAAAGCCCAGAGCCGCTCCAAGCATATATCTCTTCTTATTGTGGAAAGAATGCACTGCTATGAGCTCTAATTACAATTCTCATTAGGAAAGAAAGCCATCAGTAGTTCATAAAGTACCACCACGGTTTTCCTCGGCGCCTCAGGCCAAACACAAAGTTTTCTAACTGCCAGCACTGCAGGTTTTCTCAGCCTGCTGCCTTCACTTCCAAGCTGCTTTTCTCCCGCAATCCCAGCTGCCACCCTCAATAACATTGTCTGTAATCAAGTCTCTAACTGTCAGTTCGTATGGTGAATTTTGAGGTGGCAGAGAATTCAGCTAGCTGTACCTTAGCGAGATTGACTCTGAAGAAGTGACAGCGGTGAAGCCTGGTTTTGTCAGCATGCTGTAAGAGACATGACTTGGAGGGAATACGGGCAGAAGAGTGGCACAGTAACAAGGTGAAATTCCAATGTTATGTTTGCTTTACTGCCTATTTCTAGCATCTGTGAATTCCTGAAGAGTCGACGATGAAGCCACCAAAGGAAAGCAGGGAGGGCCCACATGCACACTGTAGAGGAAGTGGATAGAGAAAAGTTTTCCTCCTTCTCTCATAACACTTGAACTTGTGGACATGCAATGAAGCTGAATGTTCAGAACAGAGCAAATAAAGCAGCATAAAGTAGCAGCGCATAGCTACTAGCCATAATGGCTATGTTCTGGCTCCACAGTTGGAGGCAATAATGCTTTTGAATGCCGGTTGCTGGAGAACACAGGAGAGGGGAGTGCTGTTGTGCTCGAATCCTGTTTGTGAGTTTCCCACAGGCATGTGTCTGGCCACTGTGAGAGCAACAGGATACTGGACTAGAAGGGTCATTGGCCTGATCCAGCAGGCTGTCTTTATGTTCTTATTGTTAAATTGGTAGAAATTGCTTCCACAAGAGGCCACCAACATTGTTGTTGTTTAGTCGTGTCCGACTCTTTGTGACCCCATGGACTAGAGCACGCCAGGCACTTTTGTCTTCCACTGCCTCCCACAGTTTGGCCAAACTCATGCTGGCAGCTTCGCGAACACTATCCAACCATCTCGTCCTCTGTCATCCCCTTCTCCTTGTGCCCTCCATCTTTCCCAACATCAGGGTCTTTTCCAGGGAGTCTTCTCTTCTCATGAGGTGGCCAAAGTATTGGAGCCTCAGCTTCAGGATCTGTCCTTCCAGTGAGCACTCAGGGCTGATTTCCTTAAGAATGGAAGGTTTGATCTTCTTGCAGTCCATGGGACTCTCAAGAGTCTCCTCCAGCACCATAATTCAAAAGCATCAATTCTTCGGCGATCAGCCTTCTTTATGGTCCACCAACATAGATGGCTTTAAAAGAGGAGTAGGCAATTTCATGGAGGATAAGATTATGCTCACTTCTTCTGATTTGTTCAGTTATTGGCAGGTATAAAACATTTGTCAAATTTTTACCGCTTGAGTAACTAACCTGTAGCCCTCAAATTGCTGTTGGACTACAACTCCTATAATCTCTGACTATTGGCCATGATGACTGGAGATCATAGGATCTGGAGTGCCAAAACATCTGGAGGGCAACAGATTACCCCCCCCCCCCCGTGTTACTGTATGAATTGTAGCACAATGCCCATTATGCATGTATAGATAGATAGATGATAGATTTTTCAGATCCCAGAGAAAAAATCATTAGATTCAGTATATTTTAAATGATTTTAGTCATCCCCAACACAATCTTGTTCGTCTTAGGAGTGGGAACATTTTGATTTTTCACGTCTAAACGTGTTGAAGGCTGACACAAGTGGAAATTTTGTAACTTGCAAGAAGTTTTTAGACATGTTCTAGTTATCAGTAGAGATTATTAGTACCTTTTAAGGTCAGCTGCTCATTTGTATGCACAGAGTATTGAAGGAGAGAAAGGGAAAAAAACAGCCCTTGCTTACATTGCTAAGGCAACGACAGACTTTGGCCTCAGTATGGCCCAGCATCAAGTGGCACTAATTAACAGCTGCTGTCTGACCTCAAGAGATCAGCTGGGGAATAGTTATTTAGCTCAAGTAAGCAATAGCAAAGCTTACATCACCACCCTTTTCCATTTAGTGCAACTGATAAGGTTCTTATTAAATCTATAAGGAGATATTCCTCAAGAAGTCACTTTAAGCTTAGCAGAACTTCTAATTTTCATCAAGATTCTGCACTAACATGTTTAAGGGGGGAAAAAACGATAACCAAAATTTTGACTGTGTTTATAGTAATACTGCACTCCTACTTGTTTCACTTGTAAACCCCATTCCCTTGCTAATTCACCCCCCTCCATTTACACCTTACTAAACCCACCTGCTCCCTTTTGTGTTGTACCTCCATGGCTCAGTTAGGCTGCTGTCGTACCAAGGGACGGAAATTCTTTTAAGATTCAGGACATAATGAATACATAAATGGGGTGAAGCATAAAGATTTTATTAAATAGTCCAAAGAAAGTTGCAAAGCTTTGCCATTATCTGAGGTTTCTCTGGTTGCCAGAAAGTCCTTCAGCAACAGATGTGACCTCCTGCAGATGGAGATGAGGCTTCAGGCGGTTCTAAGTGCTTTCTGGATAGCCTATGCTGAAGTTCAACTAGCCGGAATATTCTTGGGACTTAAACAGAGTTGGGGTTACATAAGCCACATCAGGTAAGCTAATTCTTAGAATATATGCTTGGGCAGCCTGGAGAAAAGTAGCCACCCCCAATCCATACAATTGCCTAGGGCTCATCTTTGTGGCACTGAATCTTCATGATGAGGCTGGGCAGGCATTGTTCATTAAAAAGGGTGAATCAGTTGCTTTAGGTGGCAAATGCTGGGGGTGGCAGCAGGTCATCCTATTCCTGCTAAGCCCCATAAGCTAGCCGTCCCCCAAAGCTAGCATGATGTCCCATTACAATGTAAGGATGTTGTCCCATCACCAGTACTGAAGTAAGATTCACCTGACTGTTGGAATTATTCGCGTGGAGTGTGGGGGCATCATCTTTCCCCAAGGCAGCAAAATTTCAGGTCCCAGAGCGTACCTGATTAGCAGGCCATGCCATTTCTGCTGATGATACCACGAGCCCTTCAGTTATCCATGCCTCTCACCCCCAGCTGCTATAAGTTGCTGCCATTCCTGATTTCTGCTTCGTGGAGACACATCTTGCCTCAGGTTATACCATGCTCACTGAGAGACTGTAAGCCAAACACCATACTTCCTTCCTTCCTCTGATAGTGAGGACTTCACAACTGTACACTCATATTGATGATGGCGGTGGTGGTGATTACAATTAAATAAAGTTTGCAAATAACCCATATACTGGCCCCATTTCCAGTTCTTCCTTGGTTTCTAGCAGCTCTGCTGATGTCTGAAAAAGCAATAGTACCTTCCCCCATCTCTCACAGGGCTGTGACATAATAAACATATAAATAAGCTTGGGAGCTTTTCTTTTCTTTCAGCAGTGAGAACTCATTGGCAAACCTTGAGCTTCCTGCTTTTTAGAAGCCACTATTTCAAGAGTGCATTTTGGGGCTTTAGCAGAGAGTGTGAGCCTGGATACTTTGAAATATGTAGCAGTAAATTGATTCTGATCAGAGATACTTTTTATATAAAAAATGATTTTCCAAAGGACAATGACAAAGCAGTCCCTCTTTTTTTCCCTTTTTTCTTTTTAAATGTGGACTTTAGGTGTATTATTAGGAATTGAAACCTGCAGTCCTGTGAAATCTGGATAACAGGATTTTGAATGCTCTTATAATCGTTCAGTTTTGGGCAGAAACTGGAAGAATTGCCTAATCCTAGATTTATGTGGCGCCTTTTATATAAAAGGATTAAGATACAACTATGAATAGTTTGCAGCCTCCTATATACTTTATGCCATTATTTCATCCACTACCACCCCCTTCATCTGTGCTAGGCAAAATAAATTCTTAAGAATGGATTGATGCAAATCTCTTTCATGTTATTACCATCACAATATGGGCCCCTTTCATGGAGATTGCTATATTCACAATTGGAATGAAGGAATCTGTCAGTTTTTGGTCCTCTCAGTGTCTCATTTTCCCCTCCTTAAATTCAATTCTCCGTGTTTCTGCATTATTATTATTATTATTATTATTATTATTATTATTATTATTAAAAAAAACCTATAAAATTCACTAGTGTTTCAGTGTGAATGTCCCTAATGGAAAAAAGTGATATGCAGTTTTGACAAATATGTGCACATTTGCAAGCAATTTCCCCTAATATTTTTGCTGTTTCACTAATAAATGCATTTATATGCACACTTTATCCTAATATATGAAATTATTGTACACATTGCTTGGCTGGAAAACAACATTGCAAAATTAAGTGCAAATGTTTAAGGATGACTGTGTTTTAGTTCACAGGCTATGTCAGAAAGTGAACATTTGGTAAGTTCCCTGTTAAATGTGAACATAATCAAATTTCTCCCACCTCCCTAATCCACAATAAAACATCTTTGAAATGAATCTTCCAAAACTATGCATTTCCTTGACACCACGCAAACACAGCTGGATGGTCCAAGGCCTACTGGCAGAGGAAGAGGAGTGTGGGGGAAGTGCACCGCCCGTGGCAGTGCGATCTCCAGGGTGCCATTGCGGCTGCCCCCCACCCCAGGACATACATCCTGCCCCGGGACGTGCTCCAGCCCTGCCCCCGCCTTCTCTCCGCCCCCGGTGCTGGAGCATGAAGCTCGGCCACTGCCAAGGCCCTTACAGATCTTCAAAGCAGGTCTTTGCATTCCAGCTTGCATTCTCCCATTTTGCTACCACCAATTTTTTTCCAGAGAAGTTCTCACAGAGGAAGATCATCGTAGCTTCTGCAAAGGAAAGCCTTGTTTCATCAGCTATTTTTCAGAGCATCAACAAATGTTGAGATGATCTTATATAGTGGTACCTCTAGTTGTAGACACGATCCATTCGGGGTCCTGTTCGCACCCCGAAAAGTCTGCAACTAGAGCAGGTTTGCCACGTTCACAAGCTGAAAAGATGCAACATGAACCTAAAGCAACACGAGGTATGACTGTATTTGGGGTTTTTTTTTTTTTTTAATGAACAAACAGTTTCTGAAACAGAGCTTCATATCAAATACAATCTGGGAGGTAAATATATTTTATGCTGACCTTAATGGAAAACATTTAATTAATTAGCTGCCTAACTAATGGCACAATCAAGTCAAAGTTAAGCATCACTAAGTTCTGCAGAGTTTTGTGGTAAAGTTAAGTCACTACTGAATTCTTTCCCTCAGTGAATCGCATACCCTTCAGCATTTTGAAGATGGAAATGAGGAGAATTGCTAATGTGCTCACATCCTGCTTCTGGGCTTTCCATAGACATCTTGTTACCCACTGTGGGAATAAAATGATGGACTTCATAAGCCTCTGGTTGATCCACTGAGGCTCTTGTTATGTTTTTATGGAGACATAAAAAGGTAAAGGTAAAGGACCCCTGGACAGTTAAGTCCAGTGAAAGGCGAATATGGAGTTGCGGCGTGCATCTCGCTTTCAGGCCATGAGAGCTGGCGTTTGTCCACACACAGCTTTCTGGCGCAACGGAACACCATGACAGAAACCAGAATGCACGGAAATGCCATTTACCTTCCTGCCACAGCAATACCTATTTATTTACTTGCACTGGCATGTTTTTGAACTGTTAGGTTGGCAGAAGTTGGGACAGAGCAACGGGAGCTCACTCCATCGCAGGGATTCGAACCACCAACCTTCCGGTTGGCAAGCTCAAGAGGCTCCATGATTTAGACCACAGTGCCACCCTTATAGAGACATATCATCCATTGGCCTGTTCTCATACTAGAGATCAGTACATAAATATCCCTCTTATGCATAAAGCCTCATTGCCTGCAGAGCTGCAGGTATAAGGTGGTATACAAATTTAATAAATAATAAGAACAATTTTACATTAATTTAAATCCAGGTGGTTGTTCTCTATTTACAAAACCAACGAAAGTTTGTTCTCAGCACATGGACACTTCCGCTGAATTCAGTGAGACACTGAGGTACTTAACTTTCCCTGGGTTGCAACGTATCTCATTGAACTGTCCCTTCTCTCTTGTTCCTCTTTGTTGGCTAATACATTCCATACTTGGGCATCATGGAGGACAAGGCTGTCCATGGTTGCTAGCCATAATGGCTATGTTCTACCTCCACTGTCAGAGGCATTTTGGCTCTGAATACCAGTCGCTGGGAATTGCAGGTGGGAAAAGTGCTGTTCCACTCATGTCTAGCTTGTAGCTTTCCCACAGACATCTGGTCAGCCACTGTGAGAACAGAATGTTGGACTAGATGCCCCATTGACCTCATCCAGAAGGCTTTTCTTGTGTCCTTAATATTTTTAACCAGATCTCACTTTTCCAACACGTTTATAAGCAGCTTGATTAATTTTTTTGAAAACGTAAATGCAAGCTCAGTGGGAGAATATGATTTTAGCAGAGGCAATGGCAACTAATTATATATATATAAAGCCTATGCCGTTTTAAAGAAACAATATGTTAAATGTTGCCATAACCTTTTGTTCCAAAAGAAAGGCAATAGATATTACGCATGCAATGTGATGTAAACTGCGGTGTGTTTTCATGCTGCTACCTATTAAACTGCTCCCATCAATTTTTAAAGAAGGAATTTATCTGAAGCCATTTGTGGAAAACACTATGCCCATGTAAATCTTTGCATTCTGGCAGTCTCCTGTTGGCTTTAATATGTGATAGCAATGGTACAGCAGACCTCAAGGGAAATGGGTGTCTTTCAAAAAAAGAAAAGAAGAGGGAAAAGATCATCACCGCAGCATGAATAGTACTATTTAACAAATTTGGACAGTGGCCAGGTGGGGAGCATCTGGTTCTGTGTTTTATAAAAATGTGGCTGTCTGATATATAAAGATGGAGAAAGAGATTTCACAGTATTTTACATATATTTATGTGTTTATATTTGTATTTGTTTAAACCATTTCTACACTGCCTTTTTGCCAACATGTTTTTCAAGTGGATATCTCCTCGTCTTGCATAGCCAATTAACATTAACACCATAGTATTTTTAATACCCAGTTATAAAATGTCAAAACCAATAACAACCCCAGAAATAAGTAAAACAGCAAAGGCCAGAAATACAGCACCATTTAAAACTACTGGTCAATCCAATGCTCTTTGTTAATCCCAAAGAGCAAATCAAGTTCAAGGTCAGGTGGGTGTCTTTAGGCAGTAGCAGAGCTTCATGCTCTGGCACTGGGGAGCAGAGAGCAGGCGAGGCGAGGTTGGCATGCATCCTGGGAGCGTGGTGTACTGCTCATAGGGGCAAAGCGTGCATCCTGGGGGCATGGCATGCCGCTCGGAGCGGCGTGGTGTGCGTCCTGGGGGCATGGTGTGCTGCCCATAGGGGCATGGCACCCTGCAGGGGGGGGGGCAGCCGCGATGGCACCACGCTGGGATCACGCTGCCGGGGACGGTGCACTCCCCCTGCACACCTCTTCCTCCACCAGTGTCTTTAGGGAACACTCTCCACAACCTTGGTACCACTGCTGAGGAGACTCTCTTTGAATGTCACCCACCTCAGCTCTGATGGCAGAGTCACCTGGAACAAGGCCCCTGAGGTTGATGCGGCCCTGAAACTTTATAGGACAAAAGCAAGTTGGAAGCCAGTGATGTTCTATAACAACATGAAAAATACATTTGCTATGGATCCGTGTTTCAGGCCTGAGAAGTACAGGCATGAAAAGTGATGCGGGAAATTTCCCACAGGCCCTGGTGGCTCTCCCCTCTAGTCACCTCCACACATCACGTCCGTTCAATTTCTGCCAAGGCTCTTCTACATCCTTTCTCAATCAGCCTTTCCCAGAAGAAGCAAGAATAGAGCTTTTATGCTATAGGAACATCTTTCAGAGACGTTGATACTTCCTCACTTTCAGAAATCCTCTGCATTAAACCTCTGGTGTCAACACAATGTGCCAATGAACTGCACGATGAAATAAATCATCTTAGGTTTAAAGTGCTCCTGTACCTGCTGTTCTGAGGCAGAAGATGATCCTGCCTGTCTCCTTGAGAGATACATGATAGCCTTGGGGATGAGATTGGCTCCTACTTGGATTCGGGCTCATTAGTGAAATTGCTAATAAAGATCCAATTAAATGCTATGTCTATCTAGAGAAAGAATGTGGAATACAGAAAGGACTTCGGGAGAGACTTTCAGATATTGGCTTAAGAAGCTGGTCCAAAAAGGAAAAAGGAAAGTTGTGTCTGCAGGACTGACAAAGTGTGTTACATGCTGCTTAGGGAAAGATAAAAGCAGAACAGGCAAGCTCACCTCTTGCCCAACTTTATCACAGAGCACTAAAGGCTACCTTTGAAACACCTTCACACACTTATGCACTCACAATAGGATAAGGAAACAAATGTAAACTCATTGCATGCCAACGCAACATAGTGTACCACCCTCTTAACCCCTGAGACAATTAAAGAAGCACTTGGTCAAATATCTTGGCTTCAAATTTGGACACAACATTATTGATTACACATACAACTTCTAGCGGCCGAGGCGTCTTTGGCCTTCCCAATAAAATATTTGAGGGGGCTGCCCCTCCCAAAGTTGATGAATATTGTAATTCAAATGGTGTGCATGCACTGTATCATGTGATCAATTATGAGGGGGTGGGCTTACCCCCCCCCCAAATATTTTGTTCAAGTTGGGGCCCTGGATGCAAGTGAGTTTGGCATGGGGGTGACCTATGACATACATCAGATAGGTCCAATCTGACAGGTTTGCTATGCTGAGGAGTACATTTGAATGCCATGCCTGGGCATACAGACAGAAGCTCCACCCCCAAGATAACTTTAATGGAATTCCATGCTGCCTGACTCACTGGTGAGTGTGCAGATTTTTTCCTGATCAAAAACCAGTGTTATCTATCCCTTTGTCTTAAATAGAAAACAAAATCACATTAAGGTCCCTTTTTTTAAAGATGTTTTAACGTTCAAATCTCAGAATCAAAGAATCAAGCCCAATTCAGAATCATGTCCAACTGTGCCCAAGGCAGCACCTTTTTAAGCAAGACCTTCAAATCTCCATGCTTCTGTTGAAGAAGGTTGATTCTTGCCCAGGAAAAATATAATTGCTGATTGCTTACAAATCTGCATGGCAAGTTCTGAATTGGCATCTGGCATGTGGCCAGGATGTGATTGTTCTGGCTATATAAGGAGTGGCTAGACCAAAAACTTCTATCTGGTGCTGGTGACTCCTACCGGCTAGTTGCTGCTGGACTATGGGCTGTGCTTGGAGCTACGTTTGAACCTGCAACCTGGATCTGGACTTTGCTGCAGGTTTTGCTGTGCAGGCCAGGAAGGTGGCAAGTCTCCCTGCAAGGGCTCTAGCAGAAGACCGTGTGAATATCTGTAACTGTGCATGCTCAAGCCTGCCAGTAAATGAAGCCACTGACTGACGTTTGCTGTCTGACTATTTTTCCTTTTCAACAGCGCAAAGTGAACTTGCTCAGACCTCTCACATTTGGGAACTGTTTTCTGACCGTGTCCAAGTGCCCAGCAGCTCCACCCTGGTCCTTCAGAGCATCTTACAGCAGGCATGGGGGACCTGTGGCACTCCAGATGTTGTTGGACTCCATCTCTTACCACCCCTGACCATTGACTATACTTGCTAGAGAGCCATAGGTTTCCCATCCATGCTAGAGGCATGATGGGTATCAGTGGAGGCATTTTCAGGTGAATCCTAAGTAAATGAGGGAGCAGAATTGAAAGGGAAACCCTGTGAAAAAGAAAACTGCCTGACATCAAGACCTAATACTTCTCCCTTATTATGTTTTATGAGTCTCTGTTTCTTACAAGTCTAACTTCTTGCCACATCACTTAGCACTAATGAAGTACATGTAAAGGCAATCAAATCTCTTGCACTGCAAAGAGATTATGTCCACAGAATTTAACTATCCAATGTTGGCATCAGAAGGCATGCCATTCATTTAAGGGCATTGTGCATTTTAGACAAACAGCTGACTTTACCTGGCAGTTAATTTGAAAATTCATCATTTAATTATTAGCTCAAGGGAAAAGTAAATGTACAGCATCAGCACCCCATTTACATGTTTAATCGGATTAATATTTTGCTTTTCAGATTCCAGCAATTAACTTGGCTGGGCATTTCCCCCCAGTAATGAAATGATTAATTGTTTGAATATGGGTGCGTGGGTTCCTACTTACTCTGCATGAGTTTCTTTAAAAAAAAAAAAGTTTGAAAATTAATAGTTCCTTGGCAATAGCATTCTGTTCAACATGATGCATGAGCTGTTGTGCCTCCTACTGTCCTAAATAAAATGTACTTCTTAAATTAGTTGTGGTGCATTTTGGGATAATTAGATCTACATCACCTGTAAATGTTCTGTCTCCCTTCAAATATGAAATCAATTAAGCTGTGTAAGATTAAATAGTCAACATTATGTGTGCATAAAGCCAATAAATAAAGGCACCATTCCCACTGTGCTCGGTTGGCTTGATAATTAACACAGAACTTGGAACAAACTGGGCAGAACCTTCACACGTCAGAGTGATTTGTCTTTTTCAGCATAAAAAATACACATCTGAGTGTATCGTTGTAAGTTGCTTGGAAAACTCTCTTGTACGTTTCTCCCAGTACGTTTTTGAGCACAATTCAAAGTGCTGGTGCTGACCTTTAAAGCCCTAAACAGCCTCAGTCCTGTATACCTGAAGGAGCGTCTCCACTCCCATCCTTCACCGAGATCCAGCAATGAGGGCCTTCTGGCGGTTCCCTCATTGCGAGAAGTGAGATTACAGGGAACCAGACAGAGGGCCTTTTCGGTAGTGGCACCCACCCTGTGGAACACCCTCCCTTCAGATGTGAAGGAAATAAGCAGCTATCCTATCTTTAAAATACATCTGAAGGCAGCCCTGTTCAGGGAGGTTTTTAATATTTAACGCTGTACTGTTTTTAACACTTGATTGGGAGCCGCCCAGAGTGGCTGGTGAAACTCAGCCAGATGGGCGGGGTATAAATAATAATAATAATAATAATAATAATAATAATAATAATAATAATAATAATAATAATTATTGACTACTTACAGCCCACCTTCCTTCTGTCCAATACATCCACCGCCTGTAGTAGATAACTTTACAGTAAGCCACTGGTTCCCAGCTCCCCCCACACTGAGACCACATGACAATTGAAGATGGCCTTGGCAAATGATCCTCTTGTGGAAGACGAGGCTACTAATGTCTACTAGATATGATGGCTGTGCTCTCCCTTCACAGTCAGGTGCAGTGATGCTTCAGGATGGCAGAGTGCTCTTATGCTCAGGTCCTGGACAGCCACTTCTAGTAGGCATAGATGGATCAGTGGTCTGATCCAGCATAAGGTAGCTTCTTATGCTCCTGTGTCTTCAACACCCAAGCCATTCATGAGCTCCTGGTTTCTGACTCCTACCAGGGGCATCCTAAAAGCTAGCATTGACACCTCTTCACATTCTTTAATGATCCCTGAATTGGGGGTGGGGGAGAAGCTAGTAGCTATGAATGGCACTATGCTTGGATATATATATATATTTTAAGAACTACATATTCATAGACAGCCTCCCAGAATGAAGCAAAAGGTTTTCCCAGTTCTACCATAGATCAAGTTTGTGTGGACATTCACATAAATACACAAACACACAAGTGTTTCAATTACCACGAACTGCTTATAGGCACAGATGTGCCTATTGCTGTCAACTATGGAACAATGTCTAAGTACACTGGCAGGTGGCACTGGCACTGTGGTCTAAACCACTGTGCCGCTTGGGCTTGTTGATCAGAAGGTCAGTGGTTCGAATCCCTGTGACGGAGTGAGCTCCCGTTGCTTTGTCCCAGCTCCTGCCAACCTAGCAGTTCGAAAGCACACCAGTGCAAGTAGATAAATAGGTACCACTGCGGTGGGAAGGTAAACGACATTTCTGTGCGCTCTGGCTTCCTTCACCATGTTCCATTGTGCCAGAGGCGGTTTAGTCATGCTGGCCACATGACCCAGAAAGCTTTCTGTGGACAAATGCCAGTTCCCTCGGACTGAAAGTGAGATGAGCACCACAATCCCATAGTCGCCTTTGACTGGACTTAACTGTCCAGGGGTCCTTTACCTACCTTTTACAATGGAATAGAAAAACCCAATAAAAAGCAATTTTACTGGGAAATGATTAGTTTTCTCATATTGTTCTTCAAAAATGGCCACCTCCTTGGCCTGACCAGCTGCCCTCTCCCTGCTGGTTTTTATCAGCCAAGAGGGGCAAGGGTCCAGGGCGCAATATTCCTGCAATTCATATTATTTCTCAGACTTGTCCATAAAATACTCAACGTTCTTCATATCTTGAGTGCAAGTCCAGTGTTTTATTCACTGCATCAAATCAGCTGTCTCTCATGGAGCTAATGAAAAGTAGTCTGGATGCTTTGTACAGAAATACAAGGCTGCCAAATTAGTTTTAACTGAAGCTAATGACACTGAACATGACTCCTGAGATTGGTTTGTGTTATGTAAGGTATCCAGAGTTAAGCAGGGATCTTATTTATTTAAGCATTTATAGACCACATTTCTGCCAAGAGGTGGCATTGCAAATTGTTACACAACACAATTTAAAGCCACAAACAACAATAAAAAGTATTAAAAAATCCACATCATCAATAAACCAGTCAATAAAAACCGGACAGTACAATTACAAGTGGAGTGCACTCATCATTGGCTCTATCACTGCTTGCAAGGGAGGGTGGAAGGATCCAAACTTTCTGAATGAAAACAAATAGAATTAGATCAGGTTTCAATTTTTCCATGCTCCCCAATCATGTTTTTATTCTTAAAATTAATTTTACATAACTTCAGTGTAAAATGAACATGGCAGTAACATTTCTAACCCAATTCTTAAAGGTAATTAAATGAAGCCAAGGGCTGTAAGTAGAATAAATGCACACCCTGGTACTGGACATCAAATTGATGCTAGTAATTTTAGGTAAATGTAGAAGATGAGCAATGCCATGTAAAATTTCACAAGCCTGAAGGCGGGCTGAGTAAGCTTCCCTGTGGGCATGTGCGTCAGGAACTGTCGGACATTAATAGCAACCTCACAGTGAAAGCCTGAGATCTATTCTGTGTGCTGCATTCATACAGCAGCTTCTTCCATTTTCTTAACTGTTACCGTAATTGCCATATTATATCTGAGCTTTCACATGACGTAAAGGCCACTTCCAGGACTATACCATAATATAGTGGAAGTTTAGTGCTCATTTTCATGTTATTATGCAAACAGATGCATATGAGGGATAATTGGGTTCTGATATTCCATGCAAATAACATGGAAATTAGTACTGAAGCCACAATGTGGTCAACTCAGAGCTTTTGGAACATTGAGGGGGCGTCGGCCCTGTTCCCCAAAATATAATGGGGGGATGGCTTGGGCCCCTGGAGTTGGCACCCCTGTGTCCACCCCACTTCTCCCCTGCTTTCCAAGTCTCTTTCAAAATGCCACAATTTTCCATTAGCCTAGTCATCCAAGCTGAAACACTAAAACTTTTACACACACCACTGTTGGAGGAGAGCCAGCCTTCCCTGTCTCACACAGACTTAGCCCTCTTGATGGCTTCTCTGATGAGTTGGTGATTGGCCATCATCAGCCTTTGTTCTCCTTAAAGGCTTATCTGCTGGCAATGCCCTGGTTCAAAGCACATTTCACCTGCATTTTAACACTGTTAACTCCAAAGTCTGTCAGCCCATCTTAGTTCTCAAAGCACTGCTTGAACCCCAGCATCCAGGAATACTTGGGGGGGGGGAGTCAGAGCACCCACAAACCCATAACAATATCTTAGTATCCACAATGAGAGGAGACCAAAGTCAATACAGCTATATAAAAAAAGTAACTAAGATAAAATTAACATTAGACCTTTTAATATTTTTTGGTCATGTATCCAAAAAAAATTTGACCTATAAAATGTCACAACATTATATTATACATGACTGTAGGTTTGAGAACCCATCATGCGAAATACTGGGGAGTTTTTATTAACCCCTTTAACTGTGAAATACGAAACAAAATGTGTGTGTCTATTTCCCCAAAAGGGTTGATATCATTTTCCAATTGAGTTATGTCTAAATTAACAAATTACAAAAGGGTAAAAAAAGCGAGTGAACAATGCAATATATATTTTTTTGAATCCAGAGTTGGGCTTTATTTATTCTTTACTGGGAAAGCAAAGCACATTCATCTTCTGATGTAACATATGTGTTTACTTTATTGTAGTGATTTGTTATGCTGGGAGCACTGATGTGACCTTTCTTGGAAAATGATTGCTTGTATATACACTACCCTTTTGTTTTAAAATACCTTAGTAAAACATTAGAAACAGGAGGGGACTATGGGGAACTTCCAGAACATGGTCAACTAAGTTCATAAGGGATGCAGGCTTTGCAAAGGGCTTTGCAAGCAAGTTAAAGGGGGCAACTAAGAGTTCATGGAATAACAGAATTGTAGAATTGGAAGGGACCCTGAGGATCATCTAGTCCAACCCACTGCAATGCAGGAATATGTAGCTGTCGCATTTGGGGATTGAACCTACAACCTTGGTGTCATCAGCACCATGCTCTAACCCACTGAGTTATCACCTCCTAGCACTGTAAAATAGACCTTGGCTGTAAAAGGCTCTCAGAAGACTCAGAAAAGGTCTGCCAAACATTACCATGCGGATACAGTAGTAATGGTGAAATAAGCTTCTTTTGCCACCATCCGCTCCAGCATGCCCTGCAAAAGACTTCAGAATGCATCTTGATCAAGTTTATCCCATGTCTTCTGTTCTATACCACCTTTGCTCCTGTTGTTCCATTGCCCTTAGCTGTGTGGTATGCAAAGGAGTTAGGCTATGTGGCTATGTACAGGGAGGGATGTCAACCAGCTATCTCTCCATGGGTGTAGCTTAGTGATAGAGAATCTGCTTTGCATGCAGAAGGTCCTAGGCCTGATCCCTGACATCTCTAGGCAGGGCTACAAGATGATCACTGTCTGAAACCCTGGAGAATTGCTGCCAGTCAGTGTTGGCATGATTGAGCTAGATGGACCAGTGGTCTGATTCAGTATAAGGCAGCTTCCTATTATTCCTTCCCTGTTTCTTTGATTAACTGGGGCTTCAACAGAATTCCAAGACGTTTTTTTTTGTGTGTGTGTGTGTGGTGGTGGTGGTGGTGATGAAGATACAGACCTGTTGTTCTGGACTGCTTGAGAACATCCAGCAGCATGGTCAGACCACAGCTGGAATAGCGTGTCCAGTTCTGGTGCCACAATTTAAGAAGGATATTGGCAAGCTGGAATGTGTGCGGAGAAGGACAACCAAGATGATCAAGGGTCTGGAAACCAAGCCTTATGAGGAATGGTTGAAGGAGCTGGGTATGCTTAGCCTAGAAAAGAGGAGACTGAGAAGAGATATGATAGCCATCTTCAAATATCTAAAGGGCTGTCACCTGGAAGATGGAGCAAGCTTATTTTCTCCTGCTCTGGAGGGTAGAACCAATGGATTCAAGTTACAATAAAGGAGATTCCAACCAAATATCAGGAAGAACTTTCTGACATTAAAAGCTGTTTGACAGTGAAACGGTCTCCCTCGGGAGGTGGTAGACTCTCCTTCCTTGGAAATTTTTAAGCAGAGGTTGAATGGTCATCTGCCATGGATGCTTTAGTTGAGATTTCTGGGGTGCAGGGGGTTGGATTAGATGATACTCGTGGTCACCTCCAACTCTACAATTTTATGATTCTATGATTGTGTGGTGCATAAGCATCCCAGGTTTGACTGTCCTAGGTAGTCATTGCTACAGGAATCTTTGAAAGCCTAAACCTGACCAGATGATGAAGATGGCCTCATAATCAGTGCCTGCTGCTCTTAAAACTCCCGCCTCTGTGTTCCTTTCAGGCCAACATTTTCTACCTCTCTGTCTAGATCTGGACAAAGTGAAGCTCCAGGAGCCACCTGCCCCCAAAGAGTGGCTCTTTGCCTTCTGTATGCAACATGCATACATGGGGTAACTGTGCCCCTGAAGGACCAGGTGCGCAGCCTGGGAGTCATTTTGGACTCACAGCTGTCCATGGAGGCACAGGTCAAATCTGTGTCCAGGGCAGCTGTTTACCAGCTCCATCTGGTACGTAGGCTGAGACCCTATCTGCCTGCGGACTGTCTCGCCAGAGTGGTGCATGCTCTGGTTATCTCCCGCTTGGACTACTGCAATGCACTCTACGTGGGGCTACCTTTGAAGGTGACTTGGAAACTACAACTAATCCAGAATGCGGCAGCTAGACTGGTGACTGGGAGCGGCCGCCAAGACCATATAACACCGGTCTTGAAAGACCTACATTGGCTCCCAGTATGTTTCCGAGCACAATTCAAAGTGTTGGTGCTGACCTTTAAAGCCCTAAACGGCCTCGGTCCAGTATACCTGAAGGAGCGTCTCCATCCCCATCATTCTGCCCGGACGCTGAGGTCCAGCGCCGAGGGCCTTCTGGCGGTTCCCTCATTGCGAGAAGCAAAGCTACAGGGAACCAGGCAGAGGGCCTTCTCGGTAGTGGCGCCCGCCCTGTGGAACGCCCTTCCAGCAGATGTCAAAGCGATAAACAACTACCTGACATTCAGAAGACATCTTAAGACAGCCCTGTTCAGGGAAGTTTTTAACGTGTGATATTTTACTGTATTTTTGGTTTTTATGGAAGCCGCCCAGAGTGGCTGGGGAGGCCCAGCCAGATGGGCGGGGTATAAATATATTATTATTATTATTATTATTATTATTATTATTATTATTATTATTATTATTATTATTATTAGAATGGGCCTTTTCTGTAGTGGCTCCCTGCTTGTGGAAAGCTCCCCCCAGGAAAGCTTGCCTGTCACCTTTGTTACCTATCTTTAGATGCCAGGCAAAAACATTCCTCTTCTCCCAGGCCTTTGGCTAATTAAACCATCTATGGAATTTTAAACTGGGTGGGGGTAATGTTTTTGTACATACAAACATACACTCGGGAATGTAATTTTGCATTTTCCTTTTAAACTGCCCTGTGATCTTTGGATGAAAGGTGGTATAGAAATTTAATTCATTCTTTAAGTATCAATAAAAATAATTATTGGGTTAAATTATGCCAAAGAAGTAAATATATACACAAGTGTATGCCAAAGAAGTAAATATATACACATGTGTATATATTTGAGCAATTTATACAGACTGTATACATTATTTTTTTCTCGGTCCATTTTTGTTTTAACAGCCACATGAAGTCCAGAGGGATCATGGCTGACTGACCTTTTCCCTTCGTGAATAATTTCAAAAGTTTGCTGGTGTGAGGCATATTCAGTAGAAGAGTGCGATATGCTGGTTTCCAGCTTCCTTGCCCACATGCTGACTTTCTGGCAACCTCTTGCTGCTTCCATGGACAGATGCTGAGTGACTGAAGCCGACCTTCTTCTGCCCTGCACATCTGCTTGACTGACTTGTCTTGCCCTTGTGTAGTCCTGTCCACCTGCTGACTCTCCAACTTTGCCTACCCACAAAGAATTTGGCGGTGTTGTCTTCCCGTGACTTCCACCTGTTTAGAATACATCATTCAAATTAATCCCATCTCTCCTGAGCCACCATTTGCAAATATAAAGCTTCATTTCTCTTCTCACCAATTCTTATTACATTCCCTACCTTCAAGAGGCTCGACAATGTGAAATATATTCTTATTAATAGGCTTAGTGGCAGGGATGTAGCAGCTTACTGTTGTTTCATTTCTTTGGGGGGGGGGAGGAATGAGGATGACTTAAATTAACTTGAAGTGTCGGTCTGTCTGGTATGCGGAGTAGATAAATGGGAATCATAGCTCCTAGGGGAATGATTCCAAGCTTTGCTGCGTAACTGTAATCCGTGTGCCTTATTCGACACATCTCTGCACAAAAGAAACGGCAGTGCCCACTTTGAAAATGATAGATGTGGCAAAGTCCACCTAATTATGATTACAAACACTTTTCCGGCTGGATCAAATGTGCTGTGGAGACAAGGAGTTACTTAGAATGTCATTCTGTGCACATCTACGCCCAAGGAAGTCCCACTGAGTTCAATCAGACTGACTCCCATGGAGAGAGCCCAGTATCTATAGCAGGGGATAAGAAACCTGCAGCCCTCCAGATGTTGATGGAGTACAACTCTTCTCTCCCATTGGCCTGATCACCAGACATGAGAGCTGAAGGGATCTGAAGTCCCAGAAGAGCTGGATGGACAGAGATTTCAGACATTTGGTGCATAGGATTGCACCTGCAGCCTAAAACATGTTCAAGTGAAACAGATGAATTTCAAGTCCACAAGACAGAGGCAATCAAACATGCCTAATTATGTTGGTTGTTAGTTGAAAAGATTACCATTTTATTATCTTTTCTCAATTAATTGGTAGGGCTCCACAGACAATACAACATGCAAGAGTGGTGACTATACTGGGTGCATCATTATATGCTTTTATTGGGGCCTTGCTTGGTTATTTTGACATCCTGGGATACACCCATGAAAATCAGAAATCTTGCCAACTGATGCTCCAGTGACAAACCAAGCTTGATGTCAACCTAAACTTCTAACTGCCACTGAAAACATCAGCTCTGAGTCTCACTCCCCACATTCTCCTCTGAAATGTGTAGAAAAATTACCCATGTCCTGGCATTGAAACATTCTGTATTTTCTAGACTTGGTCACACCTTTACTTCTGGGTGTCATTTTCCTTGTCAAAATCACCCCATCAAATAAAATAAAGCAAGTCTCTAGCTTGATTGTCTTCTGCATTCTCTGCTTTCCTCGATGCTGATCTGTCACAAACCAACTTGAAAGCCTCACTGTCACCTCCTTCACTTCCCAGAGGATTGAAGAACTGTCCATTTCCCTGGCACTCTGGGAGATGATGTCATTGCTGCTGCTCTAAAAAAAATTAGTTCTGGAGCTAGACTCCCCTGCATGCCCTTTCTATTACACCTGTGAGTATAACACAGAGAAAAGAAAGATCATATTATGCAAAGGATGAGGGAGCGGCTGCCTGGCCGATGGGCATTCACTAGTGACTTTTGAAACCTCCATTGTCACACTGTTGCATGCAAGGCAATCTAAAGAAGACTCCAAGAAATGAACGAGACACTGCTCTGCTGCTAAGGCATATTGAAATGTACAAGGAAATCCAATTTTCTCGCAGTTTTTCTTACCTCATTCAACGTGCTTTTTTAAAAAAGTAAAACCGCACAACCCATAAATACACACAGAGAAAAATATTAATTCTGCTATGAATTATAGGCAGTCAGCCTATTACCAGAAGCACTGAATGAAAACCTAGTCTCTCTGTATTAAAGTAAATCTTTTTTATTGTTTCCCAGGCACTCCTCAATTAGGGACTCAACACTTCAGTAAATTTCACTTTGCTTCTTTTGTTCCCTTGACTAGATAAATGCAAAGTGCCAACATCTGTAGTCCATAGCAAAAGAAAAGAAAACCACCCTGAGTGACTGCGGTGGATGTCACACAGAGAGTTTCAAGCATCCTTAAGGTGGCAGCAACAATCAAAAAAGTATCTTCAAGGAGGCTGCCTTAAAACACAGGGAGGTGTTGGGGGGGGGGGACGGAATGGAGAAGAAATTCTTCCCAAGTTCCTTCTTTAATCCTCCATTTTCTGCTCAGCAAAATCATATTCATAGCCAGATTATTCATTATTAAGAGCTTATTTCAGATCAAAACCTGTATGTCAGTAGATTAGGACATGGAGGAAGATTAGCTTCTCACTGTAGGTGGTGGGAATAAGTTTTTTATCTTATCATTAGCATGGACTTCCATGGTTTTTGATCATAATTATTAATTCTGCCAGCAGACTTTTGCATAAGGATTAAAATGCAGATAGGTGTCATTTAAATAACGCAGTCAAACTGAAAGTAAGGTTTAGTGATGGGAAAATCCTCTGTTTCATGACAGCCAATTTCCTTTTTGGAGTTGTTGTTTTTTAATGCCATTTTATTGCTTTCATGGTTTTTTTTATTAAGAAAAAGCATTTTCATAGGTATGTGATGTACTTTTAATAGTGTTTTTTTTTTTCTTGATCCACACTCCCCTTGATTTGTGCAATTAGCACTTGAAATTCTTAAGGCTGATAATGTCCAAATGCATGAAATGTTGCTGTAGGTTACTGATTGAAAGAATTCATCAAACATAAATACAGGGGAATCATTTTGGGGTGAATTCCAGTGAAATGGCTTTCTCTTTTTTACTTCAGTTCTGATCCACTTCTTGACTGTTGTTATTGTTCTCAGTTTTTAAAAAGTAGAGATGGGTAGGTAGGTAGGTAGGTAGGTAGGAAGATTGTTACGAGTTTGGGGCAGGGGGTAGGCTGTATGCCGAAACCCTTCTATTTCCTGGATCCAGCAAGTATTGAAGTCTAAGCAAGGATACAAATTGTTGAAATAGCCAGCCAATGTCTCTTCATGATGTCCCTCTAAATAAAGGTTATTAAGGTAACAAGGGCAGTGGCTCTATACCAGACAGCTCATGGGTTGGTTCCCCTCCCTCAACTTGCTGCTAGTTAGTTAGAAAAGACAAATCTCAGAGTTGGGGGTTTTGAGTTATATAAACTAGAAGCTGGAAAGGCAGAGTGTCAGGGCCATGCCTGATTTCTGCTGGAATTGAAGGCTATGTCTATGGGAGAAGCAAGGCTCTCTTGGGGTGTTAATGCTGTGAAGCCCTCCATTGTAGGCTCAGCTTGTATATATGTGTAAATAAACCATATATCATAAACACACCAGTCTCCACTGTCCCTCATTCCAAAGGTAACAAAAACCCTGGGTAAGTGCCTGGGACCCCTGGAATGGCACTTTGTTTTGAGACTGGGGTGGTGTGCAACAAAATAGATATCCAAGAATCTAATCCAACCACAATGAGAACCTCAAAACATAGCTGTCAACTTACAGATTTGAAAATAAGGGACCAGTAGCCTCAAAAATAAGGGATCAGCAGCCAAAAGAAGGGATTTTAGTCAACCAGCAGCCAAACGAAGCCTCAAGCGGTGGTTCCCACAGCGCAGCAACCCGGCAAAGGGGATGCAGCAAGGAAAACCACCATCACCTCTCTGCTGGGAAGTGCTGAGCAAAGGCGAGTCCCCAGGCAACGTGGCCGATTTGATCAGCACAAAGCCATGCAAGCTCCACCCTCCAGTCATTCTTAGACTCCTTATTGGATGAGCAACGCAGTCAAGCAACACAGTTGGAGCCTCCCTCCTCCCTGGCCAGCAGGGAGGGAGGGAGGGAGAGGAGCTGCTTCCTTTGAAACCTGGGAAATTTAAGGGAAATCATCAATAAGGGACAGCAGCGGAACATGGCGCTGGGATAAGGGACTTTCCCGCCAAATTAGGGACGGTTGACAGCTATGCCTCAAAAAAGGGAGCCAAATCGTTCTGACAGATTCCCCTGCCTGTCTGACACGTTTTAGACACACGGCTTACAAATTGTTTCAACCTTTATCACAAACATGATGACACACACAAAATCAGCCAAACTCTTTGAGAGTTGAGTTTAACTCCTTCCACACAGAAAAGTGAAGTGTACATTAACATTATCTCGCTGTTCCACACAATGCATGCCAAAGTCATAGTTTAGCCTTCTTAGTATAGCCTGCAGCAAATTGCATGGTCAGGTGTCATAGCATTGACAGCTGAATCCTTGTCACACTCTTCTCCCACCCGCCAATAACATTCAGCCTGACAGGTACCTTCTCCCAAATAACCCATCTTGAAACTTGAAATGGGAATAAAGTTTATCTTCTCGGTTGCTGGCTCTCGTGAGATGCCATTGGGATCTACATCTATTCACTAGGGATGCTGGGGAAGCAAATCAGAAATGGAAACATGAGTGGAAATGGCTAAGATGCACAAGTTGTTTGAAGGTGAGAATTGGAAATCACGAATTTGAATGGTATTTGCAATCTTTGGCTGTTGTTTTTTAGTCCACAAACTTTATACAAATAATTATTTTCTACTCTTTCATGTCTCCCTTCCATTGAATGTTATCACATATTTAATTATGTGAATCAATTATATTTCCACAGCAAATAGTAGACGAACAATGTAGGCTTTAGTGGAAGTTGAACTGCAGCAGAATGGAAACAGTGTAGATTGTGATGAACACAGGACAGGATGGAAATCGGTGCCTCCTTACATGCCTACTAATCACAGAGGTATTTGTTTTATATGCAGCTGCCAGCCTCTGTATAGACTTGCAAGATCACTTGGAAATCTGGGGAAATTTTTGTTGTGGCACCATAGCCTTAGCCTACAGAATCTCACAAGGTGGTGATCCAAAGATGTGCATTTTCTTCCATTGACCCTGCACTGTGGAATGCCTTTCCCTCTGCCATATGTGAAGCATCATTTATCAGTTGCTTCAGGCGTCTTGTAATAAAATATATTTTTGCCAAAGCTTTCACTGACTCATACAATTGTTATTATCGAATTCCCTATTTGTAATGCAGTTTTACTGGTTTATATGTTGTGTCTATGTTCTTATGATCCTGTGGTGTGTTTTTTTTGGGGGGGTGAGGGGCGTTGTTGCATTTTTGTACACCACTAGAGATTTAAAAAATATTAAGCAGTTTAGAAATGTTTTAAAATAAATACATAAAGTGGAATTCACTGTAGCACTACAGAGATCGTTCCATCAGCATAAACATTTCTCTTCCCCAACAGAAGCATCTCCTCTCTCCTCTGCCCGTGTGCTGTTCTGTGGGTTCCCACAAGTTTCCAGAGTGGATGTCAGAGACGCATGAAGCCACATGGGCAAAGGAGAGGGGGAGAATCCATGCTGAGCTGGTGAGAATCCTTCCATTGCTTCTGCTAGCAGGACTTTATTTGCCTCTGCTTCGGGGAAAGGGTGGAAAATCCATAATATAATTCAGCATCTTCACCCATAAAAATAAGATGGACAGAGCGAGACAGAACCCAAAAGGAGACAACCCCCAGCCTTCCCCTCTCCTTCAGT